>NC_137799.1:68479386-69102511 GCF_963383645.1 Muscardinus avellanarius | reverse complement strand
TATGGCATACTGTGCTGCCACAGACCCAAAACAACACGGTAAACCTCCATGGATGGAAACCATGAATCAAAACAAATCTTTCCTCCTTTATAAATTTTTGGTACTGAAGGCTGAAACATAGAGGCATTCTACCTCCAAGCGATACCCCCAGCCCTTTTTAGTTTTTATTCTGTAACAAGATTTCGATAAGCTGCTAATGATCTCACTAAATTGTTAAAGCTGTCCTCGTGCTCCTCCTGTCTCAGCTTCCCAAGTACTGGAACAACAGGTGTGTACCAACATTCCCGGCTCCTTTCGTCCTTATTGGTAGCCTATCTTAGGTATTTTGCCAAAGTATCAGAAGACTAACACACAAGCTTACATGGCCATCCATGTAGCTGGGGTACTCACCATCTTACACTCAGAAAGAATTTCTACTTGCACATGCATTACCTTAAAACTGAGTCCCCTGAAACATACTAAGGAAAAGTGGCAAAGACAGGGACATCCTGATGCATATTCCCAGTACCTGACGCTTTAGTTAGCTTTTGCCAATACCATTTCATTTGTTTTCCCATGGAAAAATGTAAGAGATAATGAGATATTTGGTCTCCATGCTTTGTGTATGTTACTTTTAAAATGTCACCTTTGGGTACCTCAACCCACCAACGGATTATTAATAAAACTCAGCAACTGTCAAAGCTCTTCTCTGCGGAGGGAAGTTTGGCGACGACACCTATTATGAGAGAGAGAGACAGATGGCCTTACCTCTCAGCTCCTGCGTCCACAGCTGCGAGTGGAGGTAACTGGGAGGAGGGGTTGTGGGGGCTCCCCTGTACATTATGTCCCGGAGAAGGGTGACTGACAGGATGTGGGGGTGGCACGGCCCCAGCAGCTGTTCCGCTTCGGCTTGAATGATTGCTGGAGAAAATGGGAGCTGAAACCAAGGGAGAAGAAGCATGAGCTTGTGCCCCAAAGGAAGCCTATATTTTTTAAATATTGAAGGCTGACAGCGAGCATATTTTAGGGGCTTGTTTGTTTTTCTCTGGGTGGCTTTCAGGGAACAGTTCTCTCCTTCTTGGATATACACAGCTTTTGTTTTTGTGGTGGAACAGGTTCCTGGGCTAGTGGGCTTGGACTGCTGTCTCAGGAGCTCCTGTTCATCTGACTCCAGGCTGGTGTTCACGGTCTGCCTCCTAAGTGCCACTCTGCCCTGCTGGCACCCTCTCTGGACACTGTATGATTACTCAATCTTGCGCTGTTGGCAGCTATGCAAAACTGTCTGGGTTCATGCTTTTAAACCCTGGAGGATGAGAATCAGGTAATAGTATTGGTCAGATGACCAGGAAGGGTACCTGATAGGCTTCTTCCTCTTCTCATGGCTACAATGAGCCACTGCGGGTTAGCCCAGCTCTCTCCACCATGGCTCAGTCAATGTGAAAAGAATGGAATTCCCTATCCCAGCATCAATGCAGGATCCCAAACCCTTTTAACTTGAGAGTCTGACCCCAGACCTTTCTCCCGTGATGTGATACATATACTTGATCTTGATCAAAAAGAAGTCCTTTCCCAAGACTACACAATAGAGAAGGGGGGCTCAGATAGAGTGCTGGGATCATCCCCCACTGTTGCCTATTATGGTATGGATCCTGAGTTAGAGCCCTCTTTATAGGGGTAGCCTTGCTTTTGAAAACTGCACATGACCTCAAACTTGAATACATGCCAATTTGGATGAGCTAATTGGTACACTACTACAGAAGATCCTGGGGCTTGTCACTTCCAGAGTCTATCAGAGAGGATCTCAGTGTCTGGAACCTACTCAGCGGATGCTTCATTATACTGCAATCAGAGTAGCATCATTACACAGACTGGCTTTGACTTCCTTCCCTGTGCAAAGCTATGCTTAACTCTACACCCGTCTCTGCTCTTTTTGAACTTACTCTGCTGATATCAAAGAATAAATGGATTTTTTTAAATAAAAGAAATCAGGTTCAGGATTAAGAAAGAGAAGTCATATTATCAAAGCGATTTGAGGATTTAAAAGTTCAGGGAGTTGTATTTTTAGACGGGTGCCACTTTCCTTCAACCTCTCCAGGATAGAATTAAGACCCTAGATGACCCAGCCCCCAAATCAGAATCCAATGGAACAAGAAGAGTTCAAGCACTTAAAGGAACCCGGGAAGAGGCAGAATTACCATCTTCCCGCTCAAAAAGCTACTGACATGGGTATGATATGACTTGAAGGGTTTATTTCTGGTAAATCAGCATTCTGTCAGGTTGACACTTGTCCTCAGAAGTCTGCATCCTCCTCAGCCCTCCAAGTCCTGAGGAGGCAGCGAGACCAGAATGTGCTTACCAGCTCAAAAAGGCGGCACTCAGCTTCTGTTGTGTGCGTCAGCGCCCATAAAAGTTGCACATTTGCAAACTTGCTGGAGTCACCTTATGAGTCACTACCCTCATTTATGCTCTGCTAGCCCAGGGAACTACAATTCTGCTTGTATTCCAAATAATAATTTGACCCAGGGGATAAAGCTGTTTGGCTTGACTGTGGCAATAGTTTCAATATTGGTGTTTGTCAGCATGGAGCTTGGTGTTTTATATACTATTCCAAAAACTAATGGAATAATAAGAGATCACGGAGACACTGTAAAAACACAGCTTTCTTTCTTTTACTGTGTTAGTGTACAAATGTTAGCTCTCTTATTAATTTTGTTGTAGTTGCTGAATGCACCCATCACTTACTCTCCCATGGAGGTATTTTTGTATGTATATGCTTGTGTTTATCACAACAGAAGCATTGCCCTTGCTGTTAACCACTCAGTGGGCAGTAGGGAAACTTGATGTGCACACACTACGCTTTAGTCTATGGATCCACAGGAAATACGGTGCTTCCCAGAGGTCTCTATTAAGTACTTTAGTTATACTTTGTATTAGATACAATAAAGTAGGCTGAGAAGTTTGTATTTATAGTCTTTCACTCACTCAAAGTTAGGACTTGTTGAGGGGCCTGGGCCGCTCCATCTTCCTTATAGTTAAGATCAACAATACATTATTCATCCATCCTTCCATCCACTGATCCATCTGCCATCCGACCATTGCCTGCCTGCCTGTCTGCCTGCCTGCCTGCCTGCCTTGGGTTGAAACCACAGACATTCTACCTCCCAGCTACACCCACAACTCTTTTTATTTTTTATTTTGAAACAGGATCTTGCTAGGCTTCTCAGAATCTCCCTAAGTTGCTGAGACTAGACTCAAATCTGCACTCCTCCTGTTTCAGCCTCCCAAATACTGGGATTACAGGCATGCACCACCACACTTGGTCTATTATGTTTCATAATTAAGTATTTATTGTCTACTACATGTTAGCCATTCGATCATATGTGGATCCTTGTCATTAAAAAGGTTATAACTCAGTGAAAGAAAAAGACTGGTGTTTATTAATTATAAAATCTCTAGATTTATTAATATAGAGCATTAAGTGATGTTTGAAATACTTTAACACACCATCTTATTTGTGGTCCCACAATATACTCTTAAGTTATGTCCAAACAAGACAACTGACCACACCTCAAATATATCCTAACAAGTATCTGGGAGGTTAAGACAGGAGGGCAGCCTTAGCAACTTAGTGCGACCTCGTTTTTTGTTTTTGTTTTTGTTTGTTTGGTGGTACTGGAGTTCCTGGAAGCCCTTCTACCCCTGGGCTACACTCCCAGACCTATTTTATATTTTTTATTTGGAAATAGGGTCTCTTAAGCCAGTGCGGCTGGCTTCAAACCTGCGCGATCCTCCTGTCTCCGCCTCCCAAGCGTGGGGATTACAAGCGTGCGCCACCACACCTGGCTGAGACCTCATTTTCAAGTGAAAAATAAAACAGGGCTAAGGGTGTATCTCAGAGATAGAATGTCCCTGGGTATTCAATCCTCAGTAACACATACACACATACACACCACGCACACACACAATTTACATTTATCCTGCTGTACTTTTGATCATGCTGTCTTCTACCTTATTATGCTTATTTTAATACTTTTCCTCTTATGTTCTTCTCATTCTTCTCTCAGCATTCAGTTATTCTACTGATATTTATGCAATATCTCCTGAGTGGCAGAAACTGAACTAAGTCCTAGGACAGGCAACAATACATTCTTAACACATCAATTCATGCTTGTTGTGTGAACAAAGATAAACATGATCTAAGTGCCAATGGCATTTGTTGTGGGTGCTCAACGAGTAGGAAAGATACAGAAAGGAACATCTATTCGTCAATTCCTATTCCTACTGGTTGAGAGTGGCCCCAGGGAAGTATCAACTTACTCACACTTCCGAGTGGGTCTGTGTCCCAAATTGGATAAATGTTCTTATAGATGCTCAACCAGGGCATCAGAAAAGACTTAGGGCAGAAAACCAAAGGTCCATAGCACAGCTGATGGAGGGTAAGTGGGTGCCATCATGCTGTGATGGGTAAAGTTGGATGCCACAGTGACAGCCAGAAGAAGCAGGTGGTGGACAGTGTATGAGGCAGCGTGTTAAGAGTCATCTGGTATAGGGCTAAAGGCTCAAGGATGTGTCTTCTAACTGTACAGAGGTCAAATACATGTGAACAGGCCTTCCCTCTACCACAGAAACCACGGATCGACCACATACAAACAAGGCTGTGGCCTTCTCACAGGGGCCCCATGATAATAATAAATGGAGGGCCAAACTGGGGTATAGCTCAGTAGTAAAGCCCTTACCTGCATGCATGAAGACCTGGGCTCAATCCCTATCACTTCAGAAAAGCAAGAAGCAAGCAAGCCAAGGAGCAAGAAGGAAAGGAGGGAGGAAAAAATAGAAAAGGCAGGCAGGCAGGCAGGCAGGCAAGCTGGCTGGCTTCTGGGTTTCTGACTTTAGAAAGTATACTGAACAATTTCTTATGGAGGGTGTAAGAAATCGTTTCTGCTAAACAAGACTCATAACTTGCTTCTTTTTCATAACAAATCAAATGAGAAGTATAAGAAAATCTTATTTCTGGTTAGATTAAAACCTAGTAAAAGCTTATAATTCAATATCTATACAGATTACTTGGCACTCAGAGTTCAGGGCATGATTATTGGTTGCAGATGTCACCTGTGGACACAATAATGACAAGAAATTTGGCGGAAGTAATAAGAGACACAGGTATATCTGTACAAGAGTCATCCGACCCCTATCTCACATACCCTTTCCAATAAAAAGGAAAACTTTCTGAAGTCAGATAGAAACTGCTTTAAAAGGACTGTCCTTGGCTCTACCAAAGACATGTATGTCTCAGAAATTACCATTATGGTGCAGGAAACACCTCTTCACTCTGCAAAACTTCTAGGAATATCTGACCTTACCACATCATACATCAGGATGCAATCTTAATTATAACAGCCCAAGAATATAATTTCATTCATTCATTCATTCATTCATTCAATCAAGCACAATAACTTAGCACCTACTATGTACCAGGAGGGTGGTGATCTCCACAAATACTTTAAGTCTAAATACCTGCCCACTTCTTCCAGACCTTCCTGCCGTGGCATATGCTTGCTGATAAATGGTCATGCTTTGTCAAGTGATTTTTTTAAGTGCAGGAAGAATATCTCCATGTTAGAGTGAAATTGTAAGGTCATTCACAAAAGGAAAAACTTCCTTCCAGACACACTCAAATGATTTTCCCAACTCAACCAAGGGGACATACAATGGCATCTATTGATCAAAGCCTAAGGAAGAGAGCAGATCCCTCCAGAATCTGGGGATAATATTAACAATTGTTGTGATCCCATCAACCAGCATGCACAGGCTGCTGGGGGGTGGGGGGCTTCATTGTCTGTGTCACCTCGGGGGTCAGCGCGGTGTTCCAGACATGGCTGATGACTGGCAGCTGGAACAACTGATTAGGCATGGCAGAGAAACATATTGGAAATCCTTATTGCTTTTGTAATTAAGAGATGGTGAGCTCCCCAAGGAAATAAAAGCCTGGACTTGCGATGTATACATGAGGCTTGCTGGCAGCAGAGGACTGATGCTATGACTTGCTTTCTCTTTGGGGCTTCGCTTGCAGCAATTTCTCACCCTGCCTCCATTAGAGGCAGGAGAGAGGGTGACTCAGCAGGCTTGAGGATTTTTACAAGGCACCATCTGTTGATCTATGTGGCTCTCAGATGTCATCTCACTGACTGCCAGGACCAGGGTGTTCTAGGCTGGTACCTTGACTAGCTCAGGTTAATTAGGGTTAAAAGGCAGCACTCTCTCTCTCTCTCTCCAAATGAAAACTATTCATCTATATTTCTAATGAGTATGGACAGGGATACTTCAGCTGGGGATACACCAGCTGTGAAATATTCACCATTGTGACTGTAAGGAGACAAGAAGTGTTAGTAGCATTCCCAAATAAAGATGACTGTGTCAGGACTATCCCCAGAGCTAAGGAAGTCTACCATAGGCATTGTTTGGTGATGTATTCATCATTTCAGAGGGCAGGGATGAAGACCTCCTTGCCAGGCTGAGGTATATAAGAAACAGCTAATATGCTTTCCTTTTCAAAATCATGTGGGTGGCTTGAGCCCTACTCCTCCAGCTTTAATCACTGAATCAAAGAAATTATCATATGGCCAAACATCTCTCTCTGATTCACTAGGTCTTGGAGGCAGAGGCTCTAACCTTCCAACACACTCCCAAGTGGTCTCAGGATCATACTTTGAGAGGTAGGAGCTTGACCATGTCTAAGCTGTGTTTCATCTGCTCCCCAACCCCTACCAAGGAATCCATAGTTAGGATTTACAAAGTGTTAAGATCTATTGAGTAACTCTATCAAATACATTATAAACATGTCTCCAGTTTACTGGTGAGAACTAGAGATCTAGTCTGGTTCCTGGTTGGGCTACCTGGTCTAGGTCGCTTGGTGAATAAACAGTGAGGCTAGAATTCAAATCAGGAAGCCTGATTTCAGATCCCAGTCCTCCAACCACCACCCTCTATTGCCTCTCCAGTGCAAGATGGATACAAGGGAAGGCATAATGTCATGTACAGGAGCCCTGAATGATCCATGTGCAAAGGCTGATTGGAGTTAAGAGTTACAGAGAAGTTTTAACCATCATGCTTCCAGTGAGAATGCAAAAACCGTACCCATTTCTGTTTCTTCCCGTCTTAAAAGCACCTCAGCACTGACAAGAGAAACTTTCCAGCTCTGCAGTTTAATTCAGGCAAGAAATTAACTGAATAATTTGGTTTGGAAAACAAACAGCTGGTAGGAAATGTACTTTTTTCCAAGTAAAGATTTCAGATGCTTGTCAGAGGCATATTGATCCACTGGTAGGAACAGAAGGAAGGCCCGGAGGGGTGTTCGTGAGCAATGGGCTATATGCACCCTTCACCATAGGAAACATCATGTCCTAGGCCATAAGGCTACTGCCTGTCAATAATGCACCAATAAGAGATTTACTATGCAGAGCCAAAGGCGTTGAGCTGCCTTGCAAATCTCCATTTGGAGTCACTATGGCTACTGAGGAGCCACAGTATTATCCTGATTAATTCTCCCAGGAAAGTGGGACCAGTCTTATCCATGAACTGCACATTCACTTTTAATGAGTGTCAGAATAATGTTGGGATCCTAAGACATGACACTGATCACTTGGTGACTGGTACATAAGAGAAGGTATGGGCTGATCATGCATCTCTCAGGCAGTATTTCCAGGGTCAAGGCACAGCGGAATAAGCTAATCAATGAAACCAAGGTAAATCAGCTTTCACAGAGACATAAAAAAGAATTAGGGGACCCAAGCCAATGATGAGCTCAATTTTCTCTTTCTCTCTTTCTCCCTGGAGGAATCTGAGAAGAATTTGGAAAACAGTTGAAATGCAATGGAAATTTTGGCTCTTTTGGCTGCATCAGAAATTGGGCACTTAAGGCTGGACAGTGTTAGGGTGGTTATAACAGAACAAAGCACACACAGTGGAAATCAGAGGAACCCGTATTGATGCTTAGCCTTAGTGACTACCAGCAAGGTGCTGGGCACAAGTCACTTAGCTCAGCTCAGTATCTTGCTCCTAAATAAGGATGATATCTCGGAGGTCTGTGAAGAGAATTGAAGAATGTATAAAACACACTAGTGGTGTTTAAGTGCTTATAAACTGCAACTGCTATTATTTGGCTATTTATATTATTGTAATTATTACCATTAATAGGATTAGTAGGGAAAGACAAAGGCATATGTCCTTCCAAATAGTAAATCTCCCAGAAAGTATGACTTCCTGTCTGAACTACAGATGAAAAAATGCATATCAACTGTGGACTGGAGTCTTTTGAAAATGCAGAAGAGTTTATATATCATACTCAATCAGCCTTTTACTGTTCAGTCTTTTTTTTTATACACATTGCTATAAAATGTTTGGGGGCCTGCAAAAGAATCCTCATAGGGTTAAAATGTACTTTATTTTGAACGAGTAATACACACCTTTGAGTTAAACCCATAATGCCTTTCAGTTTAAAAGATAACAAGTCATTTTCATGCATGACTGCACTTCGTTAAGGAGCGAAAATGGGCTGTTACTAAAATGTCAACACAATTGTCCCTCTTGAAGCTTAGTTTATCTTGAAGTATTTTTTTACATATTCAGCACTTCTTTTTGTTTGTTTCTCCAAGAGCGTAAAGATCCAGGCTCGGTTAGTTTTCAGAATTCAAAGAAAGATTTCTCATTAGGCATTCTGAAGAAAATGACCAGTACTGAGGTCATTGGAGTTCTGGCCCCCAGTAGTGAATATTTAGTCCCCAGTACCTTCTGCTGTTCTTTGCATTTCACCTGGAAGCAATTTAATTGCATGGTCTTTCAATGGAAAAATGCTCTCTGGACCAAAATTTACAAACCAGAAAGGGTTTTCTAGCAAGGCAAATGCCAGCCCATCAGGGTCACTGGAGACGGCGTTTGATATTGGAGTTAATTGGGGAATGGGAGAGACATCTCAGCTAATCCTTGTCCTGTTGCCAATGAGAAGGAGCTAGTTTCCCTTTTTCTTTTCTCCTGATGTTTGCAACATTTCCCCCTTCCCCTGCCTCGCCATCAGGAAGGGCATCATCCCACTCTCTACCTGTATTAGGAAGAAGTGCCTTCTTAAGGGTTTGCACATTCATCCCTCTAATCTTTCCCTTCTCCTTGAGGCATGAATAATTTTACTATTGCCAACTGCTAAAAATCTGTTCTTTCTGCCTGTCTTTTTTTCTTCCCCTCCCTACTTTGCAGCATGGAGTGTCATTATCCAGCAGCCCTGATAAGAGGATAATGAAACAATCCCTTCTCAACCAGCTCGGGTGGCTGTCAGACTAAAATGACACCACCCGTACATCCTTGACATGCTACCCTAAGCTAATTGATGGCAAACAATGGCAACTGTCTCCCATGTGCTAAGACAAAGAAAACACGCTCATGTCACCTGATGGGAGAGCTACCTGGCAACGGGTAAACAAATGTGTTAGGGAGATGCTGCGTTAAGGTAAGTGAGGGCACCACTCTGAAGAACATGCCTATTAACTTTGAGCTTATGAGTGCTGCTGTTCACTGGGGAACAGAAATAAATAAGGCAAAATGAGAATTTATTGATGTCTGGACAGTTACATGAATATTCAGGCTCTCTTACAAATAGATATTCCCCCATGAGCTCCAAACTTCTGTGTAGGCTGCCCAATTACATTTCCACATCATGCAGCTGGATTAATAGTTAGGGAAGTTATTAGTGTTTGGAAGAGGATGTATGCTTACATGCCTTTCTGGAATACACTATGATACAGCTAGCAGGTAATGGTTGATATCATCCATATAAATGTCAAAGGTTACTATCAAACATTCTGAAACACCAGGTGTAATTAACTTCATGTTTGGAAGAGCTCCTGAAAACATCTGTATTTCAGAACAAAGACATTCTGTTCCAAGTAGAATGGCATCCTGCTGGCAAGTTCTCTCAACTTCTCTGGGACCAAATGCAGCTCTCCTGGATCTTTCCAGAGAATGCATGACATATCTAACCTCCAATCTCATACCTTATCTGTCTTCTTTTTACCTCTGAACCCTCCTACTCAGTCACACTCAGAGAGTTTATTGCACAGAAAGTCAGTAAAATAATTTGAACAAAACATTCAGACTGCCCTGTAGGAAACATCATTTCCTTCTGGTCTGTGTGTTATGTGAACCCCCACTTTGGGTAGAGTGGGAAAGTAGAAAGAAAGAAGACGGAGCAGGCATAGATAACTACTCCTGGGGGCTCTTTAAAAATTCTCATCTCTTTCTTTGGAAGTAAAGTCAAACTTGGCCACAAAAAAATTTAATGAAATGCATGGGGCTAATAACTTCTTATTATTCATTCCTTAATTATTTCCTACCTGTTTCAAGCTGACCATAAAACATGTTCCTTTCCCTTCAGAGCCTGCTGGGACAATCCTACTCACTAGGCTTCTGAAACCACTTCACAGCCAAGGCTCCTTAGAAACACATTTTTATCATAGAGAGCCAATATAATTTTTAAAGCAGCATTCTTCCAGCCGAATCAAGGGTTGACCTACCAACTCCAGACTCTCTCATGGAACCTCCTCTTTCCTAGGTCTGTAAAGTAGAGGGACAGTATCCTTTTGGGGAAACTGTGGTATTTTGAGGAACCACAATTTGCCATTATAACTAGTCTGAGGCCAAGCTGCGCAGCCTATGAAGCTGGTGTTGGGTGATGCCTGGGAAGCCATTTGACCCCAGAGAAGCGCTTTCCTTCTTAACATCTGGGCAGCTCTTCCATTCTGGGCATGTAGGTGTTTAGTGACACCCTCTATTTTACTCTCAGGATAGCTACTGATAAGCCATTCATGTGCTATCACGAATCTATGCCCATATACTCCCTTTTCCAAGGAACTTTTATTCTAAGTTTTTCTCTATCTGGGGAATAGCATCTTCAGTCTTCAGTTAGACCAATTTCCAACATCCTTATTGCGGGTACACAAGATATTTTGAGAAAGCAAGCCCCTTTCCTGTTACAAGATGACCAGGTAGGTACCTTAAGGTGGATATTTAACTTATGCTTTACTCCTCAACATTCATTTCAATGTCTATTAGATTTTAGAAAGGACTGTTCTTTGATATTCGGGGGTTTGACTATCTCTTCTTAGAAAAGAAAAAAACAACTGGGCAGAGTCAAACCAGGGATGCTCCCTGCTCCCTGTGCCAGTCCTGGCTCATCATAGCTAGGACGATGTCCTCTGCCCCCAGCAGCATCTTCCTTAGTGGAGCTTTTCCCTCACACCGCAGTGCAGGCTGCCTGTGTAGATATCCTCTCGCAATCTGATGGTTTTAACTTTTTGAGAGACACTAATTTGGGGTTCCACAGAACACCCCCCCACCCCCGCAGGGAGGACTAGGATGGTGGAGAGTCTGGATCCTTCAAGGAAAATAGTTCTGCTGACATTTCTTTTAATTACTGGGCATTATAAAAGCCCATGGGCTAGAAGACAACTAAAAAGTGTTTGCAAAACCTAAAACATTATAGGGGCCAACGAAACCTGTACATATTATGCAATTGTAGCCGGGCGTGGTGGCGCACGCTTGTAATCCCCGCGCTTGGGAGGCGGAGACAGGAGGATTGCGCAGGTTTGAAGCCAGCCTTGCTGGCTTAAGAGACCCTGTTTCCAAATATAAAAAAAGCATAAAACAGGTCTGGGAGTATATCCCAGAAGTAGAAGGGCTTCCAGGAACCCCAGTACCACCAAAATAAATATATATATATATATATATATATATATATATATATATATACATATATTGCAATCTTAAGTTGTCTGATTATACATTCTCTTCTTTAATTTATTTGAGTTAATTCACTTTGTGGCATCCTTAGTTTTACTTCAGTGACAAACATCTCAGATGTATATCTGAAGCAGAGCTTGGCAAACTCTTTTTTGGAAAGGATCAGTAAGGAAAAACTTTAGGCTTTGCAGGCAAGGGGCAATGCTCACAATTCTTCAAGCAACATATTTTTCTTTTCTTTGAGAGGTTTTTTTTTTTTTGTATGTGTGTGTGGTACTGGTGATGGAACCTGGGGCATTCTACCTCTAAACACCACCCCCAGCCCTATTTTTTATTCTTTATTTTGAAACAGGGTCTCACTGAATTGCAAAGGCCCTCACTAAGTAGCTGAGGCTGGCTTTGAACCTGCGTGATCCTCCTGTCTCAGCCTCCCAAATGCCGGGATTACAAGTGTAATCCAGCCTTCTTTGAGAGTTTTAAAAAACATTTTAATTTTAAAAATCTTAAGATCATTCTTAGTTCTCAGGCCATGCAAAAATAGGAGACAGGCCAGCTTTGGCTTCTCATCTGCTGATCTCTGCTGTAGTAAATTACCTACTGTATGTTAACTACTCAGGGCCATCCATGAAAAGACTAGGAAACTGTTTTTGAAATATGAACACTAAATTTGAGGTAAGCAGAAGTCAAAAATAGTTTTCTAGACATGTTGGAGTGTATTTTGAGAAAACTGACACAGCCTGAAAGAGTTTATTTACAAAATGACATCAGAAGGGACCACGGCTATGTCTCAGCAATGCCAGAATGATGACTGTATAAAACTGTACAGGGTAGAGCCATCCATCCAATTTTCTTTCTTCCATTTGTACCACCTTCCTGAATTCACCATGCACTAAGTTTATTTTTCAAACAGGCACACTGGCACTCTGTGTAACTAGCCTTTTTACTCTTAATGGTAACAGCAAAGTCTGCAGATTTGCAGATGGGTTTTAGAATGTGGAAGGCCCCAGTCCTCAACTTGATTGGCCTTCTTGGAAGGAAGCCTTTACATCAGCACAGCTATTTCTGAACCCTAAAGTAATGACCAGTGTAAATGGAATTCCCTGATGTAGACATTGACTTGGTTCACAAGTAGTTCTCTGAAGCTTTTAAACAAAGAGAGAGAGAGAGAGAGAGAGAGAGAGAGAGAGAGAGAGAGAGAGAGAGAGAGAGAGAGAAGAAAGAAAGAAGGAAAGAAAGAAAAGAGAGAGGGAGGGAAGGAGCGGGGGGGGAGAAGGAGAGAGAGGGGGAAAGAGAGAGAGAAAGAGAGAGAGAGGTGTGGGAGATCAGCTGAATGTTTGCCAGGGAGCATACTGAATTATTTTATGCTATCTCATTTAATTCTAACAACAGCTCTGTGAAATCAGAATTCTTTACACCCCATTTTATAGACGAATAAATTAACTTCTCTAAACTAACTTCCCAGGGAGTGAAGCACCAGGATTAGACTTTAGATTTAGTTCCAGTCTTTCCGCCACATCACACTATTTCTAAAAAGCAAAAACAAATAAGGTGCAGAGGCCCTATTGTTAAATACCTAAACCACGGTAACCATCAAAATACAGTTTTAACACTGTAAACTGCAGGACATTGCCACTCAAGCGATGAGTTTCTGATTCTAATTTGTTTGTCTTTAGACACCTATAGTATGCTTTCATAATTAAACAATGCAATGAGAACTACTGGGAAAACTACAGGAATATAAAATTTTAAAAACTGTATTTTGTTTTCTTTTATTCTACTGAATGATGCTGACTAAACCCTCAATTTCTTTAGGTTTCTTTTTTTCCTTATTTCTAAAAAACAATTAAAAATAAAGTTGGGTAATTTGTGCCACCTGTTCCCTATGTGCCTTATAGAACTACAACATAATTTTTCTAGTGTTTGGATAAAAACAACAATAATTATAACTAATTGATGCTGAATACTGACTACAAGTATGTTATTTAATCCAGCAATTGATCTCAGTAAGAAGGAAATCTGAGGTAAAGGAAACATTTTTTTCTTATAAATGTCATGTTTTTGCATAGCTTGGCCAGAGAGATGGTCCAAGGGATGGTACAAAACATGTTCAAGAATGACCTAACCATAACTTAAGAAAAGAGACATGAAATACTCCTCATTCTTACTTTTTATATAGATAAAACTCAAAATCACTTTCCTCCAGAACCCGTGATCTTAGATCATTTCTTTTTCTGTTACAAAATCTCCTGGGACGGTTGATGACTTGCCTTGTTCATGAAGAACAACCAGTCTTCAGAAATGCTTGATTTGCATCCCAGGGAACCAGCCTGAGGAGCAAATTCCTACACATAGCCCGATGAGCTTACCTCTTTTATTTTTTCCTTTGAAAAGTGAATAGTTCACTTTCTGCAGCTGCAGACTCTTAGAAGGTGCAAATAAGGACTTTACACCCCCAGCGAAACGTTTCCAGTGAACTTATGAACTCTTGACTCCTTAGGTTGTGGTTAGGTGTGAAGAGAAACTCTAGGATAAGATTTCTACTCACATCCAAAGCTGACAGATAGGAAGAGCATACGCCAGACATAAGCAGTTAAGTTCACTAAGAAACAACAGGACTGGAGACCAAGCAGCAAGCCCAGGTCACGGCTGGAAGGAGTGTACGAAGTGAGGGAAGAAGGGCCTCGAACCCAGGCACAGCTGCTCCTGCTAACAACTTAATAACTTAATGTGTCAGTGGTTCAAGTCATGGCCAGAGCATCTGAGCAGGGCAAGTCAGTTTAATAATGGTGAGGAGGATCTTCTTAAATCCAGTCTCTGAGACAGGCATGTTGCTTAGGAGCAATAAGAAAATACCACAATCCCCTCTCTATTCAGTGCCTGCAATATGTTCTCTTAATACTCTAAAGTATAGCAAGTAATCGGCAAGTTAATTCAGTAATGTCCTTCAATTTAGATTCACGTTATTTTTAACATTTCTTTTTAGTGCCCATACAAGTGTAAAACATGAACTTTCACTATGGCAACAAACACTCTGAAAACATCCTCTCTCTTCCTTTCTTTCTTTCTTTCTTTCTTTCTTTCTTTCTTTCTTTCTTTCTTCTCCAGATGAAAGAGACATAACTACCTATTTCTTTCTTTGCAAGGTAAGTGTGGTTGAAGCAGAAAGTCAGAACTTTGGACTCAAAAGTTTGGCTCATAATTTCCTAACCACAAAAGGATTAGTTTCTCATTTCAGAAATTCTTTCCTGAACTCTCCATCTCACCATCTATTTGTTCCTTAAGACCTGGTTGGGGTAAATCTCAAAGGAAATCCAATTTTCTCTTCTCATGTCTCATTTGAGTGCTGGTAAAATAATACTGAATGAGGGAAAAAAAGAACTAATAATATAAAGACAACTAACAAGTTTCCCAGTGGGAATAAACTTACAACTGCCCAGCCTCACTTCTTTCTTCTCTTCTTCAGTGAAGTGTGGAACTGTTTTTGCTCACCCATAAAAAATATTTTTACAGCAAGAACTAGTGCATATTGTAAAACTCAATAATTCAGCTTAATCTTGCATGAAAACCAACGTGAATACAAGGGAGTAACTAGATATGGGAAATGAAAGCACCAAATTAAGCAGCTTGCAAACATATAAAAGTATTAATATTAGCTTCATACATGCAAATGTTCCCTGTGTTGGCTGGGAACCAACATTTTAATTTTCTTTAGTTGAGTGGCTGTAAGATCTTATTCCTAATCAAAATATGAACAGCACCATCATTAACACTGGTGTGAGATGGCAAACAAAACAGCTATCTATGGTTTTCTGTACTGAGCAACAGAAATAGATATCACAGTGCAATACTTATCCTAATTTTATGAAAATTCAGATCATGTTTAGCAAGACATCACATGCCCCCATTTTGTGACCCAGAGCAATGAGTTTTTAAAGCATGGTTTCTAGACTAACAGCACCTTGGGACTCTCTCGGACCTTCTTGGTGATGTGGCACCTGCAGAAGGACAGGCTCAGGGAGGAAGGCTAAATCTACAGGTTAAGTGATGAGTGCCTACAACAGAGAAATATGGGGATTGCTCCTACCAGCAATGATCTTCCAACCCACCTTGACAGATAGGCCACAGATAAGAGATGTGACAAGTGCAATAAGAGATTTTGACAGCAGTTCAAGGCATCCTCACCAGAGACATTATGAAAACATCCATCGGATGTCAGTTATTCTCTGGAAATCCTTTTTGTACCCCGAGTCTCAACTTCCTTCTTCCCACTGTCAATTCCAAAGTGGCTCTGTTGCTTTCTCACCTTTGTGAATTCCAAACCCAGCAGTGCTTCTGGAGAAACTGCAAGCGATAACCATGCATTTGTTTCAATGCTCTATATTTTAAAACTTTCATATATAAGAGTTTAAAGACTTTTATATGGATTCTGCTGTTTTATCTTTGCCACTCTCCTACAAAGGTTAATCTACTGGGAAATTTGTGTGTCAATTTAGAACCCTCTAATAAAGTCTCAAAATTAACAACCACTTTTTGAGAACAGACTATATGAGACACTTTTATAGAAAATTATTTCTAACACTTACAACTTTGCAAGCTGTCCGAAGATTGTAATTTAAGAATGCAGAAAATGTATTAAAATACATACTGTAAAATTATATTGAAATGAGACATTATTTCAAAAGGAATGTTAAATCCTATATAGATTTAATATAGTGCTAGTTATTATAAAAAACAATGATATTGTAAGAGAGAAGACATCATCTCCCAGTAATGAGGGTAGAGGGAAGAAAAGGTCTTTAAAAATTCCTGCTCTAAGAAGTCTTTTTCTTCTATATTTCCATATGATATCTGAAAAAAACAACTATTTTTTCCCAGAAAAGCTTAAAGTTGCATATGAAATTTGGATAATTCAACTAAAAAACTCTAAACATACAAACTACTTTGTAACACCACAGAAGTGGTACCATTAAAATTCCGTCATTCTGACCGGGCATGGTAGTACATGCTTATAATTCCGTGCTTGGGAGGCAGAGATAGGAGGATCGCACAGGTTCGAAGCCAGCCTTGCTGGCTTAAGAGACCCTGTTTCCACATTAAAAAAAGTATAAAAATGGGTCTGGGAGTGTAGCCCATGGGAGTATAGCCGGAGGTAGAAGGGCTTCTAGGAACCCCAGTACCACCAAAAAAAAAAAAAAATTCTGTCATTCTTCTAGATTTCTCTTATTCAAGCTGCATTAGTTCCTCACTTAACAGGTAGTTTCTCTGAGATTCAAACATCTCAATTGCACTGGCCTCTTTGATGTCTTTGGGGCCCATGTCATTTGCTAAGGTCACATCTTACTGAATCCAAAGGGCTGCTTGGGTTTGGAGGGAGGCATAACTTCTGTGCTCACCATGACACAGAACATCTTCCACAGAGCATTTTTCATTAGCAAATAGGTTCCCTGTGACCAAGTGTTGGTCCAGGCTGACTATGGTGTTATACACTGGCCGAGGTCAGGCTTACCTGTTCTATTAGCTCATCATGGGAGCTCACCCCAAAGATCTAGGGAGGTACTAAGCCTTGAAAGAAGAGTTCACATCTGGATCTACTGGCTATGAAAGAATATCTCTCAGATCATCATATAAATCACCTGAATTGACAGGCCAGCCTGGGGCATTAGCTATGTGGAGCACAGAACAAAAGAGCCGTAGATAGATGTGAGCGATCCTTGAGGCTTGTGCATCACTGCCCAGCCTGCCTGTTAGGCCACAACACTGCTCAGGTTAGTTCAGGAGCTAACCTGAGGAGCTCTGAGGTTTTCAGGATAGTGGAAAAGTAAACACTTAAATTGAAAACCATCCTCAGCATGGCCTCAAGTGATCTTTGTCTGCTATAACTGGGGACAATATTTTCTTCTACAGAAATGAAAGTCTCTTCAAGCAATCTCCAATCAAACTCTTGTCAACCTGAAAAGTTGTTTCAAATAAGAGGAGTCAACACTTCAGGAGATGTGCAATGCACAACTGTCATCTCTCCTGCTCATTTTAATGCTGGCCAAACTATCCCTTCTTCTACAGTGTTGTAAACCGTGGTCTACTGGCCACTGAGCATTTCCATTTCAAAGCCGTGACCTCTTCAGACTTTGAATCCTCAATCAATTGTGGCTTCTGAGAGATCATGGTTCAACGGCATATTTAATCACTTCCTATCCCATGCCAATACATCCTTGACAGGTTTCCACCAAAATATTTTTTTTTTGATAAATCAGTTTACTGGCACTTACGGGTATAACTGCTTGTCAATCAGTAAAGAAATATTTTCTTGATTCTGTTAAATAGAATGTAAAAAGAATAAATCCACTTGCCATTTAGCCAAGTCTTAATCTTTGTCAAAATGCCTTAACACTTCAGATTTCATATATAACTAACTGATGGATGGTTTCCTATTGCACTTTTGTCATTTTTTATTGTGTGGCCTTTTCCTGTAGATCTTTAGCAGAAGTGTGCAGCTGGTGTGCACAAGCACTCCCCACGAGTACATTTCTAGAATTTTCAAAAGAAGGCTTATGATTTTTGTTCTGTACTTTTTCTTCTGCCTCTGGGTTGGTTGCCTACTCAGCAGAACAAAAGGCATAATCAATTATTTAAAAAAAAGAAAAAGTCAAAAGCTAAGAAAGTAAAATAGGACCTGAGGGAAGAAGGAATGAAGTGGGAAAGGACAAACTTTCACAGTCATAAGAGACCTGGTGTGATAAAAAATTCCAGAAACAAAGTTGAGTGAGATGGCTCCCTGTCTGTTTCAAGTGGTCTCGGTCACAGAAAATGTCTTTCAACCCAAAGATGCTTTGTTGGTGACTATGGCAACTTTGCCTTCCTCACCTGTCCTGGCAACTCACCTGCCATGGATGGAGGCTCAAAGCCAAGAGCTCAAGACCATTTGAGGACCAAATATAGGAAAGTATCATGATCAAAAGGTCACAATCTATTTGGAAAGATGAGGCCATTTGAAGCTAAACTTTACACATTTTAAAACTCCAAATTTTAAAGATACTATGAGTCATACGAAAACACACACAAAGACAAATGTGGCAGTTCTGAAAATGAATCATATGCTTCATGCTACATACAACAAAGGAACTGACATTTTTTTCACAGACACAGACATGGTGTCTTCTAGAATCCACTTCCATCCCATCGCTGAAAATTATTTACATTGCTTGTTGCTTCACTTTTCAATCACTTCTAATGAGCTTTGGACCTCATCAGAATTGCACATCTTGGGTAAGATAAATTTATGGACTGAAGAAGGCCAGGATGCTCTATAGGTTGTTTTCCCCTGATTACTAATTTAATGTACTGGAATAAATGTTCATATATCAACTATTTGGAAAATAAGACATGTATATAAACCAAAGTATACTATACTTTTTATGTGTATAGCTAACAAAAATATTTTTGTCTGTGTTAGTAGCATTGTGCGATGGCATATTGCTGTGTGTATCTGCATCTGTAGCTGAAACCTCTTTATGACTTGCTCAGCCCCTCAAATAAGTTTTAATCTCATCTTCCTGGGTCTCAGAAAGCAGAAGCTATATTGTCTCTAAGAGCAGCCAAAGTCACTGTTGAAGGTCCGCTGACAATGAACCATCACCAGGGACATCCTTTTGACTGATGCTCTAGAAGTGATGGTTTGATGCCCCTTCCTCTTGCATTTGATCATCTACAACCTGTCAAGTTTAAAAAGCAATACAGGCATGTCTTTCCTTGTTAGTGTTACTGTAATGCATTCCACTGCAATGCATCGGTAAATTCTTTATTCTTTATGGCTTATTAATACTTTTCAAAAGGAAAATCAGCCTGCTGCCAAACTTGGTTATGAAATCAGATGGGGCTGGGGGTGGGATGTACAACGCATAACACACAGAAAATTCCCACTGGCTGGTATGTGGTACTGGTGAGACTTGTTTTCTTACTCTAGCATAGTAAGGCCTTTCCATATATAAAGATAACAAGAATGTCGCCATTATAGAGACTAGGAAAGGAACAAAATTCTAGACTAAGAAAGTAGAAGAAAAATATCTTCCTCATGACATATTAATTCTTCCTTATTTTTCCTACATATATGCAATTTGTCAAATACAGAGTCATGCATGTATTATTCCAACCCATGCAGAAGGACGGTGGTCTGGGAGTACCATCCCCTTTCCCTCCCCAGGGGCTGGCGAATATGAGAGAATATTCTTACAAATTGGTTTACAGATGGGAACATTTACTCGGAGACCTGGGGTTTCCTTTTAAAATGCAAAGATGGCAATAACTGTTCGATTAAGAAATCCACATGCAGCCTGTTACCTGCTTAACGGGACACATTTCCTTTGAGTCTAAATCAAGCTAGTAAATTTAAGATACTTGGAAGGGTTGGGTGCACTGAACTTTTGGCAGAAGTCCCGAACTCATAGAGCTAAGGCATTATTTTGCTTTGTTTCTTAATGTGAAAAACCAATCTGCTGCCAAACTCACCTCAGGAATCACATGGGGGAGGAGAGCAATTTGCAGCCCATTGATAAAACAATATAGAGATGATCTTAGAACTTCCCTCCTGGGAAAGGCCCAAAGAGGGGGGTTGCGGTTGGCTCTGTTCTTACCTGGATAGAGGTCAGGCCCAGGCCCTGGCCCTGGAGAGCGTCCCATGGTGCTGTCTGTAGCAGTGTCCCTCGGAGAAGTGGCCGGCTGCAGGGGCTGCACCGTGAGGCAATCTGTGAGCAGCTCTGGATGGAGCTCTGTGCTGGACCGCAGCTAAGAGAAGCAGAAAACAAGAGAGATGGAGAAGTAAAACTGGTCCTTGGTATACTTGCTTGGAAAGGCCTCATGTTCAGTGTAATTCAATCCACAAATATTTATCCAGCAGCCACCATGGGGAAGGCAGGAGCTTAACACAGAGTCAGTTCTCTAACCCTAATGACACCTGGCAGGTGCTCCAGGAAAAACATGGCGGGGGGAGACTTGACTTCAGTCCTATGTACTACCACTTCTGGGAACCCAGCTTCCTATTATATTTCCATTTATTTGCTCTGTATCTTATCAGAACTTGTAGTGATAACAAAAACAAACTCAAGTAGGTTTAGTCCATATTGGAAAGTGCTTTTCAAATAGAGAGATAATGTCATGAAATATCCTGGACATAATTAAGAAAAGGCCACTGAGATTTGAGTCCTACAGATTTCACATGAAAGGAAAATACTCAAGTTAAATTTTAAAATGTTATGGAGCACGATTAAAAGAGAACCTGATATCATTAACAGCAACAAAAGCACAATAAAAAGTTACATTAAAACAAAGCAGTTTTAATATTAATTTAATCACATGGAAGAAAATTAATTTGTTATATATTAAAGAGTCACATGTGAAAAAATTCAAACCATAAAAATGTTAAAATAAAGTGCAGGGAAAAGGTTATCTCATACATTTATGAATGAGAATTTTCTAAGTACACTTTAGAAAAAGTCACAACGGGAGATTTAGTGTCAAAAATATATTACCACGCTTGTCCAATATGCAACATAATACTTAAAATGATTCTCAAATATATTTGTTACAAATATTGCAAATGGTTATCTTCTGAGTTTAAGGAAAATGTATAAATTGATTTTTAAAAACAGCACTATAGATGGGTGTAGTGGTGCATGCCTATAATTCTAGTACTTGGGAGGCTGAGATAGGAAGATCACAGGTTTAAGGCCAACCTCAGCAATTTAGTGTGGCACTGTTTCAAAAATAAAATAGGAATGGGGGGTGTAGTTCAGGGGTAAAATGAAAGAAAGAAAAGGAAAAAAGGAGGGGGGAAAGGATGGAGGAAGGATGAGAATGGTTTACACCTTTAGATGAAAGGCTGGAGTATGTCTATTCATTCAAGGACTATGCACTGAGCATCCCATATTTGAGACCCTAGGAATGCTGTTTTTATAGAATTTATACCCTCTGTGCAGAAGCAAATGATGAACAAATAAAACATGTACATCAGCCAATGCTAAATTTTCTGGAGAAGAGGGAGGCAGAGAAGGCAGAGGATGAGTAGGGATGAGGGTGGTAACTTTAGATAGAGGATCCTGAACAGCCCCTTGGCGATGGCACTGGTGAAAAGCCTTGAAGTGAGGAAGGAGCCGCAGCTGGTGGGGAAGGACGTGCCTGCCCTGTGCTGCACCTGGTGATCCGGGATGGGGGGCGCAGTCAGCTGGCACGAGTGAGCCTGGGACTAGGGAAGACAAAGAGATGATGAAGCAGGGGCCGGGGCCAAGGGAACGGGGGGGGGGGGGGGGGTGTGTGTGCAGGGGGTGGGGGAGGGGCAAGGAGAGGTTTTAAGTCATGACTTGAAAATGTTTAAAAGGAGAAACGAAATGATAATGAGCAGGAACAATATTCAGTACACTTGCTAAGAAGTACAGTGTTAACACTAACACATTTTGTCAAACTGTCAAACAATAAAAAGGAAGTGGTTGTAGTGAAGTTAGAAGAGGCATTCTTAAATACTGTTGGGAGGAGCATCTATTGGTACAAACTTCCCGGATGGTATCAGGGAATAAGTTTCCAAGGTCCGGATTTGAAATAATTTGAGTCTGGAATCTGTCTTAAAAATATGAAGGAAAATTTAGCCGGGCGTGGTGGTGCACGCTTGTAATCCCCGCACTTGGGAGGTGAAGACAGGAGGATCGCGCAGGTTTGAAGCCAGCCCTGCTGGCTTAAGAGACCCTGTTTCCAAATAAAAAAGTATAGAACATAGGTCTGGGAGTGTAGCCTGGAGGTAGAAGGGTTTCCAGGAACCCCAGTACCACCAAAAAAAAAGAAGGTAAATTTATATATATTTTTATATATATTATAAATATATTTCTTGGAGTATAAGTCCTATGTGTGTGTGTATGTGTGTGTGTGTGTGTGTGTGTGTGTGTATATATATATATATATAATTTTTACATAATACCAAAAATTAGGAAATATTACTTAAATATCCACAATCAGGACTAATAAATATGTTTATATAAATTCGATGGAATATTATATAACCATTAAAATGATATTCATGAAGATAAAAGGAAAAGACAAAATTCTACACACAAAATACTAACAATTACATAAAAACACATAGACAAAACACCAGAAGCAAATGTAGTCCCATGGTAAAACTGATTTTGTTGTTAGCCACAATGTTATAAATAAATTTATTTCTTCTGTGTTAAAAAAATACTTTGCTTTCTAAGTTTAACATTCCAGTGATATGCTGATTAGCATGCTCCAATTTAATAGTGCCAACCATGCATATTTTTTCCAAAATTTCTCTGAAATTATGTCAGACTGATAGTCTGAAATTGGTCATGATGAAAATATTTATACCACGGAAACTGGCAGTCGCTACAAACTGGGCCATTTTGTCTGGAGAGGTAGATGAACATTACCAGACTGCAACTGATGGTCACTGTAAGCTGCAGTCTGATGGGGAAGAAAGACACACACACTGCTAAGGTCAGGATGCAGTTTGTCTCCCAAAGCTTCCCGTGTTAGAAATGTGGCCCCTCATGTGGCAGTGTTGTGAAGTGCCTAGGCCTTCAGGAGTTGAGGCCTGGTGAGAATTGGTTAGGTCCTTGAGGGTGTGGCCTTCAAAGAGGATTCAAGTAGTTCTCCTGGGACCCTGAGTGAGTTCTCAAGCGTGTGCACTGTCATAGGAGAGGAGCCTAAACCCTGAATCACTCTTTCTGTCTTCCTATCTCTCCTTCTAGCATGCACTCCAACCATGACACTATCTATCATGTGACACAAGGTCGCCCTCGCCACAGCACCATGCTCTTTGAACTTTCAGCCTACAAAAACCATAAGCTAAATAAACCTCTTTTCTTATAAAGTACCCAGCCTTGAATATTTTGTCATAGCAGTAAAAAATGAACACACACACACACACACACACACACACACACACACACAGATATTGATATTTAGGAAGTAGTATTTCTTGGATTTTTTTTAAAAAAACTTCATAAAGAAACAAATATACATACAGGTTTAGTCTAAGAATATGATAGTGGCACTGTGAACCTGAACACAAGAAAGGACCATTTAATACATGTAGCAAATAAGATGATTATAATCTCCTCATTTTGCCACACTGGGCTCTCTGACCAAGACTGTCTGTGTTGATGTCTAATCCCTTTGGGGCCTTTGGAAGGTATGTTTGTTATTTTGGTACTAACCTAACACATGCCACTTAAGAAAAACTGGAAGAAAGTCAAGGCTTAGTATGAGTTCTGGTGATCACTTTTAATTTATCTTCCATCATTAAAATGTGATCTGGGGCCCACATGTTCTACCAAGGGCAGACACGAACACTTCTCTGCTTTCTATTACCAACTACTCCAGGGTTTTACAGTTATCAGTACCAATGAGTTCTTTCCAAGGAATTTCACGGCCATGGTTAATCCTGGCGTCAGAGGCAGGCAATTCTTCCTTAGCTTAAGCAAGTATTTATGTTTTCCAAGAGTGTGATTCCATACGACTTTGTGGTCAGAGTTAATTTGGTTTTCTCTGGGATTAGGCATGGTTCTAGAAAGTGCTTCTTAAATTGAAGAAGCCTTGAGGAC
The DNA here is from genome assembly GCF_963383645.1 of Muscardinus avellanarius. NCBI lineage: Eukaryota > Metazoa > Chordata > Mammalia > Rodentia > Gliridae > Muscardinus > Muscardinus avellanarius. Next base: position 69,078,143 of record NC_137799.1, on the reverse strand, counting down.
CTTATGTAAAATTTCCAAAAGGGCCAGATGCATAGATATACAGTAATGATACGAAAGTTTACTAACCCTCCTATTTCATTGGACCAGGAAAGGGCCTTCCAAATCACCCGAGGGTCTTAAATGTTCTCCAGGCCAGAGATTATATCATGGATAAGGGGAGAAGCACACAGCAGAATCTCTTGGAAGGAGTATCTTTCAATACAATTATTTACTAGAATAAAACCCCCAACTATTTACATAAAACAATTACATAATGTATATCTCAATATCTTCTTAGCATCTAGTGATTTATGAAGGAAAGCGAGGGAAGTGTTTCAATGGCAGGATGGCATCTAATTGTAGTTCTCAAACTTGGCATCCATCAGAATTACCTGCACAGTGTTTCCAAGTTCCCAGGTGGTGATGATGCTATTGGCCTGGAGACCATGCTTTTAGAATCACTAGTGTCTAAGAATCCAGAAGAGGGTAGCCCAGGTGTTTCTGGTTATGTGATAAGGAATTATGAAAACGGATTGATAAAAATACAATATTTTAATGTAGAAACTGAAATCTTATTATCTTATTTTTTCTGATCAGCTATGGTTAATAAAAACCTTTCTGTAGTACAGATTTAAGGCTCTAATTAGTAGGTTTTAAGAAATACCACTGAGAGGGGACAGTAAAGAGAAATGATAGAGAAGTTTGCAAGTCACTGGATTTGTGATTACTGGGAAAGGAAGTTCAAACCAATGTAGTGGTGGATGTGTTTAGTTTTATATCTTGCCATCATATAATATCTTGGAAATTTTGTAAGAAGCTTCTTTGGGACATCTGTACTTTAAAAGTTTGGTATTATCGTCTGAGAGCTGTAACCATTAATCTTGAGGCCCTAGGTACTAATTAATTTTTCTAAAGATTCTCTCTCTTTTTTGGGGGATGGGGGTCTGGGAATGGAACCCAGGGGCATTTGACCTCTGCACTACACTCCCTGCCCTACTTTTTATTCTTTCTTTTCTTTTCTTTTCTTTTCTTTTTTTTGTGGTACCCAGGGGCTTCTTCTACCTCTGGGCTATACTCCCAGACCTATTTTATATTTTATTTGGAAACAGGGTCTCACTAAGTTGTTGAGAGCCTCACTAAGTAGATGAAACTGGCTTCGAACCTGTGCGATCCTCCTGTCTCAGCCTCCCAAGAGCTGGGATTACAAGCGTGTGCCACCACGCCCGGCTTATATAAAGATTCTTAAATTCCATATATATATATATATATATATATATATATATATATATATATATATATACCTGACAGTCTTTCTTCTAAACTCATAATAATAAATAGTCTTATGAATTTATTTCTTAAAACAAGTTGGATGCATACTCTTTCACAGAAATAAAAAGGTTAAAGATCTAGTTTAATGTCTGCTCTTAGGAAAAAGCAAAGAACTTGCCCTTTAGAGAGCCTTTACTGCTCTTTGCAGAAAAAAAAAATGGAATTCAAAGAAACGGATCATCAATTCATCTCTTTTAAAGGGCTGGTGAACAGCACTGACAACATGAATGTGCCCCTGCAATTGTTCCACTTAGCTGCCATAACCAGCCAGGGAAGCACCACCTCCTTGAGCGTTCTACTTCATTCACTGAACACACTGAACACACAGTTCTTAACATCTCAACTGTATGCCAGGTATGGTTTTAAGCACTTGAAATACAACAATCAAAATGGCCAAAAAGTCTAGAGAAGGGAGATAATACACAATACATTAAATAAACACGTTGTCTAGAAGGCAGTCAGTGCTCTTGAAGAAGAAAAATAAGGGTAGAAGGGGTTGGGGTAATGGGAAAAACTGAGGCCTCATTGGAAAGAGATATTTGAGCAAAGATTTGAAGGAGCTGGAGAAATTAGGTTCATATTGAGGGCAAGAGATTCCAACTGCAAGGAGGCCAAAGTGGCTAGAGGTGTGTATGCAGTGGGAGAGAAGTAGGAAGGGAGGCCTGAGGGGGATTGCGGACTGTGCCCAGCCACGAAGGGCTCCGCGGCCCTCAACAAGGACATGGGAGAGGAAATCTTGTAGGGTCTCCACCACTCACTTCCTGTTTTTATCCACAGTCCCACGGGCATTTTCTCCTCTTCTCTGAGAGCCCACATGAGCTACAAAGCAGGAACCCCATGGTGGATAATTTCAAGTATCAATTTGACTACCCAGTTGTTCAATCGCACACTCATCTAGGTGCTTCTGTGAAGGGAGTAGGGTTAATATCCATGGCCGGTTGACTTTAAGAAAGGGGAATATCCCTTATAATCTGGGTGGGCCTCCTGAAATCAGTGAAAGGTCTTAAGAGAAAAAAAAAAACCTAAAGTTTCACTGAAAAAGGATAAATTGTCTCCTGATTTAAAAAGAAATTGTATATAAAGACCGAAAGAGAAGAAATTCTCTTTGTCCTGCAGCAGCAGCACCTGCCTGAGAGTTTCCACCCTGCCAGCCTGCCCTACAAATTTGACTTGCCTACAATTACAATAGCAAATTTCTCGAACACTGTGGTATGCACGTGTGTGTGTATGTATGTGTGCCACAAAGCGTAGTGTGTGCACCATCTCATATGTTGTTTCTTTGGATATCACCTACTGACAGATACTACTACTCTCGTGTATTGTAAACTCTCCACCCTATGATGATTGATTTCAGGCCAGGGGAAAGCGCATAGTGCGGGAGAATCCCACAGAAAAGGACTGGATGTGCACAGTCAACAGAATGCACCGCACTGCAATCCAACAAATGTACACAGAATCCTAAGACACGCCTGCTACTGTGTGCCCCACCAAGGCTCTAGGTGATTTCCATATGCTAGGGTGATTTCCAGTTCAGAGAAGAGACAGCTAGAGTTACACAGCCACTACATGTCAAGCTTGAATTCAGGGGTATGAGAATCCAGGAAAGCTCTTACTCATCATATGATACTGAACTCAAGAGATAATCACCCCAACTTGCTCCTGTCCCCCGCCACATGGCCCAGGCTCATGCGCTCTCCTCTTATGACCCATATATTTTAACCAGGAACCTATCGTTCAGATTTTTTTTTTTTTCAGAAATGGGGATGGAACCCAGGGACATTGACCTCTGAGGTATACCTCCAGCCTATTTTTTAATCTTTTTATTTTTTGAAACAGGGTCTCACTGAGTTGCTAAGGGCCTCGATAAGTAGCTTAGGCTGTTTGTGAACTGTGATCCTCTGCTCTCCACCTCCCAAATGCTGGGATTACAAGTGTACACCACCATAACCCGCTCATTCAGATCTTAATCAAGGAGGAAAAGGGACCCAGGTTCTCCAGAATCCTCCCTAAGCATGTCTTGTCACCACCGTGTGTACCCTGACACCATGCCCATGAGCAGCCTCTACCAGGTGACCTTGCCATATCCACTGATGGGTGTTTCCTCTGGGTCTTCATAGAAGAGTTCATTTGACTGTCTGCAAACACCCCCATCCAATGTGCTGTCACTCTTCCAGCCAGGAGTGGCCTCTCTTCTCCCAGTGTAAGTCCTCTGAGACCCACTTTATGACTGGCCCCCTGTAGGAAGCCTCCTTGGCTAGGCCATGTCACACTGGACCTCCCAGGGGACAAGGAGGGCTGCGAATCTGCCGTCCCCCCTTCTGTGGTTGGATGTGTGTACTGAGCTTTGTTTCTTGTTCTGAACTGCATCTACACAATTGTGCTCTGTGGCCCACCAGGACCTGGCTGGACATCTGCCCAACCTTTTCAACCCTGCATCACTCAGCAGGGTGGTCTCAGCAGTCTGGAAAACCATCCACACACCAACTAGATTGGTAAGAATGAGTCTCAATGCTTAACTAAAGAAGTTACAAACTGGATTGTTGTGTGATATATTGTGGTCATCTTGTAATTCCCCATCCTAAAAGAGAATCTTAAAAACTACAGAGGAGAGGGAGTAATTGCAGTGGAGGAACTGCTCATGCCCCTTCCCCAGGCCTTCTCTGGTCCCCATGATTAGCAATGTGCTGCCCCTTACCCAGCATCCCTGTACTTTCCAGTCAATACCCAGTACTTGCCCCTGTCCCCATTCCACATCAGTAAACACACAATGTTCTTCTGCCTTAAAGTAGGACAAACTCAAGAGATGGAAGTTATGTCCCAGAGCTCCCTGTGGGCTGGAGCTAAGACAAAGGCCACCGAATCAGCAGCCTCTGTTACCTTCTTTCTCTTCCCTGCTCTCCTCCTGGGAGTACTTCCTTAATAAATCATATGCATGGACCTGAATCCTCTGCTCATAGCTGGGTCACCCAATTTAGTAAACAGTTCTAACTCAGCATGCTTTGGTTCTGGACTTCCCAGAGCCACTCAGTAGCATTTAAAAGGATGTGCAGAAACATTTTTCTTCTGTACTTGTTCTGCCCACACACCAAGGGTACATGTTGTTAGTTACCATCTTGTTACCATAACAAACTGCCTAAAGCAATTAACTTATAAAAATAAAAGGTTGACTTTGGGGCACAGTTTGGAGGTTCCAATCCAACATTGAGTAGGCTGTTTTGGTCCTCTGGCAAGAGTGACACATTGTGATAGGGACCTGCAGCAGAACAAACTGCTCACCTCATGAGCCAGAAGCAGATAGGGAAGAGAAGCTGGGACCAGGACCCCACAATCCTTGTTTAGGGCATGACCCAGTGCCCTAAGGCTTCCCACTGTGATCCACCTCCTAAAGGTTCCTCTACCTCCCAACAGTGCCATCCTGGAGACCAAGCCTTTAACACATGGGCCTTTGGGGGACACTCATCCAAACTGGTTATACCAGTATGGTAACTGAATGTTTAATGAAAGTGGGGCCTTCAAGGCATATTGTAGAGACCCTAATGTGTAGGAACAGTCAGCAGTTCTCAAAGGGGCTTAAGATGTCCCTGCTGGAATGTCTATTTTATGCACATCCTCCCTTCCAGCAAACTTAGGAGATGGCGCTGCAGAATCTGCCACTCAATATCCTAGTGTAAGGGGCAACTTCATCTGCTTCTTCATCTTGGAAGCTGGCTTTGATTCCAGATGGTTCCAATTGTCAAAAATGTTTGGTATACTGTGTCCTTATCTAGATCTCAGCAACTATTAAGATTGCCTGTTAGCTGGACATGGCAGTACACACCTGTAATCCCAGTATTTGGGAGGCTAAGATGGGAGGACCACAGGTTTGAGTACAGCCTCAAGCAACGTAAAAAGACTTTTAGCAACCTAGCAAGACCCAATTTTAAAACAAAAAGTTTTTTAAAAAAAGAAAGAAAGGAAAAATGAAGAGAAAAAAGAAAGAAGGAAGAAAAACAAGGAAAAGAAATTGCCTGTATCCTGCCACCCATAAATCTAGTCAGGGTCAGATTCATGGACCTACTAGGAAGATATGAGACAGCTCTGGGTCTCAGAAACCCATCTGCGAGTGTTTGAATGTTAATGATCCCGATCTTTTAACGGACCATTTTAGGGCTTAATTTTTAAGCCTATCCAGGTGCAAGTAAACAGATTGGCTCTTTTGTTTCTTTACAATCTCCCATTATGAAGTATTTATTACAAATGAAAGTTTTTGAACCTTCATAATGAGTTCAGCTATCAAAGCTGGACAATGCGTTTTCTGTAGAGATGTAAGCTGTTTCCCTAATGTAGGGATTTTATTCCTGATATATAAGAACAAGGTTCCATCGATTGTGGTTTATATTTGTATTTTTGTTTGAGACTAATTTTGTTAATGTTTATAAGCTCTCAAAACAAGGGAAGAAAATTCTACTCCCATCATTTTCTTATTGAAGAATCATCTAAGATTAAGCGAGTCAAGTGAAAATAATTAGGAAAGGGAAAAAGGCCCAGATTCCTCAATTTTCAGTCCCATTACGTTTTATTCCAGGAGCAAAGGCATTCTGTTAGTCTGAAGTGAGACACACTTCCAAAGAAAATGAGGCACTGTCAAAGGCCCTTTGTTTTTTCTTCTCCAATGAGCACAGCCCATCTGGCCATGAGTGTTCTGCATCACCTTGTACGGTGTTCTCCAGAATTCAAATATCACCAAAATATTTCTGAAGAAACTCAGCCAGAAGGAGAGACAAACAAGATTTTTCCCCCCAGAGGGTTAAGGTTTATTACCAGAACATTCTCATCAAGTGTTCTCTATGACACTTCCAAGCAATGTGGGTTTTGGGGAATTAACTCACTGCCAAAGGCTTAAAAAATAATTACAATGAATTAACCTATTTTATTAATTACAATTAATTTTCAGTTGAATTTAAGAATTCCATCTCCAGGGAATTCCTTATCACTGACATTTATGAAGTAGCTTTGGCATATCATAGGTAATTAATCTCCAGCAATCTGCTATCAAATTTGTTTCCTTTGGGAAAGACCAATTTGTGAGGAGGAAATGAGTGAAGACTTAGGAAAATTTCCCTGAGAGAAATCTCTTTGGGAACATGAGCTTTAGTACCCTGAGCTTTTAGATAGAAGATACCTGTTTGGTTAGCAGTGATATCAAAGGCCCAACACATTTTTCCATAGCTGATTAATGAACACACCAAAATGTCTGGCTAGGTACATATGCCAGGGAATATATCTCAATAAAATAAGTAAAAATAATTAGTGCCAGTACAGAAATAACAAAACTAGCAGCTATGTAGTCAAAACTGATGACTGATGGAAAAAGTTCACAGAAGCAGGGAATTTCAGAGCAAAAAGGAAGTAGAGTCCTATTATCCTATGTCAGTTCCATGGTGCTGCATCCAGTTTGAAAGTTTTGCAATGGAAAAGTTTTGCGCTGTATTAATTGGTAGCCACTAGCCACATGTGATTAGTGAGCACTTGAAATGTGACTAGCACCACTGAGAAACTGAACTTCTCATTTTATTTCAATTAAATTTGAATTTGCAAAACTGAATGGAATAGAAATGCTGCCTTTGTCTAACTCCTTTTGATGACAGAGAACCCACTTCCTTACTTCTTGGCACCCGCCATTGCTAAATAGGTGGAGTCATTAGGAAGCTTTGCCTGTAGTTGAACTATCCACCTCAATTTTGCCCACGGGAGAAGATTCCTCCCCTTACCCCCAGGACGAGACAGAATACCTCTGCTTGAAGTCTACTTGTACAGTTCTTTTAAATTTTGAGAAGCTGCAAATGCTGTTTGGTCATAGAATTGTATCCCTGACAGGGGTGGTGGTTACATTTCTTGGGCAGCCCATCCTTAGCAGTTTTTCTCTACACTGAACACCATCAGGTTTTTATATAGATTGAACGATACTTAAGTAGAAAGGTTGGGACTAATCATTTAGCAAATCATGGTTAACTCCTGAGAGACCCTGGGAAGTTATATATACTTTCTAGAACGCAGTTACTCTCTGTAAAATGACGACATCAGAGCTGGTTGCTAAGAGAGTAAATGAGATAAGATACAGACCCTAACACCATGCTTGGCATGCACAAGTCACTACTAACCAGTCCATTTCCAGGTGTGGCACAATTCCACTCACCATCTCAATTATTCTTTTAAAAAAATTTTTTTTGCGGTACTGGGGATGGAACCCAGGGGCATTCTACCTCTGAGCTACACTCCCAGCCCTATTTTTATTCTTTATTTTGAAACAGGGTCTTACTGAGTTGAAAAGGGCCTAAGTAGGAGCTGAGGCTGTCCTTGAATCGTGATCCTCTTGTCTCAGCCTCCCAAATGCTGGGATTACAAGTGTGCGCCACCACGCCCGGCTTCAATTACTCGTAATACTGTATTCCTTTGTGTGAATAACATCCAAATATTAAAACAGTATACCATCGATCTGACCAGGAGAAAGAGTACAAGAGAACAAATACATCTCTTGATCTAGGTGTTCTAATTTCCTATTTTCTCTACTAATACAGTCTAAAATATTTAATAGCATTTTATATTTTTAAATTTTTTATTGGTGCATTGGGGTCATATATCTTAATGGGATAAAAGGCTCGTGATGCACACATCACTGAATACACATTATTCTCTTCATTCATTCAGCGCATACTGATGGAGTCTTCCCCTTACGTGGTGTCCACAACTATGTCAGTGTGATGTTCTTTATTTCTGATGGCTCCTTATATTGGAAATGTTCACTGCTGTTTCTGGATACACAGCCTCATTTTGGCTGCACTCCATTCAACTCCACTGGCCACTGCGTGCCCCCTGGCTTCCAGTGCCATTGCTTCAAACTTGTTGAAAACATTTTTTTGGCATTATCTCTACTCAAGAGTAAGTTACCTTCTTTATTAAGATAAGATATCCTAGGCCCTATGAACAACATTAAAATTAAATTATCTACTCTATGGATCATAAAACAAAAATGTGGGCTCTGGACCCAGACTACTTGGATTTGAACTTTCATGTCCTTTCTTGTGAAATATTAGATAACTGTGAATAAGTTGTTTAATACTATCTCTTTCATTTGGTTTTCAGCATATGATATGGGTAATCATGGCATCTAACTTATATAAGGCTATTGTTAGGGGTAACATGAGATAATAAACTGCTTAATCAGTTCATGGTTCATAATCATTGTTAACAGATGTTAACTCAACTTCTATTATTTTATTTTCATCAATATTTAATGCAAAAATACCGTAATACCCTATAACAGGTACTCTTATTTTCTTTTTTCCTCTCATCCAGGTTTTGGATCTTTTTCTGTCTCTATCAACTTTTTCCTTTTGCACACTGTAGTGCAGTAACATGACAAAGGAAAAATAATGGGGAATTTACATAAAATAGGTCCAAATTCAAATCTCAACTCAGCTACCTACCACTATGAGGCTTTTGGCAAGATGTTTAGCCCTGCAATGTCTCAGGACCTTCCTCTCTAGTGGAGTAAGAACACCAGCCATAGGGGCATTACTGTGTAACATGAGATAACCTAAGTTCAACTGCTAGTATTGTATATTGTTGTTATTAAGATTATCATTATTACCTCAAAATGAAGAAGCTATTATGGTCATACCTATGTTAGCAACACACCAGTTTCTTACAAATTCTCAGAACCACAGTTAGAGGCCAAACAGTGTCCCAATGAGGAGACAACCACAGTTTTTAAGGATGACCATTATTACCCTTGAATGATTCTATCTTAGAGAATGTAGCTAGTGTTCATTCTCTGGGAAGAGAACAGGGTATATTAGAAACCAAAACCAGCAACAAAGAATTTTCAGAGCACCCTGGGGATTCTAATTCTTCATGTAGATGTTCTATTTACTAAAATCTGTACCACGATTTAGCGATCATCCTGGACAAAGTTGGGGAGTTGAGTTTCAAGAGAATGTTGAAATTAGAAAGGCATGCGGCTTGTATTCTTTTTTTTTTTTTTGTATTGTTACACTTGTAAAAACAACATTTCCCTCCTAAGTCAATATTTTTTTAAAAACTGTCACCAACACTCTTACATGTTATTTTCTTCTGACTAGAAAATGATACACACATGGACAGGCAAGAGTGCCTGTCATAGTGAAAGGCAGGCTTGGTTGGAAGGGACATCTCAAAAGCAGAACACTAGCCAGACATGGTGGCACACTGTACCTATAACCCCACCTACTTGGGAGGCTGAGATAGGAAGATTGCAGGGTTGAAGCCTTGGTAATTTAGTGAGGTCCTGTTGCAAAAATAAAATAAAAATTTTAAGGGGACTGGGGACATAGCTTAGTGATAGAACACCCCTGGCTTCAATCCCCAGTACCCCTCCAAAAAACAGAACACTAAACAGAAGGGTGGATTCTTTTTACAAAAAAGAAATATTAATATAGAATTTTTCACTGCATCGTCCTCCTCTACCCCTTGGGGCCTGGCTATGGGGCCCTGAAGACTCAAAGCAAGATGAGGGATTTCCTTCTATCAAGAGCTTCCCACATTCCTCCGACACCAGCCAGCTGCACTGATGTGACCACACACCTTCTATCTCATCCATTCAAGTGTAGCACTTTTCTTTCTATTCAAGTATTCTCAAGGTTTAATTAAAGCAGCCAGATATCTAGTAATTACTTCCCCTGTCCATCTTCCCAGCTCTGTATTGTCTTCTTCTGAATTGATTTCTGACTAGAGCCCCTGCCTCTGCCAGGGGTTTAGGAAGGGTAGGGAGGGACTAGTTACAGAGATCGGAGGATCTCATTTGTTTCTTTCTCTCATGTAATTAAAATGGATTGACTGAAAACAATTTCAGGCCAATTTCAATGTGCAGGTGTGTTTGGACAATTTTAAAACTGGATGCTTCTAAAAGTTGAAGGCTGTCATTTGAGCGGAGGGTGGGGTGTGGTACTCTCCACTTCATCCCACACGCAGAGGCCAGTTTGGCCTTATCAAGTACATCACTGAAGATATCACCCCCAATTCAAAGTCCCTTAGTGGCTGCCCCTATCTGCAACCCCAGCTCATGGGCTTTAACAGCTGGGTCTCTCTGGCTGTGCAGCTTTGCATCCCGTAACTTGGACGACCCAGGGCCAAGATGCTCATTCTGTGCATCTAACCACACCCTTCTTCATCTCCTGTCCCCCTCTAACCCAACCCCACACATCTCCAGCATGCCTCCAGATCCTCCCAGGTCCAACCCAATGTCACTTCTTCCTTGATGTTTTTCCAGATCTTTCCCAAGTCATTTCTTACTTTTTTTTTTTTTTTTACATTCTAACACTTCCTCTTCATCTTGGGGTTGATAATTTTAGTTTTCTACCTTCTATATTAGTTATAAGTTACACGTATGTGTACGAGTATATGTACAATAAAAAGAAGACAATAAAAATAAAAATCTTTATAAACAGACCATCCTGACTGGTGGATCGTGCAACCTAAAATGATGCTCCTTAGCCAGATGTGGTGGTGCACACCTGTGATCACAGTACTTGGCAGGCTGAGATGGGAGGATCACAGGTTCGAGGCCAGCCTCAGATACTTATGAGACCCTATTTCAAAACAAAAAAAGTTGAGTATGTAGCTCAGGGGTATAATTCCCCTAGGTTCAATCCCTAATACCACCAAAACAAAGTGTTTCTTTTCACACAAAAATGTTCTTTATAAATGTTTTGGGAATGAACAAACCAATGAATGAATCAATAGCTGCTCTGAGGACTCATTAATCCATGCTTCTCCTTTAGGGAAGGCCTCAGAGACAGCCACAAACATATCTTCCAGGCAGTAAGAGGGGAAGAAATAGGTGAGGCAGTTTAAGCATGCCTAAATTATTAAGAATAAAATAGGAAATAGCCAAGTAAAATCAATAGAAGTCAAAAGATTTAAAAAATGACATTTGGAAAGCTTATTTCCTTATAACACTCAGTCCCCATTCATGCCAAATTTCACTAGATAATGCTAATCGCACTTATATATGCCTCTTGGAATGTGCAAATGAGCAATCCTTCCAATAGGAAATGCTAATTCATTACATTTATACATGTATTTCATATCTCTCATTCATCTAGAAGGGCTGGGAACACATCCAACTTTCTACCTTGCTTTTAAAGATTCAATATCTAGTATATATTTGATTAAAAAACACAAGAATTTCAAGCTAAGAGAGCTTGAAACTATACATTCTAGTCCCCATTTTGACAATGTCTATAGCCAAGATGAGGGCCTCCATCTTTTGACTCCTGGTTGAATGAGTGACCAGGCCTTAGCCCCAGGTCACCCTGGCCGCTGCTCCATATTCAGCCTTTAGTACTGCCCTAGAGCCTTTTTTCTCTGGAGTTCATGTCGTAAGATAAGAACTTACCCCTGATGTTATTTTTGTGAATGGACAGAGTGATTTACTGATGGCCATTTCTCCCCTCTTGTCTGAAAACTGAACGTCCCCAGTCCCAGTGATGCATGAATCTCACAGCCTCTTGATGCTGTGGTGAAATGAAGCTCCCCCCTGGTCATGAGAAATGAGGCCTGATGTAGAGATTTGCTTAGGGAAAGCCCAACACAGGGCCTGGACCCCTCTGAGGCCTTCCCTTGGACTGTGTAGCTTCTCCCTAAGTCCTCTTTATGTTTGGAATCTACTATTCCTTTTTGGGACAGTGACACCATTTTTCCTCACTCTCTTTTTTTTTTTTTTTTTTTTTTGGTGGTACTGGGGTTCCTGGAAACCCTTCTACCTCTGGGCTACACTCCCAGACTTATTTTATACTTTTTGTTTTTTTTTTGAAACAGGGTCTCTTAAGCCAGCACGGCTGGCTTCGAACCTGTGCAATCCTCCTGTCTCTGCCTCCCAAACCTGGGGATTACAAGTGTGCACCACTACGCCCGGCCATTTTTCCTCTTTTATACCAACCCTCTGCAACTTTCCCAGCCCCTTCTCAAAAGCCTAATCTCACTCCAAAAAATGCAGTCTTAAAAGCTAAAAATCCAAGAGAAGTGTGGGAAGGGTGACAAGGGCTAAGCGTGGCTACTCATGGGGCCAGGATGATATCTCAGAAGTATTAGTGAGATCTTGGACATTAGTCTTGCTGGCTCAGCAGACTGGGGAGACACAAGGCCAGGTGAAGGTTAGTGGACAGAAATAAGTGTTAGCAACCTTGTATGCTGTCCTTCAAGTTGAAGAACAGGATGGTGTTTTTCTTCCCCAGATGTCCTGCCACTTGCAGGCTTTAGCAAATGTAACTTTGTTCTGAGGGTCGACAAGGAACTCCAAGCTCAGCGGCCTGCCGTGTCTAACTCCACTCGCAAATGCTCCAGGCCTCATGTTGCTTGTCTGTCATAATTATCTGCACCCTCTTGGGAAGACGCTATTATTGGAAGTAATTTCACATTCTGACACGGCAGGAAGCTGGTAGAAGTTGTAGCTACTTCAGATCTGTGCGAAGAGCCCTGTGTGCTGGAAACTTTCAGTCCACTAGAAATAAATCTATCAAAGAAGTGTTCTTATATGTACACTGAGAAAAGGGAAAGGGCCATGAAAAGACATGTCTCTCTTTCTTCCCCAACAATCCTCCAAAACAGAATGAGGAGGATCGAGGTGCTGGAGTCGAACAATCAGTATTTCAAGTCACCGTTGGGGCCATATTTCTAAAAGTCTGACACCAAAGAAAGAATATAGAATATTAAAAAAATCTAGAATTAAGAAGTAGAAAAAAATCATCTGTCCGCATAGGACATAATTATAGAAACAAAAATAAAGATAACAAGAAATAATAATCTATCTATCCTTCTGAGAATCCTGTTTTATTGTCCACAGAAACTAACGTCTGTGCTTTTTAGTAGAAACTGGAGTCTATTAACAATGGAAAGCACATGCCTTTGTAGAACTCCCATAGTAATCAAACATCAAGAAAAGGTAGCATGTGAAATACATGAGACTTAATTTTCCCTTAGTACCACAAAGATCAAAAGAATATCTCTATTCTACTGAGGAGACACCCCCTAGCCTCGACCTCCCCACTGGGGGAACCAAGCAAATTCCTTGGTTTCTCATGTCATTACCACAGCTGAAATGATGTAACAATAACAGCAAACAGGGGTGTCCCTCTGTGCCAACTCTAATCAGTTTCAAAGTATGTTTTGTTGGTTCTCATTGACGCACTCAAAGGAACTGGTCACTCGTGGTCTCAAAAGTTTTACAACAAATTGTGTGATTAAATTCCTTAAACACGTCTGTCCATTACTAATCCTCTTTTGCCAACATCCCTTTCAGAGAAAAATTGCAGCACTGCATGGTGCCTGATTTATATTTCATTTTGAGAACAGGAAGTAAAGGGATTAAAGTTAAGGATTAAAACACTTACTCTTTACTGCATTTTTTTTGCATCCCAAATGGCTTCCTGGTTGCCATGGCTACTGTTCATTGGTCCTTAGCCCTGAATGCAAGTCTCTTTGCATTAATAAAATATTTTAAATGAGACTTCATGGAAAACAATGGGGGAAAGTAGCTTTAAGTTCAATTGCTCTTGAAAGAAGCAGCTAGAAATTTCTAAAATATTTTTTCTTTGTCCTTTTATTGGTATCTTCAAGAGGAAAACTTGAACTCAAAGACAATCTAAAGGGACAATCTAAAGATGAACAATACAAAATCAGAATTATTCAGTAGGGCACAAAGAGACAACTTGGAGATAGCGAGTTGATTCTAAGCTCACAAACCAGTGTTTGTGGAACGATTAAGGGTCCCTGGGAATTTCTCAAGTGTTGCAATAGCACATAACATTATTTAAAAGTCAAAAATGCACGTAAATGCAGTGTTGCAATTCCAAATTGGAAATACCCCGGGCAGGAAATGAAAATTTGAGGTTTTCACTGACACAAAGTTAACTTAGCCATATCAGTGTAAATATCACCGCTTTTTATCCAAGTGCTGCTGGTGTTCCTGATGGCAGCAACTCCTAAGAGTGTGGCCACACCAGGATACCCATGGGATGTGTGCGCTGAAGGTTGAAGGTGTCTCCATGAGCAGGGCCCTGGTGCCAAGTTAGGCATCCAGAAGAAAGGGCGGCATTGACAAGTGAGCAAATCCAACCTCATTTGAGTTGTTCCTTTAGAAATCCATTTCAGAATAGAGCGCCTACATTCCTCTAAAAAGCCAAGGAGAACTGAGCATATGGAGCTTAGTACAACATCATGTTTAACTTCCATTCTTAAAGTCCAATAGCAGGTTAGGCTCCAGTATAAATTATGAAGTGACTTCTAAAACACGTTTCCCTATCTTTTTTCCCAATGCCCCCTTCTGCTGGTTTTTTCTCTGTCATGTCATCCAGTGGTTCTGAGTTATTCTTTTATTCCACAGGGGCCCACTGAAATGACCTCATCCACGTCCACTTATACTCATTATTTCCCATTTTTTCCAACCCCATATTCCCATTAAAACCTCCCTGCCTGCATAATACTCGCCCTGAGTTAATGGTTTGCTTCCTGAAAACTGGCAATTGAAGCCATATTGATATAATCACGGGAGTGAGGGGACTGTAGCATTGCTTTCACCATATAAGAACAACAAAAACAGTCATATGAGGATCTTCTGGGGAAAATCTCGTAACTGTAGAGAGTGGTTTTGATTATGTATATTGCTACAGACGAGTGCTCTGGGTCATCTTAGGTGTGCGCATAGATGAGGAAGTCTCAAATCAAACCATGAGATAACTAATACTGTCCATGGGCAGGGCTGTAGAAGCGAAAACAAATGTGGGTCTCTCAAGTATGTACATGTCTTGGGAGCAGAGACTCTACCATCTTTCTTAAGATGTTCTCGTATTCAACAGCTTTGGAAAACTAGGCTAGTGTCTCCCTCTTGATCAAAAGGCTGGCATTACTAAAGATTCTTTATTACAGATTCAAGTTCTCTAAGCTCCGAGTTCCCCTCCTATAATAGAACCCTGTGTATTACAGGGTTGTTGTGAGTGTTGTGAGTGTGCCTGCTCTTCTTTGAGTTACCTTGTAGAACTGAGACTTAAGAAACTGACTCAACTAATGAGGATAATCTGGCTACTGCTATTGCTGTGATAAATTTTGAGTCTCTGATCCGGGAGGTTCATGTTTTCTGCCAGCATCCGTAATCTTCTTAGCTTGACCAGCGGTAAAATATCAGATTCTTTATAGTCGCTGCCATCTACAGAACCATCCTTAAAGTGTGACTGGCACTGGGAAAAAAATGTGTTTCTATGGTGCAGTGTTCTATGGTGGAGTGGAGGTGGAGGTTCTGGTCTACATAGTCAAATTTGAATCACCCCAAATCAATAAGTCATAATCACTCCAGAAATCCAGTCTCAAGTGATTTAGCTAAAGAAAAGCCACAATGACCCTCCAGAGTGATCTGCTCACCAGGTCACCCTCTTAGACTTAGAAATCACTTACAGGGCTCTAGCATGGTCCTATAGATGCATCCCAGACTTTGTTAAGGTACTGAACTGACTCCATATATAGGGTAGAGGAGAGTTACCTGAGGACAGAAATGGGGGCTGCTAGCCAGGCTGGGGTCAGGCTGCCCTACTGGGATGGTACCCATCCCATCTCAACCACCAGGAGAAGAACGTGGAGAATTCTAAGGAGGTAGGAGGGCTCTACCACTATCTTTTATAGAAGGCCTGGCAACATCTGGGAGAGACCCTCATGCCAAGAAGTTGTTTACAGATTTTAAAATGATCCATGTTAGGAAACTAGACAGAGTCTGCATAGTGCCAAACAAAGAAGCACTGCCCATGGAGTCAGAAGAACTCAGTTGGCAGACACTACTGAGTGTGCTCTGTAGAGTCATTTAGCTCCTCTTAAGCTCAGGTCTTCTAGCTCCAGAATGAGATGCAGTGGGGTCAAGGAACCCAACTGGATGGTATGGCTCGCTGAACCACCCGGAGGAGAGCTTAGAGAATTTTGAGCAAGATATTCCAAACCATGGGCCATCATCTTTAATAAAAGGCTATGATAATCATATTAACTTTGTATAATTGTTGTGAAAATTAAAGAGGAAAAGTGAAAGTGAAAATGCCCAGTGAATTGTACTTCACGGGTGTTTGGTGGTTGTTATTGTCGTCTCTCCTGTTTCCTTTAACTATTATATCATAAGGGAAGTGAATTATAACTGGATATTTGGCTGGGTGTGGTGCTGCATGTCTGTCATCTCAGTACTTGAGAAGCTGAGATAGGAGAATTTCAGATTTCAGACCAGCCTCTGGAACTTAGTAAAATCCTGTTGCAAAATAAAAAATAAAATTGGGCTGAAGGTGTAGCTCAGAGGTAGAATGCCCTGAGGTTTAAGTCCCAATACCACACTAAAAAAAAAAAAAAAAAAAAAAAAATTGTATCATTGTGTTATATTGGTGTTTAAAAAAAGTCAATCCCTGATGATACTGGTTGTGAATGTTCTTACTGTGTTGAAGTCTCTGATCAGTTTCAAGTTTAATATTCTGGGAGAGAGAAGGGTCATATTGAGATAGAAATAGGGGATATGGAGATATTATTAAACATTAAGTTCTTCTGCTTCTTTATGTCATAATTTAGGGTCCCCATGTGTTTAAGTCTTTATGACCTGGAAACTAAGGAGTTTTTTTGTGACATATTGTTGAATAAAATGTAACAAGATTTTTATAAAAGTAAATAGGGGGAATGGATCACCCTTGATTGCTATTCTGACTACACAATAATGAAATCTGACTTCTGTTGCATATACACAAATAAGAAAACGCTCATGACATTCACTGCACTGTCATCCCAAATACAACTTCTTATCCAAAGTCCACGATGCGAAACACTATTGAAATTCAGATAGCTGGTGCCTTGCACAGGAGGCTAGGCCAAAGCGTTATGGTGAAAAAGCTTCTTGTCTGCTATGCCCTGCCAAAGATGTCCTGGGAGACAGGAAATGAGAAAAACTATTCGCAGGACTGATTTACACTTTCCATCATGAAAACTTAGTGGTCTTAGGTCATAGCCCTGTAGGACTTTGCAGTATGACTGTCACAGAGCTAACATATCACGCATAATGGCATCACCCATTATTTTTCCAAGATAAAGTGTGGAGTTCAACAGCTGCCTGTAATGTATATCTCAAAGTGAGAAGAGTTAAAATTTTATTTAGATCACTCATGAGAAAGTGACCTCCTAACAACAAAATTGTGTCAAAGAGAAAGAAATAAAAATAACAATTTTCTCAGCATCTCTATATTCTGGAGTCTGTTTTATTTTTGCTGAGTCCATTCACATACATGATCTCATTTGGATTCCATAATGGTCCTGTGGAGGTAGGTTCTTTTATGGTGAACCTGAAGCTCAGAGGAGGTAAGTAACTTGACCTAGAACCACAGATGAAATGCAAACGCAGGCAGGCATAGTTCCAAAGTTCTTCTTATTCTTCCATAGGGAATAAGCAAGAATCACCACCGTCAGGAGAGAGTGGTTTTAGTAAAGCAGCGGAAGCTAGGTTTTATAAAAATTGTAGAATAACAGGATGGCTGTAGTAAGTGTGATCGCCAAACAGAACCTTCAAAGGGGGGAAAATCTGAGTCTATAAATATTGATCTATAGTAAATTTTCTATGGGTAAAAATTCCATATAGAAAAAATGTTTGCAAAAAATGGCAAACTGCAAAGAACATATGCAACATATATGGCAATGAGCTGATTAATATCCAGCAAACATCAAGAGTTATTTCACACCAACAAAAAATCTCCATAGAAAAATGAGGAAAGATCACAATTCATAAAACTAAAGTACAAATGGCCAATAAATATCAAAAGATAAGCAAATTTACCAGCAGTCTAAGAAATGCTTCTTACATTGATAATTTACCTGTCCATTATTTCATTATTTACCTATTATTCCCCCCTCTCACTCTCTCACTCTCTGTCACACACACACACACACACACACACACACACACACACACACAATATTGGTAAAATGTAAGAGAAATGAATTTTTATGTAGCTCTTACAAGGATTTAAGTGAATTGATAAAATGTTTGTGGGAGTTATCTCAGGAATATGCTGCTAGGAATTTATTCTAAGCACTTTAGGTCATTTACTAAGATCTATGTACCCACGCGTGCATTATAGAATTGTTTGTAACAGTAAAAACAACTTAAATATCTAAAAGTGGTAGATTTGTTAAATTAATGAAACATATCTTTAAAATGTATCCATTAACATATATCTACTGACAAAGCAATATATTCACTACATACTATTTAGTAAAAAGAATCAAAACAGAGAGACTCCGTTATATCACAATGTGTTTATATATAATAGAAAAAACTATATAGAAAATATGTACTGGTGATAAGCTCTTATAATTCCTTGATTCTAAGGCATATTTTAACATTTCAAACCAGGATATGTGTTATAATCAATGGTGTCTTGTTTTTAGTCAGTGTGCATATATATACACTCACTTATGTATAACATATACATACACATATATAGTGTATATGTGTTTTTACAACAAATAAGTATAAGATATACATACATATACATATACATATGTATATTACTTATACAAAACACATGCCTTTTGTAATTTTAGAATGAGGATAGACTCTTAATATGAAAAAGTATATACTACGTTCACTACTACTGGTATGAATCTTCTCCACAGGGTAGAATGCAGAGGGGAAATGTTAGGAAAGTAATTGGCTGGGGGTAGAACAGGGAAGAGAATCAAAGCTCAGAAAAGGAAAGACAGACAGAAAGAAAGCTCATCTGGCTAACGAGGTAATTCAAAATTCTAAGCTGGGCATGGTGGCGCACGCTTGTAATCCCAGCATTTGGGAGGCTGAGACAGGAGGATCGCAAGTTTGTGGTCAGCCTCAGCTACTCGGTGAGGTCCTTTGCAACTCAGTGAAACCCTGTTTCAAAATAAAGAATAAAAAACAGGGCTAGGGGTGTACCTTGGAGGTAGAATGCCCATGGGCTCCATCCCCAGTACCACACACACACAAAAAAAAACCTAAGTGCACCAAGTACTTCCATTAAACACTTATAAATCTGATATCATAAAATTTGTGAAAGTATGAAGAGATAAGGCAAGAAAGTGGAGAAGAGAGATATCCATATCCCAAATTTTCTCCAGCCAGTGGAGAAGAGAGATATCCATATCCCAATAATGCAAAATAAAGTTAAAAAATATATAAAGCCCAAAAGAAAAAAGTAACTGAAAAGCAGAAATCTTGAGCTTCGTGCTTGGGAAGATTCTAGAAAGAATCAGAGGTTGGTGAGCAGTAAGAAGGAAGAAAGTGAGTAGGAGCTAAGCTGGGGTTACTAAGAACGACCAGAGAATCGGTCCCCAATTAGACACCATTAGGAGAAAGGTGCATATATAGTGAGCCTAGAATTCACAAGATATTTAGCAGTCTCTCATAAGAGCATTTGAAAGACTGAGAATCCTAGAATTGATGCTAGCACAGCTGGGTGCAGTCATAGTTGGATAAGTCCCAGTATCTAAAGAAAGTCCATTAATGGAAATATGCCAACCTGACTAATTGCCTTCCCTCCTTTTGCCCTAAATCCTTAATTCATTCCCTGCATTACCACCCTAATTATCTTTCTAAATCATAGATCTGACCACAGTCTCTCTTTAACATCTGAGCAGGGCATATAAGGCCCGTTAGCATTGGTTCCCATGTCAACCTTCAACCTCAGTGTTGGCCTCAGTAGCCGGTAAATGACAGTGTGGGTCTCACATGTCCCTGGCTGGAACTCTCTTCTATAGCACAAATGAAATGGAGAGCAAAGCCATGCAATCTGTGTGCTAAACTATCAAAAATTGTTGAGAACAGGCCAGGCGTGGTGGCGCACGCTTGTAATCCCCACGCTTGGGAGGCGGAGACAGGAGGGTCGCACAGGTTCGTAGTCAGCCTCGCTGGCTTAAGAGACCCTGTTTCCAAATAAATAAAAAATATATAATAGGTCTGGGAGTTTAGCCTGGAGGTAGAAGGGCTTCCAGGAACCATGAAAAAAAATTGTGGAGAACAGGAATATTAATGTAGCATTTCTACCTATATCTGCAAGGTCACTATGGAAAAGAAACAGAATTATAACATGTAATAAAACATTTGCATTTCTTTTTTTATGGTAATGGGGATGAACCCAGGGGCAATCTTCCTCTGAGCAATACTGCTAGTCCTGTTTTATTTTATTTTATTTTTACTTTGAAACAAGCTCTTGCTAAATTGCCGAGAGCCTCACTAAATTGCTAAGTCTAATCTCAAACTTGTGATCCTCTTGTCTCAGCCTCCAAAGTACTGGGATTACATGTGTGTTCTACCATGCTTGGCTTATAAAAAATTTTTGAACAGATTAGACTCATTAAATCACAACAACAACAAAGACTTTTTTTTTTTATTGGTGCATTGTAGTCTTACAAACCTTCTTAAAATTTAGGAAACTAAGAGTACACAAAGAGGCTTTATGAATATCCTTTGCAACTTTCTCATACTAGGTCTCAGGGTGGACGAGGCAGCCTGAAGGTTCCTTAAAGTGCTGCTGTGCTATTGTTTTACTGCAGCTGTGCGTACAGATGGCTGCAGTGTCATAGCAGGGAAGCAAACAACCACCATAAAGAGGCCCCTAGAAAAGCATTTTTGTATTAGGATGAACAGAATAGATTTGGTAGGGCAGCTTCTGCTACTGTCGGTGTTCCCGGAACAGTTGACTCTCGCTAGGCCCTACTCAACAGAAGAACCACGTGGGTGTTTTAGATATCACAGGGCGCTTTGCTGGAGTTTGTAAAGAGGGCTCTTGATTGAGAGCAGGAGAAATCTTTTGCCAAGACACTTTGAGGAACGCCAAGATTGCAAACAGTGTGTCACGATTTAATGGATGGTTTTGCATTAGGAGGTATTAACTGGTCCTGGCACATTATCTGTAGGCCCTTTGGCTCCCAGGAACGTAGCATACCACCTTTTGCCATCATAACTGGCTCCCTTCCCAACTCTAAACTTCTCATTCCTCAGGAACAAACTAAAGAGAGCAGAAGTAGAAAGAAAAGAAAAAAAGATTCATTTGGGTTCTAAAGGCCAAAATCCAAAACTAAAACTAAGGCAATGGATGCACAATGCTCTGAAAAGTTAAGGCATTAAATGTGGGCAAAATGAGACCTTCTCTTTATTATCCCTAAAAAGTCAGAATCAGAGTTTGGCTTCCACTTGATGAACTATTCAAATGGTGCTTGCAGAAGACCCCACAATCTATTAGTCAAGTGTCCTAACCTCTCAAGCAAGAATATAACTAAGCTGGCTGAGGCAGGAAAAAAGGAAAACCTGTTTCTCCCCTTAAGAGACCAGTAGAACAGTGGAAGGAGATTGAGGGAGGGACAGGGGAAGGGGAAAAAAGAGACTTGATGAAAGAAACAGTTCAAATCATGTAAAGTCCATCCATATGAAGGTATCGCTTTCAATCTCATGAACGTGTGCATGTGTGTAGCGGGGGAGTGTTGGGGTGCAGAGGAAACACATCAGTGCTGGGTGCATGTATGTTTGTATCACTTTGAATGTCACTATGATGTGTAATTACAATGCAGTAATAAAAGTATATTAAAAAAGCTTTCATCTGACTTTCACCTCTTATTTCACTAATTAAAGCCAGTTTCCTCAGCAGAAACGGAGGTGAGCAAGCCATTTTCCTGTGCACTGTAACACCTAATGATAACCACAGCTTACCATCACCCCTGAGGCCATTACGCTCCCAGGCAGGGCCTGAGCTCTTTCTCCCCACAGCAACTCACATGCATCTCATCAACCTCTGCCACAGTCCTAGCTTACAATGGAGACCTCAGGTTCAGAGATATTAAGTAGCTCATCAATGCTGATATCACTAATATTAGTAAAATAGGAATTTGAATCCTTGCCCATGATGCAGAAGTACAAATCCAAATATATACATATATATATATATATATATATATATATATATATATATATATATATACAGCAGAAAGAAAAAGCAGATGGCTCGTACAAGGGGAAATAACGTGAAATAACTAGAAGTAAATATGGTTAAGTGTTCTTCTGGAGTGGTGGGTATGTCTGTAACCCCAGTACTTGGGAGGCTGAGACAGGAGGATTACAGGTTCAAGGACAACCTCAACAATTTGACTCTGAGCAACTAAGTAAGAACCTGTTTCAAAATTAAAACAAATAAAATAAAATAGGTCTGGGAATCTAACTCAGAGATAAAACACCCCTGGATTTAATTCCCAGTGCCAAAACAAAAGAAAACAAAAGGCATTATAAGTAAATATGGTAAGTATTCTATCGATTTAGAATGAAAGAAAAGTTCAGAAAACAACAAAGATCTAAAATGGACATAAAGTAAAACTCCTTAACATGAAATCTTCCAAACATATAATAAGAGTTAGGGTATGACTGACAAATGGCAGGGATTTCCAACCCAAAGACATATGTTTTCTGAATGAAAATAGGCATTAGGATAGTCAGTTTGTCTGGCTTAGATTTTAAAGCACATAAATATGACCACAATTTTTTTTCTTGTGCAAGGGAAAAACTATGTAGATATATAATCAACTTATAATCACACCATGATCTGTTTCCATTAATTATTTTCAAGGGCTAAAATCTCTTTAAGGGGAAAATTAATTAATGCAAGAATCTGGAGTAGATTACTACCAGCCTAATGAAATTTCAACAACTACTTATCTTCCCTCTTAAAAACCCTTAATAGATAACACATAGTTCCTGTAATAATAGCTAACCTTTACTGGGCAAATATGATGTGTCAGGTACCATGTGAAGTGTTTTACTATAATTATCTCAATTAATATGATACAAAGAGAGTATATTAACAAATATTACATAATATAAAGTTGTGACAAAAGTGACTGATTCATACGTTAACATATAATAAATTGTATGATTATATAAAATATATTATAATGCAAAAAAGTTAAAAGGCAACAAAATGTCCATTTATTTGTTTAAAATATAACAATCTTTCACTTTCCCAATATGCCATCTCTAAATTAATTGTCTTGAACATATTTGCTCTGAGCAGTCAACATCATAATGAAAGAGAGCAGAATCAGGTATATCTAAAATAATTAGATTTTTTCTGTTTTTCTAGTGAATTCTCAATCTGCACCAACATAAAGAACCATAAAGAACACTTTAAAGTTTACTTTTACCATGCCCAGTTTTCATATATTACTTTCAAATAAAGAAACCTCCCTTCAAATATAACTCAATGGATTTCAGTGATAGTTGGAATTTATGTGTCCACTGGTTAGGCTAGAATCCGTGTTATTCAACAAAGCATTTGATAATCTAGGTATTGCTGTGCTGGTTTGATTTTTTTTTTTAGATGTGATTAACATCTTCAAAGAGTGACTTGGAAGTGAAGGAGATTATCTCTGATAATGTGGGTGGGTCTGATCCAATCAGCTCAAAAACACTAAGAGCAGAACTGAGGTTTTCCTGAGAAAGAAGAAATTCAGCCTGTGGAATGGAGCTTCAGGTGTTTCAGCCCCTGGCCAGCCGAGAAGCTAAGAGCCTTGGTGCCATCTTCATTTTCCCCTTCATCTCACCCCTGGCATTCGTTCCATCACCACTTCCTGTCCACTCTTTTAATGCCGTCTTTGTCCAGAACTTTACTGAATCTTCAGAAAACACACTTAGTCCGAGCTAGTCCAACTGCTTTGGTTATTTCCATTCTGCACTTCGCTGTCTACACACTCACCCTGCCCCTTGCTAAACTCCAACTTTAACAGCTCCGATTGCCCCAGGGGAAAGGAGCATATCTTACCATTTTTGTATAACCAAGCATTTACCAAAATATCAGACACATAGTAAATGTCGAGTAAGTATTTGAATAATTTGAAATTCTGTACTAGTAGAAGTCAGTCCTCCAGGGCACAAGAGACACAGAATCTCCTTAATTGGGCAAAGTCTTTGGGGGATATTGAAAATAAAGCCCAGCAAGAAACTCACTAGGAGGCCTACATGATTTTTTCTTTCTTTCTTTCTTTCTTTTTTTTTTTTTTTTTTGAGCTTGGAGGGTCTTAATTTCGGTCAGCGAAACAAATGGAGCCTCTCTCCAGAAAAATAATTTTACATACCATTTCAGAGGGTTCTTGAATTTCCTAAAATCCATCTGTCCAGAGACCTCTCCCCTATGCTCTATGAACACTAAGGTAATGACTCTGAATAGAATCAAATGTCAAGGGTTAAAATTTGATTTTAATTCCTTTTGGGTTTGGGTCCCATTTCCTTTCCTTTGTCTGGACCTTTTCTGGAGTATCCATACAACTGGGAAAGACTGGCTATAGTAATCACTAAAAATGACTCCACTATGAGCATACTCCCTTCTCAAGAAGGAAAGTATTTCCAAGGACACTGTTGGTCTGTTGTCAGTCACAATAATCCTCAGTGGATGGCAGGTACATGATATAACAATGCTTCCTACTAAAATAGCTCCTCTTTCACCTCTGGGGCCCTGTGTTTGCCTTTCAAGCTAGCTGCAAAGATGGGGAAATGGAAAAATCAGGGGAACGTAACTTAAGCTAGGTCACAAAGCAATTCATGGCACTGCTTAAAAGAAGCCCATACCTCCTGACGTCCAATCCAAACACTACTCAGAGACACGGCCACCTGCCCAGTATCCACCATGAAAAGCTGATGCATTAGGCTTGTCCAAGCCCTTGTGTGAAGTCATCCTGAAAATAAATCTTCACAGCTCCGAGAGCCAATATATAAACAAATGGGAAAACACTGCCCAGGGATATCAAAGACAAAGCTCAAACGGAGCTGAAAAGAGATGACAAGAGAGAACTAGGGAGGGAACAGGAACTGCAGGAGGGACTTGGATACTTTGGAAATGGAGACAAGAGCAGACACCTGACACGGGCCATACTGAGCTGTGTCATGGTATCTTAGGACGATATTTTTAGGCAACAGAGTCTGAGCTGTTTTTATTCCAAAATCACTTTCATCAAGAATTCACACATGTTAATAGGAGACAGGGAATGAGAAGCTTAGAAGTATTTTGTCAGTCAATCAATCACAAAAGCAATTATCAAGGAACTATTTCCATAAGGTAGCTGAGCTAGACATTGTACAGTCTAAATCGCCATTAAAGCATCTCTTATAGGGTCCCCATTCTTTAATATGGTTGGTTAGAACTATGTCAAACATTCAAATTATAAAAATCTTGGCCTCAATTAAGCATTTTCAGGAAGAACAGACATAAAACTACCTTGCTTTGTGTGGCAGAGCATTATAATGCAATCAAGAACAATGTAAAACCCCTCTAATTTCTCTATTGTTTTCAAACAATAAAACATAAGACTTCACTTCTTAATAATCTCTATCATTTGCAAAGGAAACTCCCATGGACTGAGTCCCTGGACATGTTCTTTGGATATGGCTTTATCAGTTTCCCCTTTTGTGCTAAAGCACATGTCTCCATATCCCTTTTTAGCATGTCATCTTCAGGAGGAAGGGCCAGGCCTCATTCGCTTCCAAATCTTCAAGACAGGACACAAGGTCTCGCCTGTATGGTGATCTCCAAGGATCATAAATGCTGACCACCCAGGCTGTTTTCTCAGTTGGAAGCCACACTTTCACTGACTATTCTGTTACATCACTTCCACCTCAAATAAGTAGGACATGCTGCAGAAAAGCATGATTAAAACAAACTCTGATGGTCCTGACGTCTACTGCTATGGTCTTAGCAATATCAGGTTCTTATAAAAAAAAATAAGCTCCAACAGGCAGGTACAATATTTTGACTATGTTAGTGCTTTTTAAAACTTTGCAAACACCATTTGTTGAACAGGCTATCTTTTTTCCAGTGTATGTTTTTGGCCCCTTTGTTAAAAATTAATTGGCTGTAAGTGTGTGGATTTGTTTCTGAGTCTTCTATTCTGCTCCACTGGTCTGTGAATCTGTTTTTGTGCCAGTACCATGCTGTTTTTATTACTATGGCTTTGTAGTATAAAGTCAGGTATTGTGATACCTCCTGTATGATTTTTGTTGATGTGAACTACTTTGGCTATTCTGGGTTTTTTGTTGTTCCAAACAAATTTTTTTTGAAGATTTAAAGAAGTTTATTAGAAAGATAGAAATACAGAAAATAGAAATACAGCCCCATGCCAAAATGGCACGGGGTGGGGGGTGTGACTCGAAATTAATACACCCGTTCCAAACAAACTTAAGGACTGATTTTACTATGTCTGTGAGAAATGTTCTTGTTAATTAATGGGAATTCTGCTGAATCTTTAGATCACTTTTAGAAGTATGGCTGTCTGGATGATATTTATTTTGTCTATCCATGAACATGGAAGATCTTTCCATCTTCTAAGGTCTTCAATTTCTTTTTTCAATGTTTTATAATTTTCCTGGTAGAGGTATTTTAATCCTTGGTTAAGTTTATTTCTAAATATTTTATTTTTTTAGGGAAATCCTGACTGGAAGTTTTTTCAGAATTTTTCAATAGATTTATGTTTGTAATATAGGGAAGCTTCTGATTTTTTAAGATTTATTTTGTATCCAGACACTTTGCTGAATTTGTTGATAAGTTCTATAGGCCTTTTGGTTGAGTTTGTTGGGTCTTCTAAGTATAGTATCATGTCATGTGCAAACAGTGAAAGCTTCTTCTTTTCCTATTTATTGATTTCCTTTTCTTGCCTAATTGTTCTGGCTGGAGCCTCAAGTACTATATTGAAAAGAAGTGGTAATAATGGACATCCTTGTCTTATTCCCGTTTTTAGGGGAAAGCCTATTCAATAAATGGTGTTGGCAAAACTATTTAATCATATATAGAAAAATGAAAATAAGTCTATTCAAGATGGATCAAAGACTTGGAAATTAGACCAGAGACCTTGAGGCTCCTTGAAGAAGGTGTAGGTCTAACATTGCAACACAGAGACACAAATAAAAACTTTCCCAACGAGACCCCAAAGGCACAAGAAACTAAAAGGTGAATCAATATATGAGATTGCATTAAACTGAAGAGCTTCTGTACAGGAAAGGATACTATCAAGAACCTCAACAAAGAGCGACAAGAATGGGAGAAGATTTTTGCCAACTATTCTTCTGATAGAGGACTAATATCTAGAATATACAAAAACTCAAGAAACTCAGCACTAAGAAAACAACCCAATTAAAAATGGGAAAGTGAATTAAATAGACACTTCCTAAAGGAAGAAATTCAAATGGCCAATAAATGCATGAAAATATGTTCAACATCATTAGCAATAAGAGAGATGCAAATCAAAACTACCCTGAGATTTCACTTAACTCCAACTAGAATGGCAATCATTCAAAACAGAAACAACAAAAAATGCTATTAAGGATGTGGAGAAGTGGGAACTCTAAAACATTGTTGGTGGGATTGCAAATTAGTGCAGCTACTTTGGAAAACAGTATGGAGAATCCTCAAAAGAATGGGAACAAATTTATCATATGATCCAGCAATACCACTTCTGAGCATCTACCCAAAAGAATGAAAACCAAAATACCAACCTAATGTATGTGTATATATGTTCATAGCTACCCAATTTACCATTGCCAAACTACGGAACCAGCCAAGATGTCCATCAACATATGAATGGATTACAAAACTGGGATATGTATACAATGGAATTTTACTCAGCCATGAAGAAAAACACAATTACATCATTTACAGAGAAATGGATGTAACTGGAGGACATTATGCTAAGTGAGATTAGTCAGTTACAAAACATAAGAAATTGGATGCTCTCCCTAATATGTGGAGGCTAGGGAGAAAATGGGTTATAGGAGGAACTCTAGATGAAGGAGACTCTATAGATGACCAAATAAGATGACCTAACTGAGGGGATGGGAGGGGGAAAAGAGGGAAATTCTCTAATGCACACGACGTACTTTAATAAACATGTCAGTGTCAAGCAATAAGCCAAACATGAGAAGGATGTGGGGGGGGATGGGATGGGGATTGGGTAAGGGATAATTGGGTGATGTGTGCATGTATGTCTCTACTATCTTGCATCCCATTAAGATGTATGACTACAATGCACCAATAAAAAAATTGGCAGCCAATACTTTTTTTTCTCATTTCTAAAAGTGGCCTTTCAAATGTGCTTTGGTTCAGCTCCTCAGAGAGACCTTTCCAGGGTATCTCACCTCAATAGACTTCCTTCAATGTCTGTATCAATTCCCTCATTGTTTCCTTGCTTAAATTTATGCTTCTTGCTTTTTATCTTTATGTTGCTGTTGGACTTCGTCAAGATCATGTGAATCTATGAGGGCAAAAATATGTCTGTCACAGACATGATGTTATCTGTGCATTTAACCTAGTGTCTGGCATAAAGTAGGTGCTCAATAAACATTCACTGAACAGAATAAATGGAAGTCTTTGAGACTGAACTTCTCAAATAATCTACTAGAAGACTAGTTTGACAAGATGCTCAGACGAAACAGATTGTTTTCCTTGTCTAATAACTTTGAACAATACCTAATGTTATCTTCCTGAAGGAATACTGACATATCTTCCTGAAGGAATATTGCCATAATAAGACTCTGAGAACTCTTGTAAGAAGGAAATTACTGAACACCACTTAACACAGTGTTTCCCAAACATATATAACAAAAATAACTTTAATAAAGAAATATCTAATAGTAGGCTATGGAGTGTACACTGAAGAACACACTTTGGGAAACAAATTTCAGCTAAATAGGACGTTGGGCCATCACTCAAAGATGATGGTAGATACTGTCCTATATTAATAAGACTAGAGACAGCTTTTCTAATGACTCAGGAAAGGAATAGAAGCTTATTATCATTCACTGGTCACTCTCTTAGACAACTTTTTCCAAGTTCTCCAAGTGCAGATTCTCTGCCCTTCTTAAATAACTCCTTTAACCTGGTAGAATTCAAAATGCTCACTTAACATAATGTTCTCCAAGTCTTTCCATTTTCCTGCAAATTATATAATTTTGTTCTTCTTTATTGGTGAGTAGAATTCCACTGTGTGTATTTCCCATGATTTTGTAATCTATTCATCTGTTGATGGACACCTAGGTTGGTTCTATATTGTAAACTGTGATGCTCTGAAAATGGGAATGCATATATTATGGTAGTTCTCTGATTTCTGCCCCTTTGGAAAGATACTCAGGAGTGGTATAGCTGAATCATATGGTGGGTACATTCCCAGTTTTCCACACTGATCTCTGTAACAGTTGAACTAATTTGCAATCCTACCAATAGTATAGCAGAGTTTCTATTTCCCCACATCCTCACCAACATTTATTGTTTTTTGGCTTCTTAATGACTTCCATTCTGATTGGAGTTAGATGGAATCTCAGTGTAGTTTTGATTGGCATCTCCCTGGTTGTGAATGATGTTAAACATTTTTTATATATCTATTGGCTATTTGTATATCTTGTTATAAAGTGTCTATTCAATTGAATTGCCCATTTCTTGATTGTTTTTTGGGTTTTTTTCTAATGTAAAGTCTTTTAAGTATTTTGTAAATTCTAGATATTAACCAGTCTCAGAAAGAGAAGGGTCATATGTTTTCTCTAATATGCACAAACTAGAGAGTAATTGGGATATCAGAGGGACTCCAGATAATGGAGAAAAAACCTCAGTGGAGTCAGGGAAGTGCTCTAAGGAATGGGGTAGGAGAGACTGAGGTTCATTATTGGAAATACTACCATGACACTGTGTACATGTGTGAATATACCAACATCAATCTCAGTACTCTGTATTGAGAAGGGGGAAGTAAGGGGGCACCAAGTGCCGTGTGCACATGTCAACATAATTTACATTATAATGTGAAACTATAATGCATCAAAAAGAGCATATTAAAATAAATAAATATGAATAAATAACATGCATTTCTATAATTTTAATAAATACTATAAAATCTAAAAAATGTGCTCTCAAAGCAAAGCTGGCATTATATTGGGCCTACATAAAAGAGAAACCTCTAGGCAACTTATTTAAAGTCCAAATCAGTGGTATTGGCCAAGGGTTAGATTTAACATTATTTCCTTAAACAACTATTTATGAGCATCACTATTTTTAAAAAAAAGTGTTTGTGTTAAAAAAAAAAAAAAGTATCTTCCGCCGGGCGTGGTGGCGCACGCTTGTAATCCCCATGCTTGGGAGGCGGAGACAGGAGGATCGCGCTGGTTCGGAGCCAGCCGCGCTGGCTTAAGAGACCCTGTTTCCAAATAAAAATATAAAATAGGTCTGGGAGTGTAGCCCAGAGGTAGAAGGGCTTCCAGGAACCCCAGTACCACACACACACAAAAAAAGTATCTTCCTGTGCCTCTCTTGAAAGTAGTTCTTCTTAGTTGAGGCAGCAGGTTGTCCAGGTGTGTATAGTGATGATTTAAAAGTATGATGATGATACATATATACCTGGATATTTGTCACCGACAACTTTTAAAAGTACAGAACTTTGTGACTGTGTTAAAATTGTTTTGAGCTATTAGAACATCACCCCTACAACATCATGTTCACCTACTTCCATTCCAACATGGTTTCTTCACTGTGAGAGGAAGGAGCAGCTATTTCATTTAGAGATGGTATGTCTGTGATACGTGCCTATTACTAATATCCCACTAGTAGTCGGAGTAGTTTTAACGTATTCCTAAGCAGAAACAAGAGAGAAAAATGGAAAGAGCGTGCAAAGCTTAGTGAGGCACCTGGTTCTGTGGCCACTCGTGCATGCCACTTGCCATTCGGACCATGACAGAAAACCACCGACAGAAAAAAGTGAGCCTCATTAGTCCTTCGGAAACATGCTTCCAGTTAGGGGAAATTTTTTATTTTCAAATTGCTCTTCACAAAGCAAGGTGAACCTATGTGGCATGTGCTGAAGTTGTTCACGGTTTTCAAAATAGAGAAAGAGGTGGTGGCTCTAAGCAGATTCCAAAAAATTGCCAGTGCCCCACGAAGAGAGTCGTATTAAATAAGTTGCTCTAGTTTAGCCAGAAGGCTACACAGGGCTCTCCTCTAAGTAAGAAATACAAATACAGTCACACGTTATTTCAAATGCTGCGCTTGGTTTCTAATAGCCTGTGCTGAGGTCACCAAAGTGAAAGTCATCAACCACGAGAATCAAAGGTCAATGTTTAACAAACATTTAACAAATCACACCCTGAGTTTGGGATTTGGTGCGGCTGTGAAATGGATGAACGATTTCTGTCACCTCTAGCTTTTGACTAGGCTTTCTTTTCATTCACTTTTTTAAAAGTCCATTTTGATAACGGGCTAGAGTTGAAGGAAACCTCCTGCTTATGGCACTTCCAAGGTGAAAATGAAAAATTCTGATAAAGCTCACAGCCTTGAGGAAGATTTCAAGTGGCTTATTGCCTTAGTTTTCTCTTATTTCACTCACTCATTATCAGATAGAATTGAAGGACAGATTCTGCCTTTGCTCTATAGGCTAAATTTTATTCTCAGTGGAGACCATCGCTGTTGAGTTGAGTATTCTATCCATTTATCTGTGCAGTCCTATTTCAAGGGACTGGAGAACTGCAGAGTGCATTCAGTGGAAGAAGCCTGTACATTGGCTGATGGGATGTGTGGGTGTGCATGCTTTATGCAAGAAATAAAGTTACTCTATGCATGCAATGAGCCAAATTATCCTCATTCTTTTGCAGGAGAGTTTTTTTCTTCTTTTTTATTGTTTGAATCATATCTAGCTGAGCTTTCAGGTTCCTCCTGGTTTTTGGTGGGGTCTCCTAGTTGTGAGAAAGGGCCACATGCCCATGGCTGGGGCATCACTTAGGAATTCTCTACCTCTTTTGATTTACACCAATCTATGGCTATGGGTGCTTTGTCCCTGGCCTGATTTCAAAATAGGACCCATAAAGCTGGCAATGCTAAGACCAAAATAATGTCATTTAGTGTCTAGGGGGAGGTTAAAAAGAGGATTAGAGGCAGGCAGGCAGGCAGGGTATATTAAACAAGTCCATGACTAACAGGGTGTGACAGAAAAGAGTTTTATTCTTTTCAACAAAACAATTCCCTAGGGCTGGGACCATTACTCCACTGTGCCTTTATCACCTTGGAATTTTTATGGTTATTTTTGATGAATTCACATTTTTGTAAAGGCTTTTTTGAAATGATGCCAGTTTTCAATTTTTAATTAAAGTCGTAAATAATCTTAATTCTGCCTTAAAAGGTTTATTGTTTCTTTCTCTTTTTTTATTGCTGCCAGGAAATATTTCAAATACCAAATCCTGATGTGAGTGAGAAATTAGAATCTCTCCAAGGTCTAGTAACAACACTGTACCATGTAAATATAACACACTGGTATATCAGTGCAAGATTTAGAAATGTGGACTGACTGATTCCAGTTTTATTAGCATCTGCTTCTCCTGGGAGTGACATTTCCGCTTTTTGTTAGATGGAACAATTTTCATCATTTTAATTTACACAAATTAATCCATCACAGATTCATAAAGGAGTTTTAAAACATAAAGGCACATTAAAAATCTAAAAAATAAAAACTGTAAACTTGTCACTATGAGCTGGACATTAAAAGTCAACCACCACGTTTAATTCTACCATTTTTAGAAAATAATGAATATCTAAAACATTTGAGAGAGAACATCTCATTTTATGTGAGACAAAATTAAGAAGGAACTGCATTTTTGACATGAAATTATAATACTGCTTCAAAGCATATCCTTGTTATCTGGATTGTTTGTTGAAGGCTGTCAGTAAATTGTTAATAAAATTATATTTTGTAGTCTCAAGGTCTATTTTTTCAATTAGCGTCTCAAGAATCTTACACAATTAAGAATACTCTTCCTTTATGTGGAGGCTGAAACACACCAAGTTTGAATGATAAAGCCCTTAACAATTTCTGAAAATATCCCATGTTATGTTTCTCTACCTGTCAACATAGGGCTTAATGTCTTGATATTAGACTAATATACTTACATGTCCATGACAATCCTTATACTCTAAAAAAGTACCTTACAATTTTATTAATACAGTTAGTATTACAAGTAAAACCTCACACATTTGGCACAATTTAGAGGCAGAGAATGGTCAAGCTTAGAGTGAAAATTTTCTCATCTAGGAATACTCTTTTTTTAAACAAATATAATTTACTACTTCAAACTTGTAAAATGCACATCAATAATAACAGAAACCATTATACAATGATTGTGTTGAAAGTACTCAGTGATATGTAACAATGGTGTGTTATTTTAAGAAGATTAAGCATCCTCCTTCCAATTTTACTTACATTATTAATGGACTTAGCAGTTCTTCTGTTTTTCTAAAATTCAAAACACATCCGATTAATGCCAGGTGATCAAAGATATAAACTTATTGGGATTCCAATTAAAGAGATTGAAATATATTTCTGGAGAAAAAAGTAAATAAGCTTAACAACTGATTTACAAGATTGGACTTGTATTAATGAAATATATCTGTTGACTCCTTTTAGCTGAATATTTTTAAAGTTATAGGGAAGAAGACAAGTTCTTTCCATATATGAGAACTTGACTGGCATTGTGCTGACACCTCTCAAGATAGAAAAAAAATCAAGAAACAAAAAGACTATGGAACATTTTCAAACACTGAGAGTTAAATCTCCATAAATCATGAAAGAAAGAATGCAAGATACCTAACTTGAAGCCATAGAGACCTGGACGCCTTTGCTATTGGGTTCAAATCACTCGAAATGGGCTTAGTCCTAAGCTGTCCTTCAATTAGTTAGAAAGGGCCCTTAAATGAATCAGGTATTCATCTCAGTACAAATGAAACACTCAAAAAGCCAATGTAGCTCAACACACTTTCTGCCATGGACAGAAGATACCAGTTTGTTCAAAACTTTGAAGACTCAGTTATTGAGAAACATCTTGAGATAAAGTAAGCTCCCTGTCTCTGGAGCCTAGTATGGCCAACCACTTGCTGGAGAGTGTGTCGTTGGGAGAGCAAGTCAGGGGATGGGCTTGATCTTTAACGTCTATTCCAAATCTGAGGTAGTACATTTTCTACAAACTCTGCAAAATGTATTAACTCCTCATGAATGTCAAAGGGACTATATTCAATTCCTTCTCCATAAATTCCATTCACTACATCTATCCAGAAACCTGCTTGTTCTATAAGCTGAAGATGACAAATGCGCTGTTTTCCTAGAGATTCACCTACCTTCATCATTAGAGCAAAAATGATTTTAGCCAAATAATGTTATATATTAAAAAAAAAAAAGCCCATTTCTGCCAGGCATGGTGGCACATGCTTGTAATCTCTGTGCTTGGGAGGCGGAGACAGGAGGATCATGCAGGTTTGAAGGCAGTCTCACTGGCTTAAGAGACCCTGTTTTCAAATATAAAAATAAAATAGGTTTGGGAGTGTAGCCTGGAGGTAGAAGGGTTTCCAGGAACCCAAGTACCACCAAAAAAAAAAAAAAAAAAAAAAAAAAAAAAAAGCCCATCTCTCCTGAAAGGGCCTTTTTGTTGTTGTTTTTTTTTTTTTTCTGTTGTTCTCAAATGGATTTTCTTTAACTACTTTTGTTTAGCCATAAATTTAGCCATTTAGCCCCATAAAAGCCTTTTGTTACTTCCTGGTTTAGGTACCGGTCACTCATTTTCTCTGATTCCTATTCTGCAAGCCTTCCCCAGATATTCTTATCTGGCTGTATCAGTCATGCAAACTATAGCCCTGTTCTTACTAAATGGATGATTCCCCTCCTCAAAGTGCCTAAAGCATGTTAAACTTAAGAAGTTTAAGAATTTCCCATGCCCCGCAGAAGCTCCAAGTACTGCAAGAATAATATAAATGTGCTTTTTCCGGATGGAAAATTATCTTTTCAAATTACCTTTTTCCTTGCTTGTTGATCTTTGGAAGAATGTGCCTTCACATGCTTTCTTAGGGAACTGGGATCTGTGTAGCGTTTGGTACATCCTGGAATTTGACAAGCATAAGGTTTCTAAATAAGAAAGAAAGAAAAACAGCTGCCGTTAAATCATAAAGGTAACTGAGGAAGGTCTTATTCAAAGACTATTCAGAGCATGAACTGTTACCAACTGATGGATGTGAGGTGCTGAGTAATACTCATGCATTTTAACTTAAAAGGCCCAGAAACTCTGCATCATGGGAAAGAGGGGAGTAAACTTTTAAGCAACAAAGAAATGTCCTATCCTTGATGATTTTTAAGAGATTGCTTTTGATTGTACTCTAACCACAAAACCTTTTGTGGCATTTTTAATGTGGAAATTATTAGTAAGCATCTCCAGTCATACTTACAGTTCTGTTTCCCTGAGAACAATCTTTGGTACTGTCAGAAACTAGTAAATACATATTCTTTAAAGGTTCAGGTAAAGAAGCTGTAGAAAGGTCCAGAAAAGACTGGGTATGTTTCAGAAGAAACCTGATTTAGAAAGAGAGAGAGGGAGAGAATTAAGAAGGAAAAAATTAGTGTAAAGTGAGAAAGGACAGTAGGTTTGCAACAATAAACACGTGAAAAGCCAGCCAGAGAAACATATATATTATTAGTTGCAGAGGAGTCCTGGGGCTGAGCCGGAGCTAAGTGAATGAGCCCTTGGCTGAGTACCATGAAAACACAAATTTGGGGTTTTTTCATTCTCTTGAGATATATGATGTATGGAACCTAAGGCCGAGTCTAGAATCAATTGTGTTTTTGTATCCCTGGTGCTTGGTATATAATAGTTAGAAATAAATGAATGAGAACACATCACATCCACTTGGATTTCAGCAGCATCACCTTTTCTTACTGTGACAAAATACTTATCAAGGGTTTTAAGACAACGATTCCTCTGTTGCAAGATAACCCCAAACCTGCTTATTCCAAGACTGAAAACAAAAATCACAGGATTAACTGTGTTTATAAGATGTATAACTGTCACTGATCTACTTAGCGTTAGCATCTCATCAGTTGAGATAGGAAAGCTGTGTCCATGTGATGTGAAATACAAAGAGGAGAACCAGAACCTTGCCTCTAAAACAGGATTTTTTGCTCTAAAAACTTGCTATCCAAGAGCTGGGCATAGTGGTGCACGCTTGTAATCCCAGCATTCAGGAGGCTGAGACTGGAGGATCATGGTTCTCAGCCTCAACTACTTAGCGAGGCCCTTTGCAACTCAGTGAGACCGTTTCAAAAGACTAAAAATTAGAGCTGGGTGTACAGCCTTGGAGGTACAGTGTCCCTGGGTTCTATCCCCAGTACTGCAAAAATAAATAAATAAATAAATAAATAAATAAATAAATAAATAAACTTGCTATCCTGACACACACTTCCTGTTTATACTGTACTCATGTACTTGTGTGTGTGTGTGTGTGTGTATGTGTGTGTGTGCACACAAATGCCTATAATGTTTGGATCAACATACATGTGGATTACATTACTGGCTTTGCTGGATCCAGTATTTGTAATTCTCTACTTTTTCATCATTTTTGATTCCATGATCAAGGGAAAATCATGAATACATAATTAATTTGACACACCAACTTGAATTCTGAGTTGCTATCTGCTGTGTTTGCTCACTCACTGACTGACTGAATAAATGGATCACCCAGCAGCTCTTATGCTTCCAAAATGAGCTGGATGCTGCGTTACCTACTAGGAATCTAACAATGAAAGAGACTCTTAATACCTCAATTTTTGCAAAATGGTGAGTCAATTATGAGCTAGTCACTCACCAAGAAGTCTCCATCTTGTAACCTGGGAATCTTTTCTGAGTTCACATGGCTCTCTGGAACTAGTCTTACCTACCCTGCCTTGACAACCGGCCATGTTTCACTGGAAGTCACATCATGACTATATAAATTCATGTTTGAGCATGAGAGGACAAGTTTCATGTAAAAAGGCTTTATGAATATTAACATGTAGAAATCAATGCCACTATGATTAAGTTTGGTAATGTCATTCTGCATTTAATTTTGAGATGCTCTTGGAGAAAGTTTGAATGACCAAGGGGCCTGGACTCTCTCTTAGCTGCTACCACCTGGGACCAATATGCTCAGATAGAAAATTCAGGGCCTAGACTCAGTAGTGCTATTGCCCCGATTATTTTATTTAAGATTAACTAAGCTTTAGGTAGTATGCTATACTCCATCAAAATATATATTTTATTGTTTTTCATCTGTAATGAATAATTACTTCTTTTGTTTAGATATTAGGATGTTAACAGAAAAATAAGTTAGTAAGATTTTTCAGGGTTAGAGTGATGAACTCAGGGCCAGGTATGGTGGCACACACTTGTAATCCCAGCATTTGGGAGGCAGAAAACGGAGGACTGCAGCTCACAGACAGTCTCAGCTACTTAGAAAGGCCCTTTGCAACTCAGTGAGATTCTGTTTCAAAAATAAAAAGAGAGTAAAAAATAGGACCAGGGGTGTAGCTCAGAGGTAGAATGCCCCTGGGTTCCATCCCCAGTATCTCAAAAGAAAAAAAAAAAAGAACTGTGAACTCAGTTATCTTTAGGGAAAAATTATTTTCCTATGAGTAAAGAATCCCCTTAGTTAAAAAAAGCACTTATCCAAACTTCTGATAGCATGTGTATAAGGAGTAACTAATGGAAAGAGAACAGGAACTTAAATTTAAATCATACTTTAAACAAATAAAATTTGTTTTCTTAAATCAGTGTTTAATTTCTATATGACTTTGAAAGAGCTTACCAATTTATTAAATACAGTAAAATTCAAATACAAGCTAGTTTGGGCCTTAAAGGAAAAAATGATACTTTTGAAAGATTTAATAAAATATTTATTTAAAAAAGAGTTAAGTTTTAAGATTACAAAAAATATCTGAGGTAGCTTTCCTCAAAAGTTTTAAAAAGGGATATATATTTTAAAATTCTGAAATGATTTTAGAAAATGCTCTTTGTTTGATTAGCTAAAATTAGCACCAACCAAAGAAGGGTATTGTAGAACTATAACACTTATGCTCACAATAGTTCTTTCAAACTACAGATAACTAGCTAGAGTAGAAGCAATTTTTTCTCAAGACAATCTTGTCTCATGAATGTTCATTCTTCCATGATAAAGTTTAATGACAAATTGGAAAATTTATTGGATTCGACCAGGACCATTTCAGACACAACAAAATAGGGCATTTTAACATAATTTATTCTCCTTTCCTCTTTCTGCACTGAAAATACTCCACCATTAACATTTATTCATTTAATATTCTATTCTATTGGTCCTAAAATTTACTGAATTCAACTAGAGCAGAAAGGGTTCATCCTATACATTGTTCTAGCTCTATTTCAAATATTTACTATCTGTATTTCAGATATACATCACATTTATGTATATTGGGAGATAATTCTGTTTAGAAAGGTTATGTGATATATAGCTAAAATGACTTCTATCAATATGACTAATAGAGACTAATATAGAATTTAATAAATATGTCAACTACACCATCAGAAGAATCTTAAATATGTATGAGAAGGTGTGTAGAAATAACAGTATCTTTTCAAAATTCAAACTCTGGTGTAGTTTAATAATAGGCATCAGAATGTTAACACTGAGAAAGTACTGTCATGAATACATTATTTGCAAGAACGTGGGATAAGAGATCTGTGATGTGTATAATACATTTATCTTGATGGCTTTGTTAAGTGAAGTAAATTGCATAGGTCTACCTGGTCTCCTGTAAGGAAAATGGCATCGAAGCCTGAGAAATGCAAAGGAGGGCTATCAACAGAATTGTAAAAATAGAAGACAAGGCTTACAAAGAAATGGCATTTTTGAAGGAGCGAAATGTAGGAATATAGCAGCATTCAGAGAGTTAAGGTTGTAACAATAAAAATCAATTGTTCTCATAGGGTTGGTGTCAAAGGACATATGGCTATTAACACAGAGGAAGTGCGATGATACTGAACCCTGGGGAGAGATTTGCTGTTTCTTTTTAGATAGCTGGAAGGTGAAAATACCCGGTGGTTTCTAAAGCGAAAGGCCAGATTCATTCTCAAAAACCACATCAGCTGCAAAGTTCTTGCACCAAGAAGAAAAGAACTAGGGTGAACAAACAGGAAACAGACACACACACACACACACACACACACACACACACACATACACACAGCCCACATTTCTAGCTGTAGCATATATCGCCTATTTTGGAATGTCTTGATATCTGAATATTTATTTGAATGCCCAGGCTCCAGCAGTCAGACTATACTAAAATCTATTACACGGCAGCCCATTGGCTGCTTCTATTTTGCACACTTCCCAAGAAGTTATAATAGTTATAATATTTAGGATAACCTGCATCTATTAAAAAAAGACAAACAAAAAACGTAGCAGCCAGACAGGGCCCCTTTTGGGCATCTGGCCAGATTCCACTGCTGCCCTTGGCATTGTCCCTGTAACCTGCAGATCATAAAGCAAACACTTTCACCATCCCACTGTCAAAGAAGCACTTCCTCACACCGGGGATGGAAGCTGCAAAGTTCCTACATCCTTACAGTGTCCAGATGTGTCCTCTGGTGCTTGGCGCGGTCGCTGGAGTTACTGAATGCCTTCTGACAGCCCGGATGCTGGCACAGATACGGCTTCTCGCCTGTGTGGCTCCGCAAATGAATCTTGAGATTTTCAAGTCTTGAAAAGGCCTTCTTGCAACCTTCGAACTGCAACAAAACAAAACAAAACAAATTTTGGGTTGTTGAGCAGGACCTTGAATGCTTGAGTCTTGAGGGGGATACTTATGGGGAGTGCTTAGGTTGTACTTAGCTTAAGACAATCAAATAAAAATCCCAACAGTAACAAATATTACATCTAAAAATATCCATATGTTTATGTGAACTGCATTTTTTCCACTCAATATACATGCCACTTTCCCTATCAGATTTGGGTCCCAAACTGATTTCTGTGATTACTTATGTCAGAGAAAATTTGCTATGAGCCATCTGGCTCAGTTAATAAAAATACAGTAATGTGTGTCTTAAAGATTTATTAAAAAACTAGCATACGTTTCCATTTCCAAATTGTTCTAAATTGAAGAAACTGGGAAGGAAGAAACTTTTTGCCAATGAATAAACTAACAACAAAAATCAGAATAATGTAGGAGAATACGGGGCAATTACACATATAAGTCCAAGACTAAAAGGCAAGTTATGACCAGAATCTTCCTTAACTATTCTTCTTTGGGATTTTTAACTCCTAAACAGAGTGACTGTATAAATATGCAGGGCAATGCCAACCTTCGTGAGATATAAGTCTTTAATATGCAATATGCATTTATTTATTTATTACTTATATTAGGGCACACTAGAAGAAGTCTGATAATTTTAAAAAAATGTACAAAAATACTCAAATCAAAAATGCTTTAGAATGTCTACCACAAGGTCAATACTTCTCATTGAGGAGGGAAGGTAAAGGACCTCCTCAATGAAAAAAAATTGGATTAAAAAATTCAAGATAATTAAGCCAAATGTTCAAGTCATTGATATTTTTCCTCTGTTTAGACAAGGACATTGCAACTATCACTTAAAGACTGGTGACACATTCTTTAGTAGGTACATAAGACAATATATTTAAACTAATTTACAATTTAATTTGATGTTAACTTTTTAAAACATTATAACCTCAAAATAGATGCTCAAATTAAAACCCTCACAATAGCCTTTAACATGCTTTTAAAAGGAACTAGATAATAGATCATTCATAAAATGCTAAATCATTTTCTACATGAAGTAAAAGCTTAAATTTTTTAAAAAATTTTTTATTTAAATTTTATTTTTATTTAAATTTTATTTTATTGTTTATTTAAATTTAATTTTAGTTTTTAGAAGTTTAGTTGGCCGTAGTGGCACATGCTTGTAATCCCAGTACTTGTGAGGCTGATACAGGAGGATCACAGGTTCACAGCCAGCCTCAGCTACTTCATGAGGCCCTCCACAACTTAGTGAGGCTCTGTTTCAAAATAAAACATAAAATTAGGGCCAAGGATGTAGCTTGGATATAGAATGACCCTGGAGTCACTTCCCAGTAACACACACACACACACACACACACACACACACACACACACATACACACACACACACGTTGTTACCCAATTCATAGAGATTAATTAATTTAAAGGTTAGAAATTTTGATGAATGTGTTATTGGTTTGTCAATAATCATTACTGACAGTAACATGTACTTACTATCTTGTGTAGAAAAAATATCAACTACTCTTATAGGGTAAAAGTAATTTTAATCTTTAAAGTGACAAGCTAATAAAGAAAATGTGTTAGTGAAATCCTATAAACAAAGCATAAAGGTAAGATGGAGATTTGTCTTTTAACTCTCCTTTTGGTGCTAAGCCCCAGAATATTTATATGACTTTGACAATTTTAGTTGTGTCTGAGTTCCCACCAAAAGGGAAAATTAGAAATATAAAGACACCTACCAACAAAGCGATATGTATTTAAAGCAAATAAAGAACCCTGACTTTTTAGAGAGAATGGAAAGGAGAGCATGGGATAGGAAAAAAAGCAAATGAAGAGGTAACACTGGGATGGTTTCCCTTAAAATTAGTGGAGATTATTTAGCCTTGCTGCAAAGATTTCATGAAAATCCATGGTTTTCTTTTTACAATAGATGGTGGACACTGTTCAAGAAGAAATGATCCAGAACTGGCTGGGTTTGGTGAGTGGAATTTTCAACTGTAAGTAAAGGAGGAACTAAGTAGAAAGAATAATCAAATATGTCATAGCGTCTTCTATTTAAGCTGTTCATATTTTGCATGCTGGGATATTTTAAGAAATTTATGAAAGTTGCACTTATTTTTGATGGAGAGTTATACATGTTTCACAGACATATGCTGGTTTATTTCAATTTTGATATTTTGCTTAAAATAATTTTGGTGTTTTCCTGATTTTTATTTCACATAAAAATAAATTTAGCCTGAACGGAAGATGAATGCTGACGAAGCCAAGTGCTTTTTCAGCAGCGAAGGACATAGAATGCCGTGTTGCTAGTGGGAGAGAGGAGTGAAGAGGTCTGTTTCTTGAGGGCTCCAACTGAGTCTCAAGTTTAAAGATAAAGGGGCTCAACATTAATTCCCAATTCACAGCTAAGCGGTCTCTGCTGACCAAAGTTCTGTTTTTAAGGTTCTCTCTGAATGAGGACTCAGAGCAAACCCCTGGAGCTCCGTTTATTTTACTTGGAATCACCTGGTGGACCACACTTAGGTCTGAAATGAGCTGTGGTTTTGGACACACCAAGCTTGTAGCCTAGTTCCTAGCAAGGCTCTTTTGTAGGGTGGATTCCATTCTTGGGCCAACTTCAGGGGTGCATAACATAGCTGGGTAAGCCCCAGTATCCACTCCCCTCTGTAGTTGCCTCAAATCCTAGGAGGAGAGAAAGCTGCATTGTTTTGGAACCAACAGAGAAGTGGGAAATGATATTGGAACAAATTCCTAAGGTTTCCGTGAGTACCAGATAAAACAAGACCCCTTGTTCTACTGTAGAGTGATTAGAGGGATCCGGGCATGTGCTGGAC
Organism: Muscardinus avellanarius; assembly: GCF_963383645.1. Lineage (NCBI taxonomy): Eukaryota > Metazoa > Chordata > Mammalia > Rodentia > Gliridae > Muscardinus > Muscardinus avellanarius. The sequence continues at coordinate 69,035,313 of NC_137799.1, read as the reverse complement.
TAATTCAGAATGTCTATGTGCAATTCAAGGCTAGCATATTCAAGATCTTTCTAGTTCAAGGTCCACTTCAATGTCCAATTAAGACTCAACTAGTTATTATTACTATTAACAAAAATAATTAAAAAATCAAAGGGTTCGCTAGGTTTCTATCAAACTAGTGAAAAATAAATAACATCCCAGTACATCTTGAACATTTTTTTTTTTGAGGTACTGGGGATGGAATTCAGGGGAATTCTGCCTCTGAGCTACACCTCCAGCCCTATTTTTTATTCTTTTTTTTTTTTTTTTTGAAACAGGGTCTCACTGAGTTGCAAAGGGCCTCACTAAGTGGCTGAGGCTGTCCTCAAACTTTGATCCTACTATCTCAGCCTCCCAAATGCAGGGATTACAAGCGGGCACCACCACATCCGGCTGATCTTGAATATTTTTAAATATCAAGGCTGGAAGAAAACAAAAGCAGCTAGACTGAAAATGAGCAAAAGATTGGATTATCTTTAAAATAATGAAAACCCATCTGATATCAGATATAAAAAAGAAAGACCAACAAACTATAGAGTAGCCTTATAATATTGCAGGCACAAAGATTAAGAGTGAAGGGTTTGGTCTTGCTGAATTTTATGAATAAAGGCAGGCAGGAGAAAGGCCATTTCGTATATACAAAATATAGGGGCTCATAATATGCACTGCCCACTCATTCTTGTTGAACTCAAGAGCAGTAAGACCTGGCACTAAAGGATTGACAAATGGCTTAGTGGGGGGCTCAACACCTAACGCATCATAGACACCTGGACAAACTTGTCACACTGAGGATTCTGCAAGAGGAAGGAGGTGCTGTTTGCTTTCCTAATGGCATCTGGATGAAACTTGAAAGCAAACAATTTTATAATGAACAATTATCATTCATTATGGGAATAACCCTGTAATTCAACACAAGAATTTCCTTTCCCCAAGGCACTTTACCTCTAGACTTATGGGTTCAGTTAAATGCAAATGCTTTAAAAATAAACTGACATTTAGGCATGCTTACAAAAGATTGTTAAGAATACACCAAAACTGGATTCTTTAGGTGTTTGGGAAAATGGATGCCTTTAATCCTTCTTTTTAGTATTTTTATGTTTTCCACCTCTTTAATGAGTGTGTCTCACCTTGTAAATGAACATTAAAGCTTGGGAAAGCCAGGACCATTAGGAGTGTTACCCTGGGTTTGAACACATGCTTTTCCATTGAGGTTCCCACAGTGCAAGATTCATCCTGGATCTCTGGTCCAAATTGTCAATTGACTGCTCGAATTATTGCAGTCAACCAATTCCCACACAACAATGGAACAAGAGTTTCATCTTAAGTCCTCTGCTTCTGGGCACTGGCCATGCAGCCATGAATTCAGAGCTCAGTGGCTCTCAACTAGCTCACCAAGCCTGAGGTTATCCAAGATTGGAAAGCACTGGGTACATGTTTGTCACTAGTGAACTATATTATAATGGGAGACTATAATGTACCAGTAACAGTATTTTGTGAAAAGCAGACCAGATATAGGAAGATAAGAGGAAAAAAATGTACGATTATCTCTCAGAGTCCAAGGGTAAAGCCAAAAGGGGGAAACTGATTGCATAAGAGTGCAAACACGGAGCAATATGGGGGGGGCAGTGGTGGTGGAAGAAGGATCTGGTCTTCACTGAGCACTTATTTTATGCTAAGCTTCTTGCTATGCATTTCCCCTATGTTAGGAATTTTATCTAAATAGTACCCCCTCACTCCCCTACTCCAACCCACAAATAATGAGGTAAGCTCTATGGAGCATGACACTGTGTTAGGCAGTGGGAAAAGCAAAAGGAATATCACTCAGGGTTGATTCATGTGCAGATGAAAGCCAAGGTCAATGTGTATGGCTGGGCAGGTTATTTACTGATGACTCCTGATTAGCGGTCCTTGAAGACATGATTCCCAGGCCAGCATCAGCATCGGCATCACCTGGAAACTTGTCAGAGGTACCAATTTTCAGATCCTGTACAGACACACAACTAGAATCCCGTGATGGGAATTGGCCATCTGAGTGTGAACAAGCCCTCTAGGAGGTTCGCCAAGCCCACACAGGTGAATTCCATAGGAAATGCCATTCTGACTGTGATCCCTGTCCATTTCCTTACTACTGCCTTCTGACAGATGGCAAGTGTTTTGCAGAATTCACCCACTTCTAATTTGGACAGAAGTCATATGGACTAGCATAGTAGCAGCTATCCTAGGGCTGAAAGGGAATATCTCTACTTCAGGGTTGGGTAGGATTACCTTCATTCACACAGCAAATGGGACAGAAATCCCAGAACACCAACCTCTTACTAGAGAAGCTTTAAACTCCTGACTTTTAAATCTGCTACCAGGCAGACGTCTTGTTCTAAAATATGTATGTCTATAAGTTCTCTCAGTCGCCACCTGACCAAGAAAACATCCCATGTTCATACTGCCCATTACATATTCTTGTTGAGAAAAAACACCGGAGGAAGCCATCATTTTCCACCTGCACATTTCAGTGGAATTAGAGACATGTATGAGAACATGAATGAGAACATGTATGAGAACAATTCATGAAATTTTAACCAACAGAACTTTAAAACATCACATTGCATGAAGCCTCGCTCTGCGAGAAATCTCTTTAATCTGATGCTGTTGTTAAGTAAGAAACTTTAATTAGAAATTTTAAGTTGCCTCAAGTCCTTAAGTCTAAAGAACCTTAATTTGCACGACTCTGCTAATTTGGAAAATTATTTCATATTTAAAGATTTACAGTGGACTGTAATCACCATCTCTATATATTGGTTTGATTACAGATTGTTGACATTAAGTAACATTAAGATGACCTTTGAAATATTACTTTCCCCTTCTATTAGAGGCTTTTGTGTAAGGTTCTAAAAATGAAAGTCTCATTAGACACCATTAAAATAGGATTTATTCCATATGTATAACCAATAATCAAGTAGAATATTACTCCCTCCCCTAATCAGCTACTTGGGAGTACTGAGAAACATAAGTTTGTAGTCAACGCAGTAATAACAGCAAACGTTCTTGATGAGGTTTCTATACCATTGCTAATGTCAACAAAACCTAAACAGAAAAGAGCACATGATGCTGGACATGCTTTTTAAAAATATACATTTGATCTCAATTAAAGAACAGTGTTTATGACCCTTAGAGGTATACCCTTTGACAATTTCACCAGTCAGGACCAATTAATCCCATTAGTGAAGGCTGGCATGCAGCAAGAATTGACTGGTGGATTACTTGTTACTTCATCTTGTCCACATACAGCCCAAAGACAACAGAAATGAAAGACACTGATGAAACGGCCCCAGGGAACATTTCTAGTGCCTTGGATACAGTCAAGGTGACGTCCACAGTAAATCCAAGAGTTCAAGTCCACTTGAATCAAGTGTGTGTCTTCAAAGAATATTAATAAAAGGTTGCTTTTGTGACTCACAGGTGGCCTAAGGTCATCCAAGGGCCAGCCTACACACCTGAAAAGCAGTGAGAAATCTCATGCACACATTCAGCTGGCATTTAGTTCTGAAAATTTCCTTCCAGAGCAAAGCTTCCCAGTTTTCTGCGCACAGAAATCACTTGAGGTATTGTTAAAATGCAGATTCTGATTGAGCAGGTCTGTGGTGGGGCCCTAGAGTCTGAATTTCTAACTATCTTTCAGGTGATTCTTGTATATGACGAATGTTTAAAGATTATTCTTTGAGAAGCAAGGTCCCAAGGGATCATTAGTGACCCACATGTTGAAAACATACAACTTGGTGGGATTTAGAAAAGAAGAAATAAAATAAAAGAACTAGATAATGGACATTCAAGGGCCAGCCTGCACCTCTGAGAAACAGTGAGAAATATCATGCACATATTCAGAATGAAAGAGTGAAGAAAGGGCTTGCATTTTATGATCCAAATGGTGGCAGCTTTATCCTTGGAGTATATAACAGCAAAATGTAATTTTAATATTTAGGAAAGGATAATGAAAAAAAAGCAGAAGCTATTTTTTAGAAAAGGACAAAAAAGCCAGGCGTGGTGGCACACACTTGTAATCCTAGCATTTGGGAGGCTGAAACAGGAGGATCACAATTCGTGGATAGCCTCAGCTAATTAAGTGAGGCCTTTTGCAATTCTGTGAGACCCTGTTTCAAAATAAAGACTAAAACATAGGGCTGGGGATGTAGCTCGGAGGTAGAATGCCCCTGGGTTCCATCCCTAGTACTAAAAAAAAAAAAAAAAAAAAAAAAAAGTGTATATATATATATATATATATATATATATATATATAGTGCGTCCACTACATGCCAGGACCATTCTGTGTGTACTGCAATCAATCAATCAATCAATCAATCAATAAGGACAAAGAATCAATAGGAAGGCTGCAGTAACACACTGGACCATGTGATTTTGTTTCTCTTTCAGTTGACTTCCCATTTGGACATATGGTCTGCCTTGTGCCACTTGGGTTTGGTTCCCAGTGCATTCTAATTAGTACTGGATGCTCCAGCGAACCTTGATATTTGCCACATCAGTTAGTAGAAAGTGTTAAATAAAAGGGAAGAAAGAAAATACCCAAATGTTCTATTTGAAAGGTATCTAGTTCATGAATCCATCATGCTGGGCCAGTTTCTTCTACTCCTTGTTCCATCAGACTAATAACCAACATAGAGGTCAGAGAATAAGTCTCTGCATGTTCTTCTTACTCTGTGATTTAACTCATGTTCACAGTTGAATCACTCTCTTGTCCATAGTAGAACATTGTACCCAGGGGCTTCTGTGCTTCCTTTCAGTTGTGGAAATATCTGACTTTATAATATTTCAAAGGTTCTAACCCCAAGTAATAGTGGCCTCATTGGACATTATATTAAAAAATTGTGGTAGAGAGCTCCTTGGTTAATATGAAAGTTCTTTAACTTCAGGGAAATCAATGCAACTTTGATTGAGTGTATAAATGTTTCAGGCATTTAAATATATTTGTACTTATATTTCTTATAACAGCTTTCAAGTTTATATTTGGCTGTAGCAACTAAAGGAGAGAAGGGGCTATGACATTTTGGCCTCAACAAGTCAACAAATTTAGTAAAAGCCACTCATCTGGCAGAGTGAACTATAGTCCTCATTTATCCAGATTATCTGAAACTATTAAAAATTTGTAGCATTAATATAAAACTCCTTCTGTAATGTTTTCTTAAACTTCAATAAAGAGATTCCATTATTCTTTTCTTTGTTATTCTGGTGTACAAATGAATCTATTAAATAGCTCATAAATACAACTTCCTGGCTTGTTAAGCTTCTTGTTTTTGATTAATAAGAAATCTGTATAAAATAAAGGTCCCCTAACTGGGCAGTCAATATGTGTTTCTAGCTGGTTTAGGACAACTTATTGCTTTTTAGTATTTTGAGTCATGGGTAACAGCTGATCCTTAAAAGGCTACTCTAAATAAGGTTGCAAAATTAAGGAAGGCTCAACTTCAAAATGAAAATGGAAAAACTTTTGAGAAGACACATGACAATATGGAGAGAAATATGTTATTTTTTGTGCCAACAATTGAACCATATTGAATTTTTATGGAAATTATTAAGTGTCCTGTTTATAACAATTAAAAGGAGCTGGGGACAAATGGAACCTCATCATGGTCACTATATTCACAACTGGAAAAAGAACCCTCCATAGTGTGACACTGATATTTAAGACATAGCATATGACCCTCTCCAGCTATTCAATACATATAAGGCATCATATATTAATCATGCTATATCAATGCAATTCCAGAAAACTACAATTTCAAGTAAATTATTATTTCTATGACAGTGAAAATAATAAAAAATAACTAGTAGGGGAAAAAACACAACGATAAGTTTTGTTGTTGTTTATTAGCATTTGTTCCATGCAGTCTGTGAGCACACAGCCACGTGAACATGAGTACTTCAGGAGTTGACAGGCCTCAGTAAATGCACTTTGATTACATGCCAGTGGAACAAATATATTTTATGGTTATGTAATTGGTTGTGCATAAGTACACCTAAAAGCAATTAAACTATTTAATCTCCTATGTATTTGTGTTTCTGGCCACCCCATAGGCATAATTCCAACTCCTGATGTATGCATGCGTTAGTGGATATATATTCAGACTTCACGAAATCAACAACAACAAAAACTAAGGGTTGTGTTTTCACAATCCACAGCCAACTAGATTTTCCTTTTTGCTCTCACAGACATAACTATTTGTTTGAAATTATAGTCTCCTGGCATCATATTGACATTTGAATTCATTTTATTGATATATGAATATTATATGCCTTAAATTGTTGAAGAACCTCCATTTTGCCTCTTGCCTTTACATGAATTTCTCCCTGTGCACATCTTCTGGAAGCGCAATACTTCTGTTAAGGATATAGAAGGCATACAAGTAAAAGCAATGCTCAGATGTTTGGATACTCTATACTGAAGATTTCACTTCAAAACACAAATCAGTATTCCAAGTGACCGATTCTCTGCTCCACAAATGAAACTTGCACAACTGAGTTCCCGCACATTTATCACTTTACAAGGCCCCATGGCTGATACAGAAGAATCATGAGGCTCGGTCTTGCCCTGCCTGCATTTCTAGTGTCTACCAAAAGATCATCGGATCCCCAGCATGCTCCTGCACCCTCATTTGATTGTCCACTTGCCAAATGCAAGGTGAACATTGGGGAGATAAGAATCGGAGAGAAGCTGGAGACACTGTCTTTTAGATATTATGACCTAATTGTTACATTTTTCATAACATCAGAAATGTTCTCTAAAAGTTCATTTCTTTGAAAGGTCTAGTCCAGGGCTATATTTTCAACTTTCAGAAGACATGGAACCATAAAGAAAAAGAGAGCTAAGTAAGCAAAAGTAAAGAAATAGTGGGGGAAAAAAAATACCCAGAAAGAGTCAGAAAGATTAGAGGTCAAAAAAGGGAAGAGTAAGGAAGAAAGCACAAGAGACCCGGGACTTAGCCAGTATGTGGTCTGGCCCCTTCCCTCTTCTCTGTCTCCCCCCACCTCTCCCACCTGGGCTCCAGGCCAGCCCAGCTGCAGTTCCCTAATTAAGGAGCATGCTTCCTTCTGCCTCTTGCCTTTTCATGTGTGAATCCTCTGCGGTGACACCTTACTGACCCTTCAGTGTGGGGCACCTCCTCTGGGAAGCCTTCCGGTAGGCTTTCCCCAAGGCACAATGGGCCGGTCCCCACAGCGGCCCACCAAGCTTCGCCTACTGCCTCACCCGCACACAGAGCACACTAATTGGATTGTTTATTTCCCCCGCTCGGCTGTGAGCTTTATGAGGACAAGGAACTGAGTCTTATTAATCTTTTTATTGCCAGAACTAGGTACAGGCCTTGGCGTATACTCAAGTGATCGTAGATTATTTGCTAAATAAATGCTAAATGAAATGAAGAGAATGAACTCTTTGTGAGAAAGCATATTGATTTCCTAGACTTCCTTGAGTGGTAAGCTCATTAAGGCCTTTTTAATTAGGTAGGGCAAGTTACTGCTCAGGATGACATCAAATGGTCAACATCACAAATGTTATAAAATTCCATTTATGGGTTTTAGGTGCTGGAGGATTTTAATGTCCTATACAACTACTGTAAAATGTATATTTAATTATCTTGATGTCTATATGGGGGAAAGTAATAATAACACATGATTGCAGTGTGTGTGTGTGTGTGTGTGTGTGTGTGTGTGTGTGTGTGTGATGGATTAACTTCTTTATTGATGTTCTGAGAAATTTGTACAAATACTGGTAAAAATGAGTGAGCTGTTTTCCTACCACACCCTCTTCCAAATTTGAGCTAAACATACACAGATCCATTGGGAACATGTTATTAGCAATAATTCAAGGCATATAAATGTGTGCCTTCTTTGTACATAAAGGAAACAAAACTGTTTTAAATTGCCCTTTAAAAGCTGAGCTAATATGCTCTCAACTATGCCAGGAAACAGCCTCTCATCAGAATTTCTTATGCAAAGAAAAAGATCTTTGGGACTTTGCCCTGAATTGCTCTAGTCAAGCATCCCTAAAGACAGGTCAAGTAATTTCCCATCATGCCATGCCTCTGCCAACCATCCTATAGCTAGCCTCTCCAAATGGAAGGCAGAGGTTCGATCCCATTTTCCAGGTCATACTTAACTTAGCCACAGAGTTTGTGTTCAGGGGAAAGGGGCTGTAGCAAGGCTTGGTTGTCAACTTTTCCATTGGCAGTGGACTTGGCTACCCAGTAATTAACTGTCTTTGACTGCTAAGATGAGAGATGCCATTGCCTGTCTTCAGTTTTATTAAGAATTGGCATGCTTGGTTTAACAGAACTAAGCAATATATTTATTTACTATGGTGTTTCCCAAAATGATAGCTGAATTCTGTCATCTCTTGACTGAGAAAGTGTTTGCGGGTTGAAACAGAATGTATGCTAACATACATTCAGCAACACAAACCTCTGAGACAAACTGTTTAAGTCAATTTGCTTATCATATAGGCACATAGGTGCAAATATGTGCATATGCACTTGTGGATACAGCCATGGGCACATGCTTTGACACTTGCACACATATCCCACACAGATTCTGTAAGAGATGTGTGTGTGTGTGTGTTTAAGGATCTGTGTGCAGGGGTGTAGAAGCAAGCAGAAATTTGCCAAGAGAGAAAAGGAAATTCTCACACGAAGAGAATAATTTACCATAAATTGGCCCACACTGAGTGTATTCCAAAAAACCGAGTACAAGATGCCAAATTTTTAATGGCTTTTGCTATTCCAGATCTGGCCCTGACAAGCTTTGGAAGAGATGCAAGTGGGCAGGAAAGATGGGATTAAAAAATTATATCTTAAGCCTTTTTCACTTTCAAATGGAAAATTTCCACCACTGAGATGGGGAAAGAGAGTGAGTGGCAGGGATGTTTGCCTGACACTGCTTTTTCTCAACAAAAAGCCATCGATTTCCATTAGGGTTTGCTTAAATGTAAAGTCTGTAGCTCTTGCTAAACATCATCTGCAACTGGCTGCTTAAAAGAGAAACAGATATGAAAATAATGAAGCTCAGAACCTTGCATTAGCCCTGGAGGCCAGGACAAAGGGCGATCTCAGGGTGACGCCGCACTGCAGATCCACGTTCCCTGGGCTGATGCGGTTTTGTGACAAGCCACACTGGCTCATCAGAGGCACTCACGCAGCCACTCGCTTCCAAAATGCATCCCCTCCCCTTCCTTTTCTTGCAAGGCTGAGCCTTTCTCCTTGCCTGACGGGCATATAGCAGGTGCTCAGAAAACCCGTCATTCCTTCCACTTGGCTCTGCTTTTCTCTGATTTTAAGCTACTCAATCCGATGTCATGCTTTCCCTTCTTGGTTGTGGAGGGAATCGCTGTCACACTGTGTCCCTTCCTCCAAAATGCCTAGGCTCACTCACGGGTAACAAGCTGTCATTAAATCCATTAACTCTTTTCAATGATGACATTTTAGGTTTTTGAGATGTACAGGATATGCAGTCACCATCCTGCGTGCACTGAACTTTGATCCCCATAATACTTGTGAAAATGTCTTGGCTCTGACTTATAAACTCAGTCCCCTTGAAGAGTCTATTTAAATGCAATGTCCACTCCCTCTCTCTGGGACCTGGACTCCATTTGTCACAAAGATGATGGATCTAAGTAAAATTCTACCTGAAGCTGTAAAATTTGGGGTGGATATGGACATTTCATTACCTCAGATATTTTATATTTGATGAGAATGTTGGTATAAATATTAAGAGTAGTTGACTACTGCAATGACTTTATGCTACTCTTATTTTGCGTTCCACAAAAAGTCAAAGAATAGCTAAACTGAGTTATTTCCAAGATAGGTTTGTTCATTTGTTTTATTTCTTTGCCATCTTACCAAGTAAGCAATAATAGCAGGAAGATACTTAGCACATAGTAAATTCTCAATCTTTTACTTATTATGTATTCAAATTACACAATATTCTTTTAAATCTTAGTTTCAGAGGTGAAGGGAATCGAGACCTAGGGAGGTGACATGGCCTCCCAAAGGCCCACAGCTAGGAAATGGCAAAGCCTCAACTAGAATCATAACCTCGGACTCAATTACTTAACCAAGTATCCCTGCATGCAAATCCAAGGGAATGAAACTTCACAAAAGGTCAAAAAGATAAGAAAAAAAAATTTCTTGGAGGGAATTTAATTGCTCCACACCTTATTTTCTTTAAAAAGTGAAAAATATTAGGAATTGACATTCACATAGGCCAACTATACTGAATTATGCCCTTCATTCTCACCAAAAGCTGAGGACAGAGCCGAGCCATTAGCTATGACTGGAAAGCACTGTGAGCCTTATGTTCTTGGCATTGTTTTCCTTTTACCTAACTAGAGTTCTTAAATTTGGAAAAAAAAAAAAAGTGGTATGCATCTGTGAGCCACTCAGAAGCATAGGCTGCTGAGAAACAAATGAAAAGTGAACCCTGGCAAAAAGGAGACAAAAAAAAAAAAAAGCATTCTAGAAGGACTACAAGGACCTCAAGGTTTTATATTCAGCCCAACAATGTGCTAGCTTACAGCATGAATGCTTCTCAGTTCACCAAGTACAGGGGGGCTGCAAATTACTACCAGCTCATCAACAGTGACAAATTTGGTTTCTCCCAAGCATAGTTAGCTAAGCCTTCTTCAAAATAACTTTACTCATGGAAAATGATGTCTTAGAAGTGACCATAACATAACAGCTAACGAATACGCATTTGGTGCTCAACAAATATATTTTAAATTGTTAACTGAATATGTGCCTAAATATTTGCTGTAGCACTTCCAGCTCCATTGAGGCAAAATCCTATCCCCGCACCCCGAGCCAGAGAAAAACAATTCATTTTACTGTTTCCCATTGTTGGGATATAAGAATACAACTTGCATCACATAATACGATACATGGCTATCCTGGCTCTATCTGCTGTTAAGCTTGACCTACCTCTTCTCTGAGCTATAGGTCCTCTTGCCTATTTAATATCTTCATACTGAGGGCTCACAGGCAGCTCTATGTACACATTCCAGATCTTAACAATGACTTGTTTCTCTACAACAGTTTTCCTTTCTTGCTTTCTAGTAACCCAGAAATGCAACCTTAGCCTAGAAGTCATCTTTGACGTCTCCCTCTCCCACACAACCACCTTTAATCTCCTCAAAGATTTTCAAGCATGAACCCCTCCTCCACCTCCATCTGACCTTCTCCGGGCTAAGCCATCATCATCCCCTACCTGATTTATTTCCAGTGTTCTCTTTGTACAACACAATTTCTGGTGTTCTCTTTCTAGCTCTCCCAGATTCATTCTTTGCCCCCGGTATCCATGCTGCGGACAAAGTCATCTTTTGATGACTAATCCAGTTACTCCTCTGTGTCAAATTTTTTCAAAGGTTTCTCATTGGTTTTCAGATAAATCCCAAAGCCTTAACATGGCTCCAAGGTCCTGGCTTAATACAGCTCCCGGTTATTTCTCCAGCCTCATCCGTCCCTCTCCCTACACCCTGGCTCCTTCGGCTTTAGCTCCTCACAGGGGCTCTTTCTCACCTCAAGGTATCTGCATATGCTATTTCCTTTACCTGAACAGATATTTTATCCTAATTACCTGGTTCAACCCTATAAATCTTTTAGAGTTTAACTGAGATATTCTTTCTTAAGGAAAGCATTCTATGTCCCCAAGGGAAGGTTGAGTCTCCTACATTTTATATGACCTTTTAACACCTCCAAGGAATGATAAGTTCCATTAGGACAGGGACCAGGCTTGTCCTGTTTATGAGGCAGTTGTGCGCCTAGAATGCTTCCAGCTCAGGCTTATTGAGTAATGGACAAATGAGTGATGAAGACTTAAAATGCAACTAAGCCATATTAAAACACACACTCTCTTTTTAAACTATGCTTCTAGGGTTTGAAATATGCCCAATAACTGTATACATTTTCAAACAGTGCTTATTTTCATAAACAAGAGAAATGATAAAAGATGAGTAAAATGAAAGCCTCTCAGGTCTAGAGACAAAAATGTTTGGGAAGCCATCTATAAATTCAGAGTGCTACACGAAATGCATATTTTTCTAGATTCCAACTGCACACACAGAAATATCTCAACTCATTTTGACAAAGTTATCCACCAGGGAGATGAATAAATAGCTTCACTAAATACATATGGTGCAATTACATCCAGCAATAAGTGACAATAGGTCTTGCTTTATAGTAATCTAAAAATTCAAAGCCCAATTATTTCAGCTACTCGGTAAATAATACTGAAAGGACACGGTAGTAAAGCAACTTCAGAACATACTGTATTAGTGAACGCTAATGATGTCTTTATGATCCACAGAACCACTCCTTTTTCTTCTGAAGGAAAGAAAGCATTGTGCAAATTAAGGGGGGGGGGACAAAGGAAGCCATCCATGAGCTACAGCCAAGAACAAAATTAAAGCAGGGAGTACTCCTTTTGATCTTTCAAGAGTAGTATTTAGTTAAAGAATGTATGCCGGACGACAGAAAAACACGACCAGAAACATGAGCGTTTGGGGCCCAAAAATACGATCGTTGGCAGCTGGCTTTTTAAAAATAAATTTATACAGAAAAAAGGGGGGCGGAAATGGACCTGTCTCCATAGCTTCAAATTTCAGGGTGAACCGACACTGACTTTAATGAAAGGGGTCAGTTTCAGACTTCTTTTTAGAATGCAGAAGCACTGCAAGTAATTGGTATAATTAGCAGTTTAGATATGCAAATCAAATTCAAACTTGAAATGACTGAGATGGAAAAGCAATCTCAACAGGAAAGGAAAAGAGAGAAGGAGAGGGAAAAGCATGCGTGGGGGAGCACCACCTTCACCTTGCTGGATGATTTGAGAGTAGCTGAAAAGACACAGGAAAGACAGATCGGGCATCTGGTTGATTACCCGCCACCCTGACGGCCTTAAAGACAACCACAGCAAGGGAGAGAGGGGAAACCAGGACCGGCCCAGCCACAGGCCCGCTCAGACCAAGAGAATCTGTAGAATGGCAAGAGCAAGGCAGATCTGGAAATACTGCCCTATTTAGAGTTTTGCTTTGCACAGTCGCTGGAATTTTGGTACTTATTATTTATATATTTTGTGCAAACCATGTAAGTTTTGAAACCTCAAAAGTAAAATCATCTGGTCAATGAAAATGCTTAGGGGGGGATAGTTACATCGACTTCCTTCTTTGTGTATATGGTGCTAGGGATTGTACCCAGGGGCATTCTATCTTCTAGCTAGAGTTCCAACCCGATTTTCCATTTTATTTATTTACTTATTTATTTATTTTGGTAGTGGGCATGTAACTCAGGGGAGTTCTATCTCCAAGATATACTCCTAGCTCTATTTTTTATTCTTAATTTGAAACAGGGTCTCACTGAGTTGCAAAGGGCCTCACTAAATAGCTGAGGCTGTCCGCAAACTGCGATCCTACTGTCTCAGCCTCCCAAATGCTGGGTACATGCATGTGCCACCATGCATGGCTTCCTTTTATTTTTGAAACAGGTTCTCACTAAGTTGTAGAGGGCACCACTAAGTAGCTGAGGCTGGTCCCAAACCGAAGTCCTTCTGTCTCAGCCTCCCAAGTATAAGCGTGCGCCACCATGCTTGCCTTGACCTTCCTACCAGAAAATACTAATCCACCTCGTAGCTCTTGGGCACACCTGGAGCCCATTTGAACCAGAAGCCTCCAATGTTTAGCACCACTCAGCAGATACCTGGCAAACAGAGCCCATTTGAACCAGAAGCCTCCAATGTTTAGCACCACTCGGCAGATACCTGGCACACAGAGCCCATTTGAACCAGAAGCCTCCAATGTTTAGCACACACTCAGCAGATACCAGGCCACACCTGACCAGGCTCAACCAAATAGCACTTTCCCGCACACTGTATTTTTCTTTCTTAATTCTTTACCCATTTGCCATTAGATAACCATGTCTTCTGAGTTCTGAATCAGTCTTATTCAATCCTGTTTCCAGAGCCTGGAACACCTGGAACCTGACAAGTGCTCAATGCATAACAATTACAAAATCTGGGTTGAGCGGGTAATAATGGATCGGGTTACCCAAATGTCAAAGCCACATTCTGGATCATCATTAATTAGATGGTCAAAAAGGCAATTACTGGGTATGTAGGCCAGTAGTAGAGATTTTGTCTAGCATGCACATGGCCCTGGGTTCCATGTGCATAGAATCACATAAAGAGTAACTAAGTAAAATGAAGGCCTGCCCTTTTTTAAGGCAATTACTGAGAGTTTATTGAGCAATTATTGTGTGGAGATAACACATAAGAGCTTCAGCAATAACAAAACCAGTAGTATCGTAAAGCAGTGCTTCTTGGACTGTTATCTCCTGGGGAGATTTGTATAAGACGGACTCTACTTCAGCCTGGGATAGAGCCTGGCTTCTATATTTCTAGGAACCTTCCAAGGTGTTCTACCTATCTTTGAGGCACACTTTGTAACAGTAAGGTCCTGGAAGATGCCAACCCAAACACAGTTTTCCCCCCATGTTAATCTTAATTATTTCTCATTTTAAAAATTGTCATTTTTGCTCATAGTTTCATGGAAGACAGAGATGTCTTCTTGGGGGAGGATAAAGGATCACCATTTTTTTGTTTTCTCTTGGACTTGGGGTTCTGCACTTACCTATATTTTCTGGTAAATTCTACCTCTAAAAGATTTAGCCATGTATTTATTACTCTAATAAAAGATACACTTGCTTCAAGAGAATCTAACCAGGAAAAAAAAATAGGTGAACTTGAATTTTCTATTAGGTATACTTTTTATTATAAAAATCTTTTTGACCACACACACACACACACACACACACACACACACAAAACACACACACACTCAGGAATTGATAACATACAGAATGTTCCTCCTTATCTATTAGGATTGCTTTCCATTTGTGTGGCCAATATCACACAGATCTCTCTTTCTAACAACTCCAAGCCATTGTGGATAGCCTAAAATAGACTGATGGATACTGATATTTTAATCTTTACATTGACTTGCACTTCTCTTAATATTCAATGATTCTTTTGTAAAGGCAGTCTGAGTTGCTCCCTAAAACAAAGGCATAATTATAAAGATGTTTACTTCAGGCAATATCTGAATACCTCTAAGTACAAGTGGCTCTGCCTGATACCACAATGCAAGGAGCTCATCCATGTTTAATGACTTTTCTATAGATTAAAAATAAATAGTTTAAAATATCTTTTTGATAAAAATTGTTTTGCTACTACTTGCTGTTGGATCTTCTGGAGGAATACTGCCAAGGATAATTAGATTAGTTCATTATATACATACCTCCTCCAACACACACACACACACACACACACACACACACACAGAGAAACACACGCATGCATTTGCTGAAAACGTCAACATGTTACTTTATGTCTGTAGCACACCGATCAACATATCAAAATCCAAATTTAGAATCCTAATTCACAATACCACTTTTTTCTTTTTCTCCCCCTCACTTGGAGTAAATTAAATTCAGCCTTTGTTGGAAGGAAATGTAAAATGTGTTTCACACATATATTTAACACTAATCTGTTCTCTCTACCTTAATTATGCTTTGAATTTCTGTGGGTTTTTATATTCCAAGGACTCGACTTACTTTTATAAATATTCATTGATTCCCCCCATCTTTGTTAGTGCTACGAAACACTACCCTCCATTTTGCATTTGGGGAAACTAAGGCACCAGGGAAGAATCAATGGGTTGTCACTTAACATTCCTTCAGGGCTGAACACGGGGCTTAGAAGCCCCTCTGATAAAGAAACAACCCTCTTAGAAATAAAAGCACAATGCAGGCGGGTTAAATCAGAGGTAGTCTGCTCACATTCTAGGCACACCTACCTTCCTTATTTTTGTCTTTTCCTCAGTACAAAGGGCAGTAACAGAATAGCTGTCCTGTGGTCAAAGAGAAATGATTACAGAAAAGAACAGTTGGAGAAAACAAGGGAAAAGTACTTGGATTTTAGTCAGTGGGAGTCCATCACAGTAACTAATGGGCTGAGAATGTTTCTATTTTTTTCACCAAATAATCCATATGCAAATTTCCTGCAGCATTCAATATGCACTTCCAAGCTCAGTAAATGTTTTCTATTCTATTCTGCTTAGCTCTCTCAGCTTTTTCCAATTAGGCCCTGTTTATTTAGAAAAAAAAAGAAAAGAAAAGAAAATGTCTAAAGCAAGGATTAAGCTCTGTATCTTATGGAGAAAGGACGAATATTAGAAATTCTTTCAGGATCTAGAGGATGCATTCTTTACTCATCCTCCCTGCTGGGATGGGTAATGAGAATAAAGTAAAAAGGAGCTGAAGTCTTTTAGTTCATTTGGTTTGTTCAGCTGAAAACATGGCTTTGACGATTCAGAATTAAGCCCAAAATTCATGACAATTCAGACAACGGTGCACATGGAATGAGCTTTGGGATAAAAATAAGTGTGTGAATGCTCAAGAGACCCACCTGGCAATCAGAAGTTCAGCAAAAGCAAGAGAATTCAGGACCTGGAGGAGACAGGGTCCAGGCGAAGGAGAGAGCTCCATGTGGCTGAAGCGAAGCAGCTGGCCCAAAGAAGGAGGCCCAGGAAGTGGCCATCACTTAGGGAGACTCTCAAAACCTTGACATCACGGAGGGAGGGAGTGAGGACAGGAGATGATTGTCAGGGCCTTCCATTTTTGGTCACTACACGCTCTGAGACAAGTGGAGTTCTGCCTTTTTCAGGTTTTAAATTGAAAGTTGAAGGTCATTTTGTGCTTAGAGAGTAAAAGGAGAGACAGTTTAATAAAGGCTTTTGTACCTAGCTATAGGCAAGTTCTAGCTGCTTGTTTATTCATTTAGAGATACAAACAAATAAACAAAAAGTCTGACTGAATTCCGTGGAAAGCAGGATGGTGGCCTCTTGCTGCCTAAGAAGGAATTTCTGCCACTGACAATGGCCTGTTTCAAGAGGCTGTTGTGAAGCTCAGAGACAATGCACCTGGTAGTTACAAATGCAACTGCACCATAAGAATGAAAGAATGGTCATGAATAGTGGTTAGGGTTGGCATTGGATTCAAGAACAGGAAACAGCCAAGATGCTTCCAGGATCACAGAACATATTCCTACCTAAATAGGGTTGCCAAGAGTTAAACATAAAAAGCAACAAAATGTCAGATTAATTTTATCTCCCAGAATTCAGGAACTCAAATGCCACAGGGAAGATAATTGATAAATTATAGTTAAGGCTAGACCATTTGCCTGGTGACTGAATAACATATTGAACTCTTCAGAAATCCTCATGTTGAGTTTGGGGAGGCAAGAGTTTAGAACGTAAAGAGGGAAAATCTAAGGGCATAGTGGTGTTATTACAGTTAGCCCAGTTTCACTTAATGACAGTATGGAAGAGAAGGAGTGCTTGAATCTTCAAAAGAGTATGTATTTGCAAACAAGTGGCTAGGAGAATGCCAAAATCTGTTCCCCCATCCTGAAATATTTTCCATTTACTACTACAATTGATCTTCCATGGTTTGGGGAGGGGATGGAGGGAAGAAGAAGAAAAAGAAAAACAGAAAAATCTCTTCAACTCTGATAAAACCACCTGCTTACACTATCCTTGGGGGGAAAAACATTTGTGGTTATATTGCCCAATGATCACTTATAAAAATTAAATTCCATTTTCAATGCACCATTGGAAAGAAGATGAATATAAAACACCTCCAATAGCTTTCTCAATTCTAAGCTCCAAGACACAGCAATGCTCTCAAATTTCAATTCCTTAAGTCTCGAGCTTAGAGAAAAATAAACTAAACAAAAGCCTGCCAAAAATCCAGGCTGGCTATTAAAATGTTACAAGCAAGCGCCTCAGGTTTGAGACTATAGATGGTCTCCAAATCAACAGAAACCTCCTGGACGGAAGCCTCAGATCACCATGGAACGGGCTTTGACGGCCTTTGTCTAATTCTGTGGAGACCCAACCCTCAAGCAGAATACTTTTGGCCTGTCAAATAAAGGCCTTTCCCAGAAAGCCAAAGGGCTTGGACACATCGTTCGGATTTGCGGCCCATTCTTAAGTAATTTAACACATTGGATCTAAGTCCTAGCTTTAGGGTGAACCAAAAGATATTACATGGAGAGTTTTTGTTTTCTTTTTGATCCCAGGGACGCGTTGGTTGTATTCGTTTCCTTCCTTTCATTACCCAAGTAGCTTCCTCCCTGAGCCAAATTCGAAAGATTCTCTAACAGTAATTCTGTTACAGAAACGGCCTCGTATGTGTGAGAGCGCGGGCCAGGCTGTAACGATATTTAGTCTTTATCTGCCTTTTTCTTCTGAAGTTCACTGAAATGATGAGAGCTCCCCCAAAAGAGCAAGCTTGTGCCTCAACTCTCAGATACATCAGTGACAAGAACAATCTACACTTGCAGCCAGGAGCTCACTGAGACCCCGCATCTTCCCCAGCAAATCATCTAAGAACTCCGTCCTCGAGAACTTGCCCCAGAACTCGCAGCATGACTTAGCAGTTGGAGCTAAAACCTGAAAAAATCTTTACTAGGCCTCTAAGCCCCTGCCTCCCACCGTGCAGCAGGAAGGGAAGAAAGTCTCAAAGTGGCGCCATATCTGTCTATCTGCTCCTTCTTTGAAGGTGTGGCCTACGGGTCTCAAATGGAAAAGCAGGATAAAATAATAATCAAGCCGTGGGCTCGGAGCCCTTTCCTGAGAGGGTTTTACACTGCCTACACATTAAACCTGCCCTTGTTTATGCAGTAATCAGTGTATTTGGATTGAAAGACATGTCCCCAGTTTGGCTGCCTCGCCAACTAATGTCTTTGCTTTCACCTTTATAATTAGCTCATTTAAAAGGAGATTTTAAAAGTTGCTATTGAGGTATTGGGGAGAAGGCACCCGGGCTGTGTATGCAGGAGAACAAAGACACAGACTACAGGGAGCTGTGATATGAACCGGGGGATTGAATTTGCATATTGCAGACATGTCAACCAAGGGACTTATCAAGCAGCCCAAAGGACATACCACCGGGGCAGTACTGACACAGAAAATTAGATCCTCACCCCAGGGGCAACACTAGAGAACAGTGCTTTTAAATAGAAGCTGTATTTAAGACCTTGCTATTCGGCACAAACTTATATTACGATTCTAAAAAAACAGACAAATCTCAGAGTCGACAGAATTCCAAGTGGGGTTTCTTTAATTCTCATTCCCAGTCCCCAGTCCAGCTCAAATGAACAAAGGCAGGAGTTTCTGAGGGTTTTTTTTTTTTTTTTTTGGTTTGTTTGTTTTCCTTTTTGTCTTAAAAACTAAGCTCAGGTCCACACAAAGACAAACCGTAGATGTTGCAAGACTGCAAAATGTGCTGCCTGAAATGCCTACATTACGAATCAGGCAGAGTTTTGGGAATGAGAAATAGGCCCTAAACAAAGGGATTATCACGGTTAATGAATCAGACCTATTGTGGGGGAATTCTGGGATAGCCAATGTTATGCTCTTCAAGTTCTTTATAAAGAGTTGGTTGGTAATGGAAAGCTGGGGCTCCTCCCATCATCCAAGCCCCCGATTTTCCACCACCAGAAGGTTGCAACATAGCCTTCCATTCTTTCAGCTCTCTGGAAACTTATTTCAGAGGTAAATGTCTGCCATATGCAACTCCCAAGCCCTTAAGTGAACAACTGCTCAATTCAGAGTTTTCATGAATCTTCATGTGCTCTTTCTCTCCATGTGTAATAACAGTAAGGCTTTCTAATGATGAAGGGAAGATAAAGGACCATTCTATTGAGCATCCAGTCTGTGCCAGGTCCCAGGTTCAGGTGCATTCTCAAAAGTCTCCCAAATTGATTTTTTAAAAATCCATGAACCATTAGTCTAATTTTTCTGGTGAAGGAATGACGACTCAAAAATGTTAAATAATAATGCCTAGAAGTTTCCAGGCATGGTGGCACATGCCTGAAATCCCAGCACTTGGACGGCTGAGACAGGAGGATCAAAGGTTCAAGGCTAGCCTTAGCAACTTAGTAAGATCCTCAGCAACTTACCAAGACCTTCTTTTAAAATAAAAAAAAGGCTGGTGGCCTAGCTCAGAGGTAGAATGCCCCTGGGTTCAAATTCCAGCATCCAATAAGATAAAATAAAATATAAAATAAAATGCTGTTATTTGGAATTGGAGTTTGCAGGATGCACCTAAAATGTTCCTCGTTTGTTCTGCTCTGCTCTCCCAAGAGTTTTTAGTAGACTTCTTATATATAAGACAGGTATCTGTCTTATACTGTCTATACTTCACTTAGTCATTACTTTAATAGATGTTTGGGGCTTCTATAGACTCAATCTCAGTGTGTGAAGATAAACGGGATGGAGGCTTTTTCCTCAGGGAGCTTGTCCAGAATGTGCCTATGTGGGCAGGTTACCAAAGAAATGCAACACAGTGTGACGTAATAAAAGACACAGGACAAAGACATGCCTGTGTAAATCTACAATATTACCCTATAGGATGTAACTTTAAAGGTGGATTTCAAAGCATGAATAGGTATAAGAGGTACTTAGGAAAATTCAGGCAGAAGAAAAATAACAATAGCCAAGGCCTCGAGTTGAAAAAACAGAAGACATGCTGTGGGTAAGCAGTGAGCCCCCCTTGGTGGTGAAATACAGGGTGAGGGGGCTGGGTTAGGCTGCAGAAGGACTTTGGCAGTCCGCACTCCATAATGTGGGCTTTGCCTTGGTCTGAATGGCACTCTCCTAAATGCATGAGTTGAAACAGTAACTCTAAAGTTGATAGTACTTGGAGAAAAGACCTTTGGGAGTTATTGGAATTAGTGCCCTTGTAAAAGGAGACCCCAGCGAGCTGCCTTGCTCCTTCACCAGGTGAGGACCGAAGGTACCGTCCATCAGTCAGCAATGAGGCCATCACCAAATACCGAGTCTCCTGGCACCTTGATGTTGGACTTCACAGCCTCCAGAACCGTAAACAATAAATTTCTGTTGTTTATGAGCCCCTTCGCCTGTGTTATTTTGTTGTAGCAGCCCAAAAGGAGTAAGACCATTTTAAATCTGAAAATAAGAGCATGTAATTCCTCTGATCAAAAGGCTCCACCGGCTTCCTGCAATACAATGCTCCCCCTGCCCCTGCTGCACCATCTGTGGTTTTACTTACCTGTGGTCCAAACACCTGAAATGGAAAATTCCGGAAATCATAAATTTTAAACTGCATATGATTCTGAGTTGTGCAGTGAACTCTTTCCCAGTCCTGCTCCATCGCACAAAGAAAATGGATGGTTCTTTTGTCCAGTATAGCTGTACTATACATACCATCTGCCCTTAGTCACCTTGTGGCCATCCAATTATCAGACCCACTGTCTTGGGAGGGCAGTCTTGGGTTCACATGAAGCTTATTTATTTAATAATGGCCCCTGGGTGCAAAAGTTGTGAGGGCAGCAATTTAGATACGCCAAAGCAAAGTCATGAAGTGTTTCCATTAGGTGAAAATGTTAAAGTTTTCTACTTAACGGGGTAGGGGGAGCACTGAAACATCCTCCACAGGTAAGGAGGAACAACTTTACTAGGAATAAAACCCAATTCCTTGTCACAGCTGGCCAACAAGGCCTCTGTGATCTGGTCTTGCCACGTCTCCATCTTAACCCCTTCCCTTTTCCTTGCAAATACTCTAAGTCCCCTTCCTCACACACACAAAGGCCTTCTCACCTCAGGGTCCTTCATGGAACTTTCCAATATCCAGAGCCCTGCCTCTGGACTTCTCAGGACAGTTTCCTCTCTGCCTTTCTCTATTCCATTATCATTCCCTCTGAGATTTCTCTGACCACCTTCTTTTAGGTGGTTTAACTACCATTACAAGTAGAATTGTGCTACCCTCAAACTCAAAGGTTGAATTCCTTCCCAGTACCTCTAACTGTGATAATATTTAGAAACAGAATCTTTATCATTAGGGCGGACCCTAATCTTGTATGTCTGGTGTTCTTATAAGAAGGAGAGATTTGGACTCTCTAGTCTAGAGACACACCGAAAGGAAGATGAAATGAACACACACACAGAAAATGTTCGAAAGTGAAGACAACATCTGTAAGCGAAAGAAAAAAGCCCAGGACAGATCCTTCCATCAGCCCTCTGAGGGAACAGACCCTGCAGACACCATGATTGAGACTTCTAGCTTCCAGAACTGTGAAACACTGAATTTCTATCAGTTAAGTCATCCAAGTTATGGTACTTTGTTATTCTATCCCTGGCAAACTAACACATCTACCACATACTCTGTCTTTTTTTTTTTTCTATAGCATGTGCCCCAACCTAGAACCACTTGATTTATTGATGACCTATCTATTAATTGTATTTACTTGTTAGATATAGTCTCCATGCAGACATGTTTTGTTTATCTTATTATTTGACATTCAGAATGGTCCTGGCACATAGTGGATTCACAATAATTTTTTTTTTCAGTACGAGGGATGGAACCCAGGGGCATTCTACCTCCGAGATACACCCCATAGCCCTATTTTTTATTCTTTATTTTGAAACAGGGTCTCACTGAGTTTCACAGGGCCTCACTAAGTATGCTGAGGCTGGCCGAGAACCACGATCCTACTGATTCAGCCTCCCAAATGTTGGGATTACAAGCGTGTGCCACCACGCCCAGCTTCACAATAAAATTTTTGTGGAATATGATAGTAAGAAGGTATGTTCTGGTAAACTGATAACTGGTAATCATTTACTTAGTATGCTCTCTAATGAGCCTACACTTGGTCACAGAGCCTGCCACCTGGGTAGAGGAGGGAAAACTAGCCTGGGGTCCACAAATGGCATTCGCCGATAGTGAGGTCGGCACTATCTACTGCTGTCTTACAAAACAAAACAAAAATCTCGTTTTGCTCTTTGCCCAAGTTTTTTGTAGGAGCATAGTTTGAAAGATCCAGTTGTTTCTTTCAATGTCCTGATGTCCCGCCAAACCAAATTCAATTGATTGAAATACAGCCCGCTGATGCTTTTGTAAGGCTAAAGAAGCGGATGGCAACCTTCCACCCCTTTGTGAATGGTGTAATTGGCCTGCCATAGAGAATTGGGGGATTTTAACACATTCCCCATTTGGCTGAGCTTACCAATTATTCCCCAGTTGCTATCAGAGCCACAGACTTTTCTTCTTTGGGGTCATTAAGCTTGTCAAAACTAATTTGTCACCACCACTGCGGCCCCTCATTGCTCTGACAGCAGCACAAGCATCACCCTAAAGAGGCTCCTGCATTACAGAAAGTAAATGGCTCCTCGGAACCCACTGTGCTCTTGCCGTATGGCCTTCTGACCCCAGAAGATGTGGAAACTGTATCCCAAAAGTAAAGGTCACAAAATCCATGTACTAATCATTTTGGCTTTCCAGAAAAAGAAAAAAAAAAAAAAACGAATAAAAACAAGTGAAACGAATAAATGCCTGGAATACAAGCTTGAATCTGATATGTGACAAAATTATGCTATTCTCCAGCTATGACAAAATCCGAATATATTACATGTTCTCTCCATGCAACCACCCAATGAAAGTCAGGTGGAATTAAACGTGCCATAAATCATGGGTCCTTAATAAGCCAGTCAGAATAACATTCTTTGAAAGTTTCTTGATTGTACATGCAAAAATATTCCAAAATCAACGTTGCCAACATTCAATAGGAAGAAGTAGACTTGCTGTGAGGAAATAGCGTCCCGTTCTGAAACTGTACTTTGTGGGCTCACCCATATTGAGAATAGTTACTAACCATTTGCTAGAGTTGGCAGGGTTAGCGAGTCTGCACTCAAGTTTCTGCACAGCAGACAAAGGTGGGAACAAGTCTATTAATTTAAAAAGAATGAAAGGCTCTTTAGTGACTGCCAATCAGGTACCACAAAAAGTTGCATTAACTCCTTCCGGTCCCAGGATACCATTTAGCACATGATAACGAAACCCTGAACAAAGGGATTTATTAAGATCGTAAGGTATCTTGATATAAGCACAGAATAGGAAAACAGCATTGTCAAAGCAGTTGCATGCTTTTCTTCCTAAGGTGATAGAATAATTGGTTGCAACTAAATTTTCATGGTGGCACTACAGTTTAGACACAATGATCACATTCATAAATTGTAAAAGGAAGTCTCAAATACCCAATGCCCATATTCACTAGTTTCTTCCCTGGAAATATTAATTTTCTTCTGTTAAAGGAACACACGTTCCCCAGTGAAAGTTAACACTGTAAGTGTATAACTGGCAAAGGATTAAATCTCTTGAAGAAAAGAAAAGGCCAAGTCTTGGTTGTTTACTTATATTTATTCAAACAAATCTGTAGGCTCATAATTGGTCACTGATGTCATGCCTTTGAGCTGTTTTTTGTTTGTTTCTCGTTTGAGAGGAGATTACAGGATGGGTTGAGGAGAAGAAAAGAAGGGAGAAACAAAAACAGAGGGGGGTGTGAAGTCCAGAACTTCCTGGGAGTCACACATCCAGCTGAATTCTAATGATGCCGCTCAGTCTTCACTTTGGAACAGCGATCCCCACCCCCAAAACTCTGTACTTTCTGCGAGGAGTAAGCTCAAATCTTGGCAAATCGTAGAGTAACAAAGTCCTGAATCGGCAGCCAAGATCTGGATGTGAATTTTAAGTTGTTTTCTCCCCAAATGTCCAACGAGATCTGCTATGATTTAAAAATGGGGAAAAGAGACTTATTGATGCATAAAAAGCCACATTTCAGAGTTGCCAGTGCTAATCAATAACTGGAATTTGACAAAAGACCATGTTAGACTCAATAATGAAAAGGACACACACATAAAGGCCAGTATAATTACATGGTATAAATAAGGGAGAGGCTGCCAGAGACTGCGTGTTGCCAAGTGCCTCAAATATTCATGTTCTTTGAAAGACTTATTTTTGTGTCTAGAGGATGAATAAACCTTGCTAAAAAAAGAAAAAAAAATAAGGCTCTTCCCAAACCTTTGCTCATTTCTGGAATTGAACCCTTTTGCAGGTTCTGAAATGTTCGATCTAGTTTTTCATTAATTCGACATGTTCACACATTGCCCGCACTTCTAGAGCTCTGAACAAAACCAGCAGCAGGAATGTGCTAGAATACCAGGGTGAAGAACACTCCCCAGTATGGCTGGCCTCCTGGAGATGGGCTGCTTGTTCTCATGAGGTGCTAGGTCAAATTCTGCGCCCCTATGAAGTCTGAGCTATCACAGGAAACTTAAGTTTTTTTTTGTTACTGAGCCCAGTGAGTTCTCATCTCCAACTCCTAGGTGACTCACAGCCAGAGACCAAGTCAGCTCTATGTTAACAGGGACCATTTCCTGACACCAAGATCAGATACAAGGAAGATTAATTGCTGAGTAATGGGGACTTCCCCCTGGATCCTAAGCTTAACACCCACGAGCTGGGAGTGGGAGGCAGTTAAGATTGAACATCTGCTGTGTTCCTCAGCTCTAAAAATGGAGGAACATTGGGTGATTTATCAACACAGGTTGATCATCTTATTGTGAGGTTAAGGTGGAGACAACCAAAGACAACGAGACAACCAAAAACAATGGCTCCTAGTATGATAAATATAAAAAGGACAAGTTCTCTGAAGACAGAGCATAGAAGAGCCTTCCATATGCTTTAAGTCAGTTTTCAGTTTCACTTCTGAATCTGATTGGCAGGAGTCTGCAATGAACCAAACACTATAATATTGGTAAACTGAATGCTTTCTCCAAACTGGGAAGGTGTATGAATTGTTGAAGGCTGCCATAGATATATTTGTAAACAAAATTATATCTATACATCTATACAGTACTGAGGATTAAAAAAGCATATATATATTATACTTTTTTTACATTACTGAGGATTAAACCCAGGGACACTCTACCATTGAGCTACATCCTCAGCACTTTTTTATTTTGCTTTTTTTTGTGTTTGTGGTATTGGGGATGGAACCCAGAGGCTTTTATACTTCCGGGTTATATACTCCCAGACCTATTATTTTTCTACTTAATTGGAAACAGGGTCTCACTAAGTTGCTGAGAACCTCACTAAGTAGCTGGGGCTGGCTTTGAACCTGTACGATCCTCCTGTCTCAGCCTCCCAAGCACTGGGATTCTAAGCATGCACCACCACTATAATGAGGTCTTGTTAAGTTGCCCAGGCTAGCCTCAAATCTGCAATTCTCTTGCCTCAGTCTCCATAGTTCCTGGGATTACAGGTGGGCACCATCTTGGCCAGTGCCGTACACATTTTAAGTAAACAATTGGATCAGTATTCTAACCCATAGATGTTCCTGAGAGGTGCAGGTATTTTTCAAGCAGATACAGAGAAAATGCTGGGCGACAAAGTATTGCTGCTGACCAGGCCATTAGCTTCAAGGAGAGGATGTATTATGTTTACCACAGATTGATGGGACTAATTTAGAGAATCATCAGTAAATGCTATGTATCTCCTCAGCCTCTCATATAGCCTTTTGTAGACAGAAAGATAAATCTGAGGCTCAGAGGCAAGCTCAGTTAATTTTCGCCTGACAGCCAGTAATAACGGAAGCATCTTATAAAGGTTATGTTTCAATGAAAAAATCTATTACTGGGCGTACAAAACATACTTGCATTAATTATATTTTCTTTGCACTGCATTTGACAAAAGGTCAAGAAATGACCCCCTCCTCCCAAAAAGCAACATATGAAGAAAGTTCTACTTATTATCTAAAATTTCCTTTTTCTAATTTCCCAGAAATGCAATCATATACTCTCTACTCTGCACTTTAATTAGTTACTATGCTTAATTAAATCTGATGTTCTGAGGATGACTGGCCAAAAAATATTATCAGAGGTATAACAAGGATCAATTATTCCCCCTCAGATGAAGTTTCTGTATTTCTAAAGTTGTTTTGTTTCTAGCATATACCTTGCTTCTCTTACTGGAATATTTTAAAAAGAACAAGAGATAGGAATAGATCTTTTCATAGTATGTCTTTTCAAAATGTATCGTGTGAAATAATTTGTAAAAAAAAAAAAAACAGCGTCAAGGACCTTGTATTTTCATAGTTTGGGGAAGGTAGGACAAATAAGTGTGAGATGGTATGTTTTAAGAAAATTATGGTGCTTTAACTTTAAAAGTTATAAATAGCAAAGGATATCTTAAAAGAGAAAAGAAACACTCCCAAACTAAGAAATCTCTAGCCTGCTATAAAGCTAAGGGTCTTGCTGCCTCTTTGAAGTCAGATACAAATAATTCTCTTCTAATCCTAGTTCTGCTAACTACCAATTGTGTGATATCGGTCATATTTTTTAAATCAGAAAAATAAAAATATTCTGCAAGTCAGTTTTGCAATTTTCATGCTTGAACATGAAAATAATAAATTTCTCCTAAGAAATTTAGAAACAAGAAACATAGAAACTTATAATGTGTAGGGTAGGCATGCAAAAAGTTAGGTTTTTTTTTTAACCCTACCTCTTTACTAATTCTGCCCCTGTGATCCATTCATTTATAGTTTTAAGTCAAATCCAAGTGTCTTAATCATCAAGAGTCTAGAGAAGAGTTGCATAAGATCTGCAGAAGAATTTAAGCTCTCTAACCTCCCAACCACATGTGCAGATGGGGAAAGATGACCAGAGTAAGGAGAACCTGCTGCTTTCTAGGCCAGCCAGGTCCTAGTCTTTGCAGTGGGTAGCCATCTTGCAAAGGCAAGCTGCAGCTATACCAGGTGATGATCAGGAGGGACTGGCTACCAGCCCCTCCCCGCCCCAGTCTGTGCTGGTTACTTGGATCCCAGGAGATGGGAGAGATTAGGAAGTACGGAAGATGTGAAAGACACCACACCTCATAAATAACCATGAACACTGAGTACGTGCACATTGCTGGATGTTACACCTTTGCTACTACTATGGTTCTTAGATTTGAGTCAACTCAATGCACGTAGGATTTAGCTACACAGATCCTAGGGTAACCTTGAGACCAGCAGCACTATTATTACCTGGTGCTTGGTAGAAATAAAGAATTCCCAGCAGTACCCCTAATAAAGCAGAATTTCCTTTTTAGCAGAAAACCCCCCTTTTTTTTTTTGTAGTCCCTGGGATGGAACCCAGGGGCACTGTACCTCTGAGCTACGCCCCAGCGCTATTTTATTTTTAGTCTTTTTTACCTTTGAAACAAGGTCTCGCTGAGATGCGAAGAGCCTCGATAAGTAGCTGAGGCTGTCTGTGAACCACAATCCTCCGATCTCTGCCTTCTAAATGCTGGGATTATAAGCGTGCACCACCACGCCCGGCAGAAACCCCCATTTTGAAGCATACAAATAGTGGTCTTCTCTCCCTTTTTGCACTGCAAGCTAGAAACTACAACCCCTAAGAGGGCAAGGTACCTGGTACCTACTGAGAGTTCAACATGGAAATGAATGACCGAACAGGATTGATATAATTTTGTCACCATTCAATAAGGTGGCGGCTTTGTTGGATGGCACTCTGGGAAATGGCTGTTGCAATTAGGAGGAGCAAACAACAACAACAAAAAGCTTATGGAATTAATGCACAAAATATTTATTGAGCAAATTCCAAGAATTCTAAGACTGTAATAAATCAAACAGGTGTTGGTGGGCTGAAACTGACTTTATTGAGCAAGGCTTTTTTTCTCAGATGATGCTAATTGATGATATAAAAAAGAAGTCACATGAACTGCTTTAAAATTTTCTCTTTGAACAACTTAAGGTACGATTTACATGAAAACCACTGAATTTTGAACTGAAATTCAATAATTTTTTTTTTGCAAACTTCAGGAGGTGTGAAACTCTCACCATAATCCAGATTTAGAACATTCCCACCATCCCAATAAGCCCCTTCCCCCTCATCCCCAGTTAATCCTTGTTCTCATCCACAACCACAGACAACCGCTAATCTACCCTGCAAAAAAAACAAACAAAGAAACCCAGCCATTTGGAGGACTACTTTATGAGGCCCACAACTGAAATAATACTTGCAATTCATCTTGAATGTTTAGTAAAGAAGATTGGTAAAGACCTGGGCAGGCACCTAGCTAACTCACTTTCAGTTGATGTGTGTACACGGAAATAGTATTTTTTAATCTATTTTTCTTTAACAACATCCTGTCCTATTGCAATAGTAATATCAGTATGTAAGAATACCCATACCAGCATATCTACTTCTCCTTTTGTAGGATAAGCCATGAAATGCAGGATAAGCCTGACTCCTCAGTTACATCTCTACGCTGGCTCTGAAGCAGCGGTTAGAGAGCTGTGGTAAGAGCTCTGAACTGAACTGGAGCGATTCAGATCCACATGAGATTGCTAACAGAGAAAAGCAATATGATGAGAAATGTGAATAGTTTGATCCCAATTTTTGTAGGAAAAGAACTCATCTCTGTGTATGCATTTGAATGCTTGTATAACCATAAAGAATGCGCAGAATGGCACACACCGAACTATTAACACTTACTATTTTAAGGGGGAGTGTGCTGAGGCCAGGAGGTGAGGAAAATACTTTGTGTATTGTGGTTAGCAAATACTGCTTGGCTGTTTGAGAAAAAAAAAGCCCATAAATTATATCTTAAACACTATAATTACATTTTCCATTAACTCAGATTAACTTCCTTACCCCTGCCTCCTCACCATAAATCTAAGTTCTTATGGTTTTTCCAAATGTGTGGGCTAAAACATGAGGTGGATTCTTGAGATTCTGGGTTATAACTTGAGAGGTTCTGCAGCTGGGATTCAAATCCACTGTTGCTGCTGTAAAGGGATGAGGACCTGGACAATATGACTTTGTCTTGTAACTGGGTATAGTGGTACTGCCTATAATCCTAGTGTTTGAGAGGCTGAGGCAGGAGATTTTAAGTTTGAAAGTGGCCAACAAATTAGTGAGACCTCCTCTCAAAATAAAAAAAATAAAGAGGGGTGGGGATATGGCTTAGTGATAAAGCATTCTTGTGTTCAATCCCCAGTAACACACACACACACACACACACACACACACACACACACACACACACAGAATATATATGTGCATGATAGATTTCCTGTAAAAAATGGCTAATGGAGATATATTTGCAAAGATGTTTGATTAAACTGTATAAATGGCAACCTAAAACTCAGTTTTTGGTAAAGTTTCTTCTTCATAAAGTTTTGTCATTTTGGTTGATTTTATCATTATTATTTTTATACTTTTATTGGTATATTATATATCATACTGAGGTATAGAATGATAGGAATATACAACCCCACTCCCCTTTCTCCCCTTGCTTGTACATGTCATTGAGACGGACATGGATAATTTCATATGCATACGTAGTATTATTTAAGCTGTTATTTTATTTATATCTCCATCGCCCTCCTTTCTTCCCTAACTAAAGTCCCTCCGTTCTTTCATTGTGGTCTACTCTTCTGAGGTCTCTTTGTTTCCCAATTTCTCTCTAGCTTTCACATATGAGAGAAAACTAATCTCAGCATAATATTCTCAAGTTCCATTCATTTTCCTGCAAATGACATAATTTTGTTCTTCTTTACGGCCGAGTAAAATTATTTTTAATAAGTCTTTATTTTTAAATGACTCTTTTTATTTAGATATTATACCCAGGAAACCACACAAATGATAGTATGCAACTCCGTTAATTATTATTGCAAGTACTCACATAACCACCATAATCTAAAAATAGAAATATTGCATCATCATTCCTAAAAGAAATTCAGTCTTGAATTCCAGGGCAGAAAGTCTGAATTACCAAATACACTTGGTGTATTTAGGCAGTTATTCTATCCATAGGACTTTAGCCTGGGCTGTCTGGGTAAAATTTAAATATGAGTGAGCAAATTTAAATATGACTCCACAGAGTCTAGAGACAAAACACTCCTTGGAAAAATGTGTGAGGCTCCATCAATACAGCTCACAGCTTTTTCCATTGTGTCACAGGATCAACTGTCAGGACCAATGATTTGTCCATGTTTGAGTCATAGAACCAAAGCCAAACCCTTGACTCATCTCTGGGTTCATTTTTACCCCTAAGTTTTCTTTGTCACCAAGGTGTAATGTAATGAAATGCACATGACCCTGCAAGGCAAACGGAACAATAAGCCTCCCTGTTCAAAGAAGGTAAAACAGACGATTAATTTGTCAGCACAAAGTGAAGACTCACAAGGCTGAAATATCAATCTCTTTTTCAGCCTATTATTCTTCCTCTGAATAAGAGGTTGCTTAGAATTCACATGCAAGTTAGAATGCACAAGTTCAAAGGCAAGGAGACCTGGTGCTGTAATCTCTATCCCTGGCTGGAAACATCTCCAAGGAAGGAGGAATCCAAGGGGAAGGTTTATAAATGCCAGGTGTTTCTACCTATAGTAGATCTTATTGTTGACTTGATCAGATAAGATATATGGTAACCAGAACCAATTATGAAAGTAGAGATCTTGGAGTGTAGCATGGTTGTTGCTTATAGCAAATGGCCGCTTTAACTATGCCAAAGCCTTCAAAAGCCCAGGACAGCTCCTGGATTCTTCTGAGAAGCTCCTCTTGCCACTCAAACAGGATGACTGAAGGACTGCAGTTGGATATATATGATTTCACCAAAACAACCTGGGTCCCTTCTTTGTGAGATTCATGCCACCTGGTCAGAAGGTCCAATGGTTGCTTTCAGAGTCACTCTTGATGACGAGAGAGGCCATCCAAAACCACAGGCCAGAAACTGAGTAAAACTCGAAAAGTGGCATTTTCAGAGTACACTTTCAGGGAAGGAAACTAGCTGTGGGAAGAGAGGAAGAGAGAGAGAGAGAGAGAGGGAGAGGGGGGGGAGGGAGAGAGAGAGAGAGAGAGAGAGAGAGAGAGAGAGAGAGAGAGAGAGAGAGAGAGAGAGAGCACGCATTTATGGTTTCCATCACAACCAAACAACAGAGCCATGGCACGGTAGCCATGTTATCCCTCTCACAGGGAAGAAACTGGGGGTTTGTTTCAGACCCTTACTGTCCACATGAAGACACCAACTACTTCCTGCCTGATGTCACTCATCAGAAGGAGCTTGAGGCTGAATTCTATGTTATGTCTTAAGGTGCTGCAGACACAAAGCAGTGTAGACTGGGTCAAAGCAAAACTAACCTAGCCTAAAATAAATAAATAAATAAATAAATAAATAAATAAATAAATAAATAAAAGAATTATTACCTGAGCTCCATGCAGTCTTCACTTACCTAAAAATGGCATTCTTGAGAAATAAGAAATTTCTAAAGTAGCCATTTGGGGAAACTAATCATAGAGATGTAAGAAAAAGACAGAATAGGAACTCCAGAGATCTCCTGCACCATGGAGACACAGACGCAACATGTGTGCCAGGATTCTGTGGGTACCATGACTGTCAGGATGCAAAGTTGAGTCTAACACACTAAGCAAATCTGTGGACACTCAAAGGCACAATAAGTACATGGCTATCCAATTGGTATATCACAATTGCTCTGTTTGATGTATTTACACTTAGGCCTATAATAAATGTGCTTTCAAAAGGAGAATTTTCTATTTAACTGACTAGCAACTCCAGCAAGTAATATTCACTATACTTGAGAATGCTGGAATATTTTGCTACCTTCCCAGTGTTGGAAAAGAAGAGTTGGCTCATATCTTAGCCCTATTATTATTATTATTATTATTATTATTATTATTTTGCTGTACTGGGGATGGAGCCCAGGGGCATTCTACCTCCAATCTACACCCCCAGCCCTATTTTTTATTCTTTATTTTGAAACAGGGTCTTACTGAGTTGCAAAGGGCCTCACTGAGTAGCTGAGGCTGTCCGTGAACCACAATCCTCTGGGGTCTCAGCCTTCCAAATGCTGAGATTACAAGTGTGCACCACCCACACCCAGCTCTATCTTACCCTTTTCATTCAGACTAGCAGCGGCTGCTGGAGGCAGTACTAGGGTAGGTAGAAAATGTTGTTTGTAGCAGCACCTGTTTGCTTACAAGAAAACACTGATGAATAGGCATGTTCCTACCATCTATGCTGTAAGGAGTGGCTTCTATTCAAAAAGGTATGTCAGGCCATATACTGCTTATGTTATACAGCAGTGTTTCAGCAGTGAAAGCCTCTACCAGTTTTTCATGTCTCGATTTGAATGTCAAATAGTGATGCTATTCTACAGAATACTGAAACTCTATTGCTGTTTACATACCAACAACAAATTCTGTTTTGAAGAGTGGTGCCTGATTTGGGAAATATGAAACTTGATATAGCTTCTTCATTTTACCCAGTGAGCACTGAGACTATTCTCTGTTTCAGGGTAAAATCTGGGCCTATGACAAAACAATCCACTCTTTTATTCCACTATCTAATATGACTTTAAACTTGCCTCATTCTATATTCTGATCGTTTATTATCTCTGGATCCTAAGAAAGGGTGTGGACCTGTCATTGCTCAGTTTTGGAGGGCATGTTAGTTGTATCAGAAGAAAAGGCCCTCGGTTACAGAAAACAACATTCTAGACACTTGGCTTTCAAAGAATGCCTAGGCCCCTACTTAGTATTTTCTCTCATTCTTATTCTTTTCTTTTCCTGAAGCTTGAACCCAGGAAAATAAAAGCTATATCTTCCAGTCTTCTATTTTTTTTTTTAATTTTGAGATAGGGTCTCACTAAGTTGCCCAGTCTGACCTTGAATTTGCAATCCTCCCGCCTCAGCCTTCCCCACTGCTGGGATTACAGGTGTGGGCCACTTCACCCATAGAATTTAATGCCAGAAAACTACTACCCTGCTTCAAGTTTCTTGAATTAAGTTTTAGAAAGGCTTTTTTGTAATTCCTGGTGAATTAACATGGGGTTATTGCTCAAGTAAGCTGTCTTTAGGCACTCTTCCTTCTCAGGTAGATTGATATGCAGTGAGACAGAAGCTTTAGGGCTTGAGATGGAAGTACCAGTAGAAAATTTTCTTTACTTGTGTGTTCAGCATAGATCTTTACTGGTATTAGTAAGTATATATATGTATATGTATATGTATATGTATATGTATATGTATATGTACTTACTATTACTTAGCTTGTTTAAAAAATTATTTAAGAGAGACTTCACTTATAAAAAAGCAGATTTTGATCTTTATGTTGTAACAGATCTGCTCAAAGCAGGTGCTGGATGAGTTGGGACTATTCTAATGATCCTAGCTTCCTGCAAGAGCCATCCAAACTGTGCTGACTGAGAGCACAGTCCTCACGCCTCTGACACCACTGGCAAGTTATAGGGGTGGAGACAGCTTTAAAATACCCTCAGGTGCAATAATTCATTACGTGGATCCACATAACCCACTTAAAGCTGTTATATTCATGGTTAGGGTCTGTTCCAAAGAAAAATACCTATTAAAATCAGTCAAGGGAAGAGATACAAAGGGCAAAGCCTGGCAGGGCTCCAAATGCAAATGTTTGCAATGTCCTCAAACTGCGTGACCTCCCTAAATTGATGAGTGACAGTGTACAGGGAGTACTGCCATCCAGGGAAGGTCACCCAAGCTCTGGTATTGAGAGTTTTTATTGGGCTCCGTTATGGAGGTATCATTAATTTACTGCTCATGTGGTTGATCTCAGTCTTGAGGTTGACTGGATAGCATGTGTCCCAAAGCCCATACTCTGAATTGCATGGTTAGTCTTCGTATAGACACTCCCAACCTACCACTGTTCAGTGTTGCTGGCCCAGCCCTAGCTCTGGTATGGACAGTCTCCACATGAAATATAGTCCTATCATATGTAAATGTAAGTTGCCTCTCCTGCCCCCAAAGCTGAAGCAAAATAGAACTTTCTTTTGGCACAAATGGGTTCTTTGTTATACAAATATTTCCCTATTTTTACCGAGCATGTTAATCCTAGCGATTCCTTTCTTTGATACTTTCATTATGGGAATCATTTTCACACAAAACTGTTGGGAAGTTTTTAAATTAGAAGCAAATTAAGTCTGAAGATAACTAGCACTAATAACATAACATTAGGACTATCAAAACCAGAAGGCAACCTCTAAACAATAGTTAGAAATAAAAATGAGAATCACAGAGGAAGGGCTTGAAAAATATAGACCATCTCAAACCATATAATTAAGAAGAAGAAAATATTAGTTTTCAGCATTTATTTTTGGAAACTTTTGCATATTTAACCTTGCTGCTGAAAGCTAAACAAGTTTTTGATTGTAACCTCCCTCCAGCCCGTTAGACCTATGTTCAGTTTCTAAAAAAGTAAGGGAAATTCTTATAAAAATCAACAATTTATGAGCTCAAATCACTTATGATTCCTGTAAGTACAAAAAAATAAGTGGACATATGGTACAAATTCTCACTCATTTCTACTTTATTTTGCAAGTGAGATGTGTAAAGCTCTTCAAGACCTTCCCTACCATACATGAAAACAGAGTAAAGAGTTCTGGATTTACACCTTTTTTTTTCCCCTTTCTGAACATGAAATTTTATGAATTACATATAGTGGCAGGTCAAGAACTGGGTTTCAATAAATTAGTGAATGGCTTCTACCACGCTTGACAAATTCAACTACAAAGGAAATGTGGTTTAACTTGACCTTTTCCCCTCTTTACAATTTAAATTAGAGATACAAAATCTCCCTCTGATGCACAGTTGAGAGTGTAGTAGGGTGTCTATTCAGTAGAAGCTGCTAGACCACCTGGTCCACACTTATAAAGAAGTGGGTAAGTTTCATAAAGATTCTCTGATTCATCTGAAATTTCTATTTCTGAGTAATTTTAATGCAATGGAGTCATCTATGGGGGTAGAAAACTATCCTACTGACAGATACATGGGGGTCTCTATTTTCTGAAAGCCAGTCAAGATCATTTGTGCTTTCAGAAAAACCAATTGTTCACTAATATAGAGGACAGAGAAACTACATGGAGAATTTACAATGAAACTATTGCAAGTTTAAAAGAACAGCATTCATGTGTTTTTTTCCACCTAGGAAGTGTTAAAGACTATGGGTTGCAACTGAGGGAGAATTAAGGAATCTATTTACACATTTCACTGTGCCTGTGAAGCTGAAAAAGAAATGAACTCAGTTGCAAAAAGTATGCAGTCAGCTCAGGCAATATCATTGTTTTGGTATAGGGGAAAATGTCCTTTAATGCCATCAACTAGAGAAAGGTGAATATTCAGGAATCAAAACGTGCCAGAAATATTAACATTAAATGAAAAAAGAACAAGGAAAAGGAGAGTAGATGGGACTAGAGAATGTAATAATGTGTGTAGAAGATGCGTGGAATTTGCAGGAAGAAGCACAGAAGGTGAGCGAACCCTCCTAAATCAGGGATTCTCAGCTGGAGTGGGAAAAGATGAGTTTCTTGGGGTTTCCGTGTATTTTAGAAAAGAACGTTAAAGATTATAATCTTATATTTTGAGCACAGAAAAATACGTTTCATTTTTTAAAACATCAACCTTGGTGAGTTCACTTCTACCAGGTCTTCTTGGCTGAGGAAGAGAAACCCATTCTCAACTAGCAGCCAAGAAGAGTCTTAAGAGGGAAGAAGTGGGTAGCTGGAGGAGTGATGTGCAGGACAATCCTACCCCCAGAGGGCACAGGAACAGGCCCAGAAGGCTGAGGATTTGTGCAAGTTTATCACAACAGGGTGTTAGGTTTTACGTCATCTCAAAACATACTAATGTAGTCAGAACTCTACTTAGTAAAAGCCTTTATTGCTCTGTCTCTCAAGGTCACTTTGGGGACTCTTGACTTTTTGGAATAAAACTTCTGGTGCTTTCTGGAGCCTTGATGGCCTCTGGGTAGAATATTTGTTTTGCATTTGCCTGGAATCTTTTATTTTTTTAAGATGCTCAAAGTACTTTATGAGTGCTTATTTCTTAAACTTTTGAAATGAAATGTCCAAAATAGACTAGAAGCCACTAACGCTTAAGATTTTTACCTGTACTCTTTCCAAACCAACATATTTTGCTCTCTTTTATGTCACTGGTTATTGTCCATCCTGATAAGTCTCTTGGATTCACCAGGAAAAAAAAAGTAGCATCACATAAAGACCCCACAAGTAACATTTAGACATTCAAAATATCTCTCAGCTTCCATGTCCTCATTAAAAAATTGCACCTGTCAATAAAACATAGCTATATTAGGTGAATGTAAGTGAAAACCGCTAAGGTAAATCAGTAATTAAAAAAAAACTAAACTCCATGTAGGTGGAAAACCATAATTCTGTTGCTGTCTCATCAGATCAGTAGCCAATCAGGTCCTGGCAGGCCATATGTGTATTTATAAATATATCTGCTAATGTAAAGGTCGTGCTGCTCACTGCTCAGGGAAATCAAGCACATTTGGAACCATCCCTAGAAGATTTTGGTTTCTTAAAAAAAATATTTTGACAATTTGTGACAAATGCAATCCTGCCCCCATATGTTTTGTACTATTTAAAGGGAAATGACACCCAGTTGCCTTTGCCAGCAACACGTGAGTTTTTTTTTTTTCTTTTAATAGTGAAGTTAGAAGATGGGAAGGGAGGGAGGGTACCTGCCACACATACTTTAAAAATGTAAACCTCTTTTTGAATTGTGTATGTCTACACTGGATGAAGTAGCCAGAGCATCCAAAATCTATCCCTGCTTATGGCACTGAGAAATTGCAGAAACTGAAGAGAACGTGGAAAAGTAACTGGAATAACAGGAGAGCGATGGCAGATTCTTGCCATGGAATGCTGTCTTCTGGCCCCTGGCCTGTTTTCGTCTGCTCTGCATGTCCCTTCTCCCTTTTCTAAGCATGGGGAGAAAAATCTATCACTGCGTAGTGTCCCCTTACAACCTCTAAAGATTCTTATGTATTAATTGAGAACATCTCCATCAGGGGTGAGAATAATGTGCTAAGAGCCAGAAGTCCAAAATGAATTCCCAACACTACATACCCATTCACTGGCATCTCACCCCATTCTTTAGTACCAAAGGATCCACAAAGTTTCCCTATGGTGTGGAGGAAGAAAACTTTCCAGAAAAACAACAAACAAACAAACAAGCAAACAGTCAAACCACAATCTCATGACAACTTTGGTGGAAAAAGAGAATAAAAGCTTCCGACAAGATGGAAAGGTATGAAAATATTTTGAGAGAAGTTGTTTAATTGCCCAGCAATGCCTTCCTTTCAATTTAGCCCTCGAATCAGAATAACCACGACAGATGGCTCTTGCTAGTTAAAAAAGAAAAATTAGCTAAATTTTCAGATAACACAGCCTTCTGTCGTGTTCTCCTACTTGGAGGGTTGTGCAGTTCGTTCAGCAGGCTCTGAACTTCGGGCTGCTAGTAGGTGAACAGCTTTTACTTAGTAGCTGCAGAATTCACACCACTTGATTCTGTATGCTGGGAACTCCAAAGGGAAAAGATACTGTCAGTTCAGATGACAAAAGACCTTGCTAGACCGCCCCGCCTCTACCCACAGATCCTCCTTTTACACACTAGGCAATGAACGTTTCAAACATCAGGACCAACCGAGAGAGAAAGCAGCACTCTGGGCTCTATCTGGCTTGCCATCTCTTTGTAGCAGAATAAACTCATATCTGATGCTATAATTACAACCCTAATGGACACACTTAATTTATTTTGGAGAACCGAAGTTGATATCCACTAGTGCTATTATTAAAAAGACTAATGAGAGTTGCTTGGTAAGAAAAGAAAAGATTTATTGAATTCCTTTTGGCACCCGGCACAGCTTAGTAATTTTGAGAGCCCATCAAAACAGCAGATATATACCCTGCTCAGATGTGCAGTACGGGATGTGAGCTGGGTTTCAGATTTTCAATAACAAATCTGTCACTCCGATTTTAATTAGACGGCTTAAAGCAGCTACATCAATAATGGCAGAATGACGGCTTAGTTCAAAGATCATAGAGATGTTACTCTACTTTAATAGTTCTTTTATACAAGTACATATTTCAGAAGTTCGCAAGGCATTCATCTTGACTACCCCTTTCACCAAAGAGGAGAAAAAAAGACTCCTAATTGAATTGAACCACGAATGCTAGCAGTCATCACCATCTCTACACCAGGCTGTTGCATCCAGCTGGTTAGGAGGTCTAATTTCACACCATGCAGCAATGAAATGCTGCTAACTTTTATTTGTGAGTGTAAAACAGTAATATTTCATGACAGCAAGGCCAGTTGACGCCGCTGGGTGCACCCTCCGCTGGTCTAAACTCCAGAGACAAATGGAGGTTTGACTTCGGTACTGACAAGTGGCACTTTCTCATGAAAAGCTCGGGCAGTGGAGGGAGGCCTGGAGCCAGGAGAAAGGCTGAAGCCCTCTGCAGAAGTTCACATGCAACCGTGAATGCTCCTCAGCCTCTGTGGCGCTGGAAGGTGGAAGGTAACCTCCAAGAGAAGACTAGCCAAAGGCCTCACCAATTTTTAATTTTTTGTACAGGTGGGAGTATATAAAAAATTGTCATTGTATTTCCATTATTTTTTACATGAACAGAGACTTACTGATTGCATAAATATTTATTACACAAATAATCATTTAACATATAAATA
Organism: Muscardinus avellanarius; assembly: GCF_963383645.1. Lineage (NCBI taxonomy): Eukaryota > Metazoa > Chordata > Mammalia > Rodentia > Gliridae > Muscardinus > Muscardinus avellanarius. The sequence goes on along the minus strand of NC_137799.1, from coordinate 68,995,796 downwards.
TTAATATAATGCCATTTATTTTGTACTTAGATGAAAGTGTGTGTGTGTGTGTGTGTGTGTGTGTGTGTGTGTGTGTACAATCATGTACCACATGGTGAAATCTGGTCAATGATGGGCTGCAAATATAACAGCAGTCCCTTAAGATTGTGATACAGCCCCCCCCAAAAAATCCTAGCATAGCTTCTGTAACATCACAGTCCAAGGCATTACTCACATTGGTGATCATGATACTGGTAAAGACAAATCTACTCTGCTGCCAGTTATAAAAAAGTGTAGCAATACAATTATGTATATTACCTAAAACTTAATAATGAATAACTGTTACTGGTTTTTACATTTATAGAACTGTATCTTTTATCACTAGTTTATTTTCCTACTTCTTTTTTTTTTAAAGTTAACAGTTAGACTGTATGTACTGCTACTCCAGCAGCAGCCTCGTATGAACTGTGCTTACTGTCTTCTGATGGCATCAAGAGGCCACGTCAAGTGGCTGACCTATGCATCTAGGTTTGTTTAAGCAAACACTATGATATTCGCACAATGACAAAATAGCCTAGCAACACACTTCTCAGAACATATTTTTGTGGTTAAGTGATGCATGACGGTGTTGATCTTTTCTATTTACTTATTTTGAACTGGGGATTGAATTCCAGGGCATTCTACCCCTAAGCCCTCAGCTACACCCCAAGCCCTTTTTATTTTGAAACAGGGTCTCACTAAATTGCTAACATTGGCTTCCAACCTGTGACCTTCCTATCTTAGACTCCCAAGTACTGAGATTACAGGTATGGGCTACCACACCCAGTTTTTATTGCTCTTTAAAAATGAAACCATGTGATACTATGTGTGTGTGTACATATGTGTATGTGTGTGTATGTGTGTTTTGCTTAATAATCTATGGTTCTTATCCCTCCATGTCAATGAACACATCTCAAAGTCATAATTTTAACACTTATATACCATTGTGTGGCTAATCTGTACATTATTTTATTAATCCCCTCTTGGGTATTTAGGTTGTCTCAAATTATTTATTAGTGATCTATCTACATATACATATATTTACATATTAATATATGAACATGTACTATATACATACATACAATTCAATTACTGCATTAGAATAAATTATTTTAGGGTAAATTCTCAGAGCTGGAATTCCTATGTTAAAGTATCTGCATTTTTAGAAAAGAGTTTTTTTTTTTTTTTAATGAAACATCTGTTTTGATGCCTGGGCATGAAATGTGTTTTTTAGAAGCAGTTTCTCCTGGATCCGATCCTGACAAAACACCCTAAATCTGTTACTATCACTTTCACGGTATCATGCAAATCTGTAGTTTCATCTCCACTTCCTCTACAAGGTCATCCATGGCTCTCCAGGATAACCTGTACGTTCTCTGGACACAATCCCTGCAAGGCACTCTGGTTCTAGTCCCCCTCAGTGATGTGGCCACAGTTGTTCTGACTCCATGCAGACATGATCAAATCTTCCCAGGTAAGTTTTAATACTGACTTCTGCCACACAAGCATCAGACATTGGGATGAAGATCCAAGCCCACACGCCAGGGCCATTTCCTTGCTCTGCACCAGCTCTGTACCTTCTAAGTGCTCTGGCACCTCTGCAGGAAGCCTTTGGGACCTCTTAGGGCTTTCCTCTGTGTCCCCACATCGCTCCAGGCTGCATCTAGCACAGCAGTTTGATGGACACCTGGTTACACTAGAACATCAGAGAAATATATATATATATATATATAATCTTTTTTTTGCAGTACCAGCAGGATGGAATCCAGGGGTGTTGTAACTCCTAGCTACACCCCCAGCCCTATTTTTTAGTCTTTTTTTATTTTTGAAACAGGGTCTCAGTGAGTTACGAAAGGCCTCGCTAAATAGCTGGGGATGTCCATGAACCACAATTCTCCAGTCTCCGCCTTTCAAATGCTGAGATTACAAGCATGCACCACCACGTCCAGCCCATACCAATCTTATTTATTTATTTGTTTGTTTGCTTTTTAAGTACTAGGGATTGAACCCAGGGGCATTCTACCACTGAGCTGTACTCTCAGCCCTATTTTTTATTGTTTGTTCTGAAATAGGGTCTCACTAAGTTCCAGAGGGCCTCACTATTCACTAAGTAGCCGAGGCTGGCTGCAAACCTGTGATCCTCCTGTCCCAGCTTCCCAAATACTGGGATTACAAGTGTGTGCCACCATGCTCAGCTTATAAATATCAATCTTGTTCACTTCTTTTATACCATTCAATGGGGGGGAGATTATTCAGTGCCTACTCTAAGAAGGTAATTATTGCATTCCAGTTCATCTCTTTAGGAGAACAATTCCTGCTGCCCAGATCCAATTCCAGATACAATTGGATATATCCAGATCCAGTCCCTGCCATCTCTTGTGTGGCATATATCACAATGGGGGAAAGGCAAGGCCGTAGCTGAATAATCAACATATGGTATGGAAAGATTGTGGTAAGGAGCGGGGCCGCAGGCTCAGGTGGGGGTGGGTGGGCCTCTGACTCAGGAGTAGAAGATCAGAAGAGGTCTTCCTGGAAAGGTGGCATTTGAGAAAAGCCCCCTGGCATCTAGAATTGGGAGAAGCCAATCTCACATCTTTAAGCAGCTGGCTCCTTCCTTGGTTTTACATTCAAGTCTCCTCTAAAATATGTTCCTTCATAAAAGGGGTCTGCTGCTTAAAATATAAGAGACCTTTTTTCAACACAACCCCTTGTATTTTGTGCTAGGCACTAAGTAAAATGATTTAAGTCGCTGGGAACTGAACTCAGGACCTTTTAGTATGCTAAGCAACAGGGTGGTTTTTAAGCCGGTATAATTCCTCAAACAATGAAAACTTCTAAGTAGGAAGTCCTTAACTATTAAGAGAACGAATCTACCAAGAGGCCCAAGTTCATACCATACGTAAACAGCACAGCTGGGATTCAATTCCTTGTCTCCTAACTCCAGAGCCAACATCTCTCTACTCCCCCTTGAGAAGGAAGCTGGACCAGCATGCTGCCAGGTCATTTGAATTCAAGTTTTCTGGAGCTGCACAGCATTGGCACTGCTTGGTCTGAGTTTCTTTGCCACATGTCTTTGTTGTGTGTTAGGACACTGTTGACAGTCCACACTGAGCATAACCTGAAATAATATTCGTGTTGAAAGTTGATTTATGTGCCCTGTATGTTCAAATGTTCAAGGGGATATGTGAGTGTGTGCGTGTGTGTACATATATATTTGTTTGTGTATATATATATATATATATATATATATATATACACATACATATATAGGTTATATATATGTATGTGTATATATATATATATATATATAATTTAATCAGAAAACATTTTAGTTGGGATTTCTTCTCAAAACTGCAGGTAATTCTAATGGTAAATACAGGTGAATGCTTTTTAAAGATGTGCCTAGAAAGTACTGCTGCTGGCCTGACTCTACATCAGATCACTGTCCAGTTCTGCCTTCTGCTCTTCCCTGCCTTTTCTTCTTCTTCTTCTTCTTCTTCTTCTTCTTCTTCTTCTTCTTCTTCTTCTTCTTCTTCTCCTTCTCCTTCTCCTTCTCCTTCTCCTTCTCCTTCTTCTTCTTCTTCTTCTTCTTCTTCTTTTTCCCTGCTTGCTTCCCTACTTCCAGCTGCCAGCAAGTCAGATAATTAAATGCCAAAGCAGTGACACTTGGCATTTCAATGAGCGCTCTGTATTTACTATGCGGTCTCTCTCAACAGCCCTCCTGCTCAGCATGCGTGCAGGCTCTAGTCGCTCTGCTGAACTGAAGCGCTCCTTTGTTGCAGAGCTGGACGAACTGAAGAAAGATGAACTCAGGCAGCAGCCCAGAACTGGGGGAATCAGCAGATTCCCCAACCTCTCCTTTGCCACCTCTCAGAGTTTATGTCCTCAATTCAATTAAAGAAGCATTTGTTAAGACCTTAGCCCTCTGTGCTCAGCTCTCTGCTGGGACACTTTTAAAATTGATTTTTCAAGGGAACAGAACTTCAGGGCTTTTCACTTCAACCAGGTACTACCAGAATATTGCACCCTATAGGCTTGGAAAGTCATTCCGCCTTTAGAGTTCACCCGATTTTATACAAAAGCTATTAGTCTGAACAGAAATAGACACTGGTTGCCAAATCTGACTATTTCAAAGCCGTAGTTTAGGCACTGGAAGAATTGTATCATTCAGAATGTGCCTCTTCACCAAATGGCATGTGCTCCGGCTACAGCTCAGCCATCTCCTACCCTGGAATCTCTCCCTAACCTATGAATCTAGGTCACCTGCCCTCTCTGCTCTTCTGATGCAGCTGGTACTCTCTCTGCACAGTCCTAGATTGTAAGCAAGGATACAAACCCAGTCTCATGCACTGCCACAGCCCCACTGCCAAACACGATGCCCAAATGCTTTGCAAGTGAGATTGTAAAGAATTTCCAAATCCAGTCCAGACCTATGTCCTAAATTATCAATATTATTATTAAATTCACATATAATTTTTGTCCATTCATTCACTCATTCAAGTAACAGATATTGACTGAGCACCTATTGTTTTCCAGGTATTGTTCAAAAAATATGAAATTCAAATATCATCTTCCTTCCTCCTGTAAGAGCCTTTATTTTCTCCAGTCAAGGAGGCAATTCATGGAGTACAATGATTGGCTCATGAGTACTTTTGGGACAATTTTTTAATCAACGGCTGAATCATGGATGGTCTGAGGCAGAAATCACCTTGTCATGCTTTACACTGCCAATATCTCATATGTTATATGCAGCTAATAAATACTCAATGGGTATTTGTGAAAACATGAATAAGCACGTAATTATAAACATGTTACACATTAAAACAGAAGAGGAAGAGGAGGAAAAGAAGGAAAAAGAGGATGGGGTGGTGGAAGAGCAGGGGATCACTTACCTACATGGAAATAATTTACTCTGGAAATTTTATTTGGGGGTAAAATAAAAAACAAACATGCAAAGAGGCTACAAATCTATGAGTGATATCTTACCACCCCCATATCCCTTATTTCCCATGAATAAACATCTGCTTCCAGTTAAGACAGAATAACAGGGGCTGGATTTACTTTCTGATCTGAAATATACATATATCAAAATACATAAAACAATATTTTCCAAGACACTGGACCTCAGGCAATGAAAGGCAGGGATTCCCAAAATTGAAGGAAAAAAAAACATAAAGTGAAAACTACTGCTGCCCCACTGGCTTCATGGGGAAAATATCCAGGTAGCAGCACAAGTAAGAAGGACCCAGGAAGGACACAGTAGATGCCCTATGTTGAGGAAATAGAGAGCCAGGTTATCACGGTAGCTTGAGTGCAAGTAGGGAACCCAAGGGTTAGAGGGAGCAGTGCTGAGCACTTGAGAGGGTCCTCGTGGCTGCTTCCTCCAGGCAGGCTGGAAAACTCAGTTCAGATGGGATTGAGTACAGCACTCAAGATGGCCCCATATCAGTAGGAGAGAATAATTAGCCTAGACTGAAGACCACCTCAAAGCTGCCTAACAAATTATAACAGCAAGATACACCTTAAAGTAACTTACCTATATCACAAGCAAAGTGTGATGTTTACAGGAATCCACCCAATATCAAGAATTCAACAAAATATTAAGTACCCAAGAAGATAAAATCCACATTGTCTGGCATCCCATCAAAAGTGGGAATTAGTTAAGGGCTAAATGAGTGGTGTGTGCATGTATGCCTCTACCATCTTTAACTCCATTAAGATGTATGACTACAATGCACCAATAAAAAATTTTAAAAAACTACCAAGTATACAAATGCCTCACCAAAGAAAGTATACATCTATCAATGGCAAATAAGTATATGAAAAGATGCTCTACATCATATGACAGCAGAGAAATGCAACTTAGAACAATAATATACCACTACACGTGTCTGTCACAATTGTCAAAATCCATAACATTGACAACAGCAAATTCTGGTGAGGACATGGGGCAACACGAACACCTATTCATCCTGTTAAGAATGCAAAGAGGTATTTCACATCGGAAGACAGTTTGGGTGGTTTCTTAAAAAACTAAACATGCTCTTACCATATAATCAAGTATTTCATGCTCTTTGGTATTTACCTAAAGTTGCTGAAGCCACATCCACACAAAAACCTTCATAAGAGCCGGGCGTGGTGGTGCACGTTTGTAATCTCAACAATTGGGAGGCTGAGACAGGAGGATTACAGTTCGAGGACAGCCTTAGCTACTTAGTGAGGCCCTTTGCAACTTAGTGAGACCCTGTTTCAGAATAAAGAAAAAATATAGGGCTGGGGGTATAGCTTGGAGGTAGAATGCCCCTGGGTTCCATCCCTAGTACTGCAAAGCAAAACAAGACAAAAAAACCTTCACAAGAATGTTAATGACATTTTTACTCAAGATTGCCAAAACTTAGAAGCAACAAACATATCCTTCAGGAAAGTGACTGGATAAACTGTGATACCTCTAAACAATGGAATACTATTCAGCACCAAAAAATAAGCTATCAAGTCAAAGAAAGACATGGAGGAACTTTAGATATACGTTACTAAGAGAAGGTAGCCAATCTGTAGAGGCTATACACTGTGTGGTTCCAACTATACTGCCTTCTGGACAAGGGAAATGTGTGGAGAGAGTAAAAGATCGGTGTTTGTCGGGTGATTGAGGAAAGGAGGAATAAATAACCAGAATGCAGAGGACTTTTAGGCCGTGAAAATACTTTGCATGATACTGTACTAGTAGATACATGTCATTCTACACTTATCAAAAGCCACAGCATGTACAATATCAAGAGTGTGACCTAATGTCATCCATGGACTTTGGGTCAACATAGGTTCATCCGTATAAAAACATACCACTCTGGGGGCAGGTTGATAATGGGAGGCCATGCCCATTGGGAGACAAGGAACATCTCCGTACCTTTCTATCAGTTTTTCTATGAACTTACTGAACTAAACAATTTTTTTTTTTTGGTGTTACTGGGGTTCCTAGAAACCCTTCTACCTCCCGGCTACACTCCCAGACCTATTTTATATATTTTTTTAAATTTGGAAACAGGGTCTTTTAAGCCAGAGAGACTGGCTTCAAACCAGCGCGATCCTCCTGTCTCTGCCCCCCAAGCATGGGGAATACAAGTGTGCGCCACCACGCCTGACTAAACAAATTCTTTTTAAAAATCCCAAACTACCAAGAATGTGAAGGAAGAGGAAAACATGACCCACATTATGAAGAACAATCAAACCCCTTAAATGGATGTGTCAAGTTCCACCAAAATAGTGGAGCTAAGTATATGCCTTAAATTAAAAAAATTAAGCAGAGACATGGAATATATATTTAAAAATGAATCAAACTTCAAGAGACAAAAATGGCAATGTCTGGTAGAAAAATTATACTGCCAGGGATCAACAACAGAACTGACTCTGAAGGAGCAAACATTTATGTTTTGTTTTTGTTGTTGTTGTTGTTGGTGGTGGTACTGGGGATTGAACCCAGGGGCATTCTAGTTCTGAACTATATCCCTGGCCCTATTTCTTATTCTTCATTTTGAAATAAGGTCTCCTAAGTTGCGGAGGGCCTCACTAAGTAGCTGAGGCTGGCTGCAAACCTGGGATCCTCCTGTCTCAGCCTCCCAAGTACTGGGATTACAAGTGTGCACCAGCACGCCTGGCTAAGAGTAAACATTTGTGAAGGCAAAGACAGAGCACTAGAATATATCCAAAAGGAAACCCAGAAAGGAGAATTCAAAAAAGAAAACAGCATCCTAAGGGCTAAGAACGGCCCAAATGTGGTGTCTTCAGAACCAATGTTCTCTCTGCTGTCTTGTTATCTCGGCTCTATGTGATCTGTTACCCCCGCCTGCTACAGCCTGCACGCTGAGGGGGCTGCTCAGGATGACTTGTACTGTGGAGCCCTTACGAAGGATGTGTGTGATCGATTGTGTGTGGAGGACACGGTCTGTATTCTCTGTATTCATCCCTTCCCTACACAAACATCAGATCCAGACTGAAATACACCCATAGACCTAAGAATGTGTCCTCAGTACAAAACTCAGTCCTGTGCGCACTGCCTCAGCTAAAACAATTAGAAACTAGGAATCACTGGACTGAAGCAAAGAGCGGCTTTCACGCAATAAATCCTTGTAAAAATCTAGCCAGTTCTGAGTTTACTCTTTACATATTAGTATGGCCCACGGCATCTGAAAAACTAGCATCTAATTAAAGATAAAATAAAATTTTTACTACGGCCCACTACTCAACACATAAAATTCTTTTCCCATGAAAAGAGCTTACGTTATTATGGCAATTAGCTTGACTATTTTTTTTTTAACGGAAAAGAGCCCTTGCTTCCTGTATCCTTTCCAAGATCTTGTGGTGGAGTTTTGAGGCCCAAGGCATGGATGCAGCATGCTCCAGTTGCTGGCACCGGAGGTTTGGCATGGACTCAGCCATCATTTATTTATTCAATTGTCCAAAACAGGGGATGGCATGGAATCACCAGGTCACAAAATTAATGCCTAAAAGGGACAGCAACAGATTAGCAATCCAGGATTGATTATTTTGGGATGCCCCAAATTCATTCCCCTTTCCTATTTCACCCAACTTCCTTGGGGCAGGGAAGAGAATCAGCTTTTGTCCATTAAGTACCGTATGAGCACAAGGGGAAACTCAGGAGCAAGCCACTCTCTGGAGGTCAAAAGGATGAGGTCAGCCAGGGGTTGGGCATGTTATCTATTAAAAGTTGGGCCAGTGTCTCCTCCTGGCAGTGCATTTTGAATAAGTTATTCAATTGTTAAATGAATTGGTGGGAGATTGTTCATCATAGGGAAAGTGTGCTGACCAAAGTTCAGACTCACTCATGAACTCTGAATATGACTTGTGTTCTACTCAATCTTATGTAGGCTCTTCAAGTCCCTCCTCAACACTGTGAGCCTCCCACGACCCCATTTTCATTACTGTATCTTTGAGCTAGGGTTATTAGTTGTCCCTTAGCAATTATAAGTAATAACAAGAGTAATATTATTATTGCCATTATTATTTCCTATTGTTTTATATCTACCACGCTGAAGAAAAAAAAAAAAAAACCCTATCACATGAATTAAAAGAACCAATGCTACACTGTATGCCAAAGATATCATTTAACCACAGACTTCTATACAAACCTGGGTGGTATGTATCACAAATCTGAAATCTTTGGCTCAGGGAAACTGCTTTTTTGCACTCCACTGATGGGATTCAGAGGATGCACAGCCTCCTCCCCCAAGTAGCAATGCAAAGCTGTGGGAGTGTGTATGTGTATCTCTATCTTAAGGGCAGAGGCTGGAAGAGTGGTCCATAGCCTTGTCAGACTCCTAAAGCCATCCATTCCTCCAAAAGATGCACACCATTGTTGAAGTCCCTTTTGACCTTACCTAATGCTCTTCTGGGGTTCTCAGTCAGGACTTACAAGAATAATGTCCAAAGCAGCTGCTGCTCCAAGCAAATTTTTTGAACTTCCCCACATTTCAAGAACCTTCAAAATCCCAATGCCAAGATGGGAGCCCCCCACCCCCATTCCAACCCCTGGCCCTGCAATGGGTTGGCGGCTCAGTTAAGGGCTTGCTGGCAGAAGGAGGAAGCCAGCTCTGGTTACAGGCTGAAGCATCAGCTATGAAGGAGGGGTTTATTCCCTCTTCCTTCCACCAGAAGTGGTTACGTCAAGGTACTCTTTGAAGAAAAACAATGTGAATGGCTGCATTTCTAATACAGTTTCCAAAATATTTCTGCATTAAGGCCCTGCTGGCATATAAAGATAACTTTAAAGTCTGAATATTGTGGAATGGGATAAGGTAGGGGAAATGATGAACTGGAGTGGACCTTGTGTCAGTACAGGGCTCAAAGTGAGGACAATTCTGGAGTTAATAAAAAGGTATTTCCTTTGCACATGGTACTATAGGAATCTGAGGACAGAGGATCCAGGCTTTGCTACTCTCCAGCATTTTTCTACCCCTGAACTTCTGTATCTGCATCTGTCAAGAAAGGCATTTATGAAGAGTACTTACAGTTCCCTTCAGCCATACCCTTCTGAAAATCAATGCATAAGCCCCCACACTTTTATACACAAAAGGCCAAACATTTTACTAGATGTCAGTCACACTCGCCAGATATAAATCATGGCAAATCTAAAGCAATAGAATCCAAAGTAATGAGTTTTTAACAGCATGGAAAATCCTCAGCATAGGCCCACACTCTGTCCACAGTCCTAACAGTCAAACAGAACACATTAGCCCTTGCCAACAGACACTAAAGTGGAGGTTTCAAAAACGACAGGGAAGGTGAAAAAGGAGATTCTTAGACAGAATTAAAATGATCACTAAATACAGAAAAGCCAAGCAAATCAAAACTTCACTTGTAAATAAAAATGGGCTATTTCATTATGAAAATAATGCCTGCAAATGTTTTAAGTAATGTAACATGAAACTCATTTCCCTTCTTAATTAAAAACCCAGATAATGTCACATGTAATTTTAAAATGCCAAGTGAATGGAGAATGTGATAGGAACAAAGAGAAAAGATCCTCTCTCTTGAGGAATGTCTGGTCACCAAACGTATGTCCCCTGAGGTTGGCGCATGTCCGCTGTCCTCCTGTCCATGGAGTTTGCGATCTTTGGAGGTCTGTACTGATTCATATCCCACAGGAGGCACAAAAGATGCAGCCCAAATGTCACCTCCTCAGTGAATCTCCCTGACTTGCTGAGGAAACATATCCTCCTAACTCTAAGTCTCACATGAGCTGTGATTTAGAGAACTAGCTCATTTAGGGGCAAGTACTCTGGATCCAGGTTTTAGATGCTCACTGAAATAATACATACGAAAGCCCTGTTCCTCTGAACAGAGGATCTCAGGTAGTTTAAAGCACAGCTGTAAGAACATACTTCCCTCTCTGCATGGTGCAAACTGAGTTCCAGCTAATGGATGGGCTACCTGTGATTTTTTTTTTTCATAAGGAGCATGATAATCATTTTTTTCTTTGAGCTTGCTTATGTGGAATTGTGCACAAAATCAAAGCACTTTGATTGCTAATGGGAGCTAATTCAACCTAGTCAATGTTGGAACCTCATTTGGCTGGACTCCTGAGTCCATTTAGCTGCACAACCAAGCTGGCTTTTTGTTGATTCTCTTCATAGTTTTCATTTTAATGATCAAGTTGAGGTTTCGTTGTGAATAACGCCGCTCTTCTGCAGCATAAAACATCTACACTCTTTTCTTGTGTGCTCATACTTCTCTAACATAGCGCACCACCGTAACTTTAAACGCATCATGGCACTTCTCTGAATTAAACCTGACATACTATTATGCAACAGAATTCTAACAATCTGCCCTTGATGGTGTATTAAAAATCTAAAAAAAAAAAAAAGCATGTCATCATCGCCATTTGAAAAACATAAACGAGACCATAGAATTATGCATCTCCATCAATTACCAACATGCAGTTCCAAGGTCTAGAAGCTTCTCACAAATGACAACAGTTGGCCAGAGCACTACCTCTGGACTCCAGAGAATCAGAACAGCTTTGTCTTTGGGTTCACTTAGGATGCTTGTGCTAATGGTGTGCCACAGGCAGATTAACTCCCAGCATCCCCTGCTATGCCGAAATGGAGACCACAGAACGTCTGGCCTCATAGTTGCCACAGCCTGCAACAAACATGGGATGCTTCTAGGAGCAGGCTGTGTTAAAGATGCTGCTTGACAAGTTGACGTAAAAGAGGCTATAAATATGCCATTGGTTCCCGATGCTGGAAAATTCTTCCTGACATGAGAATGGTGTTTCTCACTGACGCCGAGAAAAGCACTTCAGATTAGTTTCAGGCCAGCTGAATGTTGATGGATCTCTCAGCCAAACTCTGGTGGAAACCTCCCCCCATGTAAGTGCCTTCAAGCACTCTGTTATTTTTCTTTTGTGGCTCTTAGCCCTTATTAAGTAAATAATTCAATACTATCGGTCTCTCCTTTGGGGCTACGAGCTCCATGAGGGCAGAGATCGTATTTATGTTGTTCATAGCTCAACTCTCAAAGTTACTAGCAGAATTCCCAACATGTAATAGTCATTGAAAAGCTATTTATGGAATGAAAAATTATGCAAAATACTCCAGCTTTCCTCACCCCTAACTCTTCCCACTGCCTTTAGACTCATCTCCTCTCTCTCCTGCCTCATGGATAGAATGCAACTAGCTCTGGGCACCTATTGATGATCCTAAGATTAAAAAACTGCAATTGGAATATTTAACCTTGCTAGCATTTTTAATACAAAATCAGCAGAGTTAGTGACACAGACCTTAAATATTTCCATTTTCATAGGAAGAGTGACGAGTAGTGTTAGAGGCATGTTCACTACTTTTATAGCATTTATAATTTAATAAGAAAGATAAATCTAAAAATAATTATAATCAGCAGATACGGTCACACGTAGAAAGTACTTAAACGATGCGAAAAGAAGGATCACCTCAAGGAAATAGAAGTATAAGAGATATAAAAATCACTGGCCCAGGTATATCTTATTAAAAGTTGCCTGGCTTTAGGCTATTTTACATCATTTTGCATTTTTATGCTTTAAACGGATCAAATTTGATTGTGATGAGTACGGTACAATTCCAACACTAATTCTAAATCTTCTAAATTTTAAGTGGGAACCAAGAATTTTCTCTTTATTACTTCTTAAACCAATTGTCCTTATTTCTTCGCAAGGCCTTGTTCTGGGTTAAATGTTTTTGTCCCCTCCAAAACTCACGTTGAAATTAAGTCCCTAGTGTAACAGTGTTGGGAGGTGGGGCTTAACGGTAGTTATTTAGGTCATAAGGGCTCCACTCTTAGAAATACTATAGAAATAGGGCTTGTGGGAGTGGATTTGTTCTCTTCCATCCTTCTACCATGTGAGGATAAAGTGCTTCTCCTCTCTTGAGGATGGTGTTGAAGGTGCCATACTGGATGCGGAGACTGGATCCTTACCAAAAACAAAACCTGCTGGTACCTTAGTCTTGGATTCCTCAACCTCCAGAACTGTTAAGAATAAACTTCAGCTGGGTATGGTGGTGCATGCTTGTAATCCTAGTACTTGAGAGGCTGAGACAGAAAAATTGCAGGTTCAAAGCCAGCCTCTGCAAGTTAGGGAGACTCTCAGCAACCTAGTGACAACCTGTTTCCAAATACGAAATACAATCAATCTGGGGTGTAGCTTTGAGGTAGAATGCCTCTGGGTTCAATCCCTAGTACCAACATAAGTAAATAAATACATACATAAATCTCTGTTCTTTATGAATTGCCTAGTCATGCATTCTGTTATGGCAGTTCAAAACACACTAAGACAGGCCTTCAGAGAGGTTACAGAGATATAGACAAATTCCTTATCAATAGAGAGGCTCTTTGGAGTTATAAAGTGGGTTCTCCACATTGTCAAGGAGTCAGCCCTCTAATCAATTTATAGTCAATGAGTACCTGCCACAAGGCACAGCTTAAGAATTGTAGCCTCATGTTCATTAGCTCAACATAAGTATTTCATAAGGCATACAACAAATGGTACACGATAAGCATATAGTAATATCTCGGCATCAGCAGAAGATGCTTCTTGAACCCCTTCAGATAACAAAATCTATAGATGTGCAAGTCCCTGATATAAAATGACATAGTATTTGAATATAACCTATACACATCCTCCTATACACTTGGAATTAAACCCAGGGGCATTCTCCTCACAAGTTATACCCCTAGATCTATTTTATCTTTTTCTTTTTGAAACAGGGTCTTGCTAGGTTGATAGGCATCTTAATACTTGCTGAGGTTGTCCTCAAACCCATGATCTTCCTATCTCAAACTCCCAAATACTGGTATTACAAGCATACACCATTATGACTGGATGCCCCATATACACTAAACCACCTGTAGATTACCTATAAACAATGTGTATACTATGTTAATAGTTGCTATATTGTATTGTTTAGAAAATATAGATAAAAACTTAGTTGTTGGTCTCTGTCTGAGGGTAGTTGAATCCACACAGGTACAACCCACAGAGGGGATATAGGGGCTGACTGTATAAAATTTTTACTAATTAAAAAGTGATTATTTTTATAAAATAATAATTTTCATTCCCATATTCTAAGAACTTATGATGTTGGGGAGATAAAATGAGAGCATTTGAAAGACAGAGAGAATAACTAAAATGTTAAGAGTTTGAGGGATTAAGATTGAAGCTGTGGATACTGAAAGAGATATCACAGGAGACTAGAAAGATCATGGTTTCAAGGGGTCTGAGTAGTTTGTCAGGGCAGGAAATAAAGGAGAAAACTCATTTCCACTGGGAAGAAGACTTGGGAAGCAAGAGATGGGCAGACATGTGGAGTGTGTATGAGGTGAGAGGGAGAATGGCCTAGTTATAGGGAAGAAAAGAAACACATAGGCTGAATATAGGGAGAAGGAATTACCATCCACAGAGTACAGGAAACTTGGGATCCTCAAAAGGGCAAGTCAGCTCACTGTGGAGCTATTTCTAGAAAGAAGTCCTTTCCTTCCGTCCTCTAGGCTTTGACTTCCATCCGCACTTCAAAGATAATGACTGAAAGGAGACCTGGAAACTTCATGCATGCTAAATTTCTATCAACCAAAGAGGGAAAAGGGTTGATGTCAGAGTGACTTCCATTAGGAAACTAGAAAGGGACAAGTAAACCTGAATAGCCTTGGATAACAGAGAGGGGGGTGAACAGCAGAAATAAAAATTTAATCCCACAGGTGTGACACAATAAAATAGGAGGCGAGACATCAGCAGGCCAAACCCAAAGACCAGTGATTTGGTCAGTTAGGGCTCAGCAAAGCCAGGGAGAGCTTTGTCATGTTTGCCCAAGTACAGCTCTGCTTCCCAACATGTGTGAAGAAGTGGTTTATTTATCTACTTTACAGTTGATCTGGAGTCACACCGTTTACCAGTTTGCCAGTTTATCAGGATAATTGTCATTCAGAAAATCCAGAAGACTTCAGAAAATAATTTTTGCTCTCTTGAAAAATGTGTCTCATGAATAATTAAGTACTAATAGAGCATTTTGGGGATTCAACTCTTCTTGCATCATGAACATAGTACTGCAAGAGATAAGATGAAATGCGCTAAAATACAAATCTGTCTGCTGTCCCTCAATGGCTGGATAAAGTTGGTGCATCTCTCCAACACTGAACCAATACAGAATTTAGAACCCAGTGGATAAGTGGATGGATGGATGATGGATGGATGGATGGATGGATGGATGGATGGATGGATAGAAGATAATATATCCATTTAGCTAGTATGTACACACTTAAGGATTTTTTAACAAAAGATCCCATAGAATCTTACAATTCATAGTTTATGACAAACCTATATCCAATTTGAGAATCTGACTGGATTGGGGCTGTGATGTGGTAGTCTATTTTTCTAGGGCAGTGGATGGCATTCTGTTTAATACTTTTCATGGGAACTCTTAAATAACATTACCAAGCAGGTTCAGAAGAATATATCCTTCCGAGCTCAATGCCAAGTTACTTTCTGCCAATTTTTTTAAAAGGGATTCAACAAACTAAAAGGTGAATCAATACATAGGATTGCATGAAACTGAATAGCTTCTGTACAACAAAGGAAACTGTCAAAAACTTCAATCGAGAGCTAACAGAATGGGAGAAGATTTTTGCCACCTACTCCTCCGGTAGAGGACTAATATCTAAAATATACAGAGAACTCAAGAAACTCAGCACTAAGAAAACAAATAACCCAATCAAAAAATGGGCAAGACACTTCACAAAAGAAGAAATTCAAATGTCCAATAAATGCATGAAATAATGCTCAACATCATTGGCAATCAGAGAGATGCAAATCAAAATTACCCTGAGATTTCACTTAACTCCAACTAGAATGGCAATCATTCAAAACCCAAACAACAATAAATGCTGGCAAGGATGTGGAGAAGTGTAAACTCTCAAACATTGTTGGTGGGATTGCAAATTAGTGCAACCACTTTGGAAAACAGTATGGAGGATCCTCAGAAGAATGGGAACAAATCTACCATTTGACCCAGCAATACCACTTCTGGGTATCTACCCAAAAGAAAGCAAACCAAACTACCAAACTAATGCATGTGTATCTATGTTCATAGCTGCACAATTCACCATTTCCAAACTATGGAACCAGCCAATATGTCCATCGACAGATGAATGGATTATAAAACTGTGGGATATGTACACAACGGAATTTTATTCAGCCATAAAGAAAAACACAATTACTTCATTTACAGGGAAATGGATGGAACTATAGGACATTATGCTACGTGAGATTAGTCAGTCACAAAAAAAATAAGAAATCAGATGCTTTCTCTTATATGTGAAAGCAAAGGAGAAATGGGTAACAGGAGAAACTCTACATGAAAAAGGAGATCCTATAGAGAAGCAAATAAGCCGACCTAACTGAGGGGATGGGAGAGGGGAAGAGGGAAACTCTCTAAAGCACATGATGTACTTAAACAAACATATCAAAGGCAATCAATCACTAAGCCAAGCATGGGAAGGAGGGATGGGGAGGGAATGAGGTGGGGATTGGATAAGGGCTAATTGGGCGATGTGTGCATGTATCTCTACACAAGTCTTTTTATCCCATTAAGATGTATGACTACAATGTACCAAAAATTTTAAAAAATAAATATCAAAAAAGGCATTCAACAGGTGTGGCGGCACACATCAGTAACCCCAGTACTCAGAAGGCTGAGACAGGAGGGTTGCAGGCCCAAGGCCAGTCTCAGCAACTCAGTGAGACCTAATTTCAAAGTAAAAAATAAACAGGGCTGGGAATGTAGCTCATAGGTAGACATTCCCTGTGTTCAATCCCTAATATCAAATAAAACAAAACAAGGTAAAATGATAAAAAAATAAAGAGGGGCATTCAAAATCTTAAGGGACATCTCAAACATTTTTGGAGAGCTGTAGCAGGTTCTATGCCCCCCATATGCGCCACAGAGGAAGGGAGAAAGTTACGTACAGTTTTAATCTTATTCCACCTGAAAAGTAATTGCTTATTCTTAAAAAGAAATGCCGGATTGGTCTGTCTGATTTTATTATGCCTTTTTAGAATGGCGCATTTTAATTCCCTTCTTGTTTCCATGTAGTGCTATTGTATTTACTTGCTAATGCAGAGAACAGAAAAGAACATAGCATTCCAAAATGTACTCTTTCCCCTGATTTGCCCTTCCTTATCAGCATGGGGTACCTTTACTTGAATGTTTTTTTTAAACAGCTGCATAAATTAAAAAAGAAATTATCTGACTACACTGCCTCTTTTTTTGTCTCTTTAATTACTTCTTCATATTTTAAACAACCCTATCTAGGCTATTTTGGCATGACTCTATCTCTCCCCCACATCCCTTTACCCAAGGAAAATAATGCTGACTGGTGTCAGACTCTGAGCAGCTTCTTACAGCTCTCATCCTTCTGACTTAAAATGATCAAATGTTGGTTTTTGTTTTTGTTTTTTGCGGGTCTGGGGATGGAACCCAGGGGCATTCGACCTCTGAGCTATAACCCCCTGCCCTATATTTTATTCTTTATTTTGAAACCAGGTCTCACTGAGTTGCAAAGGGCCTCACTAAGTAGCTGAGGCTGTCCGCGAACCACGATCCTCCACTCTCTGCCTCCTGAATGCTGGGATTACAAGCGTGCGCCACCACGCCCAGCCAAATGTTTTACTATATACTATAGTGTTTACCTTTTGCTACATACTACAGTATTTATTTAATAACCACATTCTTCCTTAACAAGTGGCCCACGACAGAAAATAAAGAAGTTTCTTTTTTTTCTTGTTGATAAAAGCTGGGGGTCCTTTATGAATATAAGAAAAGATGCCTCATAGATTTAATGTCTAAGTAAGTACAAAGTAATAAATATATGAGATTCTGTTTTGATCAATCAAAAGAGCCAAGATTAGCAACTATAATAAATAGTCACTGATTTATGTTTAGCTAATGTATTGGTTCGAACTCTTTTTCACAAAGCCTTTTCCTAGAAACAGAAAGTTAAGTTGGTTTGCATTCTACTTCTGTTATTTTCCCCATTCTGTATAGAAGGCTATTAACAGTTTACCAGAAGGAAGACAAGAGAATCAAGGTCTAAGTCAACAGAGGGTCACTGGCTCTTAAATATAAGCAGGTATGTGGCAGAATCCAAAATTCCCTGAATTAAAAGAAACTGGAGTCAAAGTCAAGGTGAATGGCATTGATGAAGGCTCTTTGTCCAACAAATAACATTCTCCTATATTTGGTACACTTTCTATCCATGGAGCTTAATTCATGAAGAACTCCATAGTCTCCTCACCATTTTAGTAACAAACAGATTGAGATCTTTTGACAAAAAGGAGAGCTCATAATTTTAGGAATTACTGATTATAAGGCACTGATTCCTGGCATGTGAATATTTGGGGCTAGAAGGCAATTTATGTTCCTTTTTAGAATATATTCTGTCACAGATTGTGTGGATATATAACCACTATTACTAGGTTCACTGTTCTTTTCTTAAAAATAGCATCAACTAATAGTCCTAATAGACATTTTTAGTAAACAAGCAAGCTTTGATTTCATGGGAGAAATCTACAATTATGATAGGAACGAAAGGGCTTATAGATAGGCCAACATTCACAAAAGTAGGGGCTTGCTCCTGTGCCAGGGGCATTGCGTACAGATTCAAATGATTTAGTGATGCTGCAATCTAATTCTGTAAAAATTATTTCTTCATGTTTCTCTCTAGTTTCTGCCATTCCCAATTTAAATTAAAGCTTTATAACATTGCTAAACTATAAAGTGCGTAGTTTGTTCTACCCACATCAATTATAAATTCATTTGTGGGGGAAAAATAGAGAAATAAATCAGTCATGCTAATTTAAAAAAATTAAGTGAGGAACTGTCAAGAATGACTTCCCCAAAGGAAAAGGAAGCCTTCTTTAGTTAAATTATAGAATAATTTATAGAAAATTAAAACTATCAAATGAATTCTCAATACCTTGGAGCCACTGGGCTCAGTGAACAATGATGTTTTGCATTTCTGCAGTGTAGGCTTATGCTTCTTTCATGGTGTCTTTTGCTAATACCTCCTGTTAGCAGAGGAGAGTTGGATGTGCTGAGCCAGCACTTCGGGAGTCCATTGCGACTAGGACAGGAAGGCCACGTTGCTGCTGAAGATATTTTTGGAGCTTTGATCATGACCACAAACCACACTTTAGGTGTGAACTGATGTTTTCTTGTGTCCTGATCATATTCAGGACCCTCTCCCCCATTTCGATGTCTTAAGCGTATTTATGGAAATTGTGTATAAGTAGAAACACTTTCACATCACCATTCCTTTCCATTTGCAGGTAATTCTGAGCAACTGATATTAAATGTCTTAAGATCAGGCTCAGTGTTCAGTAAAATGCGATAAATGTCCAACAGGTGCCTGCTACTTGCATAGACCAGGAAGGAGCTTTTGCTTGGTGGCACCTGCTATACTGTGGCCTAGGACGAGGGTAGTGGAGGAGATGGAAGGCTGGAGGTGTAAGCAAATAGAACCAATAGCACACATATTCGAAAGTACAAGGGGCTGACTTAGCACACAATCACAAATCAACCTGGATGAGGTCCTGTGCACCTAATATCACTTACTCAACCCCAAATGCCACTGACATCAATAGAATTTTTGCCTCAAATGGAAGGAATGAAGTCTAGAAATAAAAAACCCCGTGATACCAATATTTATAATAATACTATTATGAATTCATAATGAGTTATGAATTCATAAATCATAAATATATTAACACAACAAAATTTTGAAGTCACAACATTCATGATTCATAATAAATCCATACAAAACTGTGATACCAATATTTATAATAAACCTATATCCATACTTTATAACACATACACAATAAAGAAAAAATCTTTAAGAAAGTAAGTACATGCTTTTAATTGGATACTTGGGATGAGCATGCAAAACCAGTAAGAAGGTCACAGAATCATCAGGTGATCCAGTCTGGGAATCTTTTTTTTTCCCCCCCAAAAGCCTGATATTCTCTTTTCCTGCTACTAAGAAGCAGTAAAAGGGGAATACCACCACAGCTCTCCCCCATTGAAAGAAACTCAGTGGCTATTTCTGTAAGATCTTCTACCTCTCAGCATCAGCAAAGACTAGGGGAGTCTCAGTTGCATTCGCTCACCTGACCCAAAAGAGCTTCAAGGGCTAAATGAGTGATGTGTGCATGTATGCCTTTACCATGTACTCCATTAAGATGTATGAGTATGAGTACAATGCACCAATAAAAAATTTAAAAAAGAAAGTCCCATAAAGGTTCTGAGGATCAAAGTGCCATTGGATTCACAGCCCACTCAAGTGGGCAAAGATCCATGTGCTAACCCTAAACAGGTTGACTTCCTGCTAAAATAAATATTGAAATGAAAACCAGAGTTTTCAAAAATAACAGACAAAGTGTTCAGGACATAATCGAAAATCACTCATCATTAAGAAACAAACAAACAAACAAACAAACAAACAAAAAAACCACAACTTGAATGAAAAAAAAAAGATCAACTCATGCCAATGCCAAATTAAATTAGGTGAATTAGAGGTTGAAATTATCTGCAAAAGATTTTAAATAGGCTGTCGTAAAAAAATGTTTCAACAATTATAAATTATTCTAAACAACTGAAAAGAAAGAAAGAAAAAAATCTCAGTAAAAAAGCATAAATAAAATGGGCATCACAGAACTGAAAAGTAACAGAAATTTTAAAGCTTCGTAGGTAGACTCAACAATGGAGATGACAGAGGACAGCATCAGTGGACTGGAGGACAGAATAATAGGATTTGACCAATCTCAACAAAAAAGGGAAAATATACTAGAAAAAAAATTAAAAGACCTGTTGGCCAATAAGAGATCCAAAATTTGTATCATCAGAGTTCAAGAAAGATACTAAAGATGAGTCGATAAAAACTAATAGCTATAAAAGTATCCCAAGTCTGGCAAAAGACACAAACCTACAGATTAAAAAAAAAAAACTAAATAAATCCAAACAGGTTATCCTCAAAAAATACATACTAAGACACATCCAAACTAAAGCTTGGAAAAATAATGAGAAAGAGAAAAATCTCTAAAGAAGCCAAAGAAAAAACAGGATGGCTGGGCTTGGTGGCGTGTGCTTATAATCCCAGCACTTGGGAGGCTAAGACAGGAGGATTGCAGGTTTGTGGCCAGCCTCAGCTACTTAGAGAAGCCCTTCGCAACTTCATGAAACCCTGTTTCTAAATAAAGAATAAAAAATAAGGCTGGGGGTATAGCAATTTCCCTGGGTACACACACACACAAAAAAAAAAAGAAGAAGAAGAAGAAGAAGGAGAAGGAGAAGGAGAAGGAGGAGAAGGAGAAGGAGAAGGAGAAGGAGGAGGAGGAGGAGGAGGAGGAGGAGGAGGAGAAGGAGAAGGAGAAGGAGAAGAAGAAGAAGAAGAAGAAGAAGAAGAAGAAGAAGAAGAAGAAGAAGAAGAAAGAAAAGTAAAAGGAGGTACTACTTATAGGGGAACACAAGTTCATATGATAGTGAATTTTACACCCTAGATTTATTGAGTTATAGTTGACAATTTAAAGTTGCATATATTTAAAGTATATAACTTGATTATTTGAAATGTGTATACAATATGAAATTCACCAAGATCAAGCTGACTGGATTTTATCTGCAATTCTGAAAGCCAGAATGAAGTGGCTTCAAATACTGAAATGGAGAATCTGTCCACTATAAACAGATATATCCAGGAAAATTATCCTTCAGGAATAAAAGGAAATTTAAAAAAAGAACATTCTTAGTGAAGAAAAAGAAAGAATATAGTGCTAGCATACCTACCCTTAAAACTGCAAAAATGTCTTAAAACTGAAAGGAAATGAAGAATACTGGAATACCAAAAAATAAAAAAATACAAAAAGATACAATGGAAAAAGTGGCTATTTTAGTGCATACAATGGATTATAATTTTCCTCATGAGTTTTATATATTACATTTGATGATTAAAATAAAAATTATAACACTATCTAATACTCAAGACAGTAATATTTAAAAGTGTAGAAGGTAAAGGGATATACATGAAAGTTAGATTTCCATCCTTCACTTAGACTCAAGATGGTGTAGTCATTGATGAAGGGCTAGCCACAAATCAATGAAACAAAACACAGAATCCCAAATAGGTACATAGAAATTTGCTCAACTGGTATGTGATAAAGATTTAAATTTAACTCAATGAAGGAAGGGTAGCTTTTTCAAAACTTGGTGCTGAAGCCATTGAACAACCACAAACCAAAAGTGAATGTTGACCTAACCTCATATCTCAGAGAAATATAAACTCAAAATGGATCATAGACCTGACTGTAAAATGGGAAACTATAAAACTTTATAGAAAAAAGACAGGAATAAATTTTGGGGATCTAAAACTGACAATTTTTAAAACTTAGTACTTAAAGCACAGTCCATAAAAGGAAATATTGATAACTGTATTTTCCTCAAAAATTCAATTTTAGCCAGGCATGGTGATTTACCCCTGAAATCCCAGTACTTGAGAGGCTAAGACAGGAGGACTGTAGGTTTGAGGACAGCCTCAGCAAACAGTGAAACTCTCATCCACTTAGGGAGACCCTGTTTCAAAATAAAAATAAAATAGGGCTGAAGGTGGAGTTTAGAGGTAGAATGCCCCTTGGATTCAATCTCCAGTACCACACACACAAAAAAAATTAAAAATTTGCTTGGTCTAATCTCCTGTGAAGAGGATAAAAAGGAAAGGAGACAGGAAGAAGTTACTTTCAAATCATATACAACTATGGTCAAATACAATAGGTTTTCACTAACTCTCAAAACTCAATGGTAATAAAACAGTCCAACTAGAAAATAGGAAAAAACAGGAATAGACATTTCACTGAAGATGATGTACAGATGGCAAATATCACATAAAAAGGTGTCTGGCATCATCAGCCATCAGGAGAATGCAAATTAAAGCCACAATGAGAGATCCTTACTTATCCCTCTGAATGGCTGGAAAAAAATTAAATAGTGACAATACCAAATGCTGGCAAGGATATGGAAAAACTGGATCCATCAGACACTGCTGGAAAGCAGGTAAATTATAGCCACTCTGGCAAAAGGTTTTCTTAGAAAACATGAAATTACCATATGACCCCAAAATTGTACTCATGGGTAATTATCCAGAAAAATGAAATTTATATCCACACATTAAAAACATGTACACAACTGTTTGTGGGAGTTTTGTCTGTAATAGCTCAAGCTAGAATCAACCCAGATGTCCTTTACCAAGTAAATGGTGAAACAAGAGGGAATACTGTAGAGTACGCATATCATACAGTATCACTCAGCAATTAAGAGGAATAAAAAACTGATAGCACATGCCAACTTGGATGAATCTGCGATGATTTACACTTAGTGAACAAAGATAATCCAAAGAGGTGAAATACTGTAAGAAAATTTGGGGAATGAACAAACTTTAGCAGGAGAGGACAGATTTAGTGGTGTAAGGAAGGTCAGGGTCAGGGCAGATGAGAGCGCTCTGGGTAAGGGTAGTAAAGAGAAACAAGAGTTGATGGTAGTGTTGAAAATACTCAGTCTCTTCACAGTGATGGTGAATGCAAAAACCTTCACAGGCCAGACAGCTGTAGACAATTAAACACACACACACACACACACACACATACATGCACGCCCGCACACACACACACACACACACAACTAAGGAAATATGAATAAGACTGATTATTTAAATCACGGTCAATCTCTAGGTTGTGATATTAGACTAGAATTTTCAAAATGCCACCACTTAGAGGAAATAGGCGAAGTGTGCAAGGGCTCTCTTTGTATTATTTCTCACAAATGCATTTGAATCTACAACGATCTTGACAAACGCTTGAACTAAAAAATTCGAAGACTATCACAATGGAACAGTGAATCCAGGTAACATTTCTCCTGTGAAGTCCTTTGTCAAACATGGCATGTGACAGCTGAGGCCAGTAATACACTGTGGAAAGGGACGCAGGCAAACTGCTTTTGTCTCTAGGTTCCCATCTCATTTAATCACCACTGAAAAGCTTTTTTCTAAGGAAGGGGGGAGGAATGTTGTATTCATTCACACATTATGGGACTCAGGAGAAAGACCTGTTAATACACAAGTATGCATCCTATCAGTCAGTGCACAATTACTGATACCAACAGGTCTTCAATTCCAAAGGACATTACACATCTGCTTCCTTCAGCAACGGCTGCTGTGCAGCTGGCTCAGTCCCTGATTCATGGTAAGAATTCCATGGATCTGACCAGTGAGTGAGAAACAATTCACACCTACCACACGTGGCACTCAAAGGAAGTTCCTGCCAACTAAGATTTATGATATCCTGGTTCCTCATGGCAAATAGGAATGTCCTGGCATTCTGACGACTATCTAAACCCACACTTCATAAAGGTTTCCTTCAAATTAGCCTACTCTTTCAACTCACAGAGTGTGAAGTCATATTTGACTTCCAGAGAGCTAAAGATATGATTAACTTGAAGATATCCAGCCACTAGGTCAACTTTTGTCTTCAAAAAGCCAAATCTGTGTTTACGCCAGTAATTAAAAATATGTTAAGTTTAATATGAGTTGAATGACAGCTCTAAGATCCCCCTTTCAAAAAATTGGTTCACCCCTGATAATAAGCACCCCCCAAAAAAATTTTAAAAATAGGCATAATCAATTAAGGGCTCTTTGAAATTGGAATGTCAAAGTAAAATGATTTTGTTTAGGCAAGAACAAGATTTGTGTTTCTGTTCTATTCCATAGGTATACTGAACTTGACATGTTTTTTTTTCTTTTATGTGTGTGTGTGGGGGTGTGCATGTGTGAGTGTGAGTGTGTGTGTGTGTGTGTGTGTGTGTGTGTGTGTGTGTGTTTTACTGAAGACTGAACCCAGGGGCATTTCATTTCTTAGCTATATCCCCAGCCCTATTTTACTTTCATTTTTTATCTTGAAAGAGGTTCTCTCTAAGCTGCTGAGGCTGGCCTTGAACCTGTGATCCTGTAGTCTCAGCTTCCCAAGTACTGGCAATTACAGTCCTGTTCTACTACACCTGGCGGTCTTTTGGTATCTTTACCCTAACCAGTTCTCAAACAGAAAGTAGCTCCCAATACCCTTGCAACAATTTGAAAGGTATGAATGGTAGGGGAAAAAAAGGAGAAGAGGGACACCGTAGACATCTAGTGACTAGTTTTTGGAAGACATTTTCTGGAGACGCTTAGGATATCACTGTGTAAACTGTATACCAGTAGCCATCAGTGCAATAAACACTCATTTTAATTTTACTTTTATCCCCCCCCCAAGCCTCTTCAATGAAGATGGCAAAAGGTTTCAACAGATGTCACTGGGCACAAGTCTGAAGAGAGTCTACAACTGCCTGAGATAGCAGAAATAAAACAAAGGGAATCAAGTAATTATAAAAAAAAATTCTTGGTGTAACAGCTGCAGTTGGAATTCATTTGAAAGTTTAATATGCTGGGAACACTTAAGAAAACTACATGCCACGTCTGTTAATTCCAGTTGCCATATCTTCATCTGCCATGTTTTACATAAAGATGAATGGAATTACAGATACTTTCATTTTTGTTTTAATTACAGTTTTGTATTTTTAACTGTTGCTTAACTTGGTAATTACTAATATTTTATGCAATTACTTTAAGTGGGCTAAATTTTTAAATGAGTCTTTACTGCATCTTAAGACCAATTACTTTTAGAGGAACTAAAATCCTATTTTATAAAAGTGTAAACTCAATGAAAAAATAAGACTCCCCATTTAAAACTTTGCTGTAGGGCAACTTTGTCTGCATGCTTTCCAAAAGTAATTAGGGGTGAGAGGGGAGTAAATTTTTTAACTCCAGCTATTCAAAATATAGAAGTTTAAAATCGTAGCAAAGGAATTACTGAAAATGAGTTGTCTATTGATTTTAATGGTATCTGATTCTTTCGAAAATAGGGACAGCACAGAAGTCCCTTTCCTTCATAAAAGTTTAACTGAGAAGAGTTCAAAGTAATGGCATTGTTCTCTTCCCCAATGAACGTAGAGAGGCCCTGAAACAAATTCCTGAGAAGGAAGAGATTCATAGACATCAACGTCAATCACTAAGCTAAACATGAGATTGAAGAGGAGACAAGGGTGGGGTGGGACGTGGGGCTAAATAAGTGATGTGTGCATGTCTGCCTCTACCATCTTGCACTCCACTAAGACGTATGACTATAATACACCCACAAAAAAATGGATAGAGCTGTTAAGAGCACTAATCCAGAAGCTTAATATGAATAAATACATTTATTTCTATTATTAAATAGCAAATTACATTAAAACTGATAGGCATATTTATTGTAAAAATTCTTCCTACTTTTGACAATTTTTATTAATTTCCATAATAAAAGTAAAAAAAATGTGTTCACCATTTTCATAAAGATATCCCTGCTCTCCCATTGTTATTATAGTTTTAATTTAGCTGATGTAAAACAAAAGAGCAGACAGAGTAACCTCCAGCCATCTTCTCTTTGATTGTTTTTGATAAGGTCAAACACTGTTAATTCCCTAGGAGGTACCACACAAAATTTTCTTTAGTTTAGTTTGATGTGTGTGAAGATTTTTCACTTGGGAATAAAATCCTCAGCAAATCCTTGCAGAGTGTTTTCCTTGAGTGACACTGAGCAAACCAGCTAAGGCTCTCAATAAGGCCAGCTGCCAGGGTAAATCATATCTTTCCTGGCTTCACACGAGAGCCAGATGTTGGGGATTTTCTGAACTACGGGATCGTGGAGAAGGAGGATTTTGAATTTCCTGTGTTCTCACTCCAGCTCTCAGACTTGTAAGATTTATAGCTAGTCAACAGTGTCATGAACTGATCTAAAAATATCCTAAGAGAATAACCCACTGACAGGGCACCACTCTGCTGCGGCCTCTACCGCTGGTCAGGTCAGGATGTCTTTGTAGCGCTTTCTCTCAACCATTGTAAGGAAGTTAGTGGGGCAGGTGTAATATTTCATCTCCTGAACCTTGCAATTCAAAGCAGTTCTACTACCATTTTAAAAAGTTTATTTTTTGTTGATAGTATTTTATTAAATTAATAGTTGCTCATCACAGCTCACTGAGAAATACATAAAAGTATGAATATATATGTATATGCATGTGTAAAAATTCTCCATTACCACAACATCCATGGAAAACAACATTATTTTCATATGTTTCTAAGAAGAGTAATGAATTCCATGGAATCCTAATACATGCCTCTATATATCATAATAATCATGTATATTTGTGTGTATGTACAAACATACATTTAAATATCCTATCATAAGCATTTTCCTGATTATAAAGTGTTCTTAAATAATTTTGATGGTTTCATAATTTCATCAAATGATTATACCATACGTCATTTTACCATGTGCTTACTGTTGGGCATTTAGGTTGTCTTCAGTCTTATTTGTTGTATTGTTTGTTTTGTTTTTTGTTCTATCTCTGTTATCCATAGTTTGCTACACCTTACAAGTATTTTGACAAAAGGAATTACTGATTTATCTCTTTTGTTCAAACTCTGCCTTCTTAGGAGCAATAGTTTCCAAATTCCAGTATATATCAGAATTATCCAGAGGGCTTGTTAAATGCAGATTTCTGAACCCCACCTCCACACTGAGTTTTTTCCACTGGAACAGCCTGAGGTCAAATCCCATGAATCTGCGTCTTTAACAAGTTCTGTGGTTTAGATCACACTTTAAAAACCACTGGAGAAGCACCTGCTGTTTTATGAAACAAGATGCAGCCGTGGTTTCTCATTGTGGTCTTAGTCCCTTTGATTCTCCGATTAAGAAATAAAAAGCTACTGCAGTCACCATTTCACAGCATGGCCATGGCGAGATATGTGCATAGGTGCGCTCTTTATGTTGAAAATGTTTGGCAGAGAAGTATTACTGGCAAGATAGACTGCAGTTTAAACACCTACACTTTGATTTGGGATTCATTTTTCTCACTCAAGGTTTGGCAAGTGTATAGACTTTTTTAAAGTCAGACTGCAAAAATACATTTAAAACACCAAAAGGAATAAACAATTAATTATTTCCATAACTAGTGATTATCAAAATACCTTCATCTTGAGTTGTGTTACACACTTTGCCTGTATGATGAGATCTAAGTATTTACATAGGATCTCTGCATTGCTGTGTGAATCAGTCATTAAAACCCCAAACTGCCTCCTGGCTTTAAGTCTCTCCCCTGAGGTCAGCCAATGCTTGACCTTGACACTGACC
The DNA here is from genome assembly GCF_963383645.1 of Muscardinus avellanarius. Taxonomy (NCBI): domain Eukaryota; kingdom Metazoa; phylum Chordata; class Mammalia; order Rodentia; family Gliridae; genus Muscardinus; species Muscardinus avellanarius. Next base: position 68,967,448 of record NC_137799.1, on the reverse strand, counting down.
TTATCTTCCTAAGATTCAAAACCCATTCCTTAGGCATTTATGTCCTCATCAATATGGCAAGCAAAATGTTCAGAGAAACCAAGTTTGATTAAGCACATCAAAAAAAAAAAGGTTAAAAATTTTTTTTTCGATACTGGGGATTGAACCCAGGGGCATTCTACCTCCGAGCTACACCCACAGCCCTATTTTTTATTCTTTATTTTGAAACAGGGTCTCACTGAGTTTCACAGGGCCTTACAAAGTAGCTGAGGCTGTCCATGAACCTTGATCCTCTTGTCTCAGCCTCCCAAATGCTGGGATTACAAGCGTGAGCCACCACGCAGGGCTAAAATGGGTTTTTAAAATATGTCTCATAACCAGGTATGGTGTGCACACTTGTAATCCCAGCGCTTGGGAGGCTGAGACAGGAGGATCGTGTAGGTGCGAAGCCAGCCTCAGCTACTTAGTGAGGTGCTCAGCAAACTAGTGAGACCCTATTTCCAAATAAAATATAAAAAGTAGGTCTGCGAGTATAGCCTGAAGGTAGAAAGCCCATGGGTTCCATCCCCAGTACCATCAAAAAAATATATAATAATAATAATAAAATATGTAGCTTAATATTAATATTAATATAATTAATATAAATATAATATTAATATAATAATAAAATATGTAAATAATATATGTAATAAAATAATAAAATATGTATTAATAAAATAATAAGAAAATATGTCTCATAATGCATGCCTAACCTAGCAACTGAATGAGGGAATGCTTTCAGAGAAACAAACAAACAGACAAATAAATCAGCAATGAAGAAGGCTGAACAAGAGTTCCCAATAGTCTAATAATTCCAGGTACACTTGAGGTTGGGTTCTAAGAGGCCAGGTAGGAAACAGACGCAATGCACAGGTCCAGATTTGGATTTGACTTGAGAGGAGAGCCTTCATAAAGCAAGACGTTCCAAATGGCAACAGAGGTAGCAAGTGAACTAGAAAAACAACACAAAACAAAAACTTGACCTATGGTGAGTCCATACACAAAGATGTGTTGGCCATCAGAGAAAGGGAGAAAAAAGTCCTCTTTAGCATGTCTAACTACACCACCTGAGTTTGGATCCTGAATTCATGATACCTGTGTGGTCTACGATACCCCAACACTGATGTTAAAGTTATAAAATGTTATAAAACTGTAAGAGCGCCTAAGCAGTTAAGAGCAATACCAAGACAAAATAAACAACAATGAAATACACAAATATGCCCTTAAAAAATGCATTTAAGCCTGGGTGTAGAGAAATTCCCAGAGAAACATGCTAGAGAAACACCAGGCATGTATTAATGTTGTTTTAAGAAATAAAAGAGAAAATAAATGAATGTTAAACTAAAAGGAAATAGTAAAAACTGACCAGGCAGCTTTAAAAAAATATAACTGACTGCTGCAAATAAAAAATGAACAATAATTAAAAGTATTAGCTTAATTTATGAGTTAAATGGCTGAGGGTAGACTTAGTACTCTAGAACATATATGTGTATAAGTTAGGTGAAATTCAGCAAAGAAACAAAATGATAAAAATTATGAAAGATAGTTAAAGACACAGAAGTAGATGTAAACATACAAGAGCCTTCGAATCAAGAGTTTTACAAGGTGATTAATGCAGTAATGAAGAATACAAAAATTTAAAAAACAAGAAATAAAAATTTTCTTGAATTCAAACAGACACAAAGTTAGGGTTTAGGGTTCCCAAAGAATTCTAAGCAGGACTAACAATAAAAATTATAAGCGCATTATTATTTATAAGTACATTATTAAAAATAAATATATAAGTATATTGTAGCAAAACAATCAGATAAACAAAGATAAGGAAGAGATCTTTAAACTGCTCCCCCTTAAACACAGATTACTTACTAAGGAACGACAATCTAAACAACAATATAGAAAGAAATGGTATCTTTAAAATGCTATGAGAATCAGCTATCAAAATTGCATACAAGTTACAAATAGTTTTCAAGAACAAAAATGAAAAATGTTCTCATAAAAATAGAAACTGAGAAATCTTCACTGAAGGAACTTACTAACTTTAGAGAAAAGGAAAAGGATCTCTGAAGAAAACTCTGATACGAAAGAAAAAATGAAGTCAAATAATATAAAAATTATTAGTGAAGACAAATATTGACAATTAAAATAATTACATAATATTAAATTTCGGAGTAAACTTTAAGGGAGATTAACTCTAGATGATAAGGTAAAGTTCTAATAAGTTTGAGTAATGTTTGGGGAAAAGGCAAAAGGCATTGAGTTAACTTTTGTAAGTTAAATATGCATGTTAATATGTAAATATTATGGAATGCAGCTAGAATAGTTTTTAAAGGGACATTTATAACCTGAAATGCTTATAAAAGCAGGTAATAAATTATTAATTTAACAGCTAGGGAAAAACTTCAAAATTAACTCGAAGTAACAGAAAAAAAATAAAACAATAGAAAACAAAGGCACAACAGAGAGGATAGATATATGATGTGCCAAACCAGTGCTTTTAGAAGAATAACAAAGTTGATAAATCTGTGGTAAGACCAGTGGGGAAAACAGAGAAAGATAACATAAAGATAACAAAAATAAAAAGAAGAGATAAGTTACAGATGCAGCAGACATTTTAACAGGCGATGATCCTTTATGTTGTACAAATTATAAACTGAGATGAAAAAGACAAATGTCGCCGGGCTGGTGGTGCACGCTTGTAATCCCCGCCCTTGGGAGGCAGAGACAGGAGGATCGCACAGGTTCCAAGCCAGCCACGCTGGCATAAGAGACCCTGTTTCTGAGCCGGGCGTGGTGGCACACGCTTGTAATTTCTGAGTTTGGGAGGCTGAGACAGGAGGATGGGGAGGTTCAAAGCCAGCCTCAGCTGGCTTAAGAGACCGTTTCCAAGTAAAATATAAAATAGGTCTGGGAGTATAGCCCGGAGGTAGAAGGCCCCTGGGTTCTATCCCCAGTACCACCAAAAAATAAATAAATTAATTAAAAAAAGAGACCCTGTTTCCAAATAAAAATATAAAAATAGGTCTGGGAGTGTAGCCCAGAGGTAGAAGGGCTTCCAGAAACCCCAGTACCACCAAAAAGAAAAGAAAAAAGAAAAAAGAAAAAAAAAGACAAATGTCTTAAAATAGTAATTAATCAGAAGTTTAGTGAGCCATTTCTATTACTTTTTGGCTTATCCATTCCATACTTCTTTATGCAAAAGTAACCAAATAAACATTACACACACACACACACACACACACACACACACACACACACACACAAGCAAAGACTTATGCCCCCTCTTTTTTCTGTCTGTGGTACTGGGGATTCAATCTGGGGTATTTTACCTTTGAGCTAAACCTCTTGCCCTATCTTATTTTTTATTTCAAAACAGGGTCTCACTAAGTTGTTGAGGGTCTTGTTAAGTTGCTGAGGCTGGACTTAGAACTTTGATGCTCCCTCTCAGCCTCCCAGGTACTGGGATTACAGACTTGTGTCACCTGGATAGCTCCCTTTGTTTCTTAAAAAATGTTGCCTACAATATATTACTTTTCACCTTACCTTTTTCCATTTAACAATTATCCATATCACAGCTTATAGAAAAATAACTCAATTTTATAGATTCATAGTATTTAACCATTTGGGCATGCCATGGTTGTTTAACTGGTCTCTGTAACTGCACATTTAGTTTCCAATACTTTGCTATTACAAAGAATACTACCAAAAAATTGGTACCGACATTGTTTCATATTTGTAGAAGTGTTTCATCATGGTAAAATTTTAGAAGTAGAATTGTTAGAAAGGTAAATAAATATGTAGATTTAAATGCAATTATCTGCCATGAAGGTTGCAATCATTTTTCATTCTCATTAGCAATGAACCAGAAGGATTGTTTTTCTAGTCTCTCCAAAAAAGTGTTTTTCTAACAGGGTTGAATTTTGATGCACTAGCATCCAAGCATTCACAATGTAAATTTTTAAAAATTTATCATTTATAAAACAAATAACTAAAATATGTAATATGCATGGAGATTGAGAAAGAGGACTAACAAAAGTCTTGTGAGCTTTTTAACTGAAAATTTATCAAACTTCATTAAAGAGTGAAAATAGGAATAAATTAAGATGAAGAATATTCATAGATAGGAAGATTTACTATTGTTAACATAGCAATGATTCTCTGTTTGAAATATAAATTCAAAGAAATTCTAATAAAAATCTCAACAGAATTTTTCAAAGACTTTAATTAATTTATCCTAAAATGTATGTGGAAGAACTAACAGCCAGGAATAACCAAGACAGTCTCAAAAAAGAGCCAATCTGGGGGACTTACTTCATCAAATAATAAAACTTAGTCATTATGTCATGTAATATTTAAGCATGGGGATAGAAAAATAGAGTGATGGAAAAGAATATAAACCCATAAAAAATTCATATTTAAATATCTGTTATATATAGAAGGGCAGCATTACAGATCTATAAGGAAATATAAATTATTTTAAAATACTGCTAGAACTGAGCATTCAAAAAAAGGAAAAATAGATTCCAACAACTTCATTACTTAAAAAATATCAGATAAAAGCCTGGCATGGTGGCACACGCTTGTAATCCCAGCATTCGGGAGTCTGAGACAGGAAGATGTGACATGGAATGAAGGGACAAAATTATAAAGTCTGACAGTACTAAGTAGTAGGCACATAAAGAAAGAAGAATTTTCATACAATGATGGGAGAATAAGTTGAAAGATTCATTATAGGAAAAGTTATCAAATTTGAACATGCATAGACATTCTGAAATCAGTCATTTCTCTCCTAGGGAAACTCAGAGACATATGCTGCAAGTAAACAAGTATAGAAATTGCAGAATGAGTACTGTCCAGAGTAAAAAAAACTTTATGTAATCCAAATATGCATGATGAAAAGCTGAATACTAAAAGTTGGTGTAATTACTTGATAAAAAGAACATAGCTGTGAAAATGAATGATTCATAGCTCTATGTATCAACCTGAAAACTATAAATACAGTGAGTATCATCCCATATTATTCACTTCAAAAGCAGGCAAAACCAAATAAATATCTTTATAGATACTTGATTAGTAAAACTTCCAGGAAAATCAATAAACTAAAGAAAATTAAAATTAAGATGGCAATTTCCCTAGAGGGAAAGGATTTGTGAAAGAGACAAAGAGATTTGAGATTCACCTGTCTCTTAAACTGGATGTTAGATGATCAGGGCTATTTTTTCATTTTTTTTAATTTTTAAAGGAAAAAATTCATAGATATGTGTGTGTGTGTGTGTGTGTGTGTGTGTGTGTGTGTGTGTGTGTGTGTTCACATTCTGGTAGACAGTGTACATTTCACAATTTCCAAAAGTGTAACAAGGAGAAAGAAAAGATGTTTTCCTTAGTCCTTTACCTCAATGCTTCTAGGGGGTGCCTATTGCCCACAGGGAAAATACAACTTTCCGCAAGGATAACTAGACTTTTCCCCATCAAATCCCATCTTCCTATGTAGCCTCTTCAAAGCCCCATGCCACTTAGCTACATTCTAGTGGCATCCTGTATTACAACCCTCAAGCACACACCTGAGCTATGTATGCCCAAGTTCCCTCTGCCGAGCATGCGTTCCTCCTGTTATAACTTTACCAACTCTTATGTTTACAAAATCAGCAGATGCCAGATGTTTAATTGCCTTCCCTGGCATTCTGATGGTCACTTCTTCCTCTGTCCTTTCATTAAGCTATTTGTCAATTTTTCTGATTTTACTTCTCTTCTTCCTTGCCCATGAGATCTTCATAGCCACAGGTTGTATTTTAAATCCAGTTCAACCAACATTTCCTGCTTGTTGATTTCATGTGATGTACTGTGATAGGTGCTAGGTGTATCAGAAGTAAGGCCTGTTTTCTACCCTCAAAGATCCTGCAATCTAGTTATTTCATGTTTGGATTCTTTATGTCGATTACTGTGCCTGGCAGTAATGTTGCAGATTCCCAAATTATGTCAGATGAGTCAATGAATGAACAAATTAAGGAAGAAATTAAGGAAGAAATTCTCACCAGCCTTCTCTAATTAAAAAAAGAACAAAACAAAAAGAAAAAGCTTTTGGCAATGAATCATGTCTTCAATGTCTTTTACCCATGACTTACAACTATAAATTGTATATGCCTGTCAAAAGACTAAAGTTTGCCAAAAGAAAAAACACCAATGTGTATCTTAATGGTGGAATTTTAATTATTCTCAAGGAATGTCTGGGAAAGAATAAATTTATCCAACCAATTAAAACTTGGATTCATTATACAAAACAATATCAAGCAATAACACAAGATAAGCTGTGTTAATGGAAAATGTTAATGAAGGTATTCCTTTTCAGTCTCTCCCATTTGAAATTGTTTTTGTAAACATGTTTACTTGCTGTTTGCTTTCTTTAAAGGGAAGAAAATTCCCATGAAAGATTTCAAATGGAGCCTTCTTTTAAATTTTCCATTTGCTAAATAGCTTCTGGCATTCAAGTAAGCAGTCAGTCGTCATAGCTGCCATCGACGTATACTGTATTGTGGAGGAATACTTAAAATTAGTCCTTCGGCAGGTATCGGCTTTCAAATCCAAATCCACAAAAAGCAAGTAGGAATAATCTATACCATGTAGCTATGTCATCTAGATACACCTTCGCTCTCCCCAAACCAGCCTTTGTTCTTTGCTGGCACAAATAGACTATCATTCTCCCATAATCATCTTATTCTTGCCCTCCTGGGTGGTTTGGCCCAGTCCCATTGTTACAGGTGGAATAAGGGTAGCTCCAACAACACCCATGCCCTCTCCCCAGAACCTAGGAAAATGTCACATTACAGGGAAAAGAGACTTGGCAGATGTGATTAAATTAGGACTTTATGATGGAGAGAATATCCTCTATTACTTATGTGAGCCCCATGGAATCACAAGGATCCTTACAGGAGTAAGATGAGGGATCAGGCAATGGTAGGAAATGTGACAGTGGAAGGAAGAGGCTGAATGATTTAAGAAAGGGGTCACACCCCACGGAAGGTGGGTGACTTCTAGGATCTGACAAAAGCAAGAAACAGATTCTTCCTTCAGACTCTCCAGAAGAAAGCAACCTTGCCAGTCATCCCAGTGAGCTTCACTGTCGTGTCCTCATCTCTGAATACGTAAAATAATATTATTAAATAAATTTGAATTTTTGCTTGAAGCCACTAAGTTTGTGTTAATTTGTTACACGAGCAGCAGAACTGGAATTTGTCCACTAATTGGACTTCCTGCTTGCATTACCTTGCTTTGCATCAACTCCACTCTCCCATCTCTGAAACTCTCTGTATTATTTGTATCCTGCTATGATTCATAAGAACCTAATGCTTGTTACCTATGGAAGATACCGTTGGTGTGTTCCCTCCAAACCATTCCCAACTTGTTCCCCTTTGCTGCCTTGCCCCCCATTGCTACAGTGGCTTGAAAGGCAAACATTCGTTCCCAGCCTCTCTTGAAATGAGAAATGGTAGGATGACCTTGTTCTGGAAAATGAGATATACATCAAGGTCTGCCCAGGGAAATAGACCTGAGGGAAACTTTTGATTTCCTGATGTGAAAAAAAAATGTGGCCAATGTTATTTCTGCCTTGATGTGAGTACGATGCCTAGAACTGAATGTCTGTCTTGCTACATTGAGCAAAGTCAAGAGAACCAGAAAGACTTGGGCTCTGATATTGCTGAGTCACTGTCCAATATTTGCCCACTTTTGGAAACTTCTGGTTTTGTGAGAACAATCTCTCTTCTTTGTTTAAGCCATTATAATATGGTTTGGTATTATCTGGAGCTGAAAGCATTCCTAATTTAATTTACTACTTTCTCTAGTAACCTGCATTGGACCACAGAGGCTTTAGAAAGTATAATCAAATCCTTCATGACACGTAGTTATGTATATGGTCATACACATGTGCACCCTCCCCCCATAAACACACAAACACACCTGTGACATAAAAGTGGAGAGAGAGGAAGGAGACAGAAGAGGGAGGGAAAGAAGGAAAGAAGAAATTGAAACCTAAACTTCAGTCACTGCTTCCAAACCAGGGAGTAAAAAAGAAATGCTGAAGCACCATGGTAGTCACCTAACTGCCTTGCTTGTGCAGAACTGCACAATTTAGATATACACTGAACAACCTGTAACGAAAATCAGGTTGACAGTCCCAAGATGCTAAGAATGTCTTCTAACATTTCGTTTCATGCACTGCACATCTCTTAAGTCTCTCCATCACCATTCTGCAAACTCTAACTCCAAAGTGACTCAAAGGATCAGTTAAAGAAGCTTCATTTGCCAGTTCCAAATAAAGTGCTCCAGAGTGCTGGAGAATACACATACCACAGAACTCCCAGAGCACTCAGGGATGATGGTGAGCTGACTAGAGAAAATGAGTGTCAATGAAAATAGCAGCTTATTCTAGAGACGGAACTCCTCTAACAGCTTTGTAAAATTCTCTCTTTGGTACTTATTGAACGGATCACCCTATATGATGTGAGGTTTGTTAAGGTTCTTCCACAAATCTTTTGTGCTTAAAGCAGAGATCTAAAATATGGGCTTTTTCATCAAAACATTTCATTCAAAATGGCTGTTACTACCGTGTCTCAGTGCACCAAAACATAATGAAGGTAAGTCAGCAATCTGAGTCAAATACTTTCTTGCAGGAATAGTGCTAGGAACTGGGACAGAGAGAAATCACAGTTCTTTCCCTTGTCAACACAGATTCTTGTTCTAGTGGTACACACACACACACACACACACACAAATAAACAGAATATGTTTAAGTTTGTAAAAGAAATTATGTATTTTTTGAAGAAATAGATTAAGAACATGAGCAAAACAATCCTTGTTGCCGATTGATGACTAGACCAAGGGTGCTAAATAAAAAGAAAGACTCCTTGGTATTTGACAGGTCAATGGAGCCAGGATGTTGCAAGTAAAAAATATAACAGACTAGATAGAAGTGATGGGGCAGAGGGAGAACTTTAAGACACAGATTACCGGAATCCTCCTGCAAACACTGAAATGTCTTTGGTGACAAGGTTGTGGAATGAGTCAATAGCTAGTAAACAGCCAAAAGGTAAATATAGGAAAGGAGGATATAGCCAGATACTACTGTGTGGACACAAATGGAATAGGTAGCCAGAGGCTAGGAATGTCGACCAGCATGCACATGAGGGACACTGATGTCACTGGACAGGGCTATGCTGATCTAGGGTGATACTATGCAGGTGTGTTGGTTTAGGGGCACACAACAAAGGGGGTACTGCATATTAGCACTGAGACAGGTGAAGAGGACTTCTTTTTTCTTTTTTCTTTTTTTTTTCACTTTTTTTTTTCTTTTTGGTGGTACTGGGGCTCCTGGAAGCCCTTCTACCTCTGGGCTACACTACTCCCAGACCTATTTTTTTTATACTTTTTTATTTGGAAACAGGGTCTCTTAACCAGCACGGCTGGCTTCGAACCTGCGTGATCCTCCTGTCTTCACCTCCCAAGCTCAGGGATTACAAGCATGCGCCACCACGCCCGGCTGAAGAGGACATTTACCTAGCAGATATTATGTGATTCTTAGATTTCTTAACCCATTTAATCTGTGCAATCACCCTGTGAGGTACTTATTAGTAACTTCATTTTACTAAACCTACAACATGGAATTAAAAATATACTTATACTTGACTTTTAGCTCTATTATTTATTATTTATTATTTCTATGATGGCTCAAATTTCAAATGCAGTTGAAAAAATGAAGTAAAACAACCTTCTCAATGCTTCCTGTGCTTCTCAACTGACAAGCTTCCACAGTTCCTCAAACTCCATGCAGTGGCTCAGCCTCCTGAATCATGATGACGGCAGCAGCAAGTTCCTCGATCTATTCAGAGCCATCATCAAAAATATTCAAACTGCAGCCCATGCCTCCACACATTTTTGTCTCATTTCTGTTTTTGTGGCAGCTAATGCTGCAAAAAAATGTCTTCCAATAACTGTCTTAATGGAGTAAACCGGTGCATTCTATTTTAAGAAGTGGGGAGGAGTGGTCCATTGGATAACACTTACCAAAATTTCAAAGGCACGTGTGCATTACCTAACAATTTCACTGCTAAGACTTAACCTATTATTATACCAGGAAATAATATTCTGTTATTCATTCACTCATGCATAAATGTACATACATACATAGACACATACATAATCATATACAAGAAAGGATAAGAGAAGGCAGAGTAGCATAGTGGCTAAGAACAGGAGTTAAAACTTCAAGTCCTAATTCTATCACTTTCTAATGGTGACCTTCACCCTCCTGGACATCTCTGCCTGCTTCACTTTAACAGTCATGTAGGGCTAAAAATAGTACCTACTTCATATATTTGTTGAAAGGATTTAAGTAACTGTAGATGTAAAGGACTTGGGCCAGCAAGTATTAAGTACTATATACATGTTAGCTCTTGTCATTCTGATTATCAAGCACTGAAATAGCAAAAGAATCTGAAAATAATCTACACATCTGCCAAGAAGAGAATGAATTCAGGATGGCATGCCATTCTAAAAGATGACACTGCCTTGTGGATGCTTAAATATATCTACATAAGCAGCTTGTCCAGAAGAGAAAGCGCACACACACACACACACACACACACACACACACACACACACATATATGTATATGTATATTTGGGCGAAATATTCTATTCTGGGGCTCTGTGGGTTTTTCTCCTCTTCAACTGTCTGCTAATTATTTGTTGAATTTGTCTAGTACTACTGTGTCCTGAAGCCATTCAGGATGAGTGGAAATGTGAGATAATATAAGCCTAAACTCAAGTGTATTCACATGGACATCATCTTTCCAGACCCACACAGGCCCTCTCTACCTGCTGCCTCTACCTTCAATTTGCACCTATTATGGAAAGAAAACACCTGAGCCACCTTTCTCTCTTGTCTGCTTTCAATGGACTTTCCACAAAAGCTGCCAAAATAATTTGAGAGAATGCTTGCTTTCCTACCTGGATCTACAGTGTTAGGCCCTTTGCTGTAAACTCTCTCTTTTACACTCTTTTCCTGACAGGTAAACAGCATAAAAGCTTCTTTGGTGGATTATTCTGAGAGCATGTTTTAACTAAAGTTAGTCATACATCTCTAAAAAACCCTGAGTATTACTAAATCACATTTAGCCATCCATATGGAAATTTTGAAAATAAAGCCAAGTGGGTAACCCAGCTGATGGGAATATAATTTAGGAATTTAATGCCAGCCAGATTATAAAAATGACATTCAATTCAAGTCATGCTTTGAGCATATCATCATGAATATGAGGAACTTCTGATGACCTAAGATGGCTTGTGGGTAAGGGATGGGAAAAGGACAGGGAAGGAGGATGTACTCTTTAACCACCAAACACCTGTCCCTTTAGAGTCAATGATAACTCAGACCCATCATAGGAACAATGTATTATCATCTCCATGATGTACTTGAAATATTGAGGTTTAGAGATCTTATACAAGCTTATTCAGAAGGAAAAGTATAAAGTTAGATCTAAGACCCAGCTGACTGGTTCTAAAAACTGCCATGCTCTTTCTTCTAAAGACCAACATTTCCAGTTAAGAGTTTATGATGATATTTCAGTAATGATATAGGCTAAATAGAAACCTTGGGTGGTTCCTTTTGATTAGACAGCAAAACAGCCAAGATCTGAGCCCTGACAGTGTGGCCCTATCTCTGTCTGTCCCTCCACGAGGCTAATTAGAGAAGTAAAGTCCAAAGCTCTCTGTGTCCCTCTCCCTCTTCCTGGTTCAAGGCCTTTTTCCTTATTTCAGTGCCCGCTCCAGCCTGCTCCCTGGATATCTTCCTCTCAACTATTTGCCACAGGTAAAAGATGCACTCTGATAAGATGGCAATTAAAGGTGCAAACAGTCCCAGGTTTAGTTGAGATTTCAATGATAATCCATCAACAATTTAAGGAAAAAACTTAAGGAGATGAAATAAATGCATATCTGGTGATAAAATTACAGATACTCTGAAAAAAGCAGTATACAAATTTTTGGATGCACATATGGGAACACATACACACATAAAAATATATAAAAGGAAAACAGCACACATATCTAATTATTAAATAAAGTATATCCAGAGCACATAAGTCAAGAAGTATGTATACCCTTGCTTTGGAGGAATTAAGATTTGGAAGCCAGGTGTGGTGGCACACACTTGTAATCCCAGGACTTGGGAAGCTGAGACGGGAGAATTGCAGGTTTCTGGCCAGCCTCAGCTACTTAGTGAGGCCCTCTGCCACTTAGTGAGACCCTATTTTATTTCAAAATAAAATAGGACTGGAGGTATGGTTTAGAGGTAAATGCTCCCGGGTTCAATCCCCAGTATCGCAATGAATGAATGAATGAATGAATAAATAAATAAATAAATAAATAAATAAATAAGGAAACAATCACAGACATTCTTGAGGCTATTGCTTACCTCCAAATGCCCTTGAGGTGTCACTCCAGCCTTCTGTGAATCAGCAAAGGCCCTGAGACCAAAGGCCAGTCTTCTGTTGGTGTGCTTCTCTCTGTACATGCCAAGGCCACTCATGTTCTCTTGGCAGCTAAGCTCCCACTTGTCCAAAGAAAGCCTCTAATTTCACAGTCTCTTAGATTCTGTCCACCTAAACTTAACCCTAACAAACCTTCCCACTCCCTGGAAAGCTTTTTAATGAGAATTGGCTGAGATCGGGCCTGGCCTCGTTTTCACCTGGCTCAGAAGAAATATAAGATCCCTGAGAATCATTCCCACTAAGTCCAGCAGGGAGCATGGTGCCTGGTTCATAGGAGACTCCCAAATTCCATTTGCTTAGTAGCCCTGAACTTCTTGACCATGACCAGTCCAACATCTCGGGCAGGCTGAGGAGTTGTCATCAGCCCCCAGCATGAACACTGGTCCTGAACACAGTGACCACGACCTTCCCTGCCCTCATTCCATGAAGGGGAAGACAGAAGAAGCTGTCTATTCAAAATATTCCCAGTGTCCATTCCAAAGGAGTCTCCTCAAGACCCCTGGATACTGGGGCTTGCAGAATTCTGTGTAAGCTGCGCCACCTTCCGGTGCTCCCTTATGCTCAATTTGACATCTTTTAATGCAGGGGCAAGTACATGGTCAGCACGTGACTCTCCAGGGACTCTGTGTATTTCTTCCACCCAACCACCTGGTGAACAATACACCAAGTACATGCTCCACATGCTTGCTTACAGAAAATTTTTGACATGGAAAAGGTCAGAGGTTGGGAATGTGGAGCAGTCCAACCCTGGTCTAAATGCTATGAATTAAACTCTCAAGCCAGTGACTTTTCAGAGTTGGAAGAAACTTTAGAGGTGACATATCAGTTAACTACAGATGAGGAAAAGGAGCGAAATAACATTGACTGGACCATGGGCATGCACTGGGCCCACAGAGTAAGAGCTAGAATGCAGGTCCCCTCACTCACAGCCCAGAGCTCTTTCCACTGTGGCCTCAGAGTTCTTCACGGGTGGGCAACCTACAGTGCATGAGCTGCATTCCTGTATCCAAGCCACAAGTGCAACTCACCCACCTGACCCTCTGATATTCTTCCTCCAGTTTTATGCATGAAAATGAATTTAATATAAAGCTGAATCTCCTAGAATCTAAGTTAAAACACTGAGTCAGTCTCCCTCTCCCTCTCTCCTTCCAGAGCAGTTCCAGAACACCATGTGTGAGAGAAAACAACAGAATGAAAATTGCTCATACAGAGTATGAGGAGGCTGCCCACCTCCCTCGCACAGCCCGTGTGCAAAGACAGCCCCTCAGCTGTGCCGCAGACACAAGGTGGTTCGTGCTCATTGTTTATTGTGACAGCTGACAAGCCAGCTGGCATGGATCACTCCTCACTTCCAACAGAGACGCCACTAGGACCCGTGTGACAGGCACCAGCTGCCACTCAAGAAGATAGGTGGTATCCCTGCTGGCCAGCAAGGTGCAGCCTGTGACCCAGGCCCCAAGACCTGCGGCCTCCATGGAGCGTCTTGGCAGAGCAGAAATGGGACCAGCTTCTTTCTGGAGACTGGTGCGAAGGGGGCGACAGCTCGCTCGTGTTGGGGTCACAGTTGGAGCCAAAGTTTGTTTTAATGCTCCCTGCAGGTCTGTGTTATATTTGGCAGAGGAATGGCAGTTCCAGACAGAGCAAGGAGGAGAAACAAGAGGCAAAGTGTTGGGTCTTAAAAAACGAGCCAGGCGCCACCAGAGGGGTGGACCGAACCTTCGGGGAGCTGGCAGTCTCAGGCATAAGAGGAGCTGCCTGTCCTCCAGCCTGGGCTAAATTCGCCTGTATCTACTGCAAATGAAGAAGCAGTTCCTTGGAGCATGAGGGGACGGGGCAAAGGAGGGGTTTGGTCATCCTAGCCTGGGTCACAGAACACAAAGGAGACTCTTAGGTAGTGGGTGGCAGAGAACACAAGAAGCCCCTTCTACTCCCAAGTTTTCCTCTATCTGCCTACTCAAAAGTGTAGAGCTGGGGGCATCTACTCTTGCACTGTTGACATTTTGGATTGGATCATTCATCGTAGGGAGCTCACAAAATAGACTAGCTCTCCATCAAAGGCCGCTGGTATAAGGGTCAGGAGCACAGACTTGGGACCCTTAATCCTGACTTTGCTGCTAACTGGATGTACAACCTTGGCCACGCTCTGGCTCTTCCATCTGTGTGCGTCAGTGTCCTCGGCTGTAAAATGGGAGGGTGACAACACAGCCCAACTTATACAGCAGCATAGAAGTTATTTTTCCCTTCATGTAACTCCCTCTCGATGCTATCTGGCCCACAGGAAGGCTTCTTCTCACCCAGGGAAGGCTAGAATACGCCATTTCTCCAGATCCCTTACCACCAGAGTTCCAGATTAAAGTCTACCACTGAGATGAATAATTTGGAAAGCATAAGAGAAGGAAAAGCCATGATTCCCCTCCCAGGATGGCAGTAGGGTCTGAATGTGCTTCGGCTTCCTGACTTTTTCCTATACCTTGCCTGCTTTTGCACCGTAAGTGACTGAGGTCATATGTAACTGTATCCTCTTAATCTTGAGAAATCCAGATGCAATTAGCCCTCACCCTTCCTCCATCAGTTGTTCCAATAATTTTATTATGAAACTCCTTCATGCTTCAAATATCTAATGTGCCTCTTGTTTTCCAGACCAAATTCTGACTTACAAACCCATTAACTTGATGGAGATACTAAAAACCTACCATTAGAAAAATGTTTCTGGATTGCAAAATACTGGTGTGTGTGTGGGTGTGTGTGGGTGTGTGGGTGTGTGTGTGTGTGTGTATATATCCTTTGTTTTTGAAGAAGATCCCCAAATGCAAAATAGATCAAAGGGAAGCTACGCAAGATGGGCAGGTATAGCAGGGGATGAGTGGTATCTAAGCTGACTTACCACTTGCATATTTTTTCCCTACACCTGTAGAATCCCAAGGCTCTTAAAACCCTATTTGCAAATCACTTTAATAAGAGCAGGGTCTTAAAATGCATGGCAGTTTTGTACATACAACGCACAAGGAAATTTTGGGGGGGAAAAAAGTATCTCCAGAGCACAGAGAGGGAAGCAGGCAATTGATGTATGACACTAAAGAATCTACTTGTTTAAGAGCACTCTGCTAAATCCTGGAGAGTAAGGGGTAAGAAGGAGGCTTTCTGTCATCAAGTAGCTCATAGTCAAGTGGCAGGTAAAAACTGAAGCACAGGCCCAGAAGACAAAGAAAGTATGTTTGGATGTCCTGGTGTGAGGCACATGGCATTCAGAGCTACAGGTGTCTGTATTGAAGAAGGCCTCGGGGAGCAGATGCTGCACCACCACACAGCACATGGTGCCTTCACTGACCCACAGCTATGGGCAGTAAGCCAATTAATGGAAGGGAAGAGATTCTAAGGTCCCGCATCCCATCTATCCGGTGTGCAATGTGTCATCTCCGACTTAGCTGACCTCACTAATTAGGAGGGAGTTGCATGATGGTGCTTATTTTCTAATTGATTTTTGGTAAACTGCTTTCCCCTGGTCAGGGGACTTGGGGAGGCTCAATACCTTGTTCCCACATTTCATTTTCATTTGCTATGACTTTTGTAAAACTCTAGGTAGTCATGGGAAAATTGGCATTTCTAGCATTGAACTTTTTTTTTTTATTGTTTTGACACACCCGCCAAGAGATTGGTCTCTCTTTCTAACACTCCTTTCAAAAGTCAGATTTTTATGGTTGAGAATTCTCATTAAAAATGATTACTTTTGGCAGTAGAAGCCAGAAAGGTGACAGGAGAGGGGGAAGTATTAGAGGCACTGAGGGTTTTTTTTTCCCTTCCATTTGCAGAAAGCCTTCCTGTAAAACAAACATCATGTAGAGAATGAAAAAAAAAAAAGTACAACAAACCCTCTTCTAACCTTTATATGTGTCATTCAAAAGAATTTCATTAAGTATAAGGGCTTAAACCCTGCCCTATTACCTCTTCATACTTATTAATTAGGCTATAAACCCCTTAAGCACCTCATGAAAAAACAATGAATTACTAACAATTACTTCGAAAGTATGAATAGAAGTAACCAATGCATATTTTTGAGACCCAGCATGGAGCCCAGAAATCTAAATAAGATAAATTATTTTTGGTAACTGTTGTATTTATTCCCTTGCCTGGGTCAGAGGTACTAAAAGAGGAAGGGGAAGCATCAATGATCATTTTTATCTCCTCCTGATAATCTTCTAAGGGCTATGAAGCATAAAAATTATCCTTGATGCTTTTAAATAAATACTTATGCAATTTCTTAAGGACACTGAAATTTACATTTTTGTTTAATATGGTGTATAAAACCATTCTTTCCATTTTTTTTTGTGTGTGAAAATTACAGAATCCCTCTAGGAGCTGTCAGGAAAGGCGGAGACTTGATGGACCTCAGCGACCATCTCTCTTTGGATACCTGTGTCTGATTCTTGTATAAAAAATATGTCTGTTCCTTAGAAATCTTTCTCTCTTGGTGACAGTTCAGGCTACAGCCTGAACGCCTGTGAAATGACCATCTCCCCAGTCCTCCAAGTACCAGCAAATGCATGTCACAGAGAAAGTCTGTAACAGACCCCCCCCCAAAAAAACCAGACTCTAAGACAGCCTGTGTGTTTAAAAACTTCTTCCATAGCGTACTCCATTGCTTCCTGTGTATTTCCTCTTAAAGCTTGTTGTGGCTTTCTTTTTCAATATCCAAGAAAGCAGAAACAATTATATCAAGATTCACAGCATATAGTCTCATGATATAATCAAATTTCTGTTCTCAGAGATTTGTTGTTTCTTTCCACATGATTGCGGTATTTCAGTATATTAATATGACTAACCTGTGTATACATGTGAGCATTTATGCCCTATATTCAAATCTTGCACGTAGCAAGGCTTCAATAAATGTTTACTTGGCTTCCCTGTTGAATGGTTCAGAACAGAGGTAGGATCAAGATCTACTGTTACCAGCGTATGTTAATTTGTGGGTATGGAGTACTGGGCCACATTTCCTTCACTTTTCTAGTCAGTGCTTAATCTTTTGGTGGCAAAGGAAAGTTTTGAGTTAGAATAAAAGGGTCTAGAGGCTATAACTAGTCCAAAGTGCAAGCAGGCTGAGTAGGTTTACATAAGTCTGGATGACTTAAGTGTGATACAAGACAAGACAGATGACAGAAGCTCAGGTAGCATTTGTCAAGGTTTGGGAGAGGCCAGTGCTTCAGTATGCAGTTTTGTAGGCTGTATTCAGCCTAGTGATGGGATGGTGGGGGCTGGAATCATGGCCATGAGAGTGTCTGTATTTCTTTGTGCAAAGGTATCTTATGGACTCCTCATGATTCTGAGAATCATGAGCAATGAAAGGTAAACAGATTGGATGAGAAAGTTCATATATAGCTCAAGAATCAAAAAGAGTTCCATTTGGATCAAGATTTCTCCCAACCATCAAGCTTGGATATACACATTGCTTGTAGCTACAATACCAACCGCTAGATTTGGCTTCAATGGAACCTGCAGGGTTTCTAAGATCAGGATGGGGAGAATAGTGCTGTGACTACAGGAGAAAAGAATTATAGAAGGCTAAGTCACAGAATCAGAACACATAGAAGAGGCCTTAAAAGTTGTACTGGGTTGAATCCCCCTCCTCCCAGATTCATATCTACCTGAGACCTCAGACTGTGATCTTATTTGGTAAAAGGGTCTTTGCAGATGTATTTAGTTAAGATGAGTTATACCGGATTAGAGTGGTTCATAAATGTGAGATAACTGTTGTCCTTATAAGAAGAAGAGAGACAGTGTGATACACAGAGGGAAGACAGTCATAGGAAAACAGGAAGAATTTGCAGGGGTATAATTATAAAACAGTGAGGGCCAAGTATAGACATAACCATGAGCAGCTAAACAGAGGCAGGGAGAGATGTTTTTCAGGGCCATCAAAGTAAGCATGGCTCTGCCAATGGACTTGATTTCAAACTTAGGCTCTAGAACCATGAGATAATCAATTGGTGTTAAGCCAATCAGTATGTGATGCTTTGTTATGGTACCCACAGGAAACTGTACAGACATAACCTAGTCCAATGCCTTCAAAGCACAAATATACACACTGAGACCTAGAGAGAGTTGGATAACTAACCCAATGCACAGGCTGAATCTCTACAGAGCTGGACAATTCAACTATTCACCCAGCTGTTCATTTATTCCTTCAACAAAAATTCACTGAGTTCTTTCTGACTCTAGGTCACCATGCTAGACCCTGGGAAAAACTGAAGAACAGTAAGACAGACTCCTTCTAATGAAACTTCCTTTTTTATGTGGTACTGGGGTTCCTGGAAACCCTTCTACCTCCAGGATACACTCCCAGACCTATTTTATATTTTTATTTGGAAACAGGATCTCTTAAGCCAGAGAGGCTGGCTTCGAACTAGAGCGATCCTCCTGTCTCCGCCTCCCAAGTGCGGGGATTACAAGTGTGCGCCACCACACCTGGCTGAAACTTCTATTCTAATAGAGTTGGTAGATAATAAATCTTTACTTGCACAACTATTTAGTTACCAGTGGGGTAAAAGCTAGAGAGTCTACACAGTGTCTAATGAGAGTACATAATGGGGATTCTGACTTACCCTGGAGATTAGGTAAAGTGTCCCAGAGGATGTGATCTTTAAAAGGAAATCTAAAGGATAAATTTCCTATTAAGTGTCACCTTCTTTCATCATATACCTGTGCACAATATGGCATGGATGGCTCTGTGCACAGGTATAGGATAAATGAAAATTTTGATGGGGAAAACAAGTAAAATTAGAGAAGATTCCAGATAAATATTCTGGCCTCTCTTCAATATCCTTTCCACCATGCCGTCTTTCCTAGAAATTCATACCAGAGCAATATAATGTCACTGGCCTTTCAAGTTATGTTAACAAAATGCTAACTATAAAATATTTATAGCTTAAAAAAAGAGACAAGGGAAACTCTCATTTGCAGTATTCACTAAACTATCCCTGTCTAACCTAAAAATATGACACTCTATCTGAAATATTTTGCCTTTTGCGAAGCTGAGAAAACCCTCTTTCCAATCCAGTACACCACACATGTGAAACTGTGTCTTTCCTGTCTACAAAGAAGTTCAACAACAATAACAAAGACTTTTCTCAACCATGACTGGCATAACCAACCTGGCTGTGATAAAGAGAAATTTCATAAAAACTATACACTTAATAAATCCTGTCCCAATTACGAATGCCTATCAAGTTCAATGGTTGCTCTGTGGAGGGCTATTAAACCTGTGGTTCAGTTACAACCTTCTTCCATACCACATTTCTCCTCCTGTTAAGACACCAAATGCTAATTCAAAGATGGGTCATATTTTCCACTTCGAGTTCATTACATTTAAAGTAAATTGAGTGGAGCGGATGACTGGCTAACCCCAAACACCCTCACTCCGAAAGTCAATTGCCACAGAACACTGTCATCTACTAAAAAGACTTGCATGGTGTAAAGCTATTTTATATGGAGTCAACCATGAAGTCAGGAAGAATCCAAAACTACTGAAATTCCTATTGTTCCTGAAAATGAGCTCCTTGTCAAGCTGTCTTATTTTATTTCTATAGTGAGGCCCTAAGTTTTGTGATTCCTTTACTTTCTCATTTTCACCTCACATTAAATAAATAGGAATTATATATTCCGAAACAGAACAAAGGGGCTGGATGAACTCAACATAATACATCAGGCCAGAAATGCCAAAGGGGCATTTTAGAAGAAATCATGGGAAGTGACAGAGAGGTTCCCCAACACTGAAAAACAATGCAAATTCTCTGCCTCCAGATTGCTGGGCTCGTTCGCAATAATGGCCTTCGCCCACCCACCCCAGCTCCTTGAGGGAAGGCTCTGATGTTTTACCACAATTGCTCTGCTCTAATGCTGACTTGAAAAACTCCTCCACATGGATGCACTCAATCACCCAGCATTAACTGAGACATCTAAGGATTCTGCCACTCACCATTTCTGTCATGTTTCCTCCTTTGAGGACTCCATTGTTGTGCAAAGCCACTACAATCCCATTACCAGCTGGCATATGATCAGATGATAACTAAAGTGAACACAGACACTTAAACAACGCAAGGAACTGCTGAGGTCTCACTGGTGGGGGATGCGGCCCGAGCGATTTTCTGACACCCGATCCACAAGCCAAACAATCACATCGCAAAACCCTTTCAGTGCTGGGGAACAATCATTCAATCGGCCATCATGGGCCTGTCATCTGGTCCTGACTGCTTCTGAAAAAGGCAGTTTGGCCTTTATTCTTCTCTCAAAACCTTTTCTCTTTCAGAAACCACTCAGTTGGCTAGCTTCTGCCCACTGCACCACCACCCAAATATTTGCAAAGATGAGTTCTTATTACAAGCTGATTTTGCACACATCTCTGTAGAGTGTCTAGATGTTTGCTTGTTAAAGGGAACAGAGATGCTGGTTTAGTTCTGGAGCAGTAACTATAGCCAGTTCAAAGAGTTGCTTAAGTATCCCTTGACCAATGTTCATCCTGCTGCAGGAAGTTGCAGGCTGCAAGCCTTTCTGCAACCATCAGATGGTGCAGTGTGAGTGTGTCCAGGCTTGAAAGACATGGAGGGTATCACCGCCCCTACCTTCAGGAAGCTGACAATCCATGTGTGGGAATGCACAATGCAAGGCAATATGCAAATGTCACATAACGGATAGAAAATGGGAGAAGGCAAGCATTTGGAGAAGAGAGAGATGTCTTTGGCAGAGGTGATCTCATCCAGGGTGGAGATGATGAGAGAGAGTCTGGGACAGGTATCTAGGGCTGAGATGTACAGGTGTGAGGTTTGTGAGGATTCTCAGAAGGGAAGGTGTCACAAGCAAAGACAGAAACTCTCAGGATGAAGAGCCTGGTGACAGAGTGACTCAGAAGAGAAGTCCAAGAAGGTGCAGGAGGGAAATATCCTTCCTAAAAATACATGCTCCCAAAGTTACATCTTTCCAAAAATATTTAAGGATGGGTACTAAGACTCTGATGAGAAGAACTCGGCAGAGGCTGTGTGACTTCAGAGGTCAGTTACTTCTATATGAAATGGGAACGTCAGCAGGAAAACTGTGAGAGGCACTGACCAGGCTGGATGAAAATGACATCTTTCTAACTTGCTCCTCCCAGGACAACCAACAGGGGAGGCCTTGTCCTGGAGGCCCAGACTCTGCCCCCAAGGAACCAACTTCTAATGTTAAAACATGGCTACATCTCAGTGCTGCAGGAATCTTCATAAACACATGGATTCACAACTTCTTGGACTGCAAGAGAGACGAAATTATTCCTATAAAGTGATCATATTTTCAGTTGCATCCTGAAAGGAGGGCAAAAAGGAAGGAGGAATGAAACTGAAGTAAACTTGGCTGCCTACAAGTGGCCTCTGTCTTGTCTTGAGAGAGGGAAGGTTGAACATAAAATAAACAATTAGAATGAGGTCTTGGGATAATTTTTAGACTCTGTTTCTTCATCCTCTCTCCTCAGTGACACAAGAACTGACGCTGGAGGTCCAGCAGGGAGTCACAGGCCGGTCTCCAGAATCCACAATTGAAAGAGAAATCACTGAGGGAGGAAAAAGCTGAATCACTTCTTTCGCTTGGTTGTTTTTTGTGAACTAAAGAAACACTGAGATGTGCTTTCCAAGTCAGAGTTTATTATCATCTTGGAATTTAATTAAGTCTGTTAAATAGACTAAAATATAAGGGACTTCACAGGTTCTCAGCTATGATGAGGATCTTGATTGGGATTAGTGGGCTTAGAGAATGGACAAGCTGAGGAGAGCGATTTAGAGACGAGCTTTCAAATGGAAAGTGTGATAGCTCTCAAGCTGCCTTCAACCTACACCCGGGATCTGACAGTCCATTGCTGACAGCCAGGGGTGAGGCCCAATCCCCAGCGAGGCAGGTGCACACCACACGCCTGCAGAAGACAGCTTCCAAGCAATTCTGACCTACAGCCTTTGGGAATCACTGCAACAGAGGGCAAGTAACAAATGGAGGACACATTTTCTGATGAGATACGTTTTCTCTAGCTAGAAAAGAAAGATTCTGGATCCTCTCACTTTGTGAAACAAGTGTGACTAATCTTTGTATGAGACAAGTCAAGGTTCAACTTGCAGCTGTTCTACTTCCTGTGCACCCCCCACCCCCCACACACACACACATCTGAAGCTCCCGTTATGGAATGGGGCAATGGAATGGCAGTTCCTTCAAGCAGGGGTGGGAAGGGCTAGGAAAGAAAGTTTTAAAAAAAAAGCACAAAGCACAGTGGTAGAGAGCAGACAGTTGATAAGTTTATGTTCAATTTACTCAATGCAGTATAAAGTACGGAGGTAAATATATGAACAATCTTGGATCTTTGGAACATTAAAACTCTGAGGCAGAGGATGGAGGTTTAGGTGGGATGGTGTTTCAAGGTTTTCACAGAACTTTCACATCTGTGACTTCTCTGTCTCTCGCACTCATCCTTTGAGATAATTAGGAGATTATGGAATTCAAGAGGTTCAGTCATTTGCTTGACATCTCACAGCTAACATAGATATACAGAGGTAGGAACAGACCTCACCACCTGCAGAGTGCAGATTATCTTTGATTACATCCCACAGCCTCACTGGCAACTGTAACACCCAGCGTGGACTTTATTCCTCAGTACTCCTACCATAAGTGTTTGCTAAGCAAATATTGACCACATTCCTACTATGTGCGACTTGGATCCATTGGCCAATAATACCATAGAGAGCATGACCCACAGACAGAGGAGTGGGGAAGAACAGTAGAGGAAACAGACCACAAGCAGGAGAGAATAAATAAGCAAATTCTACAGCATCCCAGAAGCTGCTGAGTGTTATGGAAAAGCCAAAAAAATTTAGAATTGGGCAAAGGGGGCTTGGTGGTACTGGGAGCCAGGGAAAGCAGCAATTTTAATAAGATGGTAAGAGTGGGTTCCCCTGTGAAGAAGGTCATATCTGAGAAAAAAACCTTGAAAAAGTTGAGATAATCTGTCAAATGATAACAGAAATTCAGATAAAGGAAATGGTGAGTGTGTGGGGTGCTGGTGAGCAGGAGGAAAAGCTGGGGGTCGGGGCTGGGCAGCCAAGGTGCAGGGGGAGAATGGAGAATCTGTTTGTTCATAAGACTGGCCCAAAGGGGTTTGGGTGCGGTGAACACACTGCAGCCCCCCCTTGCAAGGATTTGGTTTGTCAAGGCTCTTTAAGAGCCAAGCTTGTGGCTATCTGTTTACATTTACATCACAACCAAACACCTGGATAATTTGAGAACATTTCTCCAATCCTTCTGTTTAGTATTAGGGAAACACAATGTTTCAGTCTGTAGAATTGTATTCTTCACCTTTCAAGCCAATTAGATTGGCTTTGTATGTAGTCGAAGAATCACAAACCAAATACTTATTTAGTAATCTGGATTCTGCCACCAAGCATATCCTCTTGGTTTTAATCTTGAAAATTAATAAGTTTTCTAATAAGCCTGAGCTTCTAGCTCTGAGAAGCCTTTAGGACTTCTCCTCCGTCATTTACATAGAGACAGATTCTAAATGTCTTATACTGTATGAATTAGTGCCGAGCTGCAGGAACAAAGCAAATAATTAGCAGCAGCACACATGGTGGATTCTATTTCAAATCCCTCTTGCTGCCACCCTGATATAAGCAAATTATATTGGTCATGTATCTCCTGATCACAGCCACAGTAACACTCCACAGATCAACCTCCACCTGCTCATAGCTCCAAAAATACAGCAAAACAGAGATTTCTGTGTGTGACAGAAAGTAGCTAGTCTCCGGGATTAAAAACAAAAAAGGTACCATTTCAGATACAAGGCTCGCTCAAGTGCAACAGGAACCAAGCATCTGGACTTCTTGGATAAATCTCTGAAGATTCAGAGAGTCTCTGAGACTGTCACCTAAGCATTTTACTCTGTTATACACAGTGTAATCCATGTTGTTTTAGTCTTTTAGCTTTTCTGTCACTGTGACCAAAATACCTGAAACAAACAACGTAGAGAGAGAAGGTTTATTTGGGCTCACTGTTCTAGAGGTACAGTCCATCATCTGCCAACCCCAAGGCAGGCATCATGGTGGCATGGCAGGTGGCAGAGGACAGCAGTCCATCCCATGGAAGCCATAAGGCAGAGACAAAGGAAGCACCCAGGGACAGAGAAGAGTCCCCAAGGCCACACCCCCGTGACATCGTCCAGCCAGGCCCCACCTGCCTAAGGAACCACCATTCAAGTTATGAATCCCTCAGTGGATTTACCCACTGGTGAGATGAGAGCCCTCGTTCAATTATTTCACCTCTGAGTATTGCTCCATTAAGGGACATGCTTTCAAAACACGAGCCTTGGGGGGGGGGCATTTCAGACTCAAACCCTAACACACCTGCTCTGCTGTGTGTGCGTGTGTGTGTGCGTGTGCACTATATGAAAAAACTAGAAACTATGAGCTATGAAAAACAAACCTGAATTGTAACTCCAGCATGTGGGAGGCTGAGACAGGAGGATGATGGTTCACAGCCAGCCTCGGCTACTTAGACCCTTTGCAACTCAGTGAGACCCTGTTTCAAAATAAAGAATAAAAACTAGGGCCGAACTCAGAGGTAGAATGTCCCTGGGTTCCATCCTTAGTACTGCAAAACAAAACAAAAACATCTGAAGCACCCATTCTATCATCTTGAGGTGATTTCTAACATTGTATATGTGATTTTAATGCCAACTGAATAAGAAATTTCTCATTGCCCTTTGCAAAAGCTATCATAGTCAAACTTATCTGATGCTTATTTTAATGAATTAATATCACTATCAGATAGAGACTGTATCCTATATACAACAAAAGCAGTGAAGCGTTATCTCTAGAGCGTCACATCTGCCGTATATGGATGACGTCAAGCCTTGGGTGACTTCCCATTCTCTGTGCTTTATAAATGCAAACACCCTTTATTTCTTAGTGCAATTTTTAGTTCAACAACTGAACACTGGTAACATCTCATTTTCAGTTAATACAATGAACATGATTTAGTACTGCATTTAACCTAAGAAGGTCACTGCCATACTCCTAACAATATACCCAAAGGCCTAGAAAGCTTCCTTGAACTACCTCTAATAAGTCTCTGAGTTTCTGTCAGAAACAGTCTGCTAAAGCACTTGCCAGGCTTTCTGAATTATTTCCAAAACTAAATATGTGACCAGCTGGGCTTTAACTTGGTAATGCACAAACCAACTGAGTTTTTTTTTAAGGTTATTTATTTATTTATTTATTTATTGGTGGTACTGGGGTTCCTGCAAGCCCATCTACCTCCGGGCTACACTCCCAGACCTATTTTTTTATATTTTGAAACAGGGTCTCATAAGCCAGCGCGGCTGGCTTCGAACCTGCGTGATCCTCCTGTCTCTGCCTCCCAAGCGTGGGGATTACAAGCGTGAGCCACCACGCCCAGCCCTTTCAGGTTATTATTTTTTTTTTATTTTTTATTGGTGCATTGTAGTCATACATCTTAATGGCGTACAAGATGATGGAGGCATACATGTACACATTACCCAACTAGCCCTTACCCAATTCCAGCCCCATTCCCTCCTCCTCCCTCCTTCTCATGTTTGGCTTAGTGACTGACATTGATATGTTTGTTAATGTACATCATATGCATTAGAAAATCCCCCCCACCTTGCATCCCCTCAGTTAGGTCGCTTTACTTGCTCATCTTCGGTATCTCCTTCTTCATCTAGAGTTCCTCCTGTGACCCATTTTCTCCCTAGCTCCCGCATATTAGGGAGTGCATCCAATTTCTTTCTTTTTGTGTGTGACTGGCCTCAGTTTATTTGGAGTAACAGGTCGCTAACATTTGAAACTCCCAGCGCAGTCATTTGGATACACCACCTTGCAAAATGCAGGGACCAAATCCACATAACCATAAAGAAAACCCATGAATAACAGGGCAGTTGTTTTTGTCAACAGCAGCTTAGGCACTTCTCAGATGGTTTAAGGTACCTCCTCCAGCCCTAAATGCAACAAAGATGACAACTTAATATCCAGCTTGCTCCGCCTAGGCACTGTGTTAAGACCATTAGACAGAATATCTCATCTAATTCTTATAGCATTTTTTTAAAATGACTAATCATCCCTATTTTACAAAGGGAAGCCTTAAAGAAAACAAATAACTGGTTCACATCACACAGCTGGGAAGTGGTAGAGCTTAGGTGCTAGCTACTGGGTTTGTTTGATATCTCTATAATTATAATTCACTCCATTCATATCTCAAGGATTCCCTGTCCTTGGAGTGTATTTTTTTGGGGTGGTACTGGGGTTTCTGGAAACCCTTCTACCTCCTGGATACACTCCCAGACCTATTTTAATATATTTTTTAATTTGGAAACAGGGTCTCTTAAACCAGCAAGGCTGACTTTGAAGCTGCGTGATCCTCCTGTCTCTGCCTCCCAAGCGCAGGGATTACAGGCGTGCACCACCACGCCCGGCCCTGAGAGTGTATTTTATAAAAGCACATTTTCACAGAAAATCTTTACCCTGCCATACTCCAACCTGGTTCCATTCATTTATGTAGAAAAAAACCTAAGCTCTCCAAAATGCAAATATGTATACATTACTTCGTGGATGGATTTAGCCAAACTACCTTGTCTTGATTTCTTTTTTAATTTAAACATACATCTAACTTATGACCCAGTCATCTCCTTTCTAGGCAGTTGCTCAAAGGAAATGCAGATCTCTGCCCATGCTCAGACTTGTATACTAATATTTACAACCATTTTATTCACAACAGTAAAAAGCTGGTCTCAAAAAAAGGTAAAAACACAAAATATGGTGTATATTCACACATGAAATACTACTCAATGTTAAGGGACAACTGAATTTCAAGGTGATTAAAATAAAAAGACACATACACAAATATACTGTATGAGATACCGCTGCTCTAAAATTCTAGAAAGGGCAAACTTATTATAGTGACAAAATCCAGGTTAGAGTGGCCTGGGGCCAAAAATTGGGAGAAATAAAGCAGCGTATGAAAACTTCTGGAAGTGATTAATATGTTCTCTGTTATTTTGTTTGTGGCAATTATTTCATGGATGTATACAGCTGTAAAATACACTGGCTTCTCTTTTTAACATGATGTGATTTATTAAAAATTTGAAAATAAAATTTTATAAATTTATAAAAGAAGTCATTTACATGTTGAACTTTATATATTTTTAAAAGATACTTATACCAATTATATATTTTAAAAGGATTTTTAAGTGCCCAGTCTTTATCAGCTACTACATCACCTGAGCTAGCCACATTATTTATTTTACATTCTAAGTTCCCATTAGTCAAAGGCAAGTTCTTTCTTAAGTCCTGTATAGTAATGAACACAGCAGTAGACCAAGCAACTATTCAGGAATTTTTCTCTAAATAAAACTCCATTCTGCTACTTTTCTTTGCTCTCCAAAGAAATCCTGGGAGAGAATCTAAAGTATTACTGCCAGTGTGACCATCAGACCCTAAAAAATGTCACCAAGGAAATTTTATTTTCTTCCCAAACATGGAGACTGCCAAAAACTCAGGACTATGGATGAAAAATCACCCTAAGAGGGTCTCGAAGTCTTAGAATTTCTCTGACACCTTCTGTAAGTTGAGACATGTTCAAGCATGCCCATACAGGAGTGTTGCCTCTGAAAGCCAAGAACAATACTGAGCTAGAACCTTCCAGTTTTCTACAAGATGAGGGAGCAGAGGAAAGGTGATAAAATTTTCCCGCTGGATATGCTCTCAGTTGTAGAGAAGGAGACAGAGCTATTATTATTAGGACTGCCAGTGCTGGGTCACAAACTATGTTACTGATCCTCAAACGAGAGAAGTCGAGAAGCTGAAAGTGTTCAGAAGCTCATACGTTTTATCCTTCTGTTATGGATGGGTGGGCTCAGTTCTCAGTGAGCAGGGTATAGACCAGATCCAGTGCTATCAAGCATGCAGGCAAGTCCAATCATGTAGAGTATTATGATCATATTTCATTTACAGTGGATTAAATTTTTAAAAGAAAAAAAACTGGGACTCCTCCAGATGGCTTGAGAAGTATGGCTGTACAGCATGACTTCCTCAGTGAAAGTTAATTTTTCCTGAAGTGATAATGCTGAGTACCAGAGAGAGGCCATTCTTTATCATCCAGGCTAATCCCTGCAACCCCCAGCCTGTCTGCAGGTGTTCAGACAGAGACTGTAAAGTGAATTAAATAAACCTTCTCTAAAAGGAAATTTATCAAAAGTGCTATGTTTCCATTCTAATTAGTATCACGGCTGTACAAGCTGCAAATACGGTTGTCATCACATCAAGAATCAAAATGAAGGTCACGATAATGACTGTGTGGATAGAATTAATTAATTTCCTTTTTTTTTTTTTTTTGCATCCCTGTAGGAACACACTTGTTCTTGAATCAGCCCCATTAGTTTTTGGAACAGCAAAGGTAGTAGACACAGATGGGGCTGCTCCATGTGGTCACTGCTTAAATCTAATTAGGGCAGAATTAAATGAAGCCCAAGAAACTCTGTCTCTTCCTTTCCCCTGTCTTTCACCAAGACTGGCTGCTGGGGAACTCAGAGTGTATGACAGATAGGCTGCTCACACTACATAGGAGGTACCTGGGAGAAGGTCTGCTCTTCATAGATGCAGTCCATGCTACGGATTCAGGTGAGCAAGAATGGGGGCCAGGACCATAGAGTTTATAGGAGACACTCACTGCTTATCTTCCTTCCTAGCTCAGCTCAGCTGTCAGTCTTCCTCAACTTTCCTGATTGGATTGTCACTCAGATTTATCACAGAGAACACAGGTTTTATTCTGTGATTCTTTGGCTGGCGTCCATTTCCCCTGTTGTTTAGTAAACTTTGTCAGGAAAGAATTATTCCTGTCCTCTTCATCAATTGGACCCTATCATTTAAGCAGAATGAGCAATAGAACATTTGCAATTAATATTGCTAAAAAAAAAGAGATGGGTAAATGAGTGAATGAGTGGACAACTAAAGTCTCTAGAAGTCAGACTATGCTTATAATGCTTTGGTCCAAGATTTTATATGTAAAGATAGAATTAATGATAAATGTCACCTAATTATCAAATTTTTAGGAAAAAAGAGTAAACTATGGAGTTCTTATTATCAACCTAAAAGGAAATATTCCTAAAAAGTCAGTGGTGAGAAATTCATGTTGAAGAGGTAAACCATGGTTCTTGGCCATGGGGAGTTTATAAATGAAGAAGCTATTTTTTGGGGGGGATAATCAATACCTAAAGAGATGTGAACTATGCTGCATTACAATGAAGATAAAATGTTTCAAGTGATGTTTAAAAAGAAAAGTCATGATAGAGAAGTCTATAAAGGCTTTCTTCCCATATCAATATTATAAGTGCACAAGTACTTTACAGAATAGGCCTCCTATATTCCAGAGGAAAGGTGGTGTCCAGTTGGGAAAAGTGGGTTTGGTTTTTGTGTGTGTGTGTGGTACTGGGGTTCCTGGAAACCCTTCTACCTCTGGGATACACTCCCAGACCTATCTTTTATATTTTTATTTGGAAACAGGGTCTCTTAAGCCAGCAAGGCTGGCTTCGAAACTGTGTGATCCTCCTGTCTCCGCCTCCCAAGCGCAGGGATTACAAGCGTGCACCACCACGCCTGGCAAAAGTGGGTTTGTTAACTTACACTTAGTGAGAAACAGTTGTTATCACACATACTACAGATCAGTCTGAATTATGGTTACCAAGCCATATTAACACAGGTCAACTAATTTTTCTTATCAAATATGTAATCACTTTTATCAATGTATATCTAAACAATAGTAGTTTTCCATGATTATCAAATAGCAGTTATAGTGAATGATGTTCATATGCTTTTAAATGAATGAGTGCATCATATGCTTCAACAGAAGCATAAAAGTCCATGTACATTAAATGTTCTCCAATTCCCCTATTAAGATGGCCCAAAGAAGGAACATGTATTTTGCCTGAGTATCATACATATGTGTGTATATGTACAAATAAGAGATGGGTAAAGGAAAAAACTCACACTTATGTAAATGTAGTTCAAATAAAATAATATAATAAAACATAAATTGTTCTGTAATGAAAAATACCCTTCCAAGTCTAAAACCCTCCAACTAGTAGACATTTTAATTTCTTCCTGTATACTATGAGAGAGAGACAGAGAGAGACGAAGGGAGGGAAGGAGAGAAAAAGTGTGTGTGTGTGTGTGTGTGTGTGTGTGTGTGTGTGTGTGTGTGTGAATCCAGAGGCTTTTACCTCAGAGATATACCCCCTGGCCCTTTTTAATTCCTTGTTTTGAAACAGGGTCTTACTAGGTTGCTAAATTACTAAGGCTGACCTCAAACCTGCAATTCTCCTGTCTCAGTTTTGGGATTATAGGAATGTGCCACCACATCCAGCTATTAGACTATTTTTAAAGTTTGTATTAAAGCCGGGCGTGGTGGCACACGCTTGTGATCCCCACGTTTGGGAGGCTGAGACAGGAGGATCGCCCGGGTTCAAAGCCAGCCTCAGGTACTTAGTGAGGTTCTCAGCAACTTAGTGAGACCCTGTTTCCAAATAAGATATATAAAAAAAATAGGTCTGGGAGTATAGCCCAGAGGTAGAAAGCCTCTGGGGTCCACTCTCAGTACCACCAAAAAAAAAAGTATGTATTAAAGCGTTTTACCAATATATTTTTCTGTGAAAATTACAGAAAAGGACATAGAAAAGGAGGTAAATGAAAGAATATGTATTGTTCAAGTACTGTAAATATTATCTGTTACTCCTCACAGTATCCTGGCAAGATGAGTCTTACTCATCTTGAAGAGAATGAAACTTACTCAGCTGGAAAGAAGTGGAGTTGGATTCAAACTTGTGCCTGTCTGACTCTAAATTCCATTGATTTTCAAGATTTAAGTACAAGTGGGAGATAGAGAGAGAGGGTATGGGCAATGAGTGCCTTCTAATTTCAACCCTGCCCCATGTTTCTGTCAACAGTAAATGTAAGCCAAACCTTTGGACACAAACACATACTTGGTCTACCGTACTGTAATTAGTCTCTCTCCTAACGTACTTACAGTCAGCCAGGATACAATTTTAGAAACCTGGCTAAACGAACACATCTTTTTAATTGAACAGCCCTTAGTCATTTCGGAGTCCCTAAAATTATTCCAGAAGATTCTGAAAGATCTATCTTACCAGGTCTTTAAGATACAAGAAAACAATGTAATTCAACCACAGTGTAATTCAGCAGTTGTTCACAGCGGGAGTTTTGCTAAAATAGTTCACAATTGGATACACGAGAATGCCTTTCACATTCCCAGTTGGTAAAGGACAACCAGTTCATCTGAGGATTAAAACATTTTCAAAAAGCACTGTAAAATTAGACATATTCTTTCTCATCCAGGTTTCAGGATCTTCATGTCTCTCAAATCTATTGTTCAGTTAATTTGTGCATGCACGCCAGAATATTCTAATTTAAATCTGAGCCTGGGACATGCTATATTTTGTTCCTAGCTGCAAGAGTGTGAATGCCATAAATAACATGTACTGTGCTTGTTCTCCTTCCTAAACAGTCTGATAAGCTCATATTGAAATCATCTCAGCAATCACATTTGACAGCTCACTAGAATCCTGTTCAATCCAGCCTCCCAACCAGTCCATTATTCCTGCCAGTTTCCAGGCAGACAAAGCATTCAGATACTCATCTCTAAATGAGAACAGTCCTGGTGGAACCCTCACAGGAGAGGTATGCTCTGCTAACAGGCCGTCAATCTGTCAGTAGCTCTTAGGATCCCTCAGCCTTGTCCATTTGAAGGCCAGCCCACAGCCTCCAGGAAGCAGGGAGGAGGGGGTGAGGGTCCTGTCACCTCCATTTCAATGGACCCATCTGCAAACATATGCCAGACCAAACCAGCACAACCCAGATCCGTGAGAGCCTCTAAATAATTTCTGCATTCCTTTAACAAAGAACAATTGACTATCTACCAGGTAACAAACACACCACTACCAAGATAACCTTAAACCCTGTCAGAAGCTAGGGTCTATTTCTGACTCGATTACACTTAGATATATGAGCCTAAGTATTTTCAGATTTCTGGGCCTCAGTTTCTCCTTCTGTAGATGGAGATAATGCACACCATTTCACAGGATTGATGTGAAGGATCAAATGTGATAATGCAGTTGTAAGGCACCTAGCATGAAGCTTGGCGTAATAAAAAAGACACTCAACAAGAATATGAACAAAAAATCAATTCTCTTTCCTCCTTCTCCCCTTTATGGGGTCCTAGGTTACCCCATTTTCTTACATCATGCAGATTTCACATTAATATTGGGAACATAAGTGGTACTGAAAAAGAAGTAGGGGGTTTCCTGTTTTTATTTTCCAGTAGTATGATTATTTCCAGTAATATGATTTTATTTTCCAGTACTATGATATAGCAACCATACATAAAAGAGGATAAATCATAAGGAAAAAGCTCAGTGAATTTTCCCAAACTGACACATTTATGTCGCCCAGAACAAAAGAGAATGTAAGCAGCCCTCTGGGAAACCTTCATGATCAATTCCGGCTACCATTCCCTAACTCTTACCTCCTTACTAAATCCCAACATCGTAGGCCACTTTTGCCTTTCAAATAAAGCAATATTTTAATAATCTCCATGCATGCAGATGGCAAATGAAAATACAGGACACTCTATATGCCTGAGCTAAGTCAAAGAAACAGTAACTAATAGAATAAATAAATATACTGACAGCAGTGAAGCTAATAAAGGTTCTGATGCTGCTAGGATTATGCTTGGGTAAAGAATAAAAAAAAAGGAGAGAACCAAACACTGTAAAAAAAGCATGAAAAAAATCTTACACACGAAGGTTACCAGACTCATCATCTGATGTGCTGTGGCGTATGGTACTTGACTGAGAAATAGACTGTCTGCAAGATGATAAAGAAGGAGAAAATGCATTTTGTAGGAAGATTTAATTTTGAAAGGAATTTCCATTACCCAAACTTAAAATACGTATCAGTCATTTCCTGACCAAAGTTGTCCTTGACCTCCTGAGTATCTCTCTCCCTCACTATGTTAAAAAATATCTTTGAAACGCTTGGAAAACTCGGAAAAGAATGTTAAAACTCTCTAATCAACTACCCCTTAGGATGAGAAATTCCCAGTTCTTGTCTTCCCATTAGATCAAAATGTATGCTCCCTAAAATTCTGGATGGCAGGACTGAGAAATCTCCTAACGCACACTCCCCGAGAAGTTGACACAAAGGACAGATAGCTGGGGCAAGGAAAGGCATGCTGAATTGTGTTTTGCAAGTATTCTACTGTAGAGCACATGTTAGTCTCTGACATCATAGCAGCATATACTGACCTTATCAAGGAACTGCTCAGAAAGATGTCCAACATAATTAACCATTAGGGAATTGTAATCAAGTCCGTAGTGAGATACCACTTCAACAACCACTGGGATGGCTACCAAACAATAATACGAAAGTAACGAGGGTTGACAAGATTCAAAAAACTGAAACTCTCATGAAGTGCTGGTGAGAATGTAAAATGATGCTGTTGATGTGGAAAATATTTTGGCAGTTACTCAAGAAATTAAGATAGAATTACCAGATGACCAACAATTCCACTCCTAGATATAAACGCAAAATAACTGAACATGAGACTCAAGCAAGTACTTATGCTATGTATATCTTCACAGTGGCACCATTTGCAATAGACCAAAGGTGGAAATAATTCAAAAATTTCCACCAACAGAAGAAAGAATAAACAAAATATGGGCTAGCCACACAAGAGAATAGAATTTAGCCATAAAAAGGAATAGAGTACTTGTTTTAATCTATTTTGCCATGGCTAGGACCAAAATACATGATGCAAACAACACAGAGGCAGAAAACTTGATTTGGTTCATGGTTTTACAGGTACATTCCACAGTCAGCTGACTCCAACACAGAAATCACAGCTGCATTGAGCTATAGAGGGAAAGTGAGCTCAGCTCAATGAAGAAAAAAAGCAGAGAGAGAGAAAGAGAGAGGAGGCTGAACACAGCTTGTTATGGTGGCCAGACCATGGAGAGAGGGGCAGAGATAAGAAACTCAAATGGCCAATAAATGCATAAAAAATGCTCAACATCATTAGCAATTGGAGAGATGCAACTCAAAACTATCCTGAGATTTCACCTAACTCCAACTAGAATGGCAATTATCCAAAACACAAACAACAACACATGCTGGCAAGGATGTGGACAAGTGCAAACTCTATTATTGGTAGGACCGCAAATTAGTGCAACCACTTTGGAAGACTGTATAGAAGATCCTCAGAAGAATGGGAACGAACTTACCATATAATCCAGCAATACCACTTCTGGAATGGAAACCAAACTACAAAACGAATGCATGTGTACCTATGCTCATAGCTGCATAATTCACAATTGCTAGACTACAGAGCCAGCCAAGATGTCCATCTATAGATGAATTATAAAACTATGGGATATGTACAGAATAGAATTTTACACAGGCATAAAGAAAAACACAATTGCATTGCATCATTTACAGGGAAATGGATGGAACTGGAGAACATCATGCTAAGTGAGATTAGTCAGTCACAAAAAATAAGAAATCAGATGCTCTCCCTAAAATGTGAAAGCTAGGGAGAAAATGGGTCATAGGAGAAACTCTAGACAAAGAAGGAGATACTATAGATGAGCAAATAAGGTGACCTAACTGACGGGATGGGAGGGGGGAACAGGGAAATTCTCTAATGTTCGTGATGTCAAAGTCAATCACTTAGCCAAACATGAGAAGGAGAAAGAGGGAGGGAACTGGGTAAGGGCTAATTGGGTGATGTATGTATGTATGCCTCCACCATCTGGTACTCCATTAAGATGTATGACTACAATACACCAATAATTAAAAAAATAATAAAAGCTGTTAAGGTTGCCGGGCGTGGTGGCGCACGCTTGTAATCCCTGCGCTTGGGAGGCGGAGACAGGAGGATCGCGCAGGTTTGAAGCCAGCCGCAATGGCTTAAGAGACCCTGTTTTCAAATAAAAATATAAAATAGGTCTGGGAGTGTACTGGGAGTGTAGCCCGGAGGTAGAAGGGTTTCCAGGAACCCCAGTACCACACACACAAAAAAAATAGCTGCTAAGGTCTGGTCTGGGAAAACACTGCCCCCAGCCATGCACCCAGAGACCTTACCCTGGCAACTACGCCCCACCTCCAAATATGGCTGCCTTGTCTATCACGTGAGGTGTGGGGAGACATTTTAAATCCAATCAATATTAGCCCTGATAGATGCTACAATGTAGATGACCCTCAGAATCATGCCAAGTGAAAGAAGCCAGAAAAAAGGTCACATAATGGGTGATCCCACTGATAATACATGTCCAGGACAAGCAGAATGAAGACAGAAAACAGAGCAGTAGTTGTCAGGAGCTCAGGCACAGAAGGAAGGAGGAGTTACTCTTTAGCAGGCACATGATTCCTTTAAGGAGATGAAAATGTTTCCAAACATTAGGTAGGTGATGGTTGCACAACATTGTGAATGTGCTGAATATCACTGAATTGTATACTTAAATCCAATTAACTCTGTCATATGAATTGCACTTCAGTGTTTAACACTGTTCAGAGGTACCAAATAAAAGCTATTCCTAGAGGAACCCAAGTGGCGGCAGAACCACCAAGCAGTTCAACCAGACATTGCTCCAGTGGCCCAAAGAGCTTTCTCTTTTGTGATACAATGAAGGATTTTAAATAATTCTTTAAAGCCTGCATATTTTCATGCCATCATATATATGGGAAGGAGCGTAGATTCCAGCCAGCCAGAAAAGGCCTGACAGAAAGTAAGAGTCCAGATAGAGGTTAATAAATGCAGCCAACTTAGAGAAACAAACATATGCTCTTGACCTTGCAGGAAGGTACTGTGCCAAGTAAGTCAGAGGCAGCAAGAGATACCAAGCAGCCAAGCAGCCAAGCAGCAAGGGATGTCTACTGAGATGCCAATGCCAGGCAAGCCTGGAGTGTCTTCAATCCTGCCCAGGAGACCCTAGATGGTTCCATATACTGACAAAGGCTTCAAAAGTATGGGTGAGCACTGAAGACAGAGGGAAAGTGGCTTGTTTCAGCAGAAGCCCCTTTATTCCTTACCAAGTTTCACAGAATCACCCTAAAATTTGCATCCAACTTAGGAACTTCAGTCCTCACCGGTATAACCTTGAAGAACCAACCTTTATACAAGTCTATGGAAATTAAAACTATATATCATCTTATTTTCTTCTCTTCAGAGAATTCTGTCCCCCATATAATGTTTAAAAGAACATGTTTGTCAGGTGACAAATATATCTAAAGTCAGCAGAATGGCCCACAAAACAAATTAGGGGTATAGAACTACATGTATATAGTTAGAAGCCTAAGAGATATGAACATTTATATGCATATCAAGGAAAACACATGGAAAATGTCAACGAATGAGGAAATAATATGTCTCACTCTGTCAAGGTAATAAAGTAACTTTCAGCTATTCCTGCCTTAGCATTTGCAGGACACAGTATTGAAAGTACAAGTAGAAGCTCATTTATGATATGAGCCGG
Source organism: Muscardinus avellanarius (assembly GCF_963383645.1). NCBI lineage: Eukaryota > Metazoa > Chordata > Mammalia > Rodentia > Gliridae > Muscardinus > Muscardinus avellanarius. The sequence goes on along the minus strand of NC_137799.1, from coordinate 68,930,282 downwards.
GTTTCTGCTCAATCCATCCAACGTCTGCCCACAAGATGCCCCTAGTCCCCAATGGTGTACTCCTGTTTATTATTTATTGGTACTAGGGATTGAATCCAAGAGCATTCTGCTTCTGTGTTATACTTCCAGGCCTATTTTATTTTTTATTTTGAAACAGGGTCTCATTAATTTGTTGAGGCTGGCCTCCAACCTGCAGTCCTGCTGCCTCTGACTCCCAAATACTGAGATCACAGACATGTACCACTGAGCCTGATGAAACATACTCCTCTTAAGTTCCTTAAAGAACCTGAGGCTGGAATGCTAGATTGGATTTAAAATGCTTGAATTTAAGAGCTTTTCACCAGGAGGTTTGTGGTCAAGAGAGCTATCTATACATTGACTTGCCCCTTTCTCCTTCCACCCTAAGATGTATCTTATATCACAAGGCCACTCCTCAAACCATGGCCCACTTCAGGAGGATGGACCTCAAAAAAAAAAAAAAATCAAGGGGAATCCCTACAGAAAGTCTCTAGGCCATTTGGGCAGAGATTTCTAGGGCTCTGAGAATACACAGCAAAATCTAGACAGAAAGGTAATGGGTCATGGGTAAGCACAAGTCTTCATCCCATGGAAAAAGGAGAAGATGGAGAAAGGCCAAAGAGAGCTCTTCAAGATTGTGCAAAGAGAGCTCTTCAAGATTGTGCTCCTCAAGGTGTGTTCTATCAATGGGAGTATGAACTCTACTTGAAGTTTGCTGAAATGATGAATCTTAGATTCAATTCCTGTCCCACTCAACCCAAATCTCTATGTGATTCCAATGCACATTCAAGTTCAAGCATGGCTAACAGAACAGGGGTTCTATTTTTTCCAATGAAACTGTGATGATGGAATGTCCAGAGACTTCCAATTTCTTGAGTTTGCAACTTCAAAAGTGAATGTCAGCTGGACAGGGTGGTGCACAGCCTGTAATCCCAGTACTTGTGAGGGTGGGACAAAAATATTGGAGGTTCAAGACCAGCCTCTGCAACATAGCAAGATTCTCAGCAACCTGGCAAGACTCTGTTTCAAAAATAAAAATCATCAACAAAAGTGTTTGGGGATGTAGCTCAGAGGTAGACTATCCCTGAGTTCCAAATTCACTCCAAAAAAAAGCAAATGGCAGATATGCCAGATGAACCAAAATTCCATTCTTGCACATGACAACACAAGAACCTGTGTAATTAATCCCTCAACAATGTAAGCAAAAGATCCAAGAAGACTGAAATGACATAGCTCATATCTGCATTTCTGGGTTCAGACTGAGCCATTGAGTTTTTATAGAAATGTAACAGATCCCCAGAAATTGTATTAACTCTGGCAGGGCATAATAATACCAGAAAATAAGTTAGAAAAATCTAGCTCTATAATTAAGAGCAGAATTCCACTATCTAATTATTATATTTTTCAATTAAAGCAGAGTTCTTAGTATCTTATCCACTGTTTCTTGAATTAGCACAGACCTGTGAGCATGTCCAGAACAGGAGTATGTTAATTAGGGAGAGATTTTCCCAAGAAGAAGGTCATCCCCCCTCACCTGATAATTAGAAATGTTATAATAATCTACTGATTCTTCAGGGTCACTTTTGTAGTGTTGACTGTCCTCAGGGATTCACAGAGAGCCACATCACAATTTTTCTCCAATTGATACTTTTACAGCTGCTTTTCCAGACTGTCACATTTCCAAGTCTACAAGAAATAGTTTGGGAAGCCACGTGACACTGGTGCTTTCTCCCAGCAGTGTCTGCCTTTCTATGCACATTCCAGTTCAAGCATGGCTAGCAGAACAGGGGTTCTATTTTTTTTTCCAAAGGAAACTGTGAGGAGTCTTTCTCCTCAGTCTGTGCATTTCTTGGTTGAGGACTTTAGCACCACAATTTCTCATATCCCAGTATATAGACCTTCAGAACCTGCATGTCATACAGTATCCTAGGATCTTCCTCCTCTTCACCTATTGATGAGTGGGGCCCAAGTACAGATGTTGGGAGACTTCCTTACTTCACATTACTACATTACTTCAAGGGGCACCTGATTTAACCCGCTACCAGGGTACTATTACTGCCAGATAAGCTAGGCCACTGAGGTTCTGAGTATGCTTTTAGAAAACTCTTTCTGATATAATTGTGAATGAGACACTAAAGCAGAAATACAAAAAGGAGCAGTTACACTAGCCCCAAAGTACTAGAAGTAGAAATAATCCGAACCAGACAGCTAGCAGTGAGTGTGCTAAGCACTTTCCAAACACTCGTGTTGTCATTTAATCTTCACAATTCTTTGAGTGCCAATGTTATCACTGTTTTACAGATGAAAGCACTGAGATTTGGATTGCTAAATTTAAAGTTCTTGACCAGCATAATATACCCTTGAAAAAATGAAAGTCTCCAGAAGGTCCAACGAGATCCCCACATGTTTGATGATTTCAGCATATTCCAAAGATCGTATTTGTCTCCTGTTCCAGCTCCCATCTGTCTCGTTGCCACACCTCCACACTTCTTTAACCCTAGCTCCTGTAGACAACCATTCTCTCCTATTCATTTCTCCTGCCATTGGCCCAGAGGAAGCTTAGGTCATCTCTCTTCTCTTATTACAGTGGTGCCCTAATTTATCTTCTTAGTCCAGCCCCTCACTTCTCTTAAGCCCCTCCCCCCAGTGCAGCATGAGCTTCCAAACACACAGGTCAGGGAACAGCCCTTACTCAGAAAGGAGCCAGCTTCCCAAAAGGTACACTCAGTCTCCTACTTGCCTTCCTCCTTTCTTTTCTTCTACCATATTGGTCTTCCTGTACTTGCCCCAAAGGATGGGATCTCTAACCCCAAACACAAGCCCATGGCTTTGGCCACTGCTCATTCCATTCCCTAGGAGCAGAGGGCCCATCTCTTCATTCTTCTCCCAGTCAAAACCTATCTCTTCCTTGAAGGCTCAATTAGAAGCGACCTCCTGCTGCCTGCCTAGTTCCCTCTGTCAGAATGAATTCTTGCTTCCTAAGCATTCCCAGGCTAGATGACTTGTCCTTGAGCTACATTTATTGTATTCTATAGGTATTAATTTGCCTGATTCCCTGCTAGGCAGAAAGACTCAAGGTCATCTTTCTAACCACAATACCTACAAGCTTTTCACAAGAAATTACCATCTGAAAAGAGCCCCAAGTGAGACTTTTTCCTTTAGAGCTTGAAGGCTTTTTCCCTCCTCCTCCTCAGTGAAAATTCTGGGATTGACTTCATTTCACATTTTGCTTTTGTTGTGTTTTGTTTTGTTGTTTTGTTTCCGGGCTAAAAAAATACAACTTGAAATCAAATCTTTTTCTCTCAAGTCTTACCCTATTCTAATTTCTTTCTTCTCCAGTCTTTATTTTCTATTTTCCGCTTTTATTTTTGCTATTTTATGTTTCCTTTAATTTACCTCAACTTCTCTGGAACAAGAAGGGATATAAATAAATGGATGTATAAATAAAGAGTAGGTTTTTGAAAAATGATTGACAATTTGAACCGAAAGCAAGATTCCTACTGGGAAAGAAGTGGAGAACTTGGACCAAATTGGTTACAATTTCTATCAATAGTCAAAGGGGGGAGGACACAAGACTCCAACAAGCAGTCTGTCCCCTGAAACTCAAAAGTATGCCAGAGTAAAAAAAGGAGGAAAGCTACTTTGATCATCTGCAGACTTTAGCATTTTGAGGCCCAGGTCCTAAATAGGCGCCCAGTAAACTGAGCATTCCAAGAGAACTTTTTATTGAACTTTCACTTCCCAAGCTCACTCCCACAATAGTGACCCGCTAGTTGTTTATGGGGCAGGGGCTGGAGGAAACCTGCAGATGACATACCAGGAAGAATTGCAGGAAAGCTAGTGTTCCTAGGAATCATCCTTGGTGCAAAATCCCCTCCCTACTTCTTAGGTTTGTATATAACTACTCATCTGCATGTTGGAAATAAATTTCCATGTGTTGTAAAAAAAAAAAAAAGAAACATATTTGAAAGCAGCTTGGCAAGATGAATTTTATTTTTTGTAAAAAAGGGTCCTGCCACCGGTAAAGTCAGGCACTCAGAACAAAACGGCTGGATCCTGCTGGGTATTTTATGTCCAGCGCAGGGCATCTGTGCTGTGCTCCTATTGGTGGGAGCATGGCCTCATAATCTTTAACCACTGGCTGAAGAGAAGGCTAGGGAAAGGGTAGGCACTCACAATTTCCGGGAAATGCTATCTTGACAAAAATTATAACCGTTCACTAGGTTACACGATGATAGTTCTACAAAATGGAGCCCAAGTTATTTGTTTGATAGACAAGATCTAATTCTATTCTCACATGCAAAAAAGAGGGGAAGATTGCTGTGCATTCCTGAGCAAATCAGAGTTCCTTCCCACTGCAACAATGGCGGAAAGACACCAGAGCTGAAGACAGAAGGTGTTCATGAACCTACATTTGCCTAAAAACTTACTGGCCAGGTGATTTCTGGAAATCACCCACCTTTTCAAGCCTGTTTTTTTTTTTTCTTTCCTAAACTGGAAATAGCTATACTTTCCTTCCTCGTACCTTGAGGAACAAACAAATGACATGTGGACTTGTTTTACAAACTCACCCTAGACATGGCTGCTATTTCCATTCCAACAAAGGTCCATTTAGAAAGACATCAGAGCACAGAAACACAGACCACAGATTTTAAAAACAGATGGCCTAGGATTTAAATTTTGATCCTGTCACTTCATAGCTTTGAGACTACCAGCCTACAAGTAAACCTCTCTCTGCCACAGTTTTCTCATTTGCAAATAGGATAAGATAATCTTTAATAATCTGATAGGGTTGTCATGAAGATAAAATGAGGTTTTTTATTTTTTTATTCTTTTGCAGTGCTGTGGATTAAACCCAGGGGCATTCTACTTCCAAGCTATACCCCCAGCCTTAGTTTTTATTATCTATTTTGAAACAAGGTCTCGCTGAATAGCAAAGGGCCTCACTAAGTATTTGAGGCTGTCCATGAACCACGATCCGGTCTCAGCTTCTCAAATTCTGGGACTAGAAGCAGGCGCTGCCGTGCCCGGCTCGTTTTTTTTTTTTTTTTTTTTTTTTTTTATATAAAGAAGTGCCTGCATATAATAAATGTTACACACTAATACACTGTTTAAAAATATTCCACAAACCAAGTACTATGCTGAATGCTGCAGGACACACACACACACACACACACACACACACACATACCCCACAAGTGAATCCTAGCAGGGTTTTCATAGACTCAGGCATTATTTTAAGCTGTAACCTAAGCATTACAACATAAACTTCTCAGGGGCAGGAAATCAGATTGACAACCTTGCCAGTAGACTCAATGAAATTTTACAATTCTCCTGAACTTTCAATTTCAGGTTTCTGGTTTGTGTGGTCACATAATTAATTTGCAGCATCTTTCCTAGACTTGCTGTGATTCATTTATTCTCAGGAAATGTTCACGTGGCTTTTTAAAAACACCATTTATTTAATGAACTGTCATTATGACAGCTGTGAAGAAATTTCACTTTCGTGTTTTCCTGAAGGGTTATTTCATACATACTTTTCAGCTGCCCACACTCAGGGAAGACACAAAATCCAGGAAGGGCAAGAAATTAAAAATCACTTCACTGGATGAAAGGTTTACAAGGTAGCCCACATTTGTCTTTGTGAGCTCAGTATTTTGGATTTTACTTGTTGGTTTGTTTTAAGTGGAACATTGATGAAGGAGAACATCTTTTCCTTCTTCCTGTTCCCTGGCTTGAAGGGGGTAACTTGGTAAAACTTCAGTGAAGCCCAAGTATACTTTGTCACTCTTGGATAATGTAGTTGTAATTAATCAAGTTTTTTTTTTAAAGATGATTGGCAGACAGCCATATTCCAGTTTTGAAATTCTAAAAATGTTAGACCATGATTGACTACTTCTTTTGAAGTACAGCAGAAGAGTTGTCCAACTTGTTACCAAGCCCCCCAGATCTCCTCTGTTGACACAGAAGGAAACCCCTAATTACATGAGTCACTATAGTTTTACAACTGAATAAACTATTAACTAAATTGGAGAAACTGTCCTCAGGATGATAAAGGCCATTCTGGAAATCCATGCCAAAGCACTCCTGACTTATACCTTTTAAAGAAATGACCACTTGTAATGAGATTGATGGCTGGAAGATTAAAAGTGAAATCCAATATGCTTTTCCCAGGTCTCAACAGGCTAAAAGGAAAAGAAATTTCCTAGGCATTTTCCCTTTAATGTTTTTATCTTAGGAGTAGGCATGAAGACCCACTCTGCATCTTGTGAAAGATAACCAGCCCTTTGACGGTGACATAGTTTGGTCCTGTGTTATCAACTCTCCGATATGCTTTTCTGCGTTTGCTTTTTTTCAATGTTTATATTTGTGCAGCTTCTTTAATTCTGATTTCTTAAAAGTGTATATACAGCCTCTAAATGCAGTATACATTCTGTATACAGGTGTCCCACCTGGAGAAACAGCAGGAAGATGACCCATTGGGCATTATCATGACTCTGATGACCTGCTTTGCTCTGCCAATGATTTCCAAGGCAGCCTGATGTGCACAGTTGAGAAACTGCCTTATGAGCCTGCATCTGCACACACCGTGAGCCACAGGGTAGAGCTGGACAGCCGGCAACAACATTAGGACCCTCAATCTCTTACAACCTCAGAGGGAAAATAAAGACGGAAACCCATGTAACAAACTTGGGCACTAGACCTTGCTCTATCCTTCTAGGAGTTTTTAAGGAGAAAGATCTTAAGAATTATTTTCACACCTATGGTGGTTACACACTCTACTCTTTTAATATGAAACTTAACAACAGGCCACCTGGTTATCCTCTGGAGGGGGTTTCAATCTGTTCATTCACGATGGTATTTTGGCACATATTAAAATCATTTCTGAGCCAGGCGTAGTACGCCGGCCTGTAATCTCAATACTTGGGAGGCTGAGACAGGAGCATCACACATTCGAGACTAGCCTCAGCAACCTGGCAAGACTCTATTTTGGAAAGGGGAGGGAGAAAGGGGGTGCAGCTCAGAGGTAGAATGTCCCTGGGTTCAATTCCCAGTATTATCAAAAAGAAAAATAATTGTTTCTGAGAAATAAAATTCAAGGACATTATTGAAAACAAACAAAAAAACACTTTTTTTTCCTACCTGTTCAGTGCTGTTTTTATTTGGCTATCTAAAACAAGAGAAGCTGCCAGACATTCCCTATTGGTGTCCAAGCACCTGTTTTTCTCTCTTCCAACCAATTTAGTCCCCTGTGAGTTACTGACTATGGAAAGAAGCCCAGTCTTCATGAAAGCAGGTCTGTTCTCAGAGGTGTTCAGACCACAGAACATATAACTTCAAAGCAGCCCTGGAAATCGCTTACAGGCTACTTGACCAAACTCCCTCCGCTGTCCAATCAAAGAGACGAAGCAGGGTAAAGTGTAAGACTTACCCAAGGTCATGCCACTGAATAGTGCCGGAGCCTGGCATAGCATCCAGCCGGCTTCCGGTCTAATGTTCTTTCCCCCTATATTTCCTAAGATATGCGTTTTCTTCCAGAATCTGTCTAAAGAGATTCTGTTAGGGCTGAAAATTTTTCTATAAAATGCTGGGTGTGATGCCGGGCGTGGTGACGCACGCTTGTAATCTCCGCGCTTGGGAGGCAGAGACAGGAGGATTGCGCAGTTTCGAAGTCAGCCGCACTGGCTTAAGAGACCCTGTTTCCAAATAAAAGATAAAAAATAGGTCTGGGAGTGTAGCCCGGAGGTAGAAGGGTTTCCAGGAACCCCAGTACCACCAAAAAAATATATATATATGTTGGGAGTTTTTCAATGATTACTATGGTGTAATGCCATGATGAGCAAAGAGGTAGGATGCTTGTGTTAGAAGCAGATGGAATAGAAGTACCATTTTAGGATTCAAGTTCACAGAATGAATTGGAGACATGGCAAAGCCAATGGGTGAATGCAAAACTCGGGGCCACTTTACTTCAAACATGGAGGCCAAAAGTGAGAAGGCCGTTGCCTTAAGAGGAAAGCCAAGGACATCCCTGCTTCAATTGATTCCAACGAGAGGGTAACTGAGACCTTCTGTTCAATAAAATTACATCCTCTGGTCATCCTGTGGAACAGCCCCCTTAAGTAATTCTGGTACTTACCTACAAACATTTACCCATTGGTGCCATCTTTATTTCTGGATGGATGGTGATTTTAAAAGAAGATACAAATGGAGACATGTTAGTCACAGTTTTGGTCTTCAAGGCTTCCAAATTTCTAAGGCCAAACAACCATGTTTGCCATGTGTTCAAATTATGAAGATCTATCTCACAAGATAGTTGTGAGACTGAATACCTAGTTCCAAATTCCAAATATTTTTTCTGTCACAAATTATTAATTCATTGCTTGAAAATTGTTTTTAGATTTCTGTGTTTACCCCCAAAAGTCTTTTCAATTACAAAATGTTATAGTATGCTATATTTGCAATTAAAATAAATTCCCAGCCAGGCGTGGTGGCGCACACTTGTAATCCCCACACTTGGGAGCCTGAGACAGGAGGATCGCGCAGGTTTGAAGCCAGGCACGCTGGCTTAAGAGACCCTGTTTCCAAATTTTAAAAAGTATAAAAATAGGTCTGGGAGCGTCGGAGGTAGAAGGGTTTCCAGGAACCCCAGTACCACCAAAAATAAATTAAAAAATAAATAAATAAATAAATAAACAAATTCCCATTGTTGAGATATAGCCAAATAAGGAAGAAAATAATGAAACTAATAAGAGGCATTTTCCTAAAATCTTTAATGCTAGCAAATGAAGAAAACTAGATTAAACAAAGAAGGATAGGAAAGAATGGGAAAACCCTGAATTAAAATTATGAGCACTTCTGAGAATTATTTAGTCTGATGATAATTAGACTGTCTTCAATGGAACAGAGTGGGCACTGCATTAACAAAAGATGGAGGAAAGAAGAAAACCGTGTAAGATGCAAAGAAGTGAGGGAATGAGCTCTTCAGGCCTGTGTCTGTCCTGTGGGTGGTGGGGTGTATTTGAGACAATTGGGCTACTCCAGCAAGAATCGAGGTCCTGGTTATCACTGGGGCTTCTCAAAGGTGATTCCTGGTTTAGCCACACAGCACCCCTTGAGAATTTGTTAGAAATACAAAACATCAGGATCCATCCCACACCCAGTGAACCATAAAGATTTCTCTTTCAACACTCTTTCTCAGTTTGACTGGTCATCAGTTATGTGAAATGAATAATGTAAGAAACTGGTCACCTCACAGAACATTTGCAGCTCAGGCATTTTGACCATATCTAGTCAGGACTTTAACGCTTCCTTTCTCAAACTTGGCAGGACACTGGAATCCCTGGGATGCTTAAAAAACACCAATGGTCTGGGTCCACCCCAAGGAATTATTCTTAGTTAACTGATATGGGGGGATAGGAGAGAATTCCCAGGTCATTTAATACATGACAATTAGATACCAAAATTTTTCTGAATTTTATTCATCTTATGTACAGGATTTTAAAAAGAAGTCTTATAGATCCTCTCTTCATGGCGCCACAATTAAGTTTGTGCCTCATCAGTTTGGAGTCACTGGGGTGCCCAGACCAGTTAGGGGCTGCTTCCTATAGGCCAGCAGAGGAAGGCCTATACTGGAGGCCATTATCCAGAGAGATATTTGCCAATGAATGCAGACAGTTTGGGTTGTTAAGATGGTGAGAGTGGGGAGTTGGCTACAGAAATCAAGTGAGTAAAGACCAGGAAAATGTCCAAACACCCTACAGTACACAGGACAAGCCCTTACAACCAAGAGTGATCCTGCACTACATGCCATCAAGGCTGCTTTTGGGAAACACTGCTTTAGGCAAATTAGCTCTTCTCAATCTGTCTCAGCTCTTGCATCTTAGATTTGGTGGAAGAAGAAAAGCTGTTCCACAGCCCCAGACACCTCAACTCGCCTCAACAAGAACCCGCTTTCTGCAAATGTCTGTACGAGTTAAGAGGCGCCTCCTCGGTTATTAAAAAAAAAAAAAAAATGCCTCAACAGGGATTGGTTGTGTGGGCTGTAATCCAAGTACTTTTGAGACTAAGACAAGAGGATCACAGGTTTGAGGTGAGGCTCAAAAACTTAGCAAGATATTTCAAAATGAAAAATCAAAGGACTAGAATGTAGTTTGGAGGTAGAATACCCCGGGGTTCAAAATCCAGTACAAAAAATTTAAAAAAGTAAATAAAAGAGTGCTTCCCTTCCTATTCAGATATGATTCTTTTTGCATATGCTCCGTAGTTGAGGAATCCCAGAGGGTAGAAAGGATGTGGAAGGATTTGGGCACACGAATCTTACCCTGACATCCTAGCAATTCCTAAGACCTGCCTCGACTCTTCATTTGCAAGTATCGAAGTTTTTAAAATGATGATGCCCAGGGTACAGCAGAAGAGAGAAATGAAGTGGAGTTCGGATCCACTGTCAACCAAACACAGGTTGATCTAAGGGATTGCTATTCAGATTCCGAGGGCTGCTGCTGCCCGCTGCGGAGAGCCAACTGTACCAAAGGGCGCAGCTCTTAACTCCTTTCTTTGTTGTCTGCCTAGAGAATAAGCGCAGCATAAAACCTCTTACCATCAACTGTCTGTTCTACGCCCAATTCTTCATATCCACTGTTCCAAAGATTTCCACGCTGATTCTGAGCAATTTATGTCAGCCCAGGTGTTCAGAGTTCCAGGTTGAAACATTTGGCTAATTAACATCATGCAGCAAACACTCAAAATCACTTCAGCTGCCACTAGAACAAAACAAAACTCCCCAAAACAAAAACTGTGGGGAAATACAAACAAATGGCAGTATTCTGTGGAAAACAATGTACGGCTTGGGTGACTATAAAAGCAGCAAGCGCTTTCCTGAATTAATACTGTGTTCCTTAAAAACATTTTTTTTTCTAAAAGGAATTATATTGAGTTTGTGTAGAGACTTGAAAGTACACATATTTATATAGAATACAGCTATGTGCCAGGATGCCAAATCATTAGCACTTTCTTGAAAAGAAAAAAAAAAAAGGTATGGTGTAAAAGCAGTATGAACCCCAAGAGTGGCAATTTGGGAAATATCAAAAGAAATGGCCATTCTTCTATTGAGAAAGCCCAAATGCCCTTTCTCCCCCAGTTTTGGAGCCACAATGCTCTCAGCTGCAGTTCTCTTTACACTTTATAATTCTCCAGCCCCCACCCCTTCCCACAGCCCCACTCAAGGTCCCAATTTAATTCCTGCATTTTAATCCTTTTAAATGCCCATTTGTCCCTTTCTCTCCAATCACTTTCAGCTAACCTTCACGTCTTTGGGAAGGAGCCAGAGGTAGTTCTGTCGGAATTAATTTTTTTTTTTAAAGGTAGGAACTGTAGAGTGTTGAGAAAGAAATCCAGTTTTCTCGCTTTTGAGACTGGGGATCAGGGTGAGGTACACTGAGTTCTTGACGTATTTTCATTTCTAAGTACGAAGAAGGAGAGGGAGGCGGGAGGGGAGCGGTTCTGGCTTGAGACATGGTTGGATTCCCAGGTGGTATTCAGGTGTGGCTCCATCAGAGTTAGTCTGCAGGAAGGGGTGATGTGAAACCTTTTATATACTATGCTATTGTGTCTTAAATGTCCCCCAAAGTCCATGTGTGGAAGGCTCGGTACCCGACGTAGCAGTGGTTAAAGTGGGGCCTCTAGAAGAATGGATCACGAGGGTTCTGCTCTCAAGAATGGATTAATCCACTTATGATGTCCTAACTCAATGGGTTTGGGGGAAGAGCTATAATAGCCTGCTAGCGCTCTCCTCTGTGACCAGCAGGAGGTGAACAGCTCTCCTCCTTATGCACTCGCCATCATGACATTCTGCCTTACCACTGTTCCAAAGCAATGGGGCCAACTGACCCATGAAGTGAAACCTCAGGGACCAAGAGCCAGAAAAGTATTTTGTTATAGTGATGGAAAGCTAACTAACACACTCTCCTAAAGAAAGAGAAGATCAAGCCCACAACCTTGATCCAAACAATACCTCAGGTATTATGAGACTCGGAAAGCATGTTTTTGAATACACTGTTCTGCCTATGACTCAGCTTATTTCTAGGAAAATCATTTTCCTCCACAAGTTCCAGAAGCCATGGATTTCTGAATGAAGCCTGGGGAAATAACTGACAGACCTATATATATTTTTTTCTTTTTTCCTTTTAACAATTTTTTTATTGAACATAAATAGTATACATTTAAACTATATTTGGTGCCCTCTCCCCCCGCCCCTGTTTTCCCTTCCCCCCTCCCACCAATGGTTGTCCAGGTTAACCATGTCATATTCATAGTTTTACACATATTCAGATGTAGACCCTCATTAATCAAGATTAGCCTTCCTCCTCTCCTATCTTTCCATTCAAACTTTGCTGGTATTTCCCCTCCATTATCTGGAGTCCCACTGGTATCCTCTGTGTTTCCTAGTTTGGGCATATTAGAGGAAACCTATGTACCTTCTTCTTCTGTGCTTAGCTGATCTCACTTACCATAATGTTCTCCAGGGCTTTCTATCTTCTTGTAAATGATATAATTTTGTTCTTCTTTATGGCTGAATTGAATTCCATTGTGTGTATTTCCCAAAGTTTTGCTATCCATTCATCTGTTGATGGAGATCTGGGTTGGTTTCATATTTTGGCTATTACAAATTGTGCTGCTATGAACATAGGTATGCATATGTTGCTGTATTTCTCTGAATTCAGCTCCTTTGGAAAGATACCCAGGAGTGGTATGGCTGGATCATATGGTGGATCTATTCCCACCTTTCTTAGGAATCTCCACACAGATCTCCATATTTGAACCATTTTTGTGCTTCTGGAAATGGACATCGATACTTTTTAGGATAATATAACTAAGTGATACAAAAAGAAGAAATCTCATTTTAGGGTAAGAACAAGACATAGCTTCAGTTCATTTCGGAGTCTGGAAAGCACAATTCAAGTTCAGTGGTTTGGGAGCTCCCAGGTACAGCAGCTGCAGAAGCAGCAGAGTCTACTACCCACCCAAGGACAAGCTGCCACCCACCGCTGGTTGTGTCTCTCATGATGGAAGGCAGTGTGCTGAGCGCTATCAAGAGCACAGGTGAGCAAACGTGTGTTAGTCAGCTTTCCAATACAGTGACAGATACTTGAAATAATGAACTTTAAAAGGAGGAAATGTTAATTTTGGCTCATGGTTTCAGAGATTTTAGTCCATAGGTGTTTGGCCATGTTGCTTTGAGCTGAAGCAAAGACCGTGATGGGACTGTGTGACGGAGGAGGCTGCTCACTGTATGGTAGCCAGGAAGTAGAGAGAGAGAGAGAGAGAAGGGTCCAGAGTCTCCGTGTCCCCTTCAAAGGCACACCTCTAATGACCTAACTTCCTACCACTATCCCCACCTTCTGAAGGTTTCACCACCTCCCAATAGCCACACAGGCTGGGGAAACAATCCTTCACAATATGGGCCTTTGGAAGATAGTAGAGATCCAAACTAACGCAATCACTAATAGGGTTGAGCACAGGTACCCTTCAGTATCCAGGAGAAGCTTGGCACTCTCTTGGGGATGTCCATTAGGAAAGAGGTACCGGAGGGAGTCTACTCAAGAGAATGAAGCTCCTACAACAAAATAAACACCAAAAACTTTGGAACACCCTGTGGTTCAAGTCTACCCACAAAGCAGCTTGGTTTCCATCCCCTAGTGCCAAGTTCTATAAAATAGGCTAAAATATTTATGCATATGATTAAATAGCTCTGACCAAAGGTTGTGGGAGATATTAAATAATATCCCAAAGCTCTTTTGATCATTACTATTATTTTATTTTTATGATTGTCTCTTAGGAAAATAATGTACAGTCTTTCTTTGTACTTTCTTGGTCTATCATATTGAGCTTCTCTGCCCAATGTTTGATCATCTTCTGCTCCTTCTGCCCTGTGTTTGGTCCTAGTCTTGCTTTTAAGTTACAATTTTTTCAGAGAGAAGGTATCTGATTTTTCCTTCTCATTCTTGTGTGGGAAGAGCTCTTGGCTGGCCAGCCCATGGAGCAGCTGCTTTTGGGTCAAGTGCACAGCTATATTCTAGAGATGGGTAGAGCAGAACATAGCAGTCTACAAGGTAAGCCACTACCCTTGGAAGGAGACTATGGGCCTGGCTGACACAGTGATTACTCAGAGTACTGTCACAGAGTTAAAGACATTAGCAAGTTTTCTCATACTTGTTTGAAAAGAAAAACTGATTAATTTCTCTTGATCACTGGGCAAATCTACTCCTAAATTTTTCCAGATTTCATCTTGAAAGTCTTCCAGGATAAGAGAATAAGAAACAGATCACAAAATGCAATAGAAGAAACAAACTTAATGACACACAAAGTATGGATAAATTCCAAGTTAGAGAATAATCAATGAGTGGTTTGGTAGCACAGGAGTGTAAGACAGGCAGATACAGGAGTAGACTCTGTTCTTGACATAATGCTATGACGTAGTCACCAAACTGCTGTTACAGCAGTGGCCAGTAAAACCACATATCTGCCCTAGGCCCTGCAATTCCAAGTTCTGGACATCTCTTGTTTCAATTTTGTATTTCCAAGAGGCAATTTTTGCCCTCAGTGCCATGTGTGTCTTTATCATGAGCCCTACTTCTGAGGGAAGTTCTCTTGCAAATGGAAAAAAAAATTAATATATGCATCATACATTTGTCAGGAAGAAAGACAAAGTGTTCTGGAAACTTTAATATAAAAATTATTTCTTTTTTTTCTTTTGTAAATGCAATGTAACAATTTGGAAAAAAAAATAAGTTCTGGCCCCAAAAGCCAAGGCCTGAAAAAAAAAATCAGACAATAGGCTTAAGGCAAAATTAAGCATAGACTCAAAATCACAGGCCTAGATATTATGAGTCCCTACTAGATCATTATTGTTCCATTCCTGTAAGAAATCTTTTGGGTAGTCATGGAATAAGGAAAGGTGTGCCAAAAGCTAGGGGCACTGGCAAATGTCATTCAGGTTTTCAAACTGAAGAAGAAACAGATTCTCAAAACTGTACAGAGTTCACTTTGAGAGGTCTAGGGAAAAATCATAAATGGTTTATTAGACTGCTCATGAAAAGCCAAGAAAAAAAAGTACAGTCACCAGGAGGCAGCAGAATTTTACTCAGAATTGGCTGTATCAGCTTAAGCTCATGTTTCTCTCTGATTATATTGCTATACCAAAATATGAGTTCAATAGTGGGGTTTTTTGCTGTTTTTGTTTTTGGAGTGTGTGTTACTGGGGATTGAACCAAGGGGCATTCAACCTCTAAGCTACACCCCCCCAGCCCTATATTTTTATTTTAAAACAGGGTCTCACTATGTTGGGTGGGCCTCACTACATTGCTGAGGCTGGCCAAGAACTTATAATCCTCCTGTCTTAGCCTCCCAAGTACTGGGATTACAGGCAAGGACCACCAGGCACGGCTCTCAACCATGCATTTTATGGGGTGTCTTAAGACATTCTTAGCTGGGCATGGCGGCACACACTCATCCCAGCATTCAGGAGGCTGAGACAGGAGAATTATGGTTCATGGCCGGCCTCAGCTACTTAAGTGAGGTCCTTTGCAACTCAGTGAGACTCTGTTTCAGAATAAAGAATAAAAAATAGGGCTGGGGATGTAGCTCGGAGGTAGAATGCTTCAGGTTCCATCCCCAGTACCGCAAAAAAAAAAAAAAAAGATATTCATATATGTCTTATATGTGATGAGGGAGGTAGTTATAATTTATTGTAAGCCAAGATCCAACTCAACAGAAGTTCCCAGCATCTTGCCACAGGACTCTAGCTTTGGTCTATCCAGCTTGACATTTTTAACATGCACTTGGATAAAGATAGGGCAATCCCAATGAAGGAATTACTTCCACTGATGTTATGTACATAGGTAAGAATACCAATGTCAGTCTCAATATCCTGTATAGGGATGGGAGGAGCGCAGAGGGAGCCGGGGGAACGCTCACCACGTGCTGTGTGCATGCATGCCGCTATGCCTCTGAACTACATTGTGATGTGAGACTATAATGCACCAGTAAATCGTAAAAAAAACAATCTTTAGAAGTTGTGATGGTTAGTATGGATTGTCGACTTGACTGGATCGTGAAACACGAGATTATGTGACTTTGGGTATGTTTATGAGATGACTGGTTTATGTACTGAGAGACTGAAGAGAAAGTTCTGCCCTGAATGTGAGCAGCATGGATCTGATAGGCGCAGGTTCCTGGGTAAAAGAGGAAAGGTGTGTGAAGGCATGTGTGGTTCTTCCTGAAGAAAGCATGTCTGCTCTCGTCTGAGATATCAGCCTTCAGCTCTTCAGACAGGATCCTCACCTTAATTTCTCTGGAGAGTTTCCTGGCCTTTCCATCCTGGGCTGGGACTGAATTAGTGGTCACTCTTGATTCTGAGACTCCAGCTCTTGGACTACTCAATCTCCAGCTCCCTCCTGCAGTTGGAAACCTGGGACTATGCTGCTTTGGACTGTAAGCTTATTTAATAAATCCCCCTTTCCCAAATACATTTTCTGTGAGTTTTGTTACTCTAGTGAACCCTGACCAATACAGAAGTGAGTGCTGAGAAGGACTGAATTGCACAGGGAGATATGGCAGGCATGATGGGTTAGATCTAGAAAGATATCATGTTTGGGGGTCCAAAATGTAAGTAGATAAGTAGAAGGCTGGGAAATCCATGGCTTAATCAGTAGTGTAGGAAAATACTGTTTTTAATGACAGAAAGCTTTCCATGATTCAAAGTTGGGGCAGGCCATCAATAAAGCTTATAAGTTGCATTTAATGTACATGTGTATTAGAGAACTAGGGAAAGGTAATAAGAATTTTTTTTTTTTACTCTGGACCATACCTGGAATAATACCTTCACTTCTACTGTGCATTCTTTGAGGGATACATATCCAGTGCCATAGAGAGAGAGCTTAGTTTCCAGGTTAGTGTAAGAATGCTCACATCATATGAAGAATGGTCAAATAAATTGTGTATATTTAACTTGGCAAGTAAGAGTTGGGGGACATAGCAAATCTTTTTGAAATAAATAAGAGGTATCCATGTAAAGAGAGACCATACTTCATTTATGTATCTCCAAGAGACAAAATTAGAGATGGAAGCTATACAGAGTATCTTAGTTTGTTATGAAAATGGAATAGGCCTGGCAGGTATCCAATGGCCCAGCTACCACTAGTGGGAAATGTACAAAAGAGTGTGGACCTCTAGATGGAATGTTGGCCTGGGTAATCCCTGAAGGTTCTTTTGAATCTGATAAGGCTATACTTTTTTCTCCATTATGTTTTTAGCTTTATATTTCAGCACTGATCTAGTCATTTCGCTGGTGTCAAAAGCCTGTTATTTCTTCTAATTAAGACTTAAACCTATACCTTTAACCTACCATTTAAAGACTTCTAGCAGCTGTTTCATTTGCTTTTCATTTTATTTTCAGAAAGAGTTTTTGAGTGTACCTACTATAACCTGGGCAACTCAAGACACAGCTGACCAATGTATGGTCGCTGACCTCAAGGAGCTCACAGGCTAGGCAAATAAAGAATTTTAATATGATGATGTTGACATGAAAAGGGACAGACTTGGCTCAGTTTGTACCTGATGTGAGCATGAAGGCAGGACCTTCAGAGCCAGCCAGGGAATACTTAAATTAAGACAGGAGCCTAGGTGCTATGTTTTCAGAGCCAGCATCCTGACCTCTCTCTGTGCTCGTTTTATTGTGTAGAGAAATCACTTCAAGCAGTAGTATAGACAAAGCCAATGAACTTTTGCGAGATGAACTCTGTTGGCATAGGATGAGTAAAAACAGAAGCTTACTTCACCATCCTCCTTTATCCCAGAAAAGATTTCTAAGTCCTCGGAGAAAACAATTTGGTATAAGGTTTATGGTCCTCCTGGCCATTCCCTGGGGGAGGAGAGACTAATACTAAACAGATTCTGAATGCCACTGGACCTGGTTAACACAGGGGAAGGTGCACACTCTACAACTAGCTTTTATCTGGTAGGCCTAAAGAGGTCTTTGTTCTCTACTTTCAACTTTACCAACAATCTCTGAGTGGAAATAAGTGTAAATAAGCCTCAAAAATCAGGCAATAAGGGGTGGGGCGTTACCATGTTCTCCAATATAACTCATGATAAGGGAGCCCTAAATAAAAATACTACTTTTTCATTTACAATTTTGTGTAATCATGCTGAATTCAGACAAACCATGAGGAAGAGGAGTGGTAACATCAGGAATCACACTCTACTCTGATCCCGTAGAAAATTCTACATGATGGGGATACTAGAGTTAAATGTAACATCACATTTAAACCAAACCACAGAGAGCAAATAGTATTTTCTAATTCAGAATGATGTTCGTGAGGATCAAAAGCAGAAAACACATTTAGCAGAATATGTAAGGGTACAAATCAAGCTGGGAGATGGTTCGTGCACTGTCAGGAGCCGTACTGACAGCTTATCACCCTGTGGATACAGTTAAACAGTCCACCATACATGCTGATATTATATGGGGCCACCGTATAGTCACGTTATGGCTCAGTATGTGCATACTGTAATATAAGCCACTCTCATAAATAGAAGAAAAAGTTAGCTCGCACAGTCAGAAACAGCTTGCTTAACCACATTATGGTATTTAACCATGTGCTTATTTTTTCAATTGTATTAAATTGCTCTGGAGGCAGTGACCTAACAAATAGAGAAGTATCTCTTCATGGAGTGCACAGAAGCATCTTTTCAGATCATGATCAAAGTCCCGTTTGTTGTGTTCAATAATGCCACCCCTTTCAACTGCTGTCCTCCCAGCTACCCATCAGGCAACCAGGTCTTACCTGTGCACCTAAGGGTCCTTGCATGCACGAACATCTCACCAGAAACTGTTTTGTTACTTCAGCACTTTAGCCCTTTGATGGAAAAAGGCAAGGCAGACCCCCTAAAAACCATTTCTGGAGTGCCAACGACTTTAGTGCATACTTTCAGTTTGAAATAGTCAACCTTATGTAATAGGACACAACTCAAAATCATTCTAGGTTCCAACTTAGCAGACTTCAATCTGCTCTGAACACCAGAGATATCCAGATTGCTGAGCACAAATGGCTGGATAGTTGTTAAGATGGGGCATCAATGATCTCTGAGCAAATTCTCACACATGCATACATCCCAAAACAACCAAAAAAGACCAACAATCTCAGACACCAAGCAGGATACCTGTTGATAGAAACTGCTTGAGAAGTCCAGGATAGAAAGAGATTTCCAGAGCTGTAGCTGGTGCATTAGTTGTTGAGATATTCAAATACATCTGCACTGACTGCTGAATAACTTTGCCTTGATACTGAAAATTCCCCACCACTGTCTTGTTCACCTGGGATCCTCCCTAAAGGTCCCTCCTTACCCCCTCTCTACAACAGGATTGCCAAAGCACAAAAGCTGACCCAAAACAAGCCCTGTTCCATCAGTAGGTGTCTATGCTGACTATTCAGTATCTATGCCACTCAGGCCAGCTCTGAAAGACTGTGGCTATCACCAAGGCCCACAGCCCAGAATGCTGGCACAGTATCCTCCGCTAAGCCCATTCAGTGTTCTGATTTTTTTCTTCCATTCTCTTTCAATCCCCACCTCCACATGCTGACACACACATAGGAATAAGCTCCCTACATAGCTAGATGGAGATCTCCTGTGGAATGTCTCAAGAACACAGAGTGCATGCCTCTGTATAGTACAAGCTACATCAGATGAGGGGTCTGTATTGTTTTCATACCTTTCCTGTAAGAATCTAATCTTCTGGTGGTAACTTGTTAAATCCTCAAACATTAGATTTCACTGAAAGTCACTGTTTTATTTTTACAAGCCTGGTTGGCTCTCACCCCTCCTATCAAAGTTGGGCCTCCAGGTAAGAGGAGATAAAAAGAATAAGCCTTCACACCTGCAAGTGAAATCCTAAACCTGCTGCCAGGGTCCTTATAGTTGAGGGAAGCTGAAAGTTTCACAATAAACTACAGAGATTTGTTTTTCCTCCTGTTGGAGAACAATACAGTCCTTCTGGTGGATGTAGGATCCTAAGCAAGTAATTACGACTGAGGCACATGTTTCAGGGCCTGAAAGCATCCATTGATAATCTCCTGTGAGGCCTAAAATTCCCCTTCTCCTCCTGGCCCCTGAAGAAACTGGGTCAAAATGAAAGCAGACAATGAAACTCAAACAAACAGAAGAGATCGGGCTTCTCTGGTCTCCTGTGTGTGCTTATCAAGAAATCCAAACATTCCTTATACAAGATGAAGTATTGCTTATTTCTAATGTGGAGTGTGGTAGTAGGAAAAGTGGACCAGGAAAAAATAAATGTGTATATTAGGGAAAGTGAGTGGCACAAGGGTTACCACTTACAAGTGGACAAAACCTATGTGGAACCTTTTAGATTTCTGGAAATTGTTATAGTCCCTCAATTTTCTAACCAGTCTGATGGAATACTTTATAGCTAAGTTGAATATATCAAATCCACCCCTTTGAAAATATTTAAACACACCTCCACCTCCTAATAATAATGTAGATCAGATAACTTGTAGAAACAAAACAAAACAAAAACAAAAAGAGCCCAAGCTAGCATTTCATTCATGTTGCTCAAAGAAATAAGAGACTTGAGAAACAAAATGAATATTACATCAGAATTTGTTTTAAAGTATTACAGCACTTGTTCTTGGCAGAGGTTCAAAAACTCTGGAGATACTACTGCTAAATTTTTCTAGGCTACAGAATTTTCACCAGTTTCACCCTAAGAAATGTCAGATGGATGACTTGCCAATCTCAGCAGCATGGCTACTGTGGCTAATATTTTAAAGTTTAGTAAGATATGATCCCCTCCTATTTGTGTTTATTTTAGGCACTGGCCCTACACTAGGTCTCACTTTTTATAAGTAATGCCTATATGTGTGAATTGAAATGTCATCCTATAGACTCAAAGCAGGTCAGTGGCTGGTGGGGGAGGCCAGGACTAAAACCAGGCCCTGGCTGTTTGAGCAGTGGTTCTCCCCATCCCCTGGGCTGCCTTAACCCATAGCCATACCTTCAACTTATTGTGGGATACCTGCCCAAACCCTCTCCACCTGCTTAATTCCAAGGCTGGTCCTCTGGAGGACAAATATCTCCCCACTACCCACCCTGTATCTATAGGGCTATCTCTTTCCCCTAAGACCCTAGAGGAAGGCAACAAGCTCACAGGTGAGAATCTTCCTATTTTAGAATATAAAACTAGCAAGAGAGGGACTTAATATGTCTCATTGCTTAGACATCAAAGACTATTTGAGATTTGAGTGCATTGAGGAAGGCTCAGGTATAATACCCATCTTGTTCACTTCTAAATAATTTAGGGCTCTAAAATGGACTTATTGGAAGAGGATGTGCACACTTGAATATTCGCACTCCTATGTTTGGGTTCTATTTTTATCAGTCCCTGAAACACCCCTTCCAGAGAGTAGAAACCTAAATAAATGCCCCTAAATAAATAAAAGAAAACAGTCCCCACATCTACCTTCAAATAAAAGACTAAGTCAGGTAGCTACAATTAGTTTTCAGGATATTTTCCAGTGCACATAAGTGTTTTCCAGTATGGAATGGTGTCAAACCTCACACTTAAGTTTAATTTAATTGTGGCACAATGCACATAATATTTACCATTTTAATTATTTTAAGTGTATGACTCATTGGTATTTAATACATTCACAATGGTATACAAGCACCATCACTATCTAGTTCCAGAACGCTTTCAGAACTTTGAAAGGAAATCCACAGCCAATAGCAGTCACTCCCCAATTCACTCCCCCACAAGCTCTAGCCAACCATTGATCTCTTTTCTATCTCTTTGGATTTATCTATTCTGGGTGTGTCATAGAAATAACACAATGCAAGTCAGGCATTGTGCTACACACATATAATCCTGGTACTAGGGAGGCTGAGACAGAAGGACCCTAAGTTCAAACCAGCACACATTAATTTAGTTAGGCACTATTTCAAAATAGATTATAAAATCAAAGGGGGATGAGGGAGTATGTCAGTAGTACAGTGCTCCTGGATTCAATCCCCAGTACTACAAAAAATAAGTAAATAATTTCAAAAACTCAAATTATAGAATATGTGGCCTTTTGTACCTGTCCTCTTTCACTGAACACAATGTTTGAAGATTAATCCACATTGCAGCATGTATTAGAATCCCATTCCTTTCAAGGCTGAATACCCTTCCATTGTATAGACAGATCACATGTTGTTTATCCATCCATCAATAGACATTTGGGTTTTTTCCACCATTTGGCTCCTGGGAGTGATGCTACTACAAAAGCCATGTATACCTTTTTGTTTAAACATCTGTTTTCAATTCGTTGGTACATATACCTAGAATTGCTGGGTCATATCATAATTCTAGGTTTAACTACAGAACAACTGCCAAAATGTGTTAAATTTAATTTTATAACTGGCATTAGCTAAAAATGAGTGGCTGACATAGGATTAAGCAATGGCTTCTCCAGTCACCTAGGATTGATGCAAAAATCTCGGAACTCTTCCATCATCCACCATCCACCCCGGTACTTACCCCACATCACCCTGTCCCACTCTCTGCACTTTATTTGTTCCTTTAGTTGTTAAATGTCTACCTTGTTCCCTTTCTAGTTTGTAAACTCCACAAGAGCAGGACTCTCCTGTCTTGCTTCACATGATACCCCCAGTGCCCACAATGGAACCAGGCACACAGAAGACATTTCTTGAGAGAATAAATATCTGAAGAGTGTGTAAGACTGAAAATAATTAGACACAAGAAGAGCCAAACTTAGTGCCTATTCATTTCCTTGCTTTGAAAAGGAAAAAAAAATCAGATGGCATTTGTTCCTAAAGATTCAAGGTAAGAAAGGACAGGGCCGCAGACACACCGGATTAATGACATCCTTGACCCATTGTTAACTGCTTGGATTTCAGATGTGCACTTAAAGCTTTACCTTTCTTTGCTCTGCAAAGACCAACAAACACTGCCATAGTGTGTTTTTGTTCCAAATGTAAAAAAAAAAAAAAAAAAAAAAAAAAGGTTACTAAAGCTTCTCAGGGTAAGTTCACTTCAGGCTTTGATTTTGTTTAGTTCTGTTTTGTTTATCAAATAAAAGCCTCCAAGTACTTTAAGGTCAAAGCCAAAAGTCAAGTTACTCTAGAAGATCCTTCAAGTGTACACTTAGCCTCCAGTCTTTTTATAATGATCAGATTCTTGTTATTTGCATGAGAAAAAGAAACTTTAAAAAAAAAAACTGAGCACATGAGCACAAAACCTTCAGAGGGTCTGACTGTTTTAAACATGAAGTCACATCCCTGGGAAAGGTGAAAGTGCTTGTCCAGGAATTCATGGGCTCCCAGTGGCCCCACGCGCCCAACTCACTAGTAGGGAACCAGTTCCCTGAGGGCGAAGACCTCGCCTTTCATGGGTATTCTCAACAGACCACAGCCTGAAGAGCTATAGTCAACAGATGTTTCCACAACTCTACAGGACCCCTTTAGTTTCAAGCTCTAAAAAGCACAGAACAAATAAGCATTTTTCCAAGTTTTGAGTAGCCACCTAAATTTAAAGGTTAATGATAAACTTCTTGATGAGAGTCACCTGAAGATGTTCTTTGGCGTCAACTGTCAGGGATCAAGATTTACTGGTATAGAAATGGCCACTGACAGAGAAAACAGCAAACAGGCCTGATAAGTGGCTTGGAGAGAGTTGAGTCTCGGGGACACAGTGACACTAGAAACAGAGCTGTGCCCAGTTTGCAGACCTGTCATTCTTCCTTGACCTCCATTCATTTCTTCTCCACACCTATGCTGTCTCTCAACAACAACCACCAAAAAAAAAAAAAAAAAAAAACCACCTCACAAAATAATAGCATATCATGGACAGTCAAAGCAGGACATTCTGAAGCCAAAGTGGATATTTAATGTTTTGTTTTATAGGATGAGCATGTGTGTATGTGCTTTCTTGACCAAGACATCTGAAAAACCTGCTATTTTCCATATTTATCTCCTAGGTATACTTAACCACTGTGGGCTTTCAATTCTCAGAAGATTTCACTTTTTAAAATGAAGATATTTCTAACACTGCAATACATGAGCACAGATAAAAAGTTTCTCAATTAAGACCCCAAAGGCATAAGAAACTAAAAGGCGAATCAATACGTGGGGTTTCATGAAACTGAAGAGCTTCTGTACAACAAAGGAAACTATCAAGAACCTCAACTGAGAGCCAACAGAATGGGAGAAGATTTTTGCCAACTATTCCTCCAATAGAGGACTATATCTAGAATACACAGAGAACTCAAGAAATTCAGCACTAAAAAAACAAATAATCCAATCAAACAATGGGCAAGTGAATTAAATAGACATTTCATGAAGGAAGAAATTAAAATGGGCAATAAATGCATGAAAAAATACTCAACATCATTAGCAATCAGAAAGATGTAAAACAAAACTACCCTGAGATTTCACCTAACTCCAACTAGAATGGCAATCATTCACAACACAAACAACAACAAATGCTGGCAAGAATGTGGAAAAGTGGGATCTCTAAAACATTGTTGTTGGGATTGCAAATTAGTGCAACCACTTTGGAAAACAGTATGAAGGATCCTCAGAAGAATGGGAATGAACTTACCATTTGATCCAGCAATAACACTTCTGGGTATCTACCCAAAAGAAAGAAAACCAAACTAATGTATGTGTATCTATGTTCATAACTGCACAATTCATCATTGCCAAACTATGGAACCAACCAAGGTGTCCATCAACAGATGAATTGATTACAAAACTGTGGGATATGTACACAATGAAATTTTACTCAGCCATAAAAAAACATAATTACATTATTTAAAGGAAAATGGATGGAACTGGAGGACATTATGCTAAGTGAGATTAGTCAGTCACAAAAAATGAGAAATTTGGATGCTTTCTCTAATATGTGAAAGCTAGGGAGAAATGGGTAACAGGAAGAACTCTAGATGAAGAAGGAGATAATATAGAGGAGCAAATAAGGCGACCTAACTGAGGAGATGGGAGTGGGGGAGAGTGAAACTCTCTAAAGCACATGATGTACTTAAACAAATATATCAAAGTCAATCACTAAGCCAATCATGGGAAGGAGGGAGAGGGAGGGAATGGGGTGGGAATTGGGTAAGGGCTAATTGGGTGATGTGTGCATGTATGTCTCCACCAACTTTTATCCCATTATGGTGTATGAGCACAAGGTATCAATAACAATTCCCCCCAAAAAAAAAAATGAAGATAGTGCCAGGCATGGTGGCACATGCTTGTAATCCCAGTACTTAGAAGGCTGAGACAGGAGGATCAAGGTTCAAGGACAGCCTCAGCTACTTAGGGAAGCCTTCTGCAACCTAGTGAGACCCTGTCTCAAAATAAATAATAAAAAATTGGAACCAGGCGTGGTAGTGCACGCTTATAATCCCAGCATTTGGAAAGCTGAGACAGGAGGATCACAGTTTGAGGACAGCCTCAGCTACTTAGTAAGGCCCTTTGCAACTCAATGAGACCCTGTTTCAAAATAAAGAATAAAGAAAAATTGGGCTGAGGGTATAGCTAGGAGGTAGAATGCCCCTGGATTCAATTCCCAGCACCACACACACACACACACACACACACACACACACACACATCAATTAATCAATTAATTAAAAAATAAAATGAAAATATTGGTCCGATCAAGAGTATCTCATAGCTTTCCTCACAGGAGCTACAAATAAACTTTTCTGGGACTTCATAATGATCTTCCTCATGCTGCTATGCCTTAATACTAGGGCTTTTAAAAAATCATATTATTATCATACTTTAGTTTTTTTAAATCTGTTTTCCTCTTTTCCTGGTCTGTGCAAAAAGGGAGAATGAGAGAAGGCTATGCCAGATATGCTTTGTCCCAGTTGGCTTTACGCTGCTGCAACTAAAATGCCTGACTGGAACAACTTAGAGAATAAAAGCTTTATCAGGCTCACACTGTCAAGGGTCAGTCTATGGTTGGCAGGCTCCGAGGCAGAAACGCTATGACACAGAAGGGGGCACTGGTACACGAAAGGTGCTCCGTTAATGGCAACCAGGAAGCAGGGCGGAGACTGGGGAGGAGCCAGGGACAGACATATCCCTCAAGGCCCCGCCCCACCATGAACTACTTCCTCCAGCCATGGCCTACCTCTGAACCTTCTGGCATTGGGGACTGTGCTCTAAACCCATGAGTGTGTGGGGAGGGGGATATTCCAGATCCAAACCATAGCATGATTCCTCTTTTTCCCTCCTATTACTCCTAGACCAAGAATGAAGACTGCAACTGGGGCTCCTTGCTTATCATATGAAGTTGTCTTCCTTGACATCAAGAGACTCGGCAGGAGCCTCTGTTTTCTCTTTCCTGGGCTATTCTGAGAAATGCAGTTACAGATGTCGAGTCAGACAAAGCAGAATCTGGCCTCAGATCACTCTAAATTTCAGGTACAATTAAATCAGAGGTGCCTTTGTGCATCCCTGTTCCCAATCCTATTTTTATATGTCCCTCAGCATTATCATCAAGGCTCTTTATGGAGCATCTTCCATATGCCAAGTGCAGGGCCAGAACATAATGGTTCCAAAGATGATCAAGATAGAGGAGGCACCTCTCAAAGGTATACAATCTTGAGACACATGAAAGTTTAAAGTAATGCATAATAGAAAATGTATGTATGTGGGATGTTGAATCCCATAAAAAGGCTTACAGGACCTTGTACAGAAGGTTCAACTTAAAATTTGAGACAAATGTGTTATTTTGTGGCCTACAGAGGAAGGACTGGTGGCCCTGGCACTTTCTCTGGTGGGCTTTTATTTTCTATGGCTCTACAGTAGTAAGCTGGCTCATGGTTGTTAAAGGCTAACTCTCAACTTTCTTGGGGGTATAAAGGAGCCTTAAATAGTTTGGCTATTGTAACAGGACTCCCATTTCCTTCCTTATAACATTTCTTTTGTAATCAAAATTGGGTTAAAGTGAACATCGAGGGCATCACTGACAAAGGTCAACAAGTCTATAGTCTAAAAGAACACAAAGGCAAATAAGCGCCCTTTCTTCATGTCAAGGTGATGAGGGGACTAGCAAGAGGTTGATAGGATGCTTGTGTGCATTTGATGCTGTCCTGTTTGGTTCCATATATAAGCTACATCCATTCTTGTCAATACCAGCCACTCAGAGGTTTAGCCCTTTATTCTCTTGGCCCTACATAAGGATCTTAGAGCATTGCACACACCTGACACAGTTTACAATAGCAATTCTAGTAGCAGAGGACTCTGCAAAACTGGAGGGGGGCATCTTAGAATTTGAGGGATAATGAGGAAAGCTTTGGAATCAGACTGTCCTAATAGGGATTTTATTTTTATTTCACTGTCACAGTGGAAATTACCATGGATGCTGCTTCAAATGCAGGACTCCTTTTTAAGCTTCTAGTTTTATGGGTGACTAAGATGGGCACCATCTGCTTACAGGTTTCTTTTAAGTTATTAAAACATCTCTTTTAACAAGTAGAATTGAGGGTTTCAAATTAATTACTCCTGTGAAAGGGAACAAACTGAATGAAATTCAACCCAAAATTCAAATGCCAGTTTTTCAGGAGACTTTCTATGAGCCAAGATCTGGAACAAAGAAAAGGTTGTAGAGACAAGACAGAACAAAGCTAAGAGAAGAAAACAAGAAGTAGAGAGGAGAGGAAAGAGGAGAAAGAAACACAGAGACACATGTGTGTGCACTGATATAGACACAGACACACACATATACACACGAGTGTGAAGTCAACCTATAGTTACATGGTGGCTTATAACTATAAAAGATATTTATCAATCAGATTTATTTATTTATTTTGGTGGTACTGGGGTTCCCAGAAACCCTTCTCTGGGCTACACTCCCAGACCTATTTTATATTTTTATTTGGAAACAGGGTCTCTTAAGCCAACGAGGCTGGCTTTGAACCTGTGCCATGCTCCTGTCTCCACCTCCCAAGCACAGGGATTACAAGCGTGCGCCATCATGCCCGACTCTTATAAATCAGATTTATAAAGGAAAGAGAAAATGGTAATGGAATGTGAAGGGAGTTGATAAAAGCAACCAATTAATTGACAAAATGGCATCTTTGGATATTAGAAAAAGCCACTCCTCGCCGGGCGTGGTGGCGCACGCTTGTAATCCCCGCGCTTGGGAGGTGGAGACAGGAGGATCGCACAGGTTCGAAGCCAGCCGTGCTGGCTTAAGAGACCCTGTTTCCAAATAAAAAGTATAAAAAAATAGGTCTGGGAGTGTAGCCCAGAGGTAGAAGGGTTTCCAGGAACCCCAGTACCACCAAAAAAAAGAAAAGAAAAGAAAAGCCACTCCTCTTCAAGACTCTCTTTTGCCATTTGCTAGGAAAAAAAGCCACAAGAGTCACCTAAATTTATGATGGCTAAAATGTGAATGGCAATCCCAGAACTGTGCAGTGCACTACCAGAACACCCTTATGTTCTTCCACACGTCCTGCATTTTAGAGCAACTAAGCTCTAAATTTCATCCTACTCAAGACCATGATTCTAGAGTTTCTAATTGAAGGGCTGATTTCATAGGTCTAATACTTTATTTGGTTTAATGGTTTATTATCACCATCTTAAATTCATAATAATTAAACAAGGGGTTCCACATTTTAATCTTGCCCTGGGCCCTAAATATTATGGAGTTGGTTCTGTCTAATTCAAACTGAACAGAAAAATACAGAAACAGGTGATGAGGAACAATTTCAAAATGTATAATCACACACACACAAAAATAAAATGCAGCATTTTTTTTATTTCCTAGAAAAAGCTTGAGTTCAGCAGGTATTTGAGGTCTGTTTCAGACTCATTATTTGTCCTTGACTGAAAGGCACAATGTAAAGTCACATTTTGAGTGAACCAGTTCACTCTTCAAATGAAAAAAAAAAATTGAAAAATAAATAAAAAAGAAAAAAGGTCAAATCAACTTCCTAGGGAGGAGAAAAATGGAGCTTGAAAAAAAATAGTTTACTCAACTTTTTCAATGATATCAGAAGGACCTTTTGACACTTCTGGCAAAGACGTGACAATACTTTTAATGCTGTAAAAAAAAAATAGTCTTCACTGAGAAAATTTCAGAAAAGAAGCCTTGGTGATAAGATTTATTCAGAAAATACATGGCCCTTGCTATGAACCTTGATCTTCTTCACATGTAAATGTAAGAGTTTAAAAGAAAAAGCCTAACTCTAAAAAAAGGTAATATTTTAAAAATATCTGCAGGTATACTCTAGGCTTTGAAACTCGGACATTTTCTTCTGGTTCCTTGCCCTTTGGAATGTAAGATCTCTCCAAATAAAGCCAGGGACAAAAGACAAAGAGGACATAACCTGATGTGTGCATTGTATAGAATCACAAATGTAACAGGAGCTCAAGTATATACGCGGAAATCGGGAAAGGTAGTGAATCCAGGATTTAGCTATGAGCCTTACTTCTAGGACCCTGGGTTTTTCTACCTAGGAACTGCCCACTGTTTCTTTGTTTTGTTTTGCTTGTTATTTGTTTTTATTTTTCTATACTTAACTATGAGCCACACAAATACAACAGAGGAAAAGCAAAATACAGCAGAGTATAACGAGGCATTGCTCTGGGTTCAGAGGCCATGGCCTCATTCGGTGGTAGTTTTCTTTGCCTACTAATCTCTTTGACATTCTAGAATCCCAAGACATACCTCTCTGCCCCTAATTTAAAAAGAAATAAGCCCAGGTATGATGGCACACTCTTTGTAATCTCAGCATTTGTAAGGCTGAGACAGGAGGATGACGGTTAGTGGCCAGACTCAGCTAATACTTACTGAAGCTCCTTGCAACTCAGTGAGACCCTGTTTCAAAATAAAAAATAAAAAATAGGGCTGAGGGTGTAGTTTGGAGATAGAATGCCCTGGGTTCCATCCCTAGTACCATAAAAATAAATAGATAAATAATGAATAAATAAATAAATAAATTAATAAAAATAAATAGTTCCCATCTCTCTGCTGAAGTCCCATTTATCCTGCATGTTAACCTGTTGCCGTTGGTTTTTTTCACTCAATCCTTGAATAGACTTAGCATAATCATTTAACCCTGCCTGATCATTCCAAAAGCAGGCCATCTCTGTATCTACACGTATTGACTTCTTCTCTTGGTCGGGAGTCACATTTGCTTGTTTCTTCATATACCTTATGACTTATTTTATACTGAATACTTTGTGTAAAGGAAGGGTACAGACAGAATTAACCTATTTATCCACAGAAAATGCCCCACCTCTTCTATGAGGCCACTAGTTGGGGAGCAGAGAACTGAGTCATCTGACCTGCAGTTGTGCTGGGCCCAGGCTTCCCTGCATCTTTAGTTACATTCAAGTCACCACTGGCTTCAGTAATTTGAGGACAGGATCAGGACTGTCCCTTTTAGCTGGCTTGAGATCTGAGCACTGGCAATATTCCAGAGAACTCTCTATGCTTTACTGTTAAGCCACTGGTTTTCTAAACTGGGAGATTTCTGAGTATTAAAGCCTGGACGGCTGCTGTTTAGATGATTAAATTTTTCTTTTTATTTTCTGTTACTGGTTTTCTGCCCCTCTAGAGATTCATTCCCCTCCCTTCCTTTCCCCCTTCTCTTCCTTCTTCCATTTGTTGTTGTTGCTGCTGGTCCTCCTACTCTTTCCTTCTCCTTCTCCTCCTTCTCCTTCTCCTTCTTTCTTCTTCTTTTCTCTCTCTCTCTGTCTCTCTCTGTCTCTGTCTCTCTCTCTCTCTCTCTCTCTCTCTGTCTCTCTCTCTCTCTGCCTCTTTCTCTCTCTCTCTCTCTCTCTCTCTCTCTCTCTCTCTCTCTCTCTCTCTCTCTCACACACACACACACACACACACACACACATTTTATTCCCCTTTCTTCTCTCTCCCAACCTCCAGGCTTTTCTCCAGAACAGTCACGCAGTATGTCACTAGTAGTTTCAGGCCACTGCCCTGCTCCTGGGAAAAGTCATACATGCCTTCATGGGAAACTGTCAGTTTTCCTACCCTGTCCTAAGCCTCTGCCTACTACCGCTAGACACCCAATGAAGAATCATGGGGATGTTTTAGAGGATAGTACAGGGTTTGTTTTTGGTAGGAGACCTATGGGACTTTTCTTTTCCTTTTTTTTTTTTTTTTTTTTTTTTTTTGTGTGTGTGTGTGTGGTACTGGGGATGGAACCTAGGGGCATTTTACCTCCAAGCTATACCCCCTAATTTTTATTCTTTTTTTTTTTTTTGAAACAGGGTTTCACTGAGTTGCAAAGGGCCTCACTAAATAGGAGTTGAGGCTGTCCTTGAACCGCAACCCTCCTGTCTCAGCCTCCCAAATACTAGCACTACAAGCATGCACCGCCACATCCTGCAGATCCTTGGGATTTTAAGCATTCATGCCATCCAACATTAAGCCACTGGAAATCAATGAAAGTCAGGATGAGTTCTCCTCACCCTACCTGCATCAGATCCTTCTTCTTACTCCCACTCGACAGGGATGATCTCCTAGGAAGGGTTCATTACTTTCTGAAATTTCGCTAATTTATATTTCTTTATGTCACTCACTCTATCACTGATTAAAAAATACTCATGCTTTAGTTTCTATTTTAATTGTTGGGGCAAGTGGGAAGTACCCTTTCAATTTTCTGTATATGAACCAGATCCGACCCCTACTTTTCAAGCCATTTTCAATTCTGCATCCATCTCTCCTAGAACCCTAGGCTTCTGGCCAACCAGCTCCTTGAGGCCCATTTGCTAGCTCTTCCAGCACAACCCAGACACTTTACTGGAAGATGTTTCAACCAAGCACCCAGATTGGAAATTCCCTACTCCAAATGCCCCTCAATGAAATGTCTATACCATACGTCATCGTTCTCTCAGTTCTCCAAGATTAACTGCCTATAATCAGTTCACAATTTTTTGTGTACACTTCAACTTACCAATGCAAGAAGCATCATTTTAAGACCACAAAGTGGTCCCTGGTATTCCTCCTAGAAAACCTGTTTCATATCACATGCTGGGTGATAGTCCCCCTCACCTGCATCTTACTCTTGGTCTCTTCTACCTAGATTGCTTCCTCTCAGCTTACCAGGGAGTGGTATACAGAGAATATACCCCCCCCTTTTTTTCTCCAATAATCCCTCAGCCTCTGCCCAAGAATCAAAAGGTTCATCTCTACTCACAGGTATCATTGTTAGATCCTGAAACCCCATCCCAGCCCTTGTCTATGGATTTCCTACACTCAGAACTTCCTTCTAGTCCCTTCTTCCTAGATTATCCCTTACGTGCTTTAGATAAAGTTTTCACCTCATTTTCTGTTTCAATTAAATGAATATATCACCCTGCTTTATAATGGCTGCTTCTCAGTTGTTAGCATTATATGGTAACAAAATAAAAAAAAAATAAAAAGAGGTTTTCTAGTTCTAGACTTGGAACCTTATGCAAATAAGTCACAAAATAGTTTAATTGGACACAGGCAAGACTGAACTACACTGCTTATGTATTAGTGCAGTTTAGTGTAAAAAAATTAAATAGTGATTCTTTTTAAAGAATTATTTTTTAAAATGAAAAATTTCAAGTATGGCCAGGTGTGGTGGTGCACGTTTGTAATCCCCGCACTTGGGAGGTGGAGACAGGAGGATGACGCAGGTTTGAAGCCAGCCGCGCTGGCTTAAGAGACCCTGTTTCCAAATTAAAAAAATAAAAAAAACATAAAATAGGTCTGGTAGGGTAGCCCTAAGGTAGAAGGGCTTCCAGGAACCCCAGTACCACACATACACACACAAAAAAACAATAAAATAAATTTCAAGTATGCATGATGGTCCCACAGAATATTTGAATTATCAAAGCATCACAAAGGTCAACATCATGATACATTGTATATTTTTAGAGCAAAAAGCAACATGTTTTTCTTTCTGCAAGCTTATACTGTGTGTGTGCCTTGAAGAATTGTGCTAGAATGCCACAGTGAGAAATAAGGACTGTCACTGCACATTTTATGTTTCTCTTCCAGGTTTTGCTAATCCTCAGGGTATCCTGAGACAGTGTCTTCTTCCTGGCATTTGTGAGCCTCCATCATCATCATCTCCTCCTTCTCCTCCTCCTTTTCCTTCCACTTCCTTTTCCCCTTTCCCTCTCCTTTATCTCTTTCCTTGTGGTGCTAGGGGACTGACCCCAGGGGCACCCTACCATTAACCTACATCCCTGGCCCTTTTTATTTTATTTTGAGACAAGGTCTCACTATGCTTCCCAGGCTGACTTCAAACCTACAATCCTCTTGCCTCAGCATCCAGAGTCACTGGGATTATAGGTGGGCACCACCATGCCCAACACAGCTGACCTTTATTCAGGTGGCCAAAAGAGGCATGGGAAATGGAGTAGGCTGTTGCAAGAATCCTTGTCCTTCACTGTCTGAAGGTTTCAGGCTGTGAAACAATGTCATTATCCCTGAAACAATGTCATTATAACAATATAGAGAGTAGATTACCTTCTGGCTTACCACACTCAGTAGCCAGGTTGTGAAAGGACTATCCTTTCTTTGACTCAAAAGATCTCAGTAAATGCAAAGTCATAATAAAATGACATATTGCCCGTATGATTAATTTGGGAGAGAAAAAATATACTGAAATGAAAATCTTTATAGTGTTCCCTCAGATTCCTTGCTAATTTTTGTATACTAAAAGGGAAAGAAGGGGCTTTATACTTCCTTTTGTTTTTGTACCAGTTTGTACCATAGGTAAGTTCTAGTTTTAATCATACAAGAGAAATAAAGCTGGTTTAGGACTAAAAGGATGGGAGAGGTCTAATATCAACCATATCATTTATTGCCTGTGTGAGATCTGACATGAGCCCCTTAATTCTCTTTTATTAATACTTATAAAATGGGGTCATAATAACTCTTCTGCCTATAATGCCACTGCTGTGAAGATTAATTTAGATAGTGCATTATCAATGTGATGTATACAAGTAAGTACAGTATACCAGAGACACAAAGTCTTATTGATCATAACTAAGCACTTGGAACAAACTTATCTATATCTCTTAGATCCTGTCTCATCTGAATAATAGACAGACAATAGCATGAGTTCCATTTCTGTAAAAGAAAATACACAAAGGAAAAATTTATTTCTGAGTCAATAACACCTTGGGTCGATCAGGGATGTGATTTGCATAGTTCACAATAACCCTCGGAGCAAAACATCTGAGACATGTCCTTTCTTACTTCTTACTTGTATTTCCTTTTGCTATTCCTCAGTTAGTGAAATAGAGCTCCTATAGTACTTCCATCATAAGTACTATAGGAGCTATATGGAAGAGAATTCTAAAGGTATGCAACATTATACTGGAAAGAAGAAGGCACAGGAGGCCAAGGGAGGGAGGAAGGCAGGCCTTCCTGCCCGTCATTTGTGGCAATATGGACAACACTGAAGGACATAATGTTAAGTGGAATATGCTAAGCCCAGAAAGAAAAATACCACATGATTTCACCCATAGTAGAATCTAAAAAGCTGCTCTCACAGAAGTAGAAGTAGAATAGTTGTCACCATGCCGGGCGTGGTGGCACATGCTTGTAATCCCCGCGCTTGGTCGAAGCCAGCCGCGCGCTGGCTTAGGAGACCCTGTTTCCAAAATGAAAATGTAAAAATAGGTCTGGGAGTGTAGCCCCAAGGTAGAAGGGCTTCCAGGAACCCCAGTACCACCAAAAAAAAAAAAAAAAGAATAGTTGTCACCAGAAACTAGGAAGGGCAGGGGAACAGGAGAAGAGATTGTTCATTAGGAACGAATTCGCAGATATGAGAAATTAGTTCTGGCATATTATTATAGAGAAGGGTTAGTATAGTTAATATTATATATTTCAAAATAGCTAGAAGAAAGGATTTTGAATGTTCTCACCACAAAAAATAATAAATATTTGAGAAGATGGATAAGCAAAACGTTCTGATTTTATCATCAAATGATCAAAATAAAAGCTGGGCGTGGTGGGGCGTGCTTGTAATCCCAGCATTGGGGAGGCTGAGACAAGAGGATCATGGTTTGAGGACAGCCTCAGCTACTCAGTGAGGCCCTTTGTGACTCAGTGAGACCTTTTTCAAAATAAAGAATAAAAAATAGGGGAAAAGGTGTAGCTCAGAGGTAGAATGCCCCTGGGTTCCATCCCTAGTATCACACACACACATGCACACACACACACACAAATCAAAATAAGCTGGTCATGGTGGCACAGGCTTGTAATCCCAGTACTTAGGAGGCTGAGTCAGGAGGATCCCAGGCTTGAGACTAGCCTAAGCTACTTAGTGAGACCCTTCACAACTTAGTGAGACCCTGTTTCAAAAATAAAGAATGAAAATAGGGCTGGAGTTATAGCTCAGAGGTAGAATTCTCTGGGTTCAATTCACAGTACTGAAAAAAATAAGAATCAAAATCCATGCATCAAAATATTACAATGCAGCTGGGTGTGGTGGCGCATGCTTGTAATCCCTGCGCTTGGGAGGCAGAGACAGGAGGATCGCACAGGTTCGAAGCCAGCCATGCTGGCTTAAGAGACCCTGTTTCCAAATAAAAATATAAAATAGGTCTGGGAGTGTAGCCCTAAGGTAGAAGGGCTTCCAGGAACCCCAGTACCACCAATATATATATATATATATATATATATATATATATATATATATATTACAAGCACTCCTTAAATATATAGGGTTCTTTTTTTTTTTTTTTTTTTTTTTTTTTTTTTTTTTTTTTTGGTGGTACTGGGGTTCCTACCTCCGGTATACACTCCCACGGGCTACAGTCCCAGACCTATTTTTTTAACATTTTTATGTGGAAACAGAGTCTCTTAAGCCAGCGCGGCTGGCTCCGAACCAGCGCGATCCTCCTGTCTCCGCCTCCCAAGCACGGGGGATTACAAGTGTGCGCCACCAGGCCTGGCAATATATAGGGCTCTTATGTATCAATTGTCAATTAAAAATTTTAAAAATAAATTCTACTAAAAAACTCTGATAATAGTCAAACTCTAATTGATAATTTTAAAAGATAGATTCTAAAAATGGTGTGGACTTAAAGCTATATTCACTAAAATCAGAAAGCAAGCATGTTTGCTATCATTTTACCACTAGAACTCAACAATCTATCAAAAATCCTAAATAAGGTAAGTAAGCAAGAAGACAAATGTATAATAAGTATTAGAAAATTAAACTAGAAAATCTAAAAAAATCAATTGAAATATTAAGACAATAAATTCAATAGGTTGTTCAGATACAGGATCATCACGGAAATACTTTTCTACACGCCCCAATTAACATGCAAAATATTCTAGGACCTCATCCCATTCCATGTGTGTATGTGTGTGCATATCCAATATCCAATAATATACCTACTGGTAACAGGGAAATAGGTATGTAAAGAAAATTATAAAACAGAATATGTCATAGAAGAGAAAACATCCTGATCTAGATGTGAAGAATATTTTAAAATTATATGAAAATTTTTGTAAATTTTGAAATACAGAAACTCAAACACTGACACACAGACCATTGAAAGAGGGGAATGAGAAACAGAATAAGAAAAAATCAGAATATAGTTTATGCTGAAGGCACCATATTATCTCAACAGGAAAAGGACAGACCTTATTTAATGATGCTGAGAAAACTGACATTTACTGAGAATAAAAGATAGATTTATAGCTTGTACTATACATAAAATAAATTCTACAAGGAATATAGAGATAAATGTAAGAAAAAATTATAAAAGCATTAGAAGGAAACAGCAGAAAATATATTTTAAATATTAGGACAGAGGAAGCTTTCTTAATAAGATAAAAATCCACAAATAAAAGTGATTTATAGATATGACTATGAAAAATTTAAAGCTTTTATACAGCAAAGCGCAGAGACATATCACTTACATAAAATATAAACATTAGTTCAAGGTTTTCTTCAACTGTTAAATTTTCTGCTCTACTAATTTTTATTTCAGAAAGTACATCTACTGGACTTACAAGAAGAGCTACACAAGATCCACGTTTCCATTTGGCCCATCCTTTCTTACCAGTACCCAATTCCAGACCCTCTCTGCTCAGGGAAGATGTGTAACATTAACTAATGTCAGGGAGGAAAGTACTTAAACCCTATCTCATTTCCATTTCCTCATAGAGGGAAGTGGGCTTCATACTGTGAACTTGAGAACTAATTCAGAAGGAAAGAGACAGCAAGAGAGCATGTTAAGCGGGTCCCGGGGCCCTGGTGCAGATGGGTCTCCACTCCACAGGGAGCTACAAGTGTCTGTAGATGACCAGAGCTCCACTGCCCAACCTCTGGGGGCAGAGCAGAGAAGCCTGAATGCTAAAACTAGATTGTTCCTAAGTTCTTAGACCATGAAAGAAGTCCCGTTCTGAGGAGTATGAAAGGGTACTGGCTCGAATCCTGATTCCGGCCAGGAATGCAGAGCTGGCTCTTTGTTTTCTTCTTCTACAAGCTTGGGTTTCTGTTTTGCTTTGTTCTCCATCCCCCAGGAACTGGCCCAGGTTGTGGAATCTACAAAGTACCTCTTTCCAGGGGAAAATCCACCATTGGGCTCCCATCAAGTTTTTTCTAATTCACAACCACTCTTCCCTAGGACCTGGACAGCCCCCACCCCCAGCACCTTGACTACTCCATCGATTCAACCCAGACAGGAAAGGGAATAACAGAGATCCTGAACAAAGAACGATTCAAGGGCAAGTGAAATGGGTTATTTTTAAAGTTCTGTGATGTTTGCTTTATTTTCATACACTGTATAAACCCTTACTTTTTATTTTACCTCTCTCGAATCTTTTTATACCAACACTAACACAGCCAAAGTGAGAAATTTTCTGTCGTTTTTCAAATTTTAACATATCAAATTGGTTTGTTTTATACAAATTCCCAACTTCCCTGCTTTAATGTATTAAGTAACACACATGTCATGTTCTACCAATTAATAAACAGGCTCACTAAAATAGAACTCTCTGTATAAACCATATACGTTTCCTTCAGGCCAGGAAAAAAAAAATCAAGTAGCAAAATCCAAATCTACAAATCAGTGTGATGTTAATTAACTAAACTGACAAGCATAGAATATTCCAGGTGAAGAAGTCTGTTGAAGATGCTAGAGTCTGGCTACACTGCATGCAGAGATGACATCCATAAAAATTATAAGGATAATGTATGTAGTATATTTTAGTTTGGCATTGGTATCAAATAGTTCTAATTTCAATAAGAAAAAGCACAGGAAATATAGGCTAAAATGACTGGACTTTTAAAAATGAGATTAAAACAAGTAGAGAAAAAATGATGGCACATTCAAATATGAGATTTCCTACATATAGATGTAACTGTGTTCTTTCAGAATCTGATTAAAATGATCCCCACAAAAGAGAGGAAACTGAAATCTTTCAAGGAATTTAGGATTTAGAAAGAAAAATTCTGTTTAACAGAAAAGTAGAGGTATTTCCATTTAACAAAATAACAAGTGACTCTTATTTGTAGGTATGGCTGACCCTATCAGCAACTTCTTGGAACTGAAGTAAATGGAAGAGCCCCTAGCAGGTCAATCATACCCATTATTATGGGGCAGTTGGAAATCTATCTGAGCCCCACCAGGGATTCTAGAAATATGCTGGCAAGGGGTCCCCTGAGAGGGAAACCCTTGGAGTGTATTCTACCAGTCTGCCATGATGCCAAAGTCTCTACCCTTCTCAGAGCAAAGGGTTTTTCCAGCCATCTCCTGGCTGTCAACAAGAATGAAAAGAACCGATCAGTATGCTATGGCTCCAGTTCACTTCCTGCCACCATAGGCCACTGAATTTCTTACTGGGTAATATAAAACTGTCCTAAAACTATCCCTTCCTCCCTTCATTGGGCCTCTGGGAAACCAACTGTGCCCATCATCAAATTATTAATGATTGATTGGTTCCAAACCCACCCTTGTTTGTCCTGCACTATGATACGTGAGCCGGACCTTGTAAACATTTCTCCTTTGCCAGGAAGAGACACAGGAGACTTTGCCAACAGAGGGAGCTGGAAGGACACTGCAGGACAGAGTGGGGGAAGGAGAATGCAGGTTGCAGAAGGCCCAGTGGCACTTACTCTTAGTGGTTTTCTCTGGAGACCCCGTGGACACCTTCCTGTGGACCAGGCCCAGGCCAGTGGCACCAAGGAAGCCTGTTTCCTCTCCAGCAGCTTTGACCCACCAGCACCCCAGTGAACTTTCCCACCACACAGTGCAACGCAACCAGACCCTCTCAGTGAGGTCTAATTTTCAACCTCATTAGGGCAGGAAACAGTCCTTCTTTCAAATTCTTAGTTCTTTCCCTGTATTGTCTCCATAGCCCTAATGGAAGTAATTGCTCTCTGCATTTGCTATTCATGTATTCTTAAAATCCTCTTGTACCCTTTTAGACATATAACACCTTTGGTTAAATAGTACTTCCTATTATAATTCCCCTCTTCAAATTACTGGTCAAGTCTGACTCCTCATTGGAACCTGACTGATAAACTATCTCAACACCTCATTTTGAATAAGAGAGAAACTTTTTATAGGAGTGAACAAGGAAAGCAAGAACTCACAACATAGGGGAAAAAATACTGTGGGTTAAAAATACTGTGGGTTAAAACAACCACGAGGATCAGAGAAAAAGCATTTGTTGTGAAGTCATTATACTGCAAGTAAAGAGATTTTTTTTTTAGAATTTCGAGTTTTTCTCTTCAACAGACTTAGATGCTGAATTTTCTTTAACAGATCCAGGTGAGTACTTTATGTATGAAACTATGTAGAGAGAGCCCTTATAAGAGAAAACTCCTGAAGACAATAAAGAGATGAAAAGGAGACATCAAATTCAAAACACAGTAAAGACAGACATGGCAGATTGGATTCTAGGAGGGAAAAAAGCAATAATATCTCATTTCAAAGGGTAAAATCATAGCGTAAGCATCATGACAAAGGGAAAATAGGTTATCAGCCAAAAAAATTGATCCTAGGCTTCTTCTCCATAACATAATCATTAGAAGCAAAATGAAGAACCAACCAGCCACTCTAAGCACTGAAAGAAAAAGACTGTGCTGCAAATGTTCAATATTCAGTAGTCATTATTCTTTATTATTCTTTGGTAAAGATACCGAAAAAGTCCTCCAAATGTACAAAGTCAGAAAGTATTATGTTATATGTCATTCCTGAAAAAAAACTCTCTGACTGGTAGAGAAAGGATTTAAAATTAAATGCTTAAAAAAAGTATCAGTATAAAAGAGCTAGTACTCAGCATGAGTACTAGAAACTGAAATGTTCTAATTAAAATGCAATGTCATTTATAAGGCATTGTAAAACCTTAAGGCAAACTTAAAAAATGTTTTTGAACTAAAATGCCAGATAAAATAAATGTAATAATTTTTCAACCATCATAATAATCTAATCCTAAAGTGCTAAAAGACCTGCATTTCCTACTGTATGCAACAGATTATCAACAGAGTATTTCACTGATGACTTTGAGAAAAACAAGCTATAAAATATTTAATTATAGAATTAATTTAAACCTAAAATGGGACTTAACAATTTCCAATTTACAATATAGGAAACATGCAAAGAAACACTGCATGTAGGCCAAGGGAAAATGTTAACATGATAACTGAAATATTAAGTGTCTGAATGCTAGATGTCTCTCTGTCCCTCACTTCCGTCCTTTCTTTCTTCCTTCCTTCTCCAATTTGTTTACAATGACCAAATATAATCCATATAATCAGAAGCAAAAAATTAAACATGGGAGAAAACCCTAGGGCTTAAAGAAGCAAGAATGTCAGAGGAGACATTCCCATTTGTCATCCAGTCTGGAAGTATCTACAACTGTCCCTGAAAGATCTTGTAATAGAACAGACTAGTTATTTGGTGGGAACACTGAAAGAATGCTATTAAGGGACTTTTTTCCTATAATTTTTGAGGGGACTATATGTGTGATTATTAGGCCTATTCAACTCCTCCCCATAATGAAGACTTAAGTAATAAATCCTAGTCTGATAATTAATTACTACATATCAGAAAAACAAGGCATTATTAGGAGCATCTATAAACTAACACCCTTGTCTTACCCAGGGAGAATTAAGGCCCAAAGAAATAAGTGGCTTGCTCGTGGTCAGCCAATAGTTAGTTCAATAAATGTATGGGATTAGCAGAAATACTATAAAACTCATAGTTTTATGAAGCCTTGAGGGCCTTGGATAAGGCTCAATAAAACGTCCTGCTGAATATGTACGAACCTGCCGAGCAGAGTAGATTTCTAAGATACTAGCCGGCTCTAAAACTTTATGGTTGGGGGAATTAATTGGCTACTTTGTCTTCCAGATTTTGAGACTTAAAGGTTGCTCCTTTGGGCCCCCTTTAGCTCTGGGCCCAAAACCAGTGGAGAAGCTGTCTCATGGGTGGCTGAGCCCTTGGATCAGATCCTTAGCCATCAAAAACCACAGGCGCAAAAACTTTAGTTATACTTTCTCCACCAGAGAGCAGGATTAGAGATAAGACATCTACATATAAAATCACTAATAGATTTAAAACCACATGGTCCTACATGCAAACCTGAGTGAGGCCCAGTTCCTGAGTATGGAACAGGCTGTAGTCACTTTCATGAATACTTACTACCTGAAAAACCTAAAGTTTCTTTTTAATCCAACTGTCAAATGCTAGCCCCCTTCCCCAAGAACATCAAAAGGGTTTTGCTTTTTGTTTTGTTTTCTTTTGTTTTGTTTCCAACTGCATGCTTCCCTTCAGATTGAGAGCTGAAAGAGCCTGGAAATAAAACTCTTTATTCCAGCTTTTGTGGAGGGGTGCTTTTTTGGTCAACCGTGCATACTTGTAGGAAAATTAAGCCATTAAATTTTGTCAAGAGCCTTTTTACAGCTGTTTTGCTATGTTGCCAAAGATCTTTTATGAAAGATTGGGGAATCAGTCTAAAACACCATAGTGGATTTTTAAAGAAAAACTATCCCCAAGGACATTCTGCTTTCGCAAGCTTGAGGTATAACTCTGGAAATTTCCATCTGGAAGCAGAAGCCTGTGAGTTACGGGAGAAGCCCTGGATGTTCCACAGCCCTATTGTCCATCACTGTCAGGGCCCAGGAGACACACACACACACACACACACACACACACACACACACACACACAACACACAAGGGTGGCCATTTCATCCCACAGCCTACTTGGTCCAGATTGACTTTACCTATAATCAAGATATTCAAGTGATTCTGTCTTAACATGCACACTTTGATCTCAATTCTATCCTCATTATCTCTGCTGAAGGTGAGGTTTTTATGGTTGAGAGAGCTTTCTAGAACAATATTTTAGGTTCTTCAATTAACCTCTTTTTTTATTTTTTTATTGAACATAAGTGGTATACATTTAAACTATATTTGGTGCCCTCTCTCCCCCACCCCCGTTTTCCCTTTCCCCCTCCCACCAATGATTTTCCAGGGTAACCATGCCATATTCATAATTTTTCATATACTCGGATGTAGACCCTCATTAATCAAGTTCAGCCTTCCTCCTCTCCTATCTTTCCATTCAAGCTTTGCTGGTATTTCCCCTCCATTATCTGGAGTACCACTGGTATCCTCTACGTTCCCTAGTTTGGGCATATTAGAGGAAACATATGTACCTACTCCTTCTGTGCTTGGCTGATCTCACTTAACATAATTTTCTTCAGGTCTTTCCATCTTCTTGCAAATGATATGATTTTTTTCTTCTTTATGGCTGAATTGAATTCCATTGTGTGTATTTCCCAAAGTTTTGCAATTCATTCATCTGTTGATGGGGACCTGGGTTGGTTCCATATTTTGGCTATTACAAATTGTGCTGCTATGAACATAGGTATGCATGGTATGCATATGTTGCTATAGTTCTCTGGATTCAATTCTTTTGGAAAAATACCCAGGAGTGGTAGAGCTGGATCATAGGGTGGATCTATTCCCAGCTTTCTTAGGAATCTCCACACAGATCTCCATAGTGGCTGAACTAGTTTGCATTCCCACCAACAGTGCAAAAGAGTTCCTCTTTGTAAGAAAATTCCGTACCAGTTCATGCTATGCTGAATTCTTCTCTCGTGAGTATAACGATTTAATGGAAAATAACTTCAAAAAAGTTCAAGGTTTGCACCATGGAAGAACAATGAGCAAACTTACAAATAAGGAATATTTACTGGAAGATTTTGTTTGTTAAACCTGATCTCTCAGGTATCTAAGATTATGTCCCCAGATACAATACCGTTTTTTCTATCCATGCTGTGGCCAAAAAGATCCAAAAGCAAGATTCTCTATGTGGGTGCATGTGTGTGTGTGTCAGAGAGAGATAGAAAGAGTGTGTGCATGAGTGTGTATGTGTGTGGTTCTATATAACTGTTTCCCACATGCCTGGGTGAAAGAATATGGGTGGAGTTATTACTCTGCCCCAAATATTCAAATTGTTATACTCCAAAGAAAGTAATCAGCACCCAAATATTTAGATGATTAAGAAATAATCAATTAATTATTTACCAATTGCCATAAATATCTGATTATTTACAAGAAACATTTTTAGAGCTCTTTCGTTGTCCAGCCAGAGAAGCCCTACTAATAGAGAAAAGGCTTCACAACATGCTGAAAGGTTGAACCACCTTGTTTATGTATCTACACGTTAGCATTCAGAGATAGGCACATGTATACACAGAGGAAACCACTATCTTGTCATTATTCTTTCCTTTCACACCTGGGGTCCTCTTTCTTCAGTTAAAACTCACTTTCCATGCTTTGGCCAATATTATGCAAAGAGATCTGTAAAGCCTTTCAATTTCAAAGCATACTAACACACCAAAAGCTCCCACTCAGGAATTAGCAATTGTCACGATGTACTCCTTGAATTTAAATAAGGACACAAAGCATCACTGGGAGGCATGGCATTCAAATGCCTACAGATACATTTCTAAGACACAATACAATGGGAAATATTCAAAGAAGATATCTGTCTGTAACCATCAAGCCAACGCAGCATTCGGAAGAAAATCACAAATAGAAGTTACTAAAAGCTTGTGGATTCATGTTCTCGCCTCTCTCTTTTCTCTTCTCTCTCACTACTTTCCAAGGTACACAGGAACCCCCATACAACATCAGAAATGATGCTTCATAAACAGAAAGTCGTGATGGCACTTGCCTGTGATCACAGTCCTTGGGAAGCTGAAACAAGAGGACCACAGGCTCAAAGCCAGCCTCGGCTGGCTTAATGAAGTTCTCAGCAACTTGGCGAGAGCCAGCTTCTCCAACAATGTTTACGTTACTATTCTGAATCTCAGATTTTGACTTTTAAAATGATGTCTATCTTCTCAGTGTTAAGTAACAGAATATCACATAAAAGCTCAAATAACACCTGCCAGTATTCATATCTTTAAGGAGATCTTACTATTACATGCCTGTTCCCAGGA
This sequence comes from Muscardinus avellanarius, assembly GCF_963383645.1. Lineage (NCBI taxonomy): Eukaryota > Metazoa > Chordata > Mammalia > Rodentia > Gliridae > Muscardinus > Muscardinus avellanarius. Next base: position 68,885,752 of record NC_137799.1, on the reverse strand, counting down.
CTGCTAGAATCAGAAGGATAAGAAAAAAAAGTAAGTTTCCCTTTGCCTTTCTCCTTAGAATCCACAATTCCTAATTTGGCATTTTTATTCTTTAGGAGAAAAATTACTATATAGTTTTAAAGTACTTTCTTTTATTTTTTAAATGTCACTGAGAGTGTCACAACAACCACAAGAACTCATCCATAATAAAGTAAAGATAAACTATAATTCAAGAAACACAGCAGAAGAGGAAAGGCCTTGGGAGCATCCCTGTGGCTGCAGAGTGACGCCAATAGCGTGTGCCACATAAAGGTGAAGCTCAACACATGCCCACCTGCCGGGTCCTCCCAGGGTGTCAGCCACAAAGAAGACAAGGCAAAGCTAGGCGGGGAGGCCTTAGCCTCAAATGGTGGAATCACCCTTCATTTCCAGTTCCCACATTCTATTTCAGAAGGTCTCTCCTAAGATGCATGGGCTGCTTGCCAGCTACACAGCTTCTCTATCACCAGTTCATCTTGATAATTACATCTAGGCTTGGCCATTTCCTGAACATGGACTTATATACAACTCAAATCCCCCAAGGAGGAGCTCTCTGTGCCATTTACAACCGCTGCAGGGTTTGGACTATCATGAAAAAGGCCAACCTATGAAGCCCTCGGTTGCCAAGTCCACAAAGACCAGATGGTACTGTTTCATAGTGGGCCCATTTTTCCATGACAGTGGAGTCAGCATCTCTTCACTCCATCAGTGTTTGGCCAGTAGTGAGTTAATTTTCCAGAGGGAGGAAGGATTTCTCTAAAACTTCCAGGACCATTTTAAATAGCCATTATTGAGCTATCAGGATTTGGTTCCCATGTATGAAACGCATTCACTGTAAATAAAACATGACATTTTTTCCTCTTTACAATTTGCTGAAAAGTCTAGCCAAGCATGAACTCCTTTTTTATGACATCCTGCTTATTACAGAGATTTCTACACGTGACAGAGAATTGGCTTTCTAGAGAAATCTGTGCTGTTTTGTTGTTCTATTATTGTGCTGCCGCTGTGGTCGTTTAGTTTCTTTCTTCTATATAAGTAGAGTGGATTCAAAAAGAGAACCTTATGATACACATGAGCAGCCCAACAAAGCCACAGTCATCATTTTATAGTTCACTTACAGTCCCAAATAGAACTGGAAGCCCAAATTAGTAGTAAAGCAACTCTTAAATAAAAACATATGCTTTTGGCCATAGAGCATGATGTGTGTGTTTATAATCCTTTCTCACTTGGGCTTATTACTCTGTTTTGTAAATACTGCTCCCTTAAGTAAGTATATATCTTCCCTCTTTTTGAGTAAAAATAGCTGCCAGTCTCAAAGTGGCAACCAGCTTGATAGCCTGCAACTCCTGCCCTTGTGTTGCACACCTGTTTCTCAAGGGCTCACTGACTGGCTCCCACCGCAGGGAAGAGACAGTGATGTATCTGCCTGCTACAATTTACAATTTACAAGCATGATCACTACAGTTGGGCTGGCACAGAACACTGATGGCAGTATTCATCAAAATACAGGATGCTTCAGCTGGGCGTGGTGATGCACACATGCAATCCCAGTACAGGCTGAGAAAGGAGGATCACAAGTTCAAGTATAGCCTCAGCAATATAGCAAGACTCTCAGCAACCTAGTGAGATTTGAAACAAAAACTTAAATTAAAACACAGGGAGCCGGGATGTAGCTTAGAGGTAGAATTCCCCTGCTACCATCCCTAGTACCAAAAAAATAAATAAATGAATGGATGGATGGATGGATGGATACATACATACCTATCCTGGATGCTTCCAATAGTGCTTCTCAAACTGCAGTGCATTCCCAAATAACCTGGGTATTTGGTACATCTTCCAATTGACAGATCTCTCTGCACAAGTTTCACCTCCAGAAGAACACCCAGAAGCTCTTAGATGGAGCTCAGAATTCTGAATAAGGCACTCATGACCTACCACACTTTGAGACTCCATGCTAAGAGGAAGGAGCCTGTATCTCCATGCTCAGGCTTGAAACAAAAAGATGACACTCAGGATGGGACAACAGGGAGAAAGCTGGCTGGGAAATACTCAATACTCACAGACATGAAGCAGGAATTCAGGATGGCCCCTTCTGGGTAATATTATATGGGAAGGAAGACACAGCTGTCATATCATATTTGCCTCTCTCTTGAAGCACTCTTCCCTCACCTAGACCAGGACATACCAAGTACCAAGCCATATAACATGGTGACTACATGTGAATTCCAGAGTCAGACCATTTAAAAGTCAAAGCCTAACTCCACCAAGGCCTTTACTTCTCTCTGCTTGTTCCAATGTCTTCATCTATGACATGGTAATAATGAGTAGAAATTACTGCATTTATTTCCAATTTTCCCTGTGTGACTATTCACACAGCTGGTAGAGCTTACAACTGTAATGGCATTTGCCCCAAGGTAACTCACAGACTTACAGTACTAAAAGATTATTTTGTCTTTTCTTGTGTTACATGGAAAGACACTGACAACGATGTACTGAAAGTCTTTGGTGCAATAACATTACTGCAAAGTCCTGTGCAGAAACCTGAGTTGTGTGCGCTATGACAAGGGTGGCAAAAAGATGTGGAAAGAAATCCAGTACTTCTGGTGAGACTGTGTCGCTCCATGCTTTGAATTTTAACATACAAAGACATTAAACATTGATAATCCTATACATTTCCTTTACATTGGAATTAGAAACAAGTTCTGTCTAGAAATGACTTCAATAACAGTTTTATATTTTATTTTGACATGCAAACCAGTCAAATTTGCTTCAGCCTCGAAGAACATGTTTATGTAAAATTAAATACAGTAGTGAGCTGCACTTTTTTTCCCCTATGGGTTAACTAATATATGTCATACCTGACACACTGTTTTGTGTGTATCTGATAATAGATAAGTACATGAACCCTCGTTTGCAATGAAGACCATGAAATAGTCACCCAAGAGGTAACTTGTAGAATCCCATTTCACAAACTGAGCCGAAGTGCAGGTTTGAAACTGTAATCATTAAGTTCACATGAGGAGGATAATCCTTCCTCCATCACACTCTCTAGCATTTCTTTCTAGTTCTGTTTCTCTTCCACTGCTAGCCTCTTCCTTTATCCCTAACACACAGTTAGCCTTCTTGTTAATTTACTGTGGGGGTAGTAGATATCACAAACCAGCGGTCCACATAGGAGCAGGGCTATTTCAGTGTGTGTCCCCAGCCAGCTTGGGATTGGTTGAAACAGCATCCCACCTAACCTATGACTGGGTGCCTAGGGTTTGTCACGGAATTTCTAGGAATATAGCTCTTTTCATTTCTGAACACTTGACTTCTAAGCCTTCTAATATACCTCTAAACAGACTTATCTCCTGTTAATGCCACTTCTAGAAGGCTGGTATATTCAAACCCCACAATCTTGAGAGATTCACACACTGGTTTCTTCCTTTGTCTGATATGGATGTCCTGCCCAATCGGATTACATTTTCTTATGGCTCTTTTATAATTTGGATATCTAGTATGCTTTCCCTATTTCGGTGATTTGGAAAATATACTGCGAAGCCATATTTGGGGTACTACTCCTGTACCAGGACAGAGCAGTAGTTTAAAAGAACAATATAGTACTTAGTCACATTTCAATATCTGGGTCTCAGCCACTTCCATCACCTCCAAAGTCACTATGATCTTGGTAAATGAAATTTCACCTCCATTTGGTCATTAGATATTTTTACCAAACTTAGAGCTGAAGCCAATTACCTACTGCAATCTTCTCGATTCTCCACATTCAGAAACTGAAGTTCCTATGCAAGAGACTTGTTTAAGGTCACAGAGTTGGGTGCAGCATAGAATTCCCTGACGCCTCAGCCATCCCCACCACCACCAAGGCTGCTTTCACAGTGACGATGTCACGGACTTACTCGTTAAACGAGTAGTTGGAAGTCCGGTGTGGTGGCGCATGCTTGTAATCCCAGTACTTGGGAGGCTGACACAGGAGGATCACAGGTTTGTGGCCAGCCTCACCTACTTAGTAAGGCCCTGTTTCAAAATAAAGAATAAAAACAGGGCTGGGGGTGTAGCTCAGAGGTAGAATGCCCCTGTCCTCAATACTGCAAAAAAAAATGAGTAGTTGTCACACAATGAGAAGTATGGTGAAACAGAGCTAAAAGACCAAGATGAATCACAAAAACACAGAACCCAAGAAACTGTTGGATGTGATGGGTATGTTTAGTATCTTGATGGTGGTGACAGTATCATGGATGTATGCCTAGGTCCAAACTCATCAAAATGTGTATTAATAAACATATGCAATTTTTATATCAGTTATATCTCAATAAAGCTTTTAAAAATATTTAAGAAAATCAAAGATATTCAGTAGAAATTTATGTATATAGTCCTAACATGAGCTTTAAAAACAGGATTTTATATTTGCAGAAGCTTTATTCATACTAGCTCAAAACTGAAAACAACCCAAGTCTATCAGCAAGTATACTGACCTAAGTCCATCAGCAAGTATATTGACAGATAACTGTGATACATCCAACAAGTACTACTCATCAATAGAAAAGGAACAAGCTACTTAATCACGCAAAAATAGATCTCAAGAAAATACTGAGCAAAAGAAGCTAGTAACAAAAGTTGCCTAGTAGATTATCCCATTCATGTAAAATTCTAAAACAGGAAAATCAAATCTATAGTAAACTAAAGAGGACTGGTTGTCTAGGCCCAAGGCTGGCAGGAGGACTGACTGCTAAGGGACACGATGAGACTTTGTGAGAATAGAGAATAGTCTTTATAGCGAGGGTGAAAGGGTTAGTTTCACAAGTATATACAAGAGTTAGATTTTATAAAAATTTATACTTAAGATAGATGCTTTCTATTAACTGTAAGTTATTCACTCAGTAAAGTTCATTAAATAGTACTTTTTTAATCTGTAGAGGGTGGGAAAAGCTTTAGTAACAGGTTCCCTCTTTCATCCCATGAGAACCATAATCCCTATGTGAAAAATATATTGAATTATACATAATTATAAGCTTACCACAGAGCAGCAAAATTGTAAATTAAAAAAAGAAAGAAGGATAAACAATGCCATCCAAGGCTGTCTTACTAGAACTGTACTTTTCAGATGAAAGAAAACTGTAATTCTATTACACTATGCCTTAATCAAAGCATATCTACAGTGTTATGCTCCTTTGACCTATGCCTCTACTATATAGGAAAACTGTACGAGAAAAAGCTAGCTCTACTCTGCTGTTGCATCTATACCTAGAGTGCTCAGATTGATCTTTTTCTCATTGCAAAAGGAACATGTTTTACAAATAATATCTTTCAAGTAACTGCGAACTATGTTTAAAATATAAGTAAAACAGAAAAAATAAGGTTAAAACTGAACATAATAATATCTCTAACTCCAAATAGCTACCATGTTGGACATGTAGCATATATCCTCCAGTTCTTCTTTAGAAATATGGACATAAGTATGTACTTCAAAAACTGAATGATGCTGTGCTTGCCATTTCATGGCCCGTCTATTTTACCTAAAAATATAATGTGTCTTTCTTTTCATATTGTTAAACTTTCTTCTTCTTCATCATTTATAATATCTGCTGAGTATTCCACAATCTAACCCAATTTCCTATTCTTGGACATATATGGGTTTTCCATTTTTTTAATTATTGGCATGTCTGAAATTAATAACCTTATAGCTAAATGTCTATGCAACCATGAAAAATTCATAAGGATAAATTCCTAGAAGTGTGATTGCTAAAGACAGAAAGTATGAATAGTCTTAAGGTTTTCAATAGATGCTGGCAAACTGAAAACCCTCATTTAAAAGAGATGCTGACAAACTGGCAAATATCCAAAGGATGGCAACCAAATTGTCTATACAACGTGTCCTTGGGACAGGTTGAAGGGACAAGGCATAGTTAGCCCGAAGAAAAGAAAACTGAGGAAAGAAGATGAGAACCTAAAAATAAAAAGAACTGTGTTGTCCTCCTTTCTTTGTTTCTCGGGATGCTTTGGAAAAAGGTTAGTTCCTGTGCTGGTTACTAAGCTACTGCATCTTCGGCTCACTGGCAGCCTTCGGTGCTGTGCCTTGGGATTCTCCATCCACATTTATCCTTCACCAGTGGGTGCCCCATGAGCCTCTACCTGTATGGGCTGGAGGACAACTGAAGGAGCGAAAAGGTTGGCCTTCCTCTGCCCTTGTCAGAGGACATTCCTGGGCTGAAAGGAAGTTCTACTTGCTCAGTGGTCTTAAATTTATGCTTGACAATGCACCTTTTAGGAAACACAAATTTCATGGCCCTAACAACAGTTCCTCATTGTGGCACCACAGAAGATTCCAGTTTGTTGCTTTTCTAACCTCCCAGACCAGCTTCATGAACATGGTGTCCTTGGAGATCTAGTTCCCAGCTCCACACCCTCCTCTAATTTCCTATTTCTTCCCCTTTTTCCTATTTCAAGATGTAATATCTGCTTTCTGCAGTGACAACCTTTCCATTTTGCATTTTTGGTTTCTGATATGTAGTTAAATAATTATCATAAATGCTCTCTGTTAAAATGACTGGTGTGAGCCAGGAGTGGTGTGCATGCTTGTAATCCCAGTTCTTGGGAGGATGAGACGAGGAGATTGCTGGTTTGAGGACAGACTCACCAAACAGTGAAACTCTCATCAACCTAGTGAGACCTCTGTTTCAAAATAAAACAAAAAATAGGGCTGGGGCTGTAGCTGGGAAGTACAATGTCCCTGTGCTCAATCCTTAGTACCACAAAAAGGAAAAATACGACTAGTGAGGTTCCAGTCTCTTCCCTAGATCCTGACTGACATCGTGCTTCATCTTTGGAGCTATGCAGACTGAGGATGAGTTACCTCTGACCTGAAAATGTAAAGGAAAATCCTGGGCTGAAAGAAAGCTGTACCAGATCAGTGGTCTTAAAATTATGCTTATCAATGCACTCCTTTTCGAAAACATAACCTCATGCCAAATACATAAGGAAAATAAAATCAACAATGCTTTGGCTAAAATGGAGCTATGAAGCATACTGGCCCTACCTGCTTGACCCTATTCTAGATGCTCCTACATGGCCCTGTCCCCGCCCCAGCCTTCTGCGAAGACCCTGGGTTCAGTTGAGCACAGCCTGACAATAGATGGTTTAGTCAACTCAGGTTCCCTTCCAAGTCTCCTGTTTCTCTGCCATTCTTGCGCCATCCCCGGGCTCTCTAGAGATCTATGTGGCATCCAAAACAGCTCACAATAAACGGGAGGTAGCTGCTGCAGGATGCCCGACAGGCCCCGAATTGTCCTACCTCTAGATCTGACCACTGAAAGAAGCCCCCTTGCATTACCTCCTTGCAGCCGGGCTGGGAAATGCCCCGAAGAGGGCATTTCTGTAGTGATGCCATTCCTGCTAAGTCAGGTCAGCACTTTTCTGTATAATCCCCCTTCCTTCTGAGGTTTCTAACATGGCTATAAAAATCTGCTCTAGCTTAAAGTTTGGCATAAAAGTTTTTTTGGCTTCAGGCTGTACTTTCTGTCAGTGGAGCTACTAAGAATGTGCATAACTACTTTAGAACTCAGAGAGGGCAGTGAAATTCTGAATAAGAGAAAGTTGTTCTTTGAAATCTCCCCACCCCTGTTACATACATTTTGTCCTCAGAAAAAAAAGAAAAAAAAAAGAGCTTCCTTTAAAAAAATTTTTTTTTCAGGACATTTACTGAAAATGTAGCCTTGTTCCTTTAGGAAACTGTAAAATAGAACCAAGCCTTTGTGACATTCCAACTCCTCCGATGCAAAACAGCTTGATGCAAACAAGATATTTCATATTAAAGGTGATTTTCCTCACCCACATTCACTGTGGTTTGGTTCCAGCTCATGTCTTTATCTGGGCCTCTGAAATAGGGTCATATTGGTTTTTTTTAGCACATTCCAAACAACAAAGTGTGCAGATGGCATTTATAACTTGCAAATACTTTTTTTTCTTTACCTCTTCTCAACAACTGCCAATAAAGGTGGTAAGCAGAAGTTATTAGAATGATTCCCTCTTCACAGAAGAAAAGACTGATCCACAGAGAGTTTACCTTGCTTAATATCCTGGTCAATGCCAAATTAGAATAAAGACTGTCTAGACAGTAGACTGTGCTTTCTCTGGAAGAGCATGGTCTTCCTAAAGTACTACATTATCTGCAAAGAGCTAAGGAAGCAAAATGGGCGGCACAGGATCTGGAAACATCTGTAGGTGTGGAGCAATTCATTCCAGTAATGGGATTTTCCCATCTGCCTGCCCCAAAGAGCTCCTCCCATCCCCAGTGGTCAGTGCACTTTCAAGGGCCTCACCCTGTTCCTCTGCCATTGGACCAGGGTTAAAGTCACTAGGGAAATGCCTTTTTTCTATGGGTCTATCATCACTGATAAGAAGAGTATGGCTATGCAGCCAGAAAAAGCTCCATTAAATCACTTTACCACTCAAAATCAGGAAGAGCCTCCTTTTCTACCTTGGAAAGACAGATAAAAGGGGGGGGGGGAGGGGATAACATCTATCTCAAACATTTACTATGATCATTCAGAGACCCAAACATTTCATGAACTCTAGCTGCTGATAAGCCAACATAAGTGTTGCCCTTCCAAAAAATAAAGAAATAACTAAAAAGGAAACAGATGAAAAAAGAAAGCTAGCCTTTTGACAGATTTTGTTGTAAAAATAGAGGAGACCAATAGAACTTGTGTGTGTGTGTTGTTGGGGATTGAGCCTAGACGTATTCTACTTCAGAGCTACACTCCTAGGTCTTTTTATTTTTTATTTATTTATTGATTGATTGATTGATTATACTGGGGTTCCTGGAAGCCCTTCTACCTCCGGGCTATACTCCCAGACCTATTTTTTTACATTTTTATTTTGGAAACAGGGTCTCCTAAGCCAGCACACGCGGCTGGCTTCGAACCTGCGCGATCCTCCTGTCTCAGCCTCCCAAGCGCGGGGATTACAAGCATGCTCCACCACGTCCGGCTTATTTTTTTATTTTTGAAACAGGGTCTCACTAAGTTAGCCATCAACCTATCATGGCCTTGAACCCATGATCCTCCTAACTCAGCCTCCCACGTACTACTGGGATTACAGGTGTGTACCACCACAACCAGCATAAATACTCTTTTTAAATACAGAAAATATGCAATAGTGACTTAAAGCAGGTTCACAGAGGAACCATTGGACAATGTGATTATAAAACTGCCTGTGCAGAAATTCCCTGTGTATAAAACCCAATGACTGACTGACTGACCCAGCAAAGCCTGGCCTTACTCCATTGAAGACCCATCACATTGTAGACTATGTGCTTTGGTTCTAAAGCCATCCTTTCTTCCCATTCTAAGATACCTCCCCTGTTAGCTTGTCCACTTCTTTGTCTAGAATTTTTGCATCCATAAGCATTTCCTGAGCATCTACTGTGTCCCAGGCATTGTATTAGGCACTGGAAAAACAGAAGTCAACCAGGACTCAGACTCGGGGGTGGAAAAGAGGCAGCCCCTCAGGTGCATGATTGAAAGGGGTTCCCAAAACTCAGTGATCAGGATTAAAAAAAAAACCTGACACAATATTTAAAGCAAGGATAAAAAACAGGATTAAAAAACACGTCGGCACAATCTTTAATCTTCAATTGACATTAATATAAAAATCCATGAAACCCAAAATATCCAACATTTTGAAGACAAAATCAGTCACGGTACTGGCTTGAGCCATACAGAAGCTGAGGCAAAGGACAAATCATGACAGTGACTCCGTCCTATTTTAAATGCTGGTATTTCATTCATCATAGATTTTTAAAATTAATATTGACTCCTTTAAATATTACACTAAAACATTGCTTACCCTGATAAACGAGCTTCTGGTGCCCCGTTAGACTTGATGTCCTAATCCTGGCCCTGAATAGTAGTCAGCTGAAATCCCACAAGAGTTGCCAAACAACAGAAGTCTAAGGGTATTGAAGATATCAGACAGATATCAAGGCTGAGAAAAACATAGTGAGGAGCAAGCTTCACAAGGCACTTCCGTGGAGATACATAAAAGCAGGCGTTCTGTTGGATCTTCTTCGTGTGGGGGTTCAATACAATCTGCACACTCCTTTTACTTAGGAAAACAGTATTTGAAGTGGCTCTGCCTACCATCCACTGTCCTTGTACACACACAGCTTCACAGGGCAACTGATCTTCAGAGACAGGATTTCCACTCCACAGGGTGCTTTTCCAAACTTGCCTGGCTGGCCCTGGGTCATGGCAGGAGAGGGTAGAGCCTGCCCCAGAACCTCGAGGCCACCATGAATCCCTTAGCCATTCTTGGGTTACACAATGAGCTTCATATTTAATGTAGGCCAAGCCCTCAAATTCCAGCTTATCACTAAGGATTATCATGTGTGTGATGTGGGAATGTGACAGCCAGACAGAGCTGGGTACAAGAAAATGACCCACTTTAGTTCTTTTTTAAAAGTATTAAGCATCAGTTGGGCACAGTGGCACATGCCTGTAATCTCAATACTTGGGAGGCTGAGACTGAGAACATGGCAGGTTTGAGGCCAACCTCAGCAATGTAGGGAGGTCATGCTTGAAAATAAAAAATAATAATAAAAATAAAAAGAGCTGGGGATGTAGCTCTGAGATAGAATGTCCCTGGGTTCATTCCCTAGTAACAAACAACAAAGCCATGAAGCATCTAGCGCCTCCCTCCGTGGCCTCCCCAGTCCTTTGCCCATCCTGTCCTTACCACACTCCATCCTTATTACTCTCTTTGCATATACTTACAGCTTCCAGCTGGGTAGTAAATCAGACTACATCTCCCAGTTTCCTTTGCATCTATGTTTGGCTATGTGCCTGGGTTCTGGCTAATGGGGTATGAACAGAGGGACTTGCCTATTTTTAGTCCTCCCATGAGTAAACCTCTTTTTCTTTGCTTCTTTTACAGCCAAACGGAGAGAGCACTGCTGACTTTCATGAGCGTGGAACCCAAGGAGAACAGAGCTTGGTTGAACATGCGGAAGCCCTCACAGCTAGCTGAAAATGCACTCTATTATGCTAAGCCACTGAAGTCTGGGTTGGATGGGAGAGCTAGTAAAGCAAGTGACCTACTGCAACTAGTATACTTCCCCAGATTCTGTATCTGTATCTGATGCATCTGTGTATCTCAACAGTGAGCTGCACGCAGTAGGTATGCAATGCAAGTCTATCATAAATTAGCTACCATGATTTCCCTCTTGAAGCTCTTATATACGAGTGCCTCTACCGCCATTACCAATAAAATGACGGATAATGAATTGCTCTCGTTCTCTTTATACTCTCAAACTTGAAAATGAAGGCAAAATATTCCTAGAAACCGCTGTTAATTATGATCACTAAATAGAATGATTCATGCTTCTTAAATGCCACTTCATGTGCATAATCAGCTAATAATCTAAACATAAACAAACAGCCAAAGACAGAGGACGAGTCGGAATGGAGCCCCAGACACATACTTGAGTTTTCCTCTGGAAAGATGTCTAATGCGCTCTGGTGTCTTAGGATATGTTTGTGCTCTGTGCATATCACAGCTGACATCTTGTCAAAACCAAGGGAAATAATTGCATCCCTGAGTAAGAGTATCATGCAGGCAGCAATTTAAATGTGGCTCTGCTTATCAGCACTCATTTACTAACATCTTACTGTATATAACTGTGCATGGTAGGGAAAAACAACTTACACATCCCTACCAAGAATCAGGCATAAAAACAAAATCTGTTACTTTTTCATTCCAAAAACGATAGGACAAAGGCAAACAGAACAAAATGAAAAGTTGTGCTTCTTTTCCCTCAGAAATAAACCTGTAAAGAAATCTTACGTGCTAAACTTTACATCTTCATTTGAGGTAGGGTGGGCTAGACATACGCCAGTTTGCTCAGGTCTTGAGGGAGAAGAAAAACAACCTGTCCTATGAGGTTATTAAGCTAACACCTCAGCAAGCCGCAGGCATGCTACTCATTTATTACACAAAACCGAGATCTTCTGACAGTCCATAATTATGTGCTGAGAACTCTAATGAATAACCCTGCATCAGAAGGATTCACGAAACTTTGATCAGTGTCCCAAGAGGCAGCGGGTCAAGATGAACCTTGAAATCTGATTAACATCACCCCCCCATCTAGCATTCTAAAAATACTGTTTTGTAGCTCCCCAGCCTTCACTTGGATATTCTGAAAATGTAATTTTGTCAGACATCCTAGAGCAATTATAAAAAATATTAGTATTCACTTTTGAAACAGACTCAAGATGGAGTTTATATAATTTTCCACACATGTTTTTCAACACCTTTTTTTTTTCCATTCTTGGGCCTATGCTCATAAAAAAGTCAAATTTTCAAACTTAATGCTGTATTCTGTGCCAAAGTCTTTAGAAAACTGGGGTCTAAAGTGATCATGTGTTTAAACTGAATTATCTATATACCCTTTCTCCTGTTCCCCTTGGTTTTAAGACTTAAGAATCAGAGAACAAAAATCTGATCCAATTGAAGCTGAATCATCTGAAAAAGAAACAGGACTCATGCCTGTGGTTTCATCAACATTTTGGTGTGTGTGTGTGTGTGTGTGTGTGTGTGTGTGTGTATTTAAAACACAATTTCCGGGTGGCTCTTCTTAGTAGGGTTAGAACTGGAATGGCAAAAAAAAAAACACAAAATGTGCCATCAGTCCTCATTGTTGTGTTCAAAGAAGACATCACCCATCAATACCCTACTTTTCATTGAGCATAGCAGTCAATAATTCTTACCATAACCCTCTAGGTAATTGCTATTACATATATGGGATTGAAATACCACAGAAAAAAATCAATGGTCAGCCTTGAATTTGCCTGATTATTAATGAATTTTAAATGGACACAATGCTAGGGTATATGTTGCTCAACTTCCCCATTCTACATGTATTAAAAACTGAGAAGTGGAGGCATTAGTTTATTCTTGATGGGTCATACAGCCAATCTGCAGGGATTTCTTCTTTCCTATTCCCCTGACCTCCCATGATACTGCATTGCATACAGGGGCATTCTACTGCTTAGCTACACCTCCAGCCCTATTTTATTACTATTATTATTTTTTTATAAATAGGACCTCACTAAATTGCTAAGGCTATCCATGAAACTATGATCTCCCTGTCTCAGCCAGGGATTACATATTACAGGCATTCACCATCACACTAGCTCTTTGGGGTTTCTTTCACTCATTCTTTCTTTTTTTTCTCTCTCTTCTTTCTTTCTTTCTTTTTTTTTTTGTGTGTGTGTGTTCGTGTTAGTACTGGAGATTGAACTCAGGGATATTCTACCTCTGAGCTACACCCGCAGCTCTATTTTATTTTTTATGTATTTATTTAACTTATTTATTTATTATTTGAAACAGGGTCATACTAAGTTGTGGAGAGCCTCACTAAGTTGCTGAGGCTGGCTATGAATTGAAGATCCTCCTGTCTCAGACTCCCAAATACTGGGATTACAAGCATGCACCATGCTTCCTGGCTTCTGTAGGGTTTCTCAATTGAATTCTTTGGATTATTTTTTATATTTTTTGGCATTAGTTATACCACTGAAGATACATACAAGGTTTCAGAGTAAAGGACTTTGAGAAAACCATCTCAGGTATGTTCTATAAACCAGGCCCCCCAAAAATAGAAACAAAAATCAATGGCAGGAAGTACAAAACTATTTTAAAAAATCATTCTCTACTTTGAAATCTGTGCAAGATAATAGTAAAGCTCATCATTTCCTCACCCCGCCTACCATTTGCTTACAACAACAACTTCTGATCCCACTTACTATATCATACGTGAAAAAATAAAAGGCAGTGCAGTTAGTAATTGTCTCTAGAGCACAAAATCGCCACTGTCTGATGATTCTGGGCTCCTCACCACTTCTATCACGGTAGATGACTTCCCACTGTCCCTAGGGGTTCAGATGGGGTCTCTTGGGGCCTGATCAGGGTCTGTGATAAAACACAGTAACTCTTCAGGTCTAGTTTAAACAGGTGTATTAGGTGTTTTGGCTAGAAACATTTTAGAAATTCATATGAGAAGAGAGAAAACAATTATGAAGATCAAAACTAATAGAAGAAAAAGGGGGGATTCCAGAACTGTATAATCTCTCTCTCTCTCTCTCTCTCTCTCACACACACACACACACACACACACACACACACACACACCCTGCACTTCCTACCCTTCCCTTAACCTTAGAGGGGCCCTCAGAACATCTTTTATCTTGGGGTTCTCTAAATCCAGAAGCTCCTTGGTAGGAATGCACATGCTAGGAGAGGGGAGAAGGACAACTTGGTGCTGGTATTAAGCAAAAGCCTCCAGCAGGTTCTCTGTGGTGGAGGAGAAACTGCTACGAAAAGGACTTTGCACGAGGAGACCAGGAGGAGCAGCTGGGGAGGAGGTGGAAGTGGGTGAGGGAGACAGGGAGCCAGAAACAGAGCTGCGAGGAAGAAGGGGGAAAAAAGGCTGAGCAGCCGAAGGATGGTGGTTAAAATAACTCGTGGTAACAGAGTGTTCTTTGTTACCACACACTGCTCTTTGTTATCACACATTACAGAAAGTTATAAACAACAGAAGCATGCCGTACAGTAACGCTGCACTTCAAGCTCCGGGCTCTGGTGACCTAAGCAACTCCCTGGCTGCCTCCTCGTACAGACTGACGCCGTTTCTAGAACACAACGTTAGGATGGCGGCCACTAATCTGTACATCTCAACCAATGTACAGGAACCCCCTGTGATGTCTGGCACAGAGTCCTTCAAAGGAGTCTTCCGTGCTCTCAGTGATGTTCCTAGCTAGATGCATGCAGGTCTGACCCCATTAAAGATGAAAAGCATCCCATTTTCCTAGCAAAGTGACTTACAACTTCTGGGGGGTGGGATTTTTAGGAATTCTATAGAAAATGATCTCATTGGGGTTTATCCATAAAATTAGATACTCAACAGAAATAATGAAGTGGCTTGCCAGAAGGCAGCAAACAGAGGTTGCCCAATCTCAGTGGTGGGAGCGTACGTCCGGGGTCGCTTTGCTGACCCCTCCCTGTTCACACTCTGGACAAGCAAGTCCTCTCCTCAAGCAGACCCCACATTCAGCCTCATGTTCACCAAGCACCTTGGGGAAAAATCTCCTAGCAGATAATTTGAGGAGAGATGCTACACTGACTCTATTTCCTTCCAAGATCTCCACCAGACGGCCAATGATGTGGGTCCGTTAATCACCTTCTCTCCTCAAGGCTTTCCACTACCACTTTTCCTTTCTTGAAAAAATAAGCCATATTCTAACTCAAATGTCAATACTGACATTCTGACTTTCAAATATCTCTCTAAATCTTAATTTGACTTCAAGTAAACCAATGGTCTCGGGCACCAAGAAATGCTCCATGCTCAACGCCCCTCAGTGCACTTTCTTTGGCTTTGAATGGGCTTCCTGATTTTGCTCATTCTGTCTTTGTAATCAATCACTTTTGCCTCTAGTGTGGATGGCTTTCTATCTGCCCACTGTTTAAATGTTGATCTTTCAGGGTTCTCTTCTCATTTCTTTTTCTACAGTATGGGGATATTGTTTCTTTCTCTGGACTGTGGGTTCCTGCAAGACCAGAGATGATGTCTAAACTCACCTCTGTCCCCTTCGCAGGTTCACAAATCCTGAAGGGGAGCACTGCCTATACCCCAGCTCAGAGCCTGTCCTTCCTCCTATTATATCTCTCAGACTCATTGCTCTTCATTTCCTCTTCATTCTTCTTCCCATTCTATCCTGTCCAAGTGGTAGCCAACATTGCAATCATAACAGATATCCACACTGACTCTCTCCTGCCCATTCCATCCTTCAGAGGGCCATCAAAATCATCCTTCTAAAAGATAAGTATGCCTCATAGCCGTACTATGTATATACTCCTTCAACCAATCCCCTTCATCCTTACTCAGAAAGCATCCAAAGCGAAGGATGAGAAATTTAACTTCTCTGATGCTCTGGCCTCTATCTCCAGCTATATGGACCACTGAATGGATCCTACTAAAAACTTTGTTTGGTACTGGGGATTGAACTAAGAAGTTGATTTATCTCTGAGGTATACCCCCAGCCCTTTAAATTATTTTAATTAGCCGGACGTGGTGGTGCCAGCTTGTAATGCCTGCCCTTCGAAGTCAGCCGCGCTGGCTTAAGAGACCTTGTTTCCAAATAAAAAGTATAAAATAGGTCTAGGAGTGTAGCCCAGAGGTAGAAGGGCTTCCAGGAACCCCAGTACCACAAAAAATAAATAAAATAAAATAATAAGTTGTTTTAATTAATTAATTAATATTTGCGGTACTGGGGATGGAACCCAGGGGCATTCTACCTTCAAACTACATCCCCAGCCCTATTTTTATTCTTTCTTTTGAAACAAGGTCTAAGTTGTAAAGGGCCTCACTAAGCAGGTGAGGCTGTCCTTGAACCACGATCCTCCTGTCTCAGCCTCCCAAAGGCTGGGATTACAAGTATGTGCCACCATGCCCAGCTTATTTTTTATTTTGAAATAGGCTCTCGCTATATTGCTGAGGATCTGGCTAAGTTGCTGAGGCTGGTCTCCAATCTGTGATCCTCTGGGATTACTGGCGTGTGCCACTATGCCTGGCTTCAAACGTGTATTTTAAATGTTCCGTTCTCTTGAACATATGGTTCTCTTGGCTTGAGAATTTACTTGCCTCTACTCCATCTAGTAGAAACCTCACAGCCCACGTCTCTGCATTTCGATTTCATGGCCACGTCTGAGTTTTCATGACCTCTATGAAAATTCCCCAACTTCACCCTAGGGCAGTGAGTCATTTGTTCCTTTTTCTGAGTTATCAGAATATGTACCCTCTATCTCTAGTATATCACTGAACATGTATTATTCCAACCCATGTTTTTATGCGTGCTATACTATAAGCCCTCAGAGATGAGAATCCTATTCTTGGTACTCCCAGGACCTAACATAACACATATATACACTGTTTATTACACTGGGTGGAATTCAATGAAATTTTAAAAAAGATCTTTCAAAAACAATTCTTTAACAATCAATCAGACATAAGAAACTGGGAAATGGTTGTCTCTAGAAAGGAAAGATGATGGAATGTGTTGAGATAGTCTTATATTCTACCATACAGAGTTTAGTTAGGATTCTTAATCCCATAAGTATACCATGTTTTAACAGTGCTAAGGAAGCGCCACATATGTGCCTGGTACTGTGCAGAGTGGGTATTTTAGGCATCATAGAACAGTTTCACTAGCCAAAGAAATTCATAAACTTGGATAACCCCTGTGCATTTTAATCTCTTTTATGTTTAAATTCCCACAAAACCTTATGTTTCTTCAGCAATAGCATTTTTCACAATCTACCTGCTAATGGAATGGTCTATGGACAGTCCTCCATGCTAGAAAGCCGAGGCTCTAGAAAGCCGAGGCTCTCAACTTCCCTCTCTCTGTGGCCTCAAAGCTACCATATAGTTCTCTGTGTGCAGCTAGAAGTCAACTTAACATTATTTAATTAAACTGGACTGATCCTGAAAAAATGACAATGTTTAAATTGAAAAAAAGCAATAATTATACTTGTTTGTGGCCAATAACCCACGTTAAAGTAGAGGACTAGAACAGAAAACCTAAAATACTAGTAATATGCAATAGAAATAAGTATTAGCTTTACTCTGATTAGAATGAGTATAGAGGTAGAATAGCTATAAAAATATATCATATTATATTGAGGTCATGAATAAATATATATTAATTACTTTTCTGCTTGCAGAGGCAAAACATAACTTTCAAGTGTAAGACTTGAATATATATATATATATATATATATATATATATATCCAAAACTAGACAGAGCCACTACTGAGTTAAGATGAAGAAATGTTTTAAGATAAGAGAAGAAAAGGAAAATAGATTCTTAAATGATACCCTCATATGCAAAACAGGAAAACAACAATTTTCAAATAGATATAAAGTCTAACTCCTCTTGTGAAATTACCCCAACTAACCCACTCAGTGCTAACAAACAGGCTGAGATCCCCTTGCTACAAAGAAAACATGCAGGATATAGAGCTTAAAACCTATTTGTGCCAACAACCATATTAAAAGACAGAAAACAACATGAGATGTAAGGATAAAAAGTACATCATGGTAGCACACACCTTTAATCCCTATACTTCGGAGACTGAGACAGGAGGATCCAGGATCCAACCAACCTCAGAAACTTAGCGAGGCTCTCAGCAACCTAGCCAGACTCTGTTTCAAAAGCAAAATAAATAAATAAGTAAATAAAAGGCCAGAGGGTATATTGCTCAGAAGTAGTATATCCCTGGGTTCAAACCCTAGTCACACACACACACACACACACACACACACACACACACACACATACACACACACACACGCTCACGCACACAGAGCACACACAGAGCACAACATCATAGAATTAATATAGATGAAATAAATATTCATGGAACACCTAAAAGGTCCATTCACAGTTTCAATATTCCCATGTGTGTGCTGATGACTAGTCCACCAGTCCTGTTACACATAGTCCACTCGTGACCATTTCCTCCAGAAAATCTTCACTTTTCTCCATCTTTGGCTACCTCTCCCCACTGCACACAGAATTGTTATCTTTGGCTCCTGAACACACTCACAGACTTATCGATACCTTGCTAATCTCACCATTGTCCTCATCATGGTGAGGTTATATTGATGGAATGACACCACTGAACTTTAGGCCGCTGCAGATGGACAATTTGTCCCATCTCTAATAAACCTTCAATGCATCTGCCACCATGGAACCTGGCTGACTGGCTAGACAGTAATCAGAGCCCTGGGCAATCTGGATTTGTCCTCAGCCCCAACATACCCTGTAAAAACTCTACTTCTCAAAGGGAGAGAATGTGAAGAGGAAAAACAAGAAAGGCTATGACAGAAGAGGGGCCAGTACCATGAACACACATCACAGGATACCTGTAACAACTTAACTCACTGACCAGCCTGCCTTCTTTTGAGGTCAAGCACTGGATTTTATTTACCTTTTCTGTCCTATGAGACTATCTTGATCCTCAGCATAAAACATATACTTATGCTAGTAAATAATTACTTAGTGAATCAAATAATTAAAGGGAATAGGTAGGTTAAAAAAATTAAAAAAGAACAATCTCACTTGATCAGTGCCTACTGCAATGATAGTTAAGTGAAAATCAACAGACCTTCCTGCAATCCTCCCTTACTTTCCCCGGCTCAAGTGTGTCCTGAGTGATCTAGTAAGTGTATGTATATCCCTGAAACCAGATTTGAAAGGATATTATATGTAAAAGTTCATGGGACAATTATCTTCTTTTTTATATTTGTAGTATTGGGGATTGAACCCAGGAACATTCTACCTAAAAGGTACAGCCCAAACCAGACATGGTGGCGAACATTTGTAATCCCAGTAGTTGGGAGACTGAGACAGGAGAATCTCAGGTTCACCACCAGCCTCAGCTATTTAGTGAGGTCATCTGCAACTTAGTGCGACCCTGTTTCAAAATAAAAGAATAAAAATAAGACTGGGGTTGTACCTAAGTTGTAGAATACCCCTTAGTTCAACTACCCAGTACTGCAAGAAAGTAAACCTTCAGCCCTTTGTAATTTTTTTAAATATACTTTTATTGGTGCATTATAGTATCATGTCATAACGTAAATCATATGGATAGTGACACAGATGCACACAGCACTAGAGGTCTTTACCTCAGCTCCCTCCCCATGCTACCCTACCCCAAAGCAGGGTACTGAGAGTGGCATCTGTACTCTCACATATGTACATAGAGCCAGTGGTAGTAATTCCCTCACTGATCCTCATTCTTTACCCTCCCTAGACCACCTACCTCCCACTAGACCACCTCCCTGGCTCCACTGAAGTTTCTCCTTCATTCTCTGGAGTCCCTTTGGTATCCCAATTACTCTGTAGTTTCTGCATAATAGAGAAAACATTTACTTCCTGTGACTGGCTAATATTACTTCCTATGATGTTCTCCAGGTCCAGACATTTTCCTGCAAATGACACAATCTTGTTCTTTATTGCCGAGTAAAATTCCATTGTGTGAACATGCCATAATTTTGTTATCCGTTCACCTGTTGGTGGACACCTAGGTTGGTTTTATAACTTGGCTATTGTGGATTGTGCTGCAATGAACATGGATATACACATATTACTGTAGTTCTCTGATTTAAGCCCCTTTGGAAAGATACCCAGGAGTGGTATAGCTGGATCATATGGTGGATCCATTCCCAGTTTTCTGAGGAATCTCCACACTGATCTCCAGAGTGGCCAAATGATTTGCAATTGCACCAAAAGTATGTCAGAGTTAAAATTTCCCCATATCCTCACCAGCATCTATTGTTTCTTGATTTCTTAATGAGTGCCATTCTGATTCGTATTAGATGGAATCTCAGTGTAGTTTTGATTTGCATCTCCCTGATTGCTAATGATGTCGAATATTTTTTCATATATTTATTGCCCATTTGTATCTCTTCTTTTGTAAAGTGTCTATTTAGTTCAATTGCCCATTTCTTGGTTGGGTTGTTTTTAGTGTTAAGTCTTTTAAGTTCTTTTGTATATCCAAAATACTAGTCTTCTATTAGAAGGATAACTGGCAAAGATCTTCTCCAATTCTGTAAGCTTTTTCTATAAACTCTGGATGGTTTCCTTAGAAGATAGGAAACTCCTTTCCTATCTTCTGTCTCTTAAGATTGTTTTTTATTTTTTTTCCTTCAGTGTTTTTTTTTTTTTTTTGTGGTACTGGGGTTCCTGGAAGCCCTTCTACCTCTGGGCTACACTCCCAGACCTATTTTTTTATATACTTTTTTATTTGGAAACAGGGTCTCTTAAGCCAGCATGGCTGGCTTCGAACCTGCGCAATCCTCCTGTCTCCGCCTCCCAAGCGCGGGGATTATAAGCGTGTGCCACCACGCCCGGCTTCAGTGTTTTATAATTGTCATTGTAGAGGTCTTTTACCTACTTGGTTAGAATTATACCTAGGTATTTTCTTCATTTTGAGGTTATTGTGAGTGGAATTGTTATCTGGATTTCTTTTTCAGTGGATTTATGATGGCATAAACACTACTGATTTTTTAGATTAATTTTGTACCCTTCTACTTGGCTGAATTTGTTAATCAGCTCTAGCAGTCTTTTGGTTGAGTGTGATCCTATATTTGATCCTTCTAAATATAGGATTATGTTATCTGCAAATAGAAATTTTCTTGTTTTTGAAACAGGGTCTTGCTAGGTTCCTGAGAGTCTGACTACATTGCTGAGCCTGTCTTCAAACCTGTAATCTTTCTGTCTCAGCCACCCAAGTACTGGGATTCCAAGCATGTGCCATCACGCAAACTGACCACTCACCATTTTAGACTGAATTCAATTCAATAAGCATTCACTGGTCACTAACTATATAGAGACAGGCCAAGGCCAGCGAGGAGAGTGATCAATGCAACCTTGTCCATTCCCTCACCGGCCCTACGATCTATCATGCTGCTTCCTTAAGTGCCTATTAGTATGCTGAAAAAAAATTGGCTCAAATTTATGAAGTCCTATGTTTTAAAACCATGGCCAAAATTAGTGTACTAATACTTCATTTCAAAATTCCAAACACTTCACAGCAAAATTCTGCAAGGCAGCCTGTCAGTCCAAGGGACCTCGCCCCAAAACACCTGTCTGCATCCCTCAGGAAGAAAGTGGGAGGAACAGCTCTAAGAGGGAGTTACAAAGGCCTAATTCTGACAGAAACATCTGTATCCATGTATCCAGGTTAAAAAATTAAAAAAAAAAAAAAAAGCTGATAGAAAGGGTGTTCCCAGAGCTGGGCGTGGTAATCCTAGCATTTGGGAGGTTGCGACCAGAAGATCATGGTTCACAGACAGCCTAAGCTACTTAGCTAGGCCCTTTGCAACTCAGTGGGACCCTGTTTCAAAAATAAAAAGACTAAAAAATAGGGCTGGGGGTGTAGCTGAGGTAGAATGCCTCTGGGTTTCATCCCCAGTACTGAAAAAAAAAAAGTATTTTCCTACAATGTGCCTCAAACAAAAGGTAAACTTTTGCTTTACTTCTATTTTATGAACTGGCCCCAAGTATTTTGATCTGAGATAGATTTTTACCACTCTTCATTACCCAAATACCAGTGTAGGATCATGTTATCTGCACATGTCACAAGTGCAGTGTGGAAGTTTAATCTATTCTGCAGAGGTTCTGTGGAGATACTGGCTACATTCTATAAAGAGACAGAACTGGAAGACAAGTATCATCCACAGAATTCCTGTGTACAATGCAGGTTTGCTGCAAGAATAAAAATGAAAATGCCTGAAAAGTGTAATCTGGAAGAGTGGACCTTGAGTACATATTTGTAGTGTGTGTATATAAGTTAATACAACCTCTATGTTTACATGTATGACCTCATAAATTCAAAAACCATAATTATGAAAAGGAAATGCACTACTGCTTCAAAATTATTGAGAAACAATATAACCAAACTATAAAAACACTAAACATGCAATCTTCAGATTTATTTACTAATAAAGTAGTAAAGAAGAAAAACATTCACATTTTCAGGTAATCAAAAAGATAAATGTTAGCCAGTCATGGTGGTGCATGCTTGTAATCCCAGCATTCAGGAGGCTGAGACTGGAGGATCACAGTTCAAGGACAGCCTCAGCTACTTAGTGAGGCTCTTTGCAACTCAGTGAGACCCTGTTTCAAAATAAAGAATAAAAAATGGGCCGGGCATGGTGGTGCATGCTTGTAATCCCCGCGTTTCCTAGGCAGAGACAGGAAGATCGCACAGGTTCAAAGCCAACCGTACTGGCTGAAGAGGCCCTATTTCCTAATAAAAAAGTATAAAAATAGGTCTGGGAGTGTAGCCCTGAAGTAGAATGGTTTCCAGGAACCCCAGTACCACCAAAAAAAGAATAAAAAATAGGGCTTGGGTGTAGCTCGAAGGTACAATGTCCCTGGGTCCCATCCCCAGTAATGCAAAAATAAAAAAAGGAGTGTTTCTTCTAATTAGACCTATGGTCCCATCTGCTCTGTATCCCATTCTTGGCATGAGGAGTGTGACATCCAAGAACTTTGCTTCTTATTCCATCTTTCCTGTCCTGCATCAGTGGTCATTGTCCTTTCTGGGCTCACAGGGACTTCAGGATGTATATTTCCTATTCCTATTCTACCTAGATCAAAGGGCTTGTCCCAAAAGCACAGATGAGGGCCCTAAAACCTCCAAGCAGAACTGGTCACAGCTAACCTGTATTGCCTCATCTCTTCTACAGAGGCCCAAGGCCCTCACAATTCTCAAAACAAAACAAAACAAAACAAACAAACAAACAAAAACCACGAGGCTTCTTCCTGGGCTGCCTTCTGGCCTAGAACTCCTAGACAACTCAGAACAGTGGCCTGGGCCTAATCAATATTTCCTCTCTTTCATTCCAGTTTAAGGAAAGCCCTTAAATTCATTCCTATTGAGGATCTGAAGCTGATTGGCAGACAATAAAACAAGACTTTGTTACAGCACCCAGTTGTATCACATAAGTTTTATTTTAGCCTGCACTGGGACTCTTAAGTGTTTGTATATTTGTTTGTTCGCAATGAGGCTTTGCAGGTAAAATTAGGTGAGATACAGCTAAGGGTAGAAAGAAAAAGATTGCTTCCAAGCCCCCCAACCTGCACTCCTGTCTTGCCTCACCATACCCAGACCACCTGGTCCAGAAGAGGGACCCCCCAGCGAGGGCCACCCTGGGTGTATTAAGGTCATTGACGCTGGAACCAGACAGGTGTAGTCACCAATTACAGCTTCACCACCACTTGGTACGAATGGCCTCTTATGCCCCTCACTTTTCTCATCTGTGGGAATATTGGCAGAAGGTCGTCAGGAGGCTCGGGGGAAAAGGGGGCTCAGGCAGGTGAGATGGGGAGACTTGCACCTGGAGCCCTACATCTCCTTTTAAGAGCCAGCGGCTATTACTCCTGTTACCTCTATGGTTGGGGCCGCTAATGATTACTCCTGCCAGTCTGCCAGACTCAGCTCCAGGCACAGTGATAACCACTGTATGTCCATAGAATGCCAGTAAACCCCAGCTCAGCCATTTTCCAGCTTGGGCCAGTTCTTTGAACAATTTAGTTAACATCTCGGTGCCTGAGTGTCTCTATATAGGAGATGACAACATTCTTGAACTTATCATGAGTAAAATTAACATATGTAGCCAGGCGTGGTGGCGCACGCTTGTAATCCCCGCACTTGGGAGGCAGAGACAGGAGGATCGCGTAGGTTCGAAGCCAGCCGCGCTGGCGTAAGAGACCCTGTTTCAAAAATATATGCCGGGCGTGGTGGCGCACGCTTGTAATCCCCGCATTTGGGAGGCAGAGACAGGAGGATCGCGCAGGTTCGAAGCCAGCCGTGCGCACTGGCTTAGGAGACCCTGTTTCCAAAAAAAAGTAAAAATAGGTCTGGGAGTGTAGCCCATAAGTAGAAGGGCTTCCAGGAACCCCAGTACCACCAAAAACAAAACAAAACAAAACAAAACAGAACAAAAAAAAAACAAAAATATAAAAATAGGTCTGGGAGTGTAGCCTGGAGGTAGAAGGGCTTCCAGGAACCCCGGTACCACAAAAAAATTAACATATGTAAAAAAAGTTTGTATGAACAGTATATAGCAAGCACTTTTTCTGCTTACTCTTAATATCTGAAATGAAGATACTTATATTCTACTACCACTGATGAACCTAGATCACTTACTATAAGCAGGCACTTAATTAAGTTAATCATATCACACACACACACACACACACACACACACACACACACACAATCTTCATTTACAGATGAGAAATCCAAGGCATGAGGGGAAAACTAATATTTTGGCCTCTCTGTCTACAAGTGGCTGAGTCATAATTTAAATCCAGGCAGGCTGGCCTCAAGAGTTCATGCTCCTAATCACTATAATACACTGCCTGAAAAATGTTAATAAAATGAATGAACATTCTTGCTAGAAAAATAATGAAAAGTCAATCACCTTGACGATAATGCTCTTACTGAGCATGGACAGCTTCTGCCAAGCACGCACAAATGGAGGACCAGAGCACACAGAGGGCTGAGAAGGGCAGATAGCACCCCTCCCTGGGCCTGGCAGGGGCTTTCTAGCCAAATCCTCAATAGAGAAGTGGCCTTAAGACTCAAAAACAACCCTGGGTGTTGGCCCCATCAAAGTCACTTGGTTTCCTATCACTATCTATTTATTTACATTTTTTGTGCTTCTAGGAATTGAACCCAGCATTCTACCACTAAGCTATAACCCTAACCCTTTCTAGATCTTCTTTGAAAACAGGGTTTCGCTAAGTATGGCATGCTAGCCTCAAACCTGTGATCCTCCTGCCCCAGCCTCAAAACTTGATTGAGATTATAGCTGTGCTAATTTGCACAATTCTTAGCACCTTTTAAACTGACAAGGAAGCCAGGCATGGTGGTGCACGCTTGTAATCCCAGCACTTGGAAGGCTGAGACAGGAAGATTGCACAGGTTCAAAGCCAGACTCAGTTACTTAGTGAGGCTCTTAGCAACTTGGACCCTGTTTCCAAATGAAGTAGAAAATAGGTCTGGGAGTATAGCCTGGAGACAGAATAGCCCCTGAGTTCCACCCCCAGTACCACAAAAATAAGGAAGGAAGGAAGGAAGGAAAGAAAGAAAGAAAGAAAGAAAGAAAGAAAGAAAGAAAGAAAGAAAGAAAGAAAGAAAGAAAGAAACTGACAAGGAAGAAATGCATCTCAGTCTTGGCTCTTTAATGGTACCGAAAGGGACTTACACAAGCAGAGACTGAATGGGAGTCTTGAGAAAGCTGTGGACCAAGGCATCTTCAAGCTCCCCTCCTTACCCAATGACTGTGGCTGGCTGACACTTCTACAACTTTTCTAGATCAGAGCAGGGTGTGCTCTACCTGGGCATTTCCTCCTCTAGTTTTAGGTCACTTCAGGTCATGGATGTATTCTTTAGCTGTGACAGGACAAGTTGACTGGAAGGCCCTATCAATATTTCACTACCCTCAAGGCCTTGACTTATAAAATCCCACTCTAAAAGCTGAGGAATTTTAGACCAACTGTGTGTTGAATCAATAGTTTTCTGTTGACTAATTCATGCGAGTGATTCATTGCCTTTTTCATCCTCTTTGGTTTCAGATTCCTCTCTGAATTGAGTTTCTTCTACATCATCTCTTTGGGGGCTGTATACCCAATAAAAGATGCTAAGCAATCTAAATATTGCAATCTAAAACATTAGATAATGGACAGAAAGATGGGGAAGAAATTTGGTGGGGAAGAGATAGGTGTTGAGTAACAAGAGCGGTGTTATGGTTGAATCCTAAATGTCCCCAGAGGCCCATATGCTAAAGGCTTGGTTGCCAGCCTCTGGCACTCTCGGCACCTTTAAAATGTGGAGCCTGGTAGAGGGAAGTTGGGTGATTGGCTGGTAACCCTTAGTTTCTTTCTCTTTCTTTGCTTCCCAACCACCATGAGCTGTGTACCCTCCACATACATTCCCCACCTTGATACTCTGCCTCCCACAGGGCCAAAAGCAATGGTGCCAACCAACCACAGCCTGAAACCATGAGCCAAAATAAATCTTTCTTCCTTTTAAGCTGATTCTCTTAAATATTTTTTCATAGCAACAGAAATTAGATGAACACAAAAAGAAAATGGGTCATCAAATTTTTAGAAAGACAATTTTTTTTTATCTGCCAGACTAGCAATATCAGAGCATTTGCTAATGTTCTGTGTTGGTGAAGTATGGGAGAAACCGTCACTGTCATATATGGCTGGTGGAAGTAGGACTCAGTACAACCCCCTAGGAAGGTAAAGTCTGCCAACATTTATTCAAGTTTAAATACACACATCCTTTGAACAAGCCAGTGTACCTCTGGGCATGAACTTTAAAACTAGGTGCCATTTTATGCTATACCAAAAAGGTATTCAAATTCCAAGTACTCTTAAATTTCAAGATAGACAAGAATGAGAAGGTTTTGTAATATCCACAGACTCTTAAAAGTATATGTTCTACAAATCTGCCTTAACTAGCAAGTAGTTAGAAATCATATTTGCTTGTATCTCCAGACCTTTTGGTGGTACTAGATTGAAAGGGACACCATGTGTTATGGAATTCAAAAGTAAGAATTACTGGGTCCTGGGCCAAGCTGTATTGGAAAGAGAAATAAATGTGTCTAAGAAATGGATTTAGGGGATCCAATCTTTCCTCTACCAACATCTCTGTCCTCTTGACTAAGGACACTTATTCACCCCCCTGGTGTCCTGCACCATGAATGATGAGTGTGAACTAGCCACACCTTTGCTTCTCGTTGAACGATCCATATACCCGATAGCTAACTGAGCTGGATCTCAACCTGCCCACACAAAAAGAAAGAGGAGCTAACACTTAAGTCACTCCTGGTTACTTGAAATTATTGTTATCCTACTTCTCTTAATTCTGCAGACAACTCTGCAAGGTAGTATTATTGTTTTCTTTTCACAGGCTAGGAACCTGACGTTCAGAGGAGGTAAGTAGCTTTTGAGGACTCAGTGTAGTAAGCACAAGACAAAGAATCAATACCCAGCTCTTTCTAACTCCAAATCTGGGCTCTTAGTTCTCTTTTCTTATTTTTCTTCTTAATTTATTTTTCTTTTTTTACAGTACTGGAGATGGAACCCAGAGTCATTCTGCCTTTGAGCTACACCCCAGCCCTATTTTTTTATTCTTTCTTTTGAAGTAGGGTCTCACTGAGTTGTGAAGAGCCTCACTAAGTAGCTGAGGCTGCCTGTGAACTGTGATCCTCTGGTCTCAGCCTCCCAAATGCTGGAATTAAAAGCGTGTGCCACCACGCCCAGCTGTTCTCTTTTCTTTCCACTCATTAACCCAGACTTGAAGGAAAAATAATCTCCATCACAGATTTTGTCATGACAAGAATACATCTGAATATAAATCAAAGGCAGAAACATTTTTAAGGGAGGAAAAAGATAAGTTTGTTAAATAAAGGATTAAATAGACATTTAATGACTTAAAAATCTGTTTTTACATAGTGCTAAAGTAACCAGACGACCTGTTGTTAATTGACTGTATTTAGATGAAGGTAAATATGGGTGTTTGGTTCTTTCTTCCATACCAGTTGTGTTATAGACATAAACTGAATCACTCCTACACCTAGTCCAGAAATAGTTTCAACTGAAAGGTCATTTGTATTGTTAACTTACACCAAAAGCAAAGAAAAAGCAACACATTCATCCTATGATTAATTCCAGAATTCTTAAATTCTCAATGGTCCCTTTCTCTAATTCAGTAACTCTTTTTTGTATTTTTTGGTGGCAGTGGGGACAGAACCAAGTGGCACTCTACCACTGAGCTACATCTATAGCCCTTTCACTCTTTGTGAGATAGCTTTTCACTGAGTTGCCCCTGCTGGCCTATAACAGCAATTCTCCTGCCTCAGCCTCTCAAGTTACTGGTATTACAGGCAAGAACCACTCTGTCACCTTCAGAAACCATTTATAATTTTTTTAAAGTGGGTTCAGAAGTGAGGAAGAGTATGTAAAGTTGGTGGCTTAAGGACTAAACTAAATTTCACTTTTAATCCAAGGTCATTCGTAGTGGGTTATGCCCTCTCTGAGTTTAGGAGAATTGCCTGCAGTGTGATCCAGTGTCTTAAACACAGGTAGTGGGAAAGGGAAAGAGAGAAGCAGAGCTAAAGTACGAGAAGAAAGCTTATAAATTAATGGAGGAAAGGAAAAAAAGGGTGGAATAAGCTGTAGCTTATTTACGCCTCACCCTATGAGAAAGGCTCTGTTAGTAGAAATATTCTCCCAAGAAGGCCCCTACAGGTTTGGGGAGCTTCACATTTCCAATATGTTGGGTCAGAAGCATCCTCTCATAGAATTTACTACCATCAAAAGTGCCTTTACTGCAAATTCAGAAGGAAAGGGAAAGTTCCTTCCAGGACTGAATATAAAAAGCAGAGTTTCTGTTTCAGTGAAGATCTATAACATTACTGGGACGTCTACCCTATAAGAAGGAACAGGGAGAAATATGGGCCTCCATAAAATCCATGGCTCATTTGGAGACAGGAGGAGTAGGCTTACTTGATCACCTTGTGATGTAACCTTGCACCCTTCAGTGAG
Organism: Muscardinus avellanarius; assembly: GCF_963383645.1. Lineage (NCBI taxonomy): Eukaryota > Metazoa > Chordata > Mammalia > Rodentia > Gliridae > Muscardinus > Muscardinus avellanarius. The sequence continues at coordinate 68,856,547 of NC_137799.1, read as the reverse complement.
AAGACAGATGGAGGGAGATGTCTCCTATGACCACCTTCGTCCGCTTCCTCCCTCTTCTGAAACTTTTTGACCAAAGACCTCAGGAAATAGAGGGTAATTAGATGCAAGATGTCAGAGTTCCTACCAGTATCACACATGCCAAAACCTTTTGCCATTGATGTATCCTGCGCCATACTGAACACAAAGCATGTTGCTTAATGCCAACACTATCTCTTCATTACATACTGATTCAGATCAACATGGGAAGTTTACTGGGATCATGACCCAAGAACCTAATGGGTTCTGATTTGCATCAACCACCAAGCATCAGGAAGGCCCACTAAATGGTTAAGACCAAAAAAACCAACCACACACAATTTCGAGCTACTAAATTTCCACTTACTCACAGGTCCTTTTGAGGCTCTGAAGTATACCATTGGCTTTTTGGAATGTTTGCTGTATTATTTTCAAAGCTTTATGTATGTCAGAAATAGCTTTTTAAAATCAAGGTCCCCTGCCGGGCGTGGTGGCGCACGCTTGTAATCCCCGCGCTTGGGAGGCGGAGACAGGAGGATCGCGCAGGTTCGAAGCCAGCCGCACGCGCTGGCTTAGGAGACCCTGTTTCCAAATAAAAATATAAAAATAGGTCTGGGAGTGTAGCCCAGAGGTAGAAGGGCTTCCAGGAACCCCAGTACCACCAAAAAAAATAAATAAATAAAATAAATAAATAAATAAATAAAATCAAGGTCCCAACATTTCAGTGAAAGGGCCATAGATTCCTCTACATAACAAGGCACTAGACAATTAAAGAATAGATGGAGCAGCTGAGGGATATGAAAATAAAAATAAATTTTAATTTCTCATTGAAGTTAAGAACAAGTCCACTTTCAAAACTTGGTGAAACTTTCTTACTCAAATGCTGATTCCCTTTTGTAGTTTTGAGTAATGACTGCCTCTAAGAAATCCTGCAGCAACACAGAGGCAGGCCATTCACTGACCTTGGCATATTCCTAATGAGATGTCCCTTTGTGACACAAGAATTACTAATGGGGGCTGAGAGTAATAAGTGTGGGAGTGGAAGATGAATGATATAGGAAGGGCAGGGCTAACATTTTCCACCAGCAAGATCGATAGATGGTGTAACAGAAACATAACAAATCATTCCATCAACTAACCCTCACCCCTGAAGAAAGCTACCCAAAAGGGTTGCCAACAAAACCCAGTAAACAAATTACCCTGAAAAATTAATTGGATGTGAACTAAAGGCCTCTGAAGCCCTTCTTTCCTTCCAACTATCTATTGTTGTATAGTGTGCCTTAAAGCTACTGGTGTGGCTCTAAACTTAATCTAATTTCTAAGTGGTAGGAAGAGTCTATTCTATTTTATCCCCTGCTCTAACATCATACCTCTTCACCTTCTTACTTTCTTTTTATAGTAAAAAGTTATAATTGAAGCTGAGACATAAAACCCAGGGATCATGATTTAAATATAGATATACTCATGAATTAATTTCCCCAAACACTGCCCTCATTTATCTCCCCAAATTAGCTTTCATATATTGTCAAAAGACATCCAACAAGCCCCCATGCGCAGTTCAAAGTGAGGGATACTCCTGTCTTAGTCTGAATGTGATTATCCTCAAATTCTTATGAGTCTGCTTCAGAGAGCACAAACTATAAGTACATTTGAAGCCCTGTTGCACAACAGAACAAAATGTTCCCCTTAGAGACAAATGGTTGACCCCCGGGGCTAACGGTGTGTGCACTGAGTAACCCTGGAGATCTAAAGGATGGATGGACTTGAGTGCCCTTTCCACCTCTGGGTGCATCCTCTTCATTGTCATCTCTCATTCAGACTAGTATAAAACCTTTATTATGGCCCCTGGATTTACTTCCACAGTGCTTCCCAAGTCTATTCTCCATATTGTGGGTAAAGAGACCATTTAAAACAAAGGGTTAATTGCTTCCTTCTTTTAGGGTTAATTGCTTCCTTCTTCTCTTAGAATATTCCAGTGGCTCCTCATTGCTCCTAACACTAAGTCCCCACGGCACATCTGACAGTCGTAGAGGGTAATGTGAGAAGCAGCAGCAGTTACAGCACCTGGAGGCAGCAGAGGCCATCCACACAGCAGTGCCCTCTGACCATGGTTGGACTTCCTTCAACTTCCATTACCTGTGGTCAGCTGGTATCATCGTGGTTCAAGGTGCTTCTTCTGATGTCCTGTCAGGTCACCAGGAACCTCACACGATGTCACAATACCTGCGTCTTCTTCACATAGGCACTATGTCACCTCACATCATCACAAGAAAGATGAGTACAACACAAGCTATCTCAAGAGAGACTAAAGTCACTTTTATTATAGTATAGTTTTACTTACTATTTTTTGCAGTAATGAGGATGGAACCCAGGGGCATTCTCCCTCCAAGCTATACCCCTAGCCCCATTCTTTATTCTTTATTTTGAAACAGGCTCTCACTGACTTGCAAAGGGCCTCACTAAGTAGCTGAGGCTGTTCATGAATCACAATCCTACTGTCTCAGCTTCCCGAATGCTGGGGTTACGAGTATGCGCCATCATGCCCAGCTCTATAGTACAGTTTTATCACTGTTCTACTTTATTACATTATCATTGTTACTCCCTTACTATGCCTTATGTATAAATTAAACTTTATGATAGGTATGTTTCCTATAAAGAGCAGTATATATATATATGGTGTGTGTGTGTGTGTGTGTGTGTGTGTGTGTGTGTGTGTGTGTACATGTGGTTTAGGTTTAGGCATCCACTGGGGTTCTTGGAATGGATCCCCCATAGATGAGCAGGAATACTGTATTAGTTTCATAAAACGGCTGGACAAAGTATCAGAATCTGGGTAGTTTAAAATAAGAGAAAGTTATGGTGTCCCAATTCTGGAGATTAAAAGCACAAAAACCAGTGTGGGTTTGGGCTGTGAGGGGAACTCTGCTCTGTGCTCCCTCCTAGCTTCTGGGGGTTTTCTGGCAGTCTCTGGTTTACAGTCACCTGCTCAATCTCTGCCTTCACCTTCGCTCATTCATGCATTCTCCTGTGTCCTTAGCTCTTTACATTTTCTCCCCGTGCATGTGTCTCTGTGTCCAACATTCCCCTTTTTATAAGGTAATGAGTTATATTAGATTAAGGGCCAACCTAGTGACCTCATTTCAACTTGAGTCACTCTGTAAAGATCTGACTTCCAAATAATGTGACATTCTGAGGTATGTGGGGTGATGACGTCAATGCACTGGAAGCAGACACGTCAACTCATAACACAATCTCATCAAAAGATGAGGTTTGACTTTTAATCCTTTTAAAACCACATTTCTATTGGCTTCTGTTTTGTTGGATACAACAAGTTACATATTAAGTATGAACAGAAACGTGACCAGGTTTGAAAATGTTATCTGCATTATGGTTTTCTTATCTCATTCCACAAGTAATTTAAATTGCTTAAAATGTGTTTTCCCTTTTCAGTTCATGATATTATTTAGAGTGAAAATGACAGGATTTATAGCAACCACAGACTCATACAATTTCTTAACTCACGTGGTTCCTTCACATAACCTCTTGAGCCTCAGTTTCCCAGTCTATAAACTGGAAACAATCATACTGCCCATCTATCTTCCATATTGGATTTTGCAATAATAAAAAGACACACGACAGAAGAATTTTAGGGTGCAAAGTGGTATAAAATGAAAAGTTACAGTATTTTTTAACTTAGTTTTCTTTCTGCTACCTATCAGAAAATTGAGTTCAACAACAGAAACCAGAGTAGGTGGGGTGGCATGAAAGGAGGAGGTTTATATTGGGAGGCCATCCTCCTCTGGGTTCACCGGTCTCACTCCATGTCAAGACTGAAATGTTAAACCACATTCTATCCTAGTCACTAACATGATCTTTTCATATACATTCTGCTCCCACAAAATTAATCACCCAAGAGAAACAAAACTAATAATTTCTAGAAAACATGAGTATAGTAGTAGATTTTTTTGAAAAATGAAAGTATAAAACAAAACAGGGTAGTTAGGATGCAAAGTAAAAGCTCATTTCCAGTATTTTTGATAATATAGATAAGTTTGTTTGTTTGTTTGTTTGTTTGCTGTATTGGGGTGGAACCCAGGGGCATTCTACCTCCAAGCTATACCTCCAGCCGTATTTTTTATTCTTTATTTTGAAACAGGGTCTCACTGAGTTGCAAAGGGCTTCTTCACTAAGTAGCTGAGGCTGTCCACGAACTGCGATCGTCCTGTCTCAGCCTCCCAAATGCTGGGATTACAAGCATAGACCACCACACCCATCTTGTAGTTCTTGTATTAAGCAAAAATGCAAGTTTCTAGAATAACCAAATTTAAAAGGACAAAATTAAATAATCATAAACAAGATTAAATTATTCTATGTCAAATATTGGTGTCTGTCTTTAAACAAAGAAAAACTAGTGGAGTCTTTTCCTTTTGAATTTAGCAGGACTCGAGTGGCCATCTTGACAAATAGTATGAAAGCTAGTGTTTTAAGTGGTAAAATATTGAGGGAGGTTGCAGCTGCATCATGTATGTTCCCAACAGAGAGAGCCATTTAACTCACCTATCGTATCACTCTCCCATTTAAATAACACTGGGGTAGTTAATGCCCATAGGAATAGAGTTCCAGGCGGCCCATGTACACAGCATCCCTCCAGGGACTCTCTAGTTGCACAACACCAGGAGGGTACATAAAATAAATGGTCCCCTCAGAGTCATGCAATGGAGTAGGCCTGGTAGAAATGGAGCAAAGAAATAGAATTGAGATCCTGAAAGTAGCAGAGTAGGGAACAGAGTCGACTTCCCTCACAGTGACTTCATGGGAGGCTGTGGTGGGATGGAAAAAGGCACTGGTCTAAGAATCCAACAACCCTGTGTCCTGGTTCACAATCCAATATTTACTGGCTATATAACCTTAGGGAAGAAACCACACAAGCTGTTGCTTCACTTTTAAATGGAAATGAACACTGCAGCCACCTTCTCTACCTCAAAGAATTACTGTGAGAATCCAAGTGCTTTATATACTTGACTTAGCAAATGGAAGATGTTATTATCTTGGGTACAGTTCAGCTTCCCTGCAGTCTCTTTCAGCCCATGAAAACTCTTCTAGTCTCTGGGGTCCAAAAGCAAATGTCCAAGTACAGCTGTTCCTACTTAATTTTCTTCTGCCATGAGCATAGTGGGATTTTTATTATTCTGCATAAACCATATAAAGCTGCTTGCATTTGTTAGTGTCTATTATTGACACTAGTTGTTCTCTACCAAATATTTCCAAATCCAGCCTTAAGCCTCCTGGGTAGAGCAAGTTAGCTAAACAATTTTATAATTTGGAAATTATTTTTTTTCTGGGGTGATACATGTAGCTACCAATCATTATACCTACTATTTTCCTGATTAAGATCCAGAAAGCCTTTTGTTTTCAACTGCTTATAATTAGCTGATTTTTAAAAAAAAGCTTAATCTTTTTTGTGTGTATGTGGCATGGGGGGGGGTTAAACCTAGGGGTATTCTACTTCTGAGCTATACTTCTAGACCTTTATTTATTTATTTATTTATTTATTTATTTATTTATTTATTTACATTTATTTGCAGTACTGAGGATGGAAACCAGGGGCATTCTACCTCCAAGCTACCCTAGCTCTACTTTTTAGTCTTTTTAGTTTTTTTTAAACAGGGTCTTACTGAGTTGCAAATGGCCTCACTAAGTAGCTGAGGCTGTCAGCAAACCATGATCTTCCAGTTTCTGCCTCCAGAATACTGAGATTACAAGTTTGTGCCGCCACTCCCACCCCTATTTTATTCATTATTTTCAAACAGTGTCTCACTAATTTGCAGAAGGCTTTATAAGATGCTGAGGCTGGGGCAAACCTGCAATCCTCCTGTCTCAGCCTCCCAAATGCCAAGATTACAAGTGTATGTTACCACAACCAGATTTTAAAAGTTTAATCTTAAAAGCACTGCTGGTATGACAAATTGTAGATGGCAAGCTTCTTTTGGCTTCACTGAACAAAGTTGGGTTGTGTTGGGAGGAGAACACCTTTTCTGTCAATGAGACATTCTATCCAGCACCATCTTGACCACTTAAAAAGTATCATTTCAATGAGTTGTTCTCAAAGTAAGAGTGAACCAGGCTTCATTCCTAGACTAAAGAAACAGAATATCCAAAGACACAGAAACAGGAAAAGTGCAAACTTGAACTTGTGTTTCTGTATATTTTCAGAGCATTATGGTTTCACTATGAATATTCAAACAGAAAAGAAGTTGGTCATTGATAAGGATTATTCTTACCTAAGTCTAAAGTTCTGGCTTAAAAATTACACTATTTCTGGCTTAGAAACTTTCCTAAAAGAAAAGAGAAACTCTAGACACCACCACTTTTCTCTTTATATCAGTATTTCTATGTGAAAAGACTATCCTGACATTAACTAGGTACTTGAAATAGCTTACATGTCTTCATAACACAATCCTGTGTGGATAAGGATTACTTGCCATCACCTAGGCATCAGAAGTTGCAGAGGTCATGGCCAAGGTTCGTGGGGAGGCTGGAGAAGTGGGAGAGGCTCTCACAAGCTCTCACTTGGCAGAGCCAAGGGAGGTTGTGTTTTCATGTCAAGCCTTTGTGTTTCAGACACTGGCTGAAATCTCAAAATAACTGTTCTATCTCCACACGAGTAAGACTTACACATTCAGGTTCCCCGAACCCATTGATTCTCAACAAAGGACAATTTTGCCTCTAAAGAGATATATAGCCATGCCTACACATATTTTTGTCACTTCTAGGGAGAGGGGTTGCTAGTGGCATTTAGTGGGTAGATGAGGGAGGCAGGTAAACAATCTTCAATGCCATGTCCAGGGGAACCCCTTCAGCAATAAGAATTGCCCAGTCTAAAACACCAATAGTGCTGAGTTTACAAAGCTCTGCCCCAACTAGTAGGAGAGCTTATCTTACTAGATAATATTAAGACAGTCATCAAGGAGATCTAAAGCTCTTAGCACATACACTTATATTAAATACCACTGTTTTGAACTGAATAGGCTCTTTCATAGTCACTGGATGGAAAACACAGAAACTTTTCAGTTCTGCTACAGTTCCCCTGTTCTATTTGTTGTTACCCTGAAGAGCTTGGCACAGAAAGAGAAGACAAAGGAAGAGTAGCTGCTAGGAAGATGGGGGGGGGGGCTGAGAGGCAACATAAGGGAAAATAAATATAAAAAGAAAAACAAAATCCCCATCCCTTCTTTGGATGTAGACATGACATAAGAGTCAAACAAAAGAGCCACCCCGCTGGAGCCAACCAAGTTTTATTGCCATAGACATGAACATCATAAAATTTTCCCAAAGCTAATACGAAAGGTTTTGTTCCCTAGCTATCATAATCTACAATAAACAAATTCAACACACAGTATACACAAAGGGTTTTTCATTAAGCTGTTTCTATAGTAAGAAGAAATATAATTGTGTGATCTGAAAATGAAAATGATTCCCTCAAACTCACTGGGCTTCACTGGTCAAGAACAGCACCTGAGCCCTTCACACCACAGGCACATTGAGAATGTGACCCTGAGCACAGCCCATGAGACCTTCCAGCAAGGAGCCATGTCACACTGCTCCTCCTCAGCACTATGGAAACTTCAGGAAACACGTCCTCTAAGTACCAGTCAGCAAGGCAACGGAGAAGAGGCATTCCAGAACATAAGGCACCATCACAATCACGAAGACACTGACTGATGCCAAGGCAACATCTCAGAATCTCCCAGTTGAAAAGAAGGAAAAACTGTTCATTGTTGTTTGAACCCCAACACCTCGTAACCCAAGAAGTCACCACATTTGTCCCTGGACTCCTTGTCACCCTAATGATAGGATGATTTGATGCTGTTTCTCAGAGTGTCTGCTTGCACACTCTTAAATGGATCCTGCTAGCAATCCCCTTGCATTTTAAGAGCTTAAGACCACAACTCGTAGCAATCAGCTTATTCTCCTGGAGCACCCTTGCTTCCTTCCTACATAAGTAGGAAGATTAGATAGAAGGATACTACAGTGATCCCAGTCCTCAAAGTGTGGTCTTTCCACTCTATTCTATCTGCCTGTCTTCTGCTCTGGAAGCATAAATGAAGGCATTCCCATGGAAGGCTAACTTGGAATGAGCACCTATCTTTTCTTCTTCAATAGCTTCTCAAGATTCTCCTAGACCCATAAGAGATAGGGTCAGGGCAATACTACAAAGTAGGGCAAAGCATATGCAAAAAAGTTTGGCAAAGAATAATACCTTCCTGCTGCTACTCCTCTTTCCTTTCATCCACCTTTCGTGCAATCTAGAGTACAGTGAACCATTCTGTTATCACCTTGTTTCTTTTTCCTTTAAATTAAATTTGACCAATCTCATATTTTAAGTATTGCCTATATTCAGGTGACTTCCCAAATCCTATCAGTCTAGAGCTCTGATCTCCAGGTTCACCATTTAAATATCTACAAACTCCTCAAACTTAACAAGTTCCAAACCAAACTCTCTGCTTGTTTTCTAAGGCTCCCCCAATTGTCCCCCATCTCGGTTAAAGATAACTCCAGTCTTCCCAGATATATAAGCCAAACCTTGGAGTCAGCCCTAAGCCAGCCCATATCCCATACTCAATATCTAATACATGGGAGAAATCCTGTCTATCTAGCCATATGTTTATCTGACCAGAATCCAACTAACTTTACCAATTTCTACTACTGGACATAAGTAGGAAGATTAGATAGAAGGATACTACAGTGATCCCAGTCCTCAAAGTGTGGTCTTTCCACTCTATTCCTTCTTCAATCTACTCCCCACTTGTCATAAATCACACATTCTACTCTCCACATAACATATATCATGTCTTTCTATTTCTATTCCTTATTCTCCTTTAATCTGCTCTTCACATATCACAATCAAGTTATTCTATTCAATATAAATCATAGCCTATCACTTCTCCACTCAAAGTATGTTTTCAGCAGCCCACAAGGTCCTAAATAATCCAGCCTCAACTTTTTCTCTCTGCCTCTCTTCTCTCTTTCTGTTCACTGCACTCCAGCCATTATAGGCTCCTTGACGTTTATAAAATAGAACAGAGCCAACATGCCCCAACCCCCAAACACACACACCACCAAGGGCTTTGTATTCACTGTTCTCTCTGCCAGGCATTTTCTTCCCTCAGATTTCTACGTAATTTAGTATCTTCGTCTTCTAGAGTGTAGAGATGGGAATGATTCAGTCTTATCTGTTCACTATTTTATGTTCCATACCTAGGGTCTAGAAGAGTGACTAGCATGAAATAATGGCTCAGTGAATAGTTGGATGAGACATTTATCAAAGGCTTTCTTTCTGTTTTCTACCTGAGGGCCATTTTTAGAGAGAAAGCATGCATACCTACAGTTAGATGAACAGCTCTGCATTAAAATGTAAATATATACCAAACATTTAAATATCTAAAATAGTTAAGTGAAGCAATTATACCAATAACCTTGAATTTTTTCACTGTATAACAATGTTCTTTTATTTCCTTTGCTCTTTTGAATTTTACATCATACCTCTCTGAGTAACAATGAGGAAAAAGATAAAACCAAGTGATCAAGAGATGGTCAGTAGATTTTTTTTTTTTAGAAAGGCATAAATTCCGTATTTAAGGGTTTGGAATTGTCCCCCATTGCAGACACCTTCAATTAGACCTATTCTAATCTGGGCTAAGTGAGAATCAAACTTCAAATTTTCACTCCCTGGCACAGCTGTTTGACAAGTGCAGCAGGAGCCTGTCAAGACACTTGGCAGCACCATTCCTTTAGAACACAATGGGATTTTTTTGTTGTTTTCTGGCAACTCCCATTACTCACTGATGGTAATTAGCAAGCCAAGCTTTGGAGGAAATATATAATCAAGCAACTAAGAATGCCTTTTATGGAACTCTTCCTTGAAAATAAACCATTGATGCTACAAATGGTCAATGTGTACTCTTAATTTTGGACTAAATTATCCATTGATTCACCAAGATCTATATTTTTGACCCTTTGGTCTAGGGAAATTCATTTTTTCTGAAGTTCTGAATTCAAGAAAAGTGACGGTGACACAGTTGTTGATTTTGATTGACTACCTCAAAAGAGTAAACAATTAGAATGATTTCTCCACTATTTGCTCAGATTATACAACTCCTTCCTTGACTAGCTCCAGTATAACGGCCCTCTTCCAGAGCACAGCACAATAATCAGAGTCACAGTCTAAATCTGGCCTTCTAGAAGCACACAATGGAACAAGATCAGGATGACCCAGACAACCTGACCAGCTTGAGTTCTCACCTGCAGTGGGTCACTGCACTGGGCTGTTGAGGGAAACACTTGCTACAGGTAGAACAACTAGAGACAATTACAAGAAATTCAGCCCTTGCCTTGAGAACCTGGAATACTTCCCACCTCAATTTCTAATATAATTTGGGGCTTTCGGAAAGAAACAGTGCCTGTCCTGTTGTTACATCTTTACAACAACCTGTATCCCAGCACACCTCCACCAACACCTCTGACAAGTTTCAACAAGTACAGCTGAATCAACTGAGATGGGCCACAAGGTCAGGGTCCTGAGACTTTGTCAGTGTGATTATCTAAAGGCACTGGAAAGCACTCTGTGCCTTTCAGAGAGCAGGTACATTTCCCACCACACAAAAGCAGCTTTGTTTCTGTATATGTGACGCCTCTTAGTTAGAATCAATGATTTTTTTTTTTATTGTCGCCCCTGATAAGTTTGTTTGCCTAGCTTCATTTTCCTAAAACACTTTAAGCGCTTCTAGGAAGGTGAATGTCGGCAGAACACTGAGATAGGCCTTGAACTGGGGCTGTGGTATTGCATGGTGTTTACAATTTGTCATCCTTGGGGGTAATTTTGCAAGCTTAAACATACTAAAGGACATGTTATAAAGAGCCAGGCAATTTTCATTTTGTTTGAATATATTTATGGAAATGGACCAAAAGTGTCCATAGAGGCACATTGTCAGTTTTTCCTTGAGTGTGTGCCAGTTCATGACCAAAAGCAAGCATTCAGAGAATAGAAGGGCATTTATGACCATACTGTGTGTATCAAATAAGCTACTTTATGAACAGATGGGGAATATTGTGTTTCAGGGTCTTAGTAAAATAGCCCTTTACACCAAGTTTATGTGGATAATAGTGGATATCTTAGTGATTCCTTTATGACCTTGCCCTTGATAATGAGCAAATCTCCCCTTAAAGGTGAGTGTCTGTGGGACACAAAGACACTGCACATCTTCAAGGTTTAGAAAGACATGAGGAGAAGAATTACAGACCAAGAACATGTAATTTAGACAAGGTGGGAAAAACTGAGTAATCCACTTGAGATAAGGAGAGTTTCTCCAGCAGTGCTGACAGTATGGCAATGGAATCCTTGAAGAATAAATAAGAGAGAAATGGTTGGGCTTGGAAAGATTTACTATGCAGACTATTAAATTATAGGAGCCAGCGCTGATAAGAAAAAAAATGATCTTAATTTTTTTATTGGTGCATTGCAGTCATACATCTTAATGGAGTACAAGATGGTAGAGGCATACATGCACACATCACTCCTTTTAAAATATGGTTTTTAACAAAACCAGTTTGATAAGACAGGGTTGCCACTTAGAAAAGCTCAAAGACCAAAACTGAAATGTTCCTTCCTTTCAGGGGGATATAGCAAACCAGTATTAGTCAGGGTGGTGCAAGTGGCACTTGTAGTTCCCCAGGCAGATACCAGACACTGTGTCTATCAATACTCTGTGTTTAATTTTCCTCTTGAGCACACAGGAAGACCATTCTTCCCAGCTACCTTTGCAGTTAGTTGAAGCCATGTGGCTGGGTTCTGCTTGGTGGCATTTGGGCAGACATGAGGTACATCATTTCTAGACCTGGACCCTTGAGACTTCTCAACAAACTGTTTTACCCTAGACTCAAGACTGCTGAGCCCTGAGACTGAAGGATTCTGAGTTAACTACATGACTGCAAGGAGTCAGCTGTATTAGAACATGAACAAGAAGGAAACCTTTATCATACCTAACTACAGATTTGAGATTGTATGCCATAGAATCTAGGTTATCGTAATATATTTCAATAATGCAACCCTCTTATCATTTGCCCTTTCAAATATCATGTTACTGCCAAAGAGTATCTCTCATTTCACTTTTAAGCACGGTGATTTCAGAGACCTTCAAGAGCAATGGAAAAATTAATTTTCCTTCATATCAGTAGGATACAGGTTGTAAAAAAAACAGTTGACATCCTTTTCTGAGAAATTGAAGAGAACTATTCTTTCCTATAAACTAAGTAAAAATAGTTTATTTACTTATTTTAATACTTACTTTGCTTATTTTGGGGAGAAAATGTCAAATACCCTTGAAAGAAGAAATCATAAAATAATGAACTTCAAGGCCGGGCGTGGTGGCGCACGCTTGTAATCCCCGCGCTTGGGAGGCGGAGACAGGAGGATCGTGCAGGTTCGAAGCCAGCCGCGCTGGCTAAGAGACCCTGTTTCAAAAATATAAAATAGGTCTGGGAGTGTAGCCCGGAGGAAGAGGGCTTCCAGGAACCCCAGTACCACCAAATAATAATAATAATAATAATAATAATAATAATAATAATAACAACAACAACAACAATAATAATAATAATAATAATGAACTTCAAAGTACCTACCACCTAGCTAGCAGGGGTAAGGAGAGGGAGAGAATTTGAGGCCTATTGTATGTGAATAATTGAGCAGGTGCTGTGGAAAGGACTCAGTGATGAACACAAAATGCTCTCTGAGGATGTAGTAGACAGAAGACAATCTGAATCTTAAACTCAACAAATTATTTAGTTTTGAGGGGGACTGTGAGGATTAAAGTAATCTAGTAGCTCAGAACTTATAACAGCCATTTTCTTTCCCCTCTACTTCTTAGAAGAAGTTTTTTGGTCTAACTAAAAGGCTTAATCCTTCCTAATCAAAATGTATCTCCCCCTGGGAACTGGTACACACTGAATCTTTTCTTAACCATCTTCCATTATATGTATGAATTCCTCTTTCCCAAAGTTATTCCCCAAAAGCCAGCTCCAAATTGTGGAGAGGAAGAATAAGGAGTGAGGTGAGGGACCTGTGAGCAGCAGGAAGACTGAGGAAAGTCAACACAAATGGGATGGGAGACAAGTTTCTACTTCAGAATGTTTTGTAGGCTGGGTCCTCCATTTCACCTTCACTACAACTGTTGCCTTTGCCCCAAATCCATTCCCTTGCCTAAGAAAGCATTGTTTGAACTCTTCCAGACAAGTTTCTCATTATAAATTTTGACTGGGAGTGGGTGAAGAGGGTGGAAAAAGAGAGAGAACTTAGCAGAAGCAATATTTCTCATCAGAAGACATGCTCAACGGGCAATACCCAGTGCTTAAAAATCAAAGCACTGTCAAAGAAACCTTCTAAAGCAGAAAAGAATTTGAGAGAACCAGCCTGAGAAGCTGCCTCATAAATTATCTTCCCCCCTTTGGTACTGAGGATTGAACTCAGGGCATTCTACCTCCGAGCTAAACCCCAAGCCCTTTTAGTCTTTGCTTTGAAACAGGATTTCAATAAGTTACTGAGAGTCTCACCAAGGTGCTGAGGTTGGTCTTGAAACTGTGATCCTCCTGTCTCAGTCTCTCAGAGATTACAGGTGTGCACCATCATGCCTGGATACTGTCTCGTAATTTTATGAGCCAAAATTCAGGATCAACCAGATGCCCTATCTGGAACAGTCCAAATGCCTGCATCCAGAGAGGGCTCTAGGCTGTGCTCCCTGGTAATGCAGGCAGGTGATCTGACCTTGGGAAAAACAAACCCAGCCAGGCTAGTGCTGCCAGTGCAGAAGCTCGAGTAACAAAGCACACTTCGTCCTCTCACCCAGCTTTCCCCAGGCTAGAGAGGAGAGGCGGAGGCCCTACAATGCCTGGATGGTCACTAGGAATAGACACCGTTTTTATGAGAATTAATTTAATTTTCTCTCCTCTAAACATCTTATATATTTTGCTTATGCATTTTCTTTCCTCTAAACATCTTGTGTATTTCTATTAATTAGTCTGAGTAGGGAAAAAAAAATCCAAAGTAAATCTCAGTAGCGGAGGTAAAAGTCTTGAAAGGGTTGACAAGCTCAGCATAATGAACACTAGTCCAAACCTTTGTTTAACAGTACTTCTGTCTCTTTACAGATTATAAAAGGAAATATTTAACTAATGGAAAGCTACTCATATACTGGATAACATACACGGCCTCTGTCTACATCTTAATCATTCTACATAATTGATCAAATGACTTAGGTCTTTAGGCTTCCTCGGGTTTTTAAAGTTCACAGCAGAAAATACTTCTCTGCTCGTCTCCATTCATGTGTTCTCCTGACTGATCACCTGGCATGAGAAGAATGTATGTTTCATATGATAGCTGCCAACAGATAAGTTTTTTTAAAAAAATAAATTGTAACCTTTTTAAAGAGACACTGGAGATGGTTTGAGGGAATCAAAGTTTCATTTGAAAGTGCTGAAACACAGCACTTTCCACATTAGTGAAGTTAACTCCTAAGTTTTATTTATTTTATTAATTAGACTGCACCTACATTAACTAGGTTTATAATTCTTCCATATTTTAATAATATCGTCCCTATCTGATAGCAGAATTCCTTCAAGATTCCTTCCCCTCCCACTTCATTCCCATTTCTCTTTAGGTTTGGACTATCAGATTTCTTGGGAGCTACTTCTACTTCTGGGATCTTTCATACCCCATAGCCTCTGCTTGAATGGCCTCTTTCCATTCTCACCAAGAATTAATTACCCTTTTCATTTAGGATGGAGCCATCTCCTCTGAGGAGCCTGCCCAAGGTATTGTTGAGAGATTCTTCCCCTGTCTTCCCATTAAAACAGTTTGCACAGACCTAGATCATAGCCCTTGCTTTACTGTTTACACACTGTCACCCATAGAAGATCCTGAGCCCCACAAAAGAACTTCCATTTCCTTCTGTACTACCTGGCTTCCAGCATAAGGTATGGTACAAAGTTTGCACTCAGATCAAGTGAATGAATGAAGATGTGTTGGGTGGACAGAGCCGTACACATGCTATTTGGGTAGGGTAACTATATACCTTTGTTCTTCCATGACGATCCTAGTTTAGACTAATATTCCAGAGAAATAGAACTCCTTTCACTCTCAAAAGTGTCCTGATTTGAACAATAAAGTATATGGTCACCCTCAGTTTATAGCACTGGGTATAATTACGCATCATGCATACTGCTGTTGCCTGCCAGAAACCAGTCATTTCGTTTTCCAATTCTCAACAACTTCTCAAATTAATCATTTCTTAGACAATTCATTAAAATTCTCCTAAAAAATTAGCTATTCTCTTTACTCAAAACCATATAGATGGCCCCAAAAAATAAAAATAAATACTGTGCTGCAAAATAAGAACATGTAGGTTTCACTATATCTTCTCACCAAAGTCTATGTGAGTAATGGCATCTACTTAGATTGACCGATCTCCCCTCCAGATCAAGGATATGACACAGAGCTGCCCAGAGGTGGTGCAAATGTGAAATCCAGCCTGTCCTGCTCAGGTTCTGAGTTTGCCAGCCAAACATCCACTGCCTGGGGTTATAATATCTATTGTTTTATGGATAGTCTAGAAGCCTTAACTCAGTAATTATAGCAGAAACTAATAAATCTGCCTGGAAAAAAATAAATCTCTTTTCCAAATAACTCTACCCAGAACTTGAAGAAAACATTTCTAAAAGATCAAAGAGATCAGACTACCTCGTTTTTGTTTTTGTTTTTGTTTTTGTTTTGAAATATAAATGTGTTTGGTCTTTCACTCTACACAATCAAATTTTAGCTGGACTCAGAGATGTCAACACAACCACTCAAAAAAGAGATAATTAAGAAATATTTCAAAGGTCACAAAAGACATTTCTAATAAATTGTCAAAGTAATTTTCACACTGGTACAGTCTAAAAGAACTAAGGAAAGTACATTTTTAAGACTACTTATGAATAACCTCAAAAGTTTTCTATATACTCTCTTAATCTAATAATTGATGAAAAGATTTACATAATTCTAATTTTAAAAATGTTATTTCAGGACATAAAATTAGAGAAGAACCACAAAACAAATATGAACTAAAAGGAACATTAACCATCATGTAGTTAATGATTTTGTTTAATGAGGATAAAGTCTCAACTATCTAACCTCAGGGTTGTTCTCATTATCTATTATATTTCATTAATCCTAAAATCACAGGGAAAAGAAGCATAAACTATGATTTTCTTTGAAACTTTTGCCCAAATCTGCAATGAATTTATTTTCAGGACAAAGTTCATAAAAGGCTAGTTCCCCAGGTAAACTGGATTAAAAGCCTTCTGAAGGGAAATCAAATTAAACCACTACCAAATGGCAAGTTTCTAAACAGTGCTTTGGGATGTGAAATACGATTTGACAGATACTTTATACTGTGGTCAATTTCCCATCTGATGAGGATTTCTGGGGTTTCCCTTTTACCTATACTAAGGAATTTATAATTTATGGTGACATATATATGTCTACAGTATGTTCAACATATATATATATATATATATATATATATATATATATATATATATATATATACATAGATAAATATGTTTGTATCTCTTTCTTACATAAAATTGCTGAGGGGGAAATCTTGGGATTTGGCTTTACTTTTTTAAGTCATTGAGTTTGCATATAATATTCGACAGACTGATGCCTTGTGGGATCTGATTTGGAAGCTACGCTCTCTCTGATCTTTACCAGATGTTCACTGGTGGTGTTTCGGCCTCGAGAGACAGAGAGGATATTAATGTTAATTTTATTTATTTAATCACATCAGGCAGATTTGATAAAAAGCAAAATTCAATATTTGGGTAATTTACGAACTCTTCAGAAATGTCCATGGTAGCAAAAATGTTTTGAAGATTGTTTTATATTAAAAGCAGAGAGCCCACAGTGTAGTTGGAAGAAAGACCATTGTTACCTTTAAAAATGGGAAAGATGTGATAGATTTATGAGTCACTTCTAACTTACAGAGGCAAGAAGGGGCAGTGACTTACATATGTCTGGCACAAGTCTCACCCCAACCTTTAATGGACTATTAACTGCTGAGAAAGGGCAGTTTGAATACGACCTGGACACTCATTTGAAAGCCTCCTACACCACCCTGTCACTCCAATATCTTCCAATATCTTCTTACCTCTTGTCTCTGGATTTTATTCCAAGGGAGTACTAGACTACCCTGGTCGTTGTCAAGACATAGGGGATAATGAAAAAGAAGTCTCTACTGACACAGCCTCCCTACACTGCAAATGACAGGACGGGCTCTTATTTATCTAGAGCGCAAGGGGAGAACTTGGAAGTTTGTAGAGTGTTTATTCTCAGCCTAGGCTGCTCCTTAGAATCACGTGGGTGCTGCGCTCCAGACCACCTGCATCACAAACTCAGATAGGAGTACTTTGTAAAGCTTTCCAGGCGAGTCCAGTGTCAGCCAAGTTAAGAGCAGTGCCTTAAAGATTCTATGTGGGGAGCAGCTAAACAACTGGACAGTCTGGGGAAAATCACTTCCTCTAGGTTTTGTGCTCATCTGAAAATGGTATGTGTGGGACGGAGGTGACGGGTTAAATATTAATGGATTGTCTTTTACTTGTAGATGAAAATACATACTTAGGACACATTTCAAACAGCAAAGTTTACAAAATATTTAACAGACACCTTTGACACCTGTATTAACATTAATTTCAGTCCTCCCTCCTTGGAAATAAGATAGAAGAGAATCCCTGAATCCTCTTTCTTTCCTCTCTAGAAATATCCCCTATCTCAAGGTTACTGGTTAGCCCACCCACTGGATTTCACTGTTTAACCACATGATTATTTATCCACAACAACTATATAATACTTCTGTGTGTTTAAATGTATATAAATTGTATTATACTGTATACATCCTTTTGCATATATTTTTTCATTCAACATTGTTTTTGAGTTACTGATGTTGATGATTTGTGCATATGTCCCATTAATTTTAAATGCCTTTATTTCCTTAGGAATAAACCACAGTTTAATGACTTCTCTATGAATATCTAGGTTGCTTACACTATTTGAAAACACAAATAAATGTCTTTCCTAGGGTCTCCCTGGCACCAGATGCAAAAGTCTCTAGGGTAGACATGGTTTGGTTGGATACGCTTCTCTTCAATCCTACTAGGTATTCTCAAATTGTTTTCCAAAGTAGTTGCACCAATTTACTCTTTCCAGCAAAGTTAGCATATCCCCCATTCTCCATATCTTTATCAATACTTGGTACATTGAGAATTTATTCATTCTGGCTAATAATGAAGGTCTGGAAGTGTTAACTAATAGTTACGGTTAGATGGTATTTTCCTAAGGTTCCTTCTGGTCATGTAATTGTGCTCATGAATTCAATGCCAAGTCTTATCAAAATAATGAAATCAAGGGTATGAAAAAAAAAAACCTTCCACACCTTATGATGAATTTACTTTTCCTCAAAAAACAGCCTACATAGCCAATACTGGCCTGTGAACCCATACATCAGGCCATAAAAGACGAATGGGGACATGGTCTCAGTTCTGTATTTATTTTCTTATGTTCCTGATCCAATGTTGCTTAAAAAGCAAACTACCCAGTTTTCAAGCCAAAGAAAATACTCTGGATTTTGCCAGGCAAAATGCCTGTGGAGAAATGAGTCAATTCATACAAAATTCAAAACTGTCTTTGGTCAGTGACATTTTCATGAAAATCTGTGGGTGGGTAAAAGTTTTTCAAAATTCCCTTTCTGCTATTGGATAAAAGTCATCCAGGAAAAATAAGCAAAATGTAAGTGGCAGCCCACATTCCCCCTAATTCCCTTATTAACACTCCCTAACCTCCCGGCATAACTGCTTTCAATTGTGCGCAAAGACAAGCCTTGGCCTTTCTGATCCTGGCAACAGAACCCTGAGTCCCTGCTCACTCTGCCCTGATCAGATAGCCTTTCCCAGCACAGGCACTAACAGAGCCTGCCGTGCTCAATCTCACTGGGAACACACCTTCCGAGGAACACTACCGGGCCTTACACCCCCTCCAACGTAATGGCAGAAAGACCTACTTCTCAGTTTGCACTCTGTTGGAACCATTACTATGGATACCGTTAGAGATGGTAAATACACTTACATGGTTTGGGGTTACACTTTCTCCTAGGAACATGAATCAGAGCTTTTGAAAAGTCCTCAGCTACTTGTTGCGAGGTCCTTTGCAACTCAAAAACTCTGTTTCAAAAATTAAAAAAAGACTGCCAGGCGTGGTGGCGCACGCTTGTAATCCCCGCGCTTGGGAGGCAGAGACAGGAGGATCGCGCAGGTTCGAAGCCAGATGCCCTGGCTAAAGAGACCCTGTTTCCAAATAAAAAAATATAAAAAATAGGTCTGGGAGTGTAGCCCGGAGGTAAAAGGGCTTCCAGAAACCCCAGTACCACCAAAAAAAAAAAAGGTAAATAAATAAAAATTAAAATAAAAAAGACTAAAAAATAGGGCTGAGGGTGTAGTTTGGAGGTACAATGCCCCTGGGTTCCATCCCAAGCACCACAAAAAAAAAAAAAAAAGACATAAACTTGGAGTCTCTGTGACTTGCTCTGTTTTGAACATTATCATTTCAGGGACATGTAACAGAATTCCATATAGTTATACCCACAAATGTGCCACAGTTTTGATAACCCCAAGATTGACCAAGGTTGGGGCTGGCTTAAGCTCAGAAAGGTAGAAATAGGATGACTCAGCACTTAGAAATTGCTTTAGTTAATAGGTAGCAATAAATGGACTTGGGCAATTTTTTTTTTTTTTTTTGTACTGGGGATTGAACTCAGGGGCATTTTACCTCTGAGCTTTACCTCCAGCCCTATTTTATTTTTAAATTTTGAAACAGGGTCTCGCTTGCTGAGACCTTTTGCCACTTCCTGAAAACGTCTGTGTGGAGCCAGGCTTGCAAAGAGGGCAGCTGGTGTGACTGTCCACCAAGGCAAGAAGAATGAGACCTACAGAAGGCCGGGGCTGTTTAGATGGGAAAAGAAAAGGAGCCCATCCTCTGGGTAGCACACGCTTGTAATCCCAGTACTTAGGAGCTGGAGACAGGAGGGTTGCAGGTTTGTAGTCAGACTCAGCAACCTCATGAGACTCTCTGCAACTTAGTGAGACCTTGTTTCAAAAATAAAAGACTAAAAATTAGGGCTGGGGATGTAGCCTAGAGGTAAAATGTCCCCTGGTTCCATCCCTAGTACCACTGGAAAGAAAAAAAGAAATGAGGTCTCACTAAGTTTCTGAGGCTATGTATGAATCCTTGATTCTCTTGTCTCAGCCTCCCAAGTATTGGGATTACAGGCATCCAGCACTACACCATGCCCAGACTTTGGTATTTTTAAATAAAACACTACCCTATCGTAGTTTCTAACTAAACTCGGGTCTGTCTGTCTGCTTGCCTGCCTGTCTGTCTGCCCAGGCATTTACTTCCAAGGCTTTGCCTTTCCCACCTCCCGGGCACGTCTCTGAGTGGAGCCAGGCTTGCAAAGAGAGCAGCTGGTGAGACTGTCCACCGACGCAGTAAGAATGAGATTTACAGAAGGGTGGAGCTGCTTGGGTGGGAAAAAGAAAAGAACCCATTCTCTTCTTCCAGTAATTGAACCAAATAACTAATGCACATCCCTCTCCTGACTTTGCTACCTAGAATCCTGAGTGTTCTTGAATCCCAGGGTTCCGGGTAAGGCTGAGGAGTCACAATCAGAGATTCTGCAAATGCATTCTCCCATGCAGGAAAAGGAATTTGGCCGTGAGGGAGGACACCAGTGGCAGCCTCTTACTGTAAACAGGCTGTGGCCTCTGACACACCCTCCTCTTACCATAACTTCAGAAGCTCTTTGTGCTGTCTGTAGTCATGGTCACCAAGCACAAAAGGGTCACCAGCCCTTTCTTGGGTCAGTAAGCCAAGTAAGTGAAAATTATGTGTAAATCTATAATATACAGACAACTAAAAGCAGCCAAATATATGTAAAACAAAACCAAACTGGGTCTTAGAACTTAAACTACTCCTAGACTTTGTGGCATGTAACACCGTCGCAGATCACTTTTTGAAAAACAGAATGTGGTTATCTTACTTGGCAAGGATCTTTGGCTTTGAATTACTACCTTTAGAATTTACAGCAGTGAAAGATTCTGGGGCTAAAAGCTGTTTGTGGGCTGGGTGCTGTGGAGCACACTTATACTCCCAGTATTTGGAAGGCTGAGACAAAAGGATTGCAGGTTCATGGCCAGTCCCAGAAATTTAGTGAGGCCATCCACAACTTAGCAAGGCCCTGTTTCAAACTAAAATTTAAATAGGACTGAGAATAGTAGCCAAAGGCAGAATGCCCTGAGTTCAATCTACAGTACCACAAACAAGTAATAATAATAATAAATTAAAGTTTTGTGCCTAAGTCAGGCATGGTGGCACATGCTTATAATTCCAGTACTTGGGAGGCTGAGACAGTATTGCAGGTTCAAGCCCAGCATCCGCAACTTAGTTAAACCATCATCAACTTAGTGAGACCCTGTTTAAAAAAAAAAAAAAAAATAATAATAATAATAATAATAATAACAATAATAATAATAATAATAATAAAGTGGTTGGGGATATAGCCTGGAGGTAGAAGAAACCTGGGTTCAATCCCTAGTACTAAAATAAAACTGTCTGGATTCCAAGTTTGTACAGATTTCTTTTTGGAATAAGGAGGATACTATGTTTTGGGTTTTTGTTTTTTTTTTGTGTGTGTGGTTTTTTTTTTGGTGGTACTGGGGTTCCTGGAAGCCCTTCTACCTCTGGGCTACACTCCCAGACCTATTTTTATATTTTTATTTAGAAACAGGGTCTCCTAAGCCAGCGCACGCGGCTGGCTTCGAACCTGCGCGATCCTCCTGTCTCCGCCTCCCAAGCGCGGGGATTACAAGCGTGCGCCACCACGCCCGGCTGGGTTTTTGTTTTTTCAAGTGTGCATCTACCTTAAATTTACCTTCTATCCATGGACTACAACTTGAGAGGACTGCTCAACTGTCACAGCAAAGCTATTTGCTGACAGTTGGCTATTGCCCTACAAATCAAGCAGATGATATGTAGCAACATAACAGTCTTCAGAAGGTGTAAAGCCCGTGATATATATATGTTAATATGAAAATAGAAGTCTTTCTGCTAAAAATATATAGCCTCAAGACTAGAATGGAGCATTAGTCAGCTCCTAAGAAACCCTGCCTTTTATAAAGACATTTGCACCATAACATGTGCAAGTGGATGGTTTGTGGTTCTAGATGGGATATACCATTAAATTAGCAACATGAATTTTGCAAAGATTCCATCTATAAATAGAAAGTGGGCAGATAAGGAGAGAAAAATGCCTTCCCACACTCATCCTGAACAGTACAATGAAAGCTATGCAGAGGTCTACAACCATTCACCTCTCAGCTTATTCTTTTACTCAACCATTTCCACTTTCAATATTCGCCATACACTTTAGCAAAATTCAATGTCGTAAAGTTCTATATCTTTGAAAAGTCTGGGAGCACTGGGAAAATGGGGGGGGGGATCCTATTGCATAAAAATCAATTTTGAAATGCAAAAAATATATCTTCTCGGATAATTCAAGCGTTTATGTTTATTTCAGTAAAGCTAAATCCAGTAAACTATTTTCAGCCAGGATTAGTCAGAACTGAAAGGTTGGACTGTTTTCCTTCAGAGACTGAATGTCTTCCCTGCCTGCAATAGGCTGGTGTGTTCCAAACAGAGTAAATGGAATTGCCTTCAATTGCTCGTCTCTTTTCTGGCATTTCTGATGCGGAACCCTACTGAAAGAGGAAGGTTTGGAATGTAATTATTCTTTTCACTCATAGAACCTGACATTTTCACAACATATCGGGCTTCAGGTTTTCCTTAAGAAAAATCACAACATGTGGCGTAATGTAAGGACAAGAAATGCAATTCCACCCCCCCAGAAATACTTGAAACTCTCTCAAAAATATCCACTGGACAGTGAAAAGGTGCTTCTAATGCTTGCATTACAGCTATCACCTGTTTGGTTTGCTTTTATGGAACCGGAGAGCTCTCCCAAACCACAATCCAATGAACGTGGTTCATTTGATTCTTTATACAACACATAATACGTTGGATGGACTCGGGTTGGAAGATCACAGTCCAAGTAAGTGCCTTTCAAACTGATTTATATATTTCACATATTTAGTGACCTCCATCAGACTCAGTATCCAGGGAGTATGCTGAATTCTCAGATTTTAACTTTAAAAAAAATATTTCTGCTCATCTAAACTAATAAGACATATGTTCTTTTTCCAAGATTTAAATAAGCTATCTGACATTGTACAAAGCCAGTCCTGTGATCCGCAGAGTGATGTCCTTCTTGTAAATCCTGAGGGTTTCTGTGAGGTGTGAAATTGTTGTGAAATTATTTAAGAATCATATTATTCAAAAATCGTAGATTTTGCCAAGAAACAGAGTCCCAGTGTCAACGCTGGGAAAGGAGGCCTGAGAAAGAGCCACCATGCCCACTTCCTTCGGCATCAAAGGCACATTCCATTCCTTCCTGTACTCTTTCTCCTTACACCTTTCCACCAAATGTCTCTCCTTAACTTTAGGTGAGCTCCTGTGAGGTTCAGCTCCCGTAGAGTCCTTTGGTGTTTTATGGCAGCTAAAATTTTTAGAATTAAGTGGTCCTGCAGCCCTGGAAGGTACAGGGTGCAGGTGTGCGGGTACATGCAGGAAGTTTTACTAGCCCAGTTGCTACGTGATGGGTTTCTTTCCTAAATATCAGAACCACCCTTCTCCCACTCCAATTTTCACCCAGGTATTGGAGGGGGGAAAAAACTGACTAAACATTCGTTTTAGAAAAGAGCTACAGCTTGCTGGTTGTGTGATGTGTGTTTCTTTCCTCTTGTATGTTCATGCACATTAAAGAAAGTCTGGGTTTGTGCCTAGCCAGCATTTTCCAAGATTGTGGAGAATGTAACAGATTTTTTTTTTCTCTTCTGCTGAGGTAGATCATGTACCCCTGGAGAAGAGACCCTAGAAATGGACGGAAACCCATGGCCACCAGTCATCGAAGAAACTTTCCCCTTCATTCAGTGGAGGCGGCACCCAGTCTCATGGAAACCTCGACCATCACACATCTAAACCTACAGAAGAAAAAAACTGTCCCCTGGCCTGTGGGCCAAGTTTAGGGGAAAAACCACAAACATAAAAAGCAAGCTTTGGCCACCCCTTCAAGAAAGGCTACCCCGGGACTTGTGAAAACTCACCGTACACTTGTTGGGTTTCTCCCCGGAGTGGACCCTCATGTGGATGAGCAGTTTGTAGCGGGCGTTGAAGGGCTTGTACCTTCGCGGGCAGCCTGCCCAGAAGCAGGTGAAGTCTTCTCCCTTGCGTTGGTCGATGTGGACCTTCTCGATGTGCCGCACCAGTTCCTCCTGCTGGTCATACAAGGCGCTGCAGTCTATCCAGCGACAGCAGTGCTTGCCGCTGTCCTCCATGTCCCCATCGTCGTCCAGGGCGGCCTGGGACAGGGCCAGGGGCGGCGCATGGGCCAGGAGCTCCGGGTGGTGCAGGTGCGGGTGTGCGTGGTAAGGAGGTGGCGGGCCTTGGGGCGGAGGCAGCGGAGGCAGAGGGGTTGCAGAGGGCAGGTCCAGGGCGCTGCCCGGAAACTCCTCCAGGCGTTCAGCCTTGAGCATGCTGGATGCCTGGCCGTCGGGGCCCGGGAGGCCATGCTGCACCACCATGTTGTTGACCTGAGGCTGCAGCCCGCCATGCTCCAGCTGCTGCATGCGCTCGTACTCCAGCGCACCATCCTCACCATAGCTGGGCAGCGTGAGGCCGCCGCTGGCCACCAGCACACCCTTCTGGCCACCAGGCACCGCACACGGCGGGGGGATGCAGCTGCCGCGCACCCCCAGGAAATGACCGTAGACCTCGGGCTGCGGGCTCATGTTGGCCGGGGAAGCCCTGGGCCCGTTGATGTAGGCGACCAAGGATGTGGGCGAGGTGCGGATGATGGTGTTGAAGTCTATCCCGATGCCATCAGACAGTGGCGACAAGGACAGTGCTCTCTTCTTGGAGCGGGCCGAGTGGGACCTGGTGGATGAGTGCAGAGGACTAGGGTAAGGAGAGTGGCTATTTTCCATGCCGAAAAGGTAGGGTGGCAACGAGTTGGAGACGCTACTGCCGGACATGGATGTCCCGGGAGGAAAGCTGAGGTCTCCTAAATCCAAGCCATTCTGAGAGCCATGGCTGGAGGAAAGGGTCGGGAGAGTCCTGTAGCCCTGCGACCACTCTTGCTTCACGCTCAAGGCCGACTGACTCTCTGTGAGACTCAAGGTCGTCGATGCCAGAGACTCCCGTGAAATGAGGGACCTGGAAAAGCAGCCAGAAGGGAAGAAAGAAAAAAAAATTACATTTCATAGGATATGGATTGCTTAAGAGTTGAAAGAACACTGCACTGACAATCCCTAAAGTATTTCCCCTAATTACATTCTCTGCTAAACACACATTCTTGGGCCAAGATAAAATCCAAGGCTCTGAGTTTCAGGTAAATAACATTTTACCAAGAAGAATAATAAAAGCTAATACTTAAAATAAGAGCTAATAATAAGACAAAAGGTCTATTGTTATAAATAATCTTGGTACTTTAATGATAATAAATAATCCTTGCCTTATTTTTAAATAAATGTATTTTTAATGTAGAGGGGATTAGAAACCTAGGAAAAATTATTGATGTCTTTCATGGCAAACCAAATAAGCAAGTATTTGTTAAGTACCTTCTGTATGTAGTGCACCGTATGATAGGCTCTGTAGCACAGACAAGTCTAAACAGAGTCCCAGACTTGAAGAAAAACCTATTTGGGAAGGTAACATATATACCTATGCTTAATTTAAACAATACAATAAAATCTTAGTGTCAAAAGGGTAGGCTAAGGGACTTTGTTAGTTTTACTGATACAAATTAGTAAGATTTTTTTTTTAAAAAAAAAGCAATTTACACTGTCATTAAAATATGAAATATCCCAGTAAGTAAAACATACATAAAACAAAATTTATAAAAACATGGACTGGAGTGTAGCCCGGTGTTAGAAAACATACTTATGATGAAAGAGGCCCTGGGTTCAAATGCCCGCACCAAAAATAAATAAATAATAAATAAATAAACAAAATATATGATACAGAAGGGAGTAACTGAGATCCTGTCATATTTGATATTATGTTAGGGCCTTGTAGGGTTTAATCACACTGTCCTGGGTTTTCTAGAAGACCTTGTCCTTATATCAGAACAGCTTTGCATTGGTAGTTAATTATCTCTGGCCCTTAAAATTTCATTTTGCTTTACTATGACATTGTTGACTTAAAACCAATTGAAAACTTTCATCCCTTGGACTGAAAAGTTGCCACTAAGAGATTAGCCATATGGTTATTTAGCATAGGCCCTGGCTTCCTTGACTCAGAGACAAGTGTGTAGCAGAAAATGTGGATTATTTATATGTACCTATACTGACTTTCTAAAAAGATTTTTGGGGGATAATAAAATTAATCTCAACAAAATGTTATATAAAATGTTTGTCTTCCCAAAATGAACACATTTACTCTTTCTAGCTGTGAAACCAGTGGGTTTTGAAGGAGTGGAGGGAAATGAGAAGCATTTTCATCTCAACTATTCCTCTTACTCCATTTCACAAAACAGAAGCCAGAAACACCATTTTCTATAAACACGAGATGTTAGCAAGAAAACATCTCAGCTCTGAAATGCACAGTATAAG
The DNA here is from genome assembly GCF_963383645.1 of Muscardinus avellanarius. Taxonomy (NCBI): domain Eukaryota; kingdom Metazoa; phylum Chordata; class Mammalia; order Rodentia; family Gliridae; genus Muscardinus; species Muscardinus avellanarius. Next base: position 68,829,673 of record NC_137799.1, on the reverse strand, counting down.
GTGATAACACTGTGATCAACACAATGTTACCACCATGCAAAGCAGTGTTTACCAATGACAAATACGGCAGGAATTTATGTCCGGTTGCCCTTGACAATGATTTTTTTTTTTATCCATATCCCCACAATTGGGCCAAAGTCCTTCTTCAAGTCACAAAGTGGTCTCTGGACCATCTGTTTTTAATTCCCTAAGGACACGCCTCAATTATTTTCTTAGTGCACTTGTTCCTGTCCTGCAGAGCTCATCTAAGGCTCCTGGTGATTGGGTGTCAAGGGCCTTTTGGTCCCTTCCCAAAAGATTCAGGAATTGCTTTTGGACCCACGCTAAAATCAGTAGTTGGGTCATATAGGAAGCAGAGACACCAACTGACTTTGCTTTACAATGAGGCGGAGAAGGTTTATAGAACTAAAGAACCAGAGTTTACTTGGCTGAGTAGATTCTCAGGTAGCACATTTGCCTGCCAGTGTTACACTAGAACAGTTCGAATTTTTAAGTATTTTATCCACCTTTTTTTGCTTATGAAAGGATTTAGTTTGAGAACATGTTCAGTGTTCCCTTATTCAAAGATAATCCTAATTTCTTTCAAATTACACCTGAGTATGGCTTAATTTATACATACAACCTAGTGGAGGCACATCAACTCCTTGGATACCTCTGTTTTCTAAGAAAGAAAATTTCCTATTCTATAATTAAAGCAATAGAATGGACAGATATCCTCCCCTCTATGCAACCCAGACCTTTTAACCTTCCAAAGTTCTAATACATGAAATCTCTCTCCAAATACACTAACTAGCTCTCAGTAAGGGTCCTCTTTCCAAAGATGTTATATTCTGTCTACATTGCACCTTAAAGCATCTCTGGGTATTTTACTCAACAAATATCAAAGCCTTTCAGTAGAAGGGATGATTGTTTTTCCTCAAGTACCTACCAGAGTGTCAGATAAATACTAAGTTCTCAAAAAATTATTAAGAAAGTGAATAACGCTAATGATAACTATTATTTGTAGCTTAGAGAGCATTTTACCTAGATGTTATCTGATGCAACACCTGAGGTATATAAACTGGATTTTTAAAACTAACTTCAAAGAATAAGACTGAGGTTTTGTAAAATTCTTCCTGTTGACACACAAAAAAACTGGGTGTCAAAGTCCTTTGGGGAGTACAATTGAAGCAGCATTCTCTGTTGTCCTTCTCATACTGTACCCAAGTTGTGGTCCATCATGCTCAACTGAAAGACCTAGTAAAACAGGCTTAAAGTCACCCAAGCTACAGATAGCACACAAATTTTCTGTTCTTCCTGCAACAGTATGCTGAATGAATGTGAAGGTTGCCAAGGATTCTTGCCTGTAACTCCTGCTGTTACACACACTAGGCCTACAGGAAAGAAAGTGACAAAGAGTTCAGAGAGCTGTGTCACCATACTGAGGCAATCTCCACATCCTTATGTTCATCTGTTCCTAAGGGTACTATTTCCGGTGACTGGTCTATTTGGAGCTATATGTAAAAGGAAAGGAGACAGAGCTCAGGCAAAATAAAAGCAATGTGAAACACTCAGAAACCTTCAGTGAAAAAGATTAGGGTGACTGGTGAAGTAAGAAACTCTCACAGAAGCACAGGAGGTGTGGTGACCAAGTTGCATTGTTCAGTTCAATGGCAAACTTAAAAGAAGTACTAACTTAAAGATCACAAGGAACTCCTCAAACTGATAACCACAAGATATTCACTATATATCTAATATACACATAGATCGTTGAAAAGAATATCAGGCCTATTCTACTTGGGAATTCTTATCTATGTGTCCCAGTAAATACCTTAAAAGAATTAGCACTGCATCTGAACACAGATGGTTTTATTCAGTGTTAGAATTTACGGAGAGCCCAGTGCAATCCCAGCCTCCTCGGCCTCCTCTTAGCTTTGTGGTCATATTCTAAGCAAAAATGGCCTTTGCCTCCTAGAACATCTGGTTTAGAAGGTAAAAAGATAAATGACCTTTCGGGGTCTAGAATAACATTGTTGGGCAATAGATGAACTTTATGGTGGACGAAGTAAATGCCATTGAGTAAGGCATTTAGACCTTCTCTCCCTTGGGTTCATTATGTCTTCAACAAGGATAACACTTGAAGGTAGTATGAATATTCAATTATAATATGAAGAATGGGGTAATACTTGAAGTATTCAGTCATAAAATGCAGAGTGGGAGCTGAGTATGGTGTTACATTCTTATAATCCTAGTACTTGGGAGGCTGAGACAGAAGGATCGCAGGTTCAAGGATAGTCTCAGCAATTTATGAGGCTCTCAGCAACCTAGTGATACCCTGCTTCCAAACAAGAAGTAAAATCAGTCTGGGGGTATAGCTCAGAAGTAGAATGTCTTTGGGTTCGATTCCAAGTACCACAAAAAGAAAAAAATGCAGATTGGGGCAATACTTAAAAGCAGTATGTATTTAGTCCTAAAATGCAGAAGCAGAATGCATGTGGAAACACTAGAAAAGCTAAATATATTCAAACCCCACACAAATAGCATTCCATTTCTTCTATTGCCCAACTTTGACTAGATTGGGATATGAAGCCACTGTATGAGGTCACTGTACCTTGTTCTTGTCATTTTAAGAGAACCATATCCAACAGTCTCCACAGGAAACTTTGAGCAATGCCTAAGGTGAGAACAATTCTCAGATCTTCAAAATGATAAGTTGCACTTATCATTGAAGTGGGCTTGTCAAAAATGGTTGGGAAATTAATCAGAGCAAATGTACAACATTAGGGCAAGATTCTCATCATTGTGTTACACAGAACCCAACAAAGCTAAGGAAGAAGTGCTTTTTCCAAGATGAGAACCCCAAGAGAAAAATATACTCAAATGAAGTAAAAAAAACAAAATAGAGCCAAAAACCCATGAAAACTGTTCAATAGTATCAATAATTAAGGAACGCAAATGAAATAAACTGTTTTTCTACCTCAAGCTGGCAACACTTATAAAAATACTAATACATAATATTTTAAAAGGTCTGAAAAACGGGCAATCTTTTAGACTGTTGATGAGTTTACAAATGAGTAGGTCTTTTCCGCAGTGCAATTTGGGAACAGATATCAAAAGCAGGCAAACTGCGTTCCCTTTAACCCAGCAAATTTTACTTCCAAGAATTTATTCTAACAACCAGAGATGTGCAGTAGAAGACTTACAGCGATAATATAATAAGGCATTATTTAAAATACAAAAATAAGGGGAAAAAACTAAATGCCCATTATTGAAACTGATAAGAATTAATTTTATTTATATACTTTACAAAACAGAATTTAGGGCAGAGAGAAACCATTATGTATGGCTGAATAAGACTTTTACTATAAAATAGTTTATAATATATAAACTGAAAAAATAATTCTAAAACTATGTCAATTATTAGGTCAATTTGGTGGAGACTGAAGCAACTGTTCTTGATTCATGCATTGGTATATAACCAGAAGGATGCCTATCAAAATTCTACCCACGGTTGTATCTGGGTGATAGGGCTCAGGAAGACTGTCACCAACTCACTGGTGCTCTTCCATATCTCCCACATTTTCTACAGTGAATAGGAATTACATATATAATAAGGGAAAACAGTAAATGTTGCAGCTTTTCATAGGACAAGCATCTCTCAGACTGAACAATTTGTGCCCTCTCCCACCCCCATCTACCCCGAGCAGGCCTCTGATGGATAAAGCACTAAGCTGATTCCCTCACCGTCTACTCTTTATCTCTAGACAGTAAAATGTCTTCCAGGATGAACTGCTGCCTCTTACCCTTTCTTCCTCTGCTGGAACACACAAACCAATCTAAAGATCACAAATAATATGCGACCTTTCCAAATTGCTAAAAGTACGTTCCATCCTTCACCAAGCCACTTCTCAATTTGTGTTTCTTTGCTCATCCTGCAAAAATTTTTTTTCTCATAGAAGGGCTCACATAATACATAGTCAAAAACACTTGTCAATGCATCTTTAAGGCATTGTCTTTTAAGGATATAAAATTATGCTAAGGAATCAAATATGCCAGAAAACACTGAGATAATGACCCTTCTCTGGCCTACCCATGAAAGGGGCTGCATAAGGTGCATGGCTTGAGCAGTCTGTGCTCTGCCTACCATCAGTTTCTCCATTAATTATGACTCTGCCTTCAAGGCATGGGCTGGACTTGCCACAGACAGGAAGCTGAAGGCTTCCCAATGACACCCACCCATGAGCACAGTTAATTTTACATGCAGCACTCAGCAAGTCTGAGGAGTCCCTGAAGGCATAATCATCAATGGGAAAATGACAGCAGCTTCCCATCACAAAAAGTCTCAGCTGAAAAACAACTTTCCACCTCACGAAAAAAATCGGCATAAATAAATGATCCAGGAATTATGATTTCAGAGTCTCAAATGGCAGCCGGAATTGTGCAAGAGGACAACAGTGTAGAAAAGAGGCAGGAAGAAGGAAAAGAAGAAGAGACAGGGTCTCAGAATCACAAGGTATCTTAGTGACTTACAGCCCCCCCAAGAAGCAGAAGCAGAGGCCCACAGAGTAAAACTCCTTTGCAAGATAACCATGACGGCAGAGCTGGGACTCAGAGGTGAAAACTCAGGGTTGTATTTTTCCAAAAGGTAAATTCTAAAGCTGACATAATTAACTTCAAAAAGAAAGACCCTAAACATTACATAGTATTTTGGTTTTATTCCCCCCCAATATAAACCTTGAGAGAAAAAAAAATTTATCTGAGGGGGTGACTTCTCTTTTCTATTCAGTTCTCCCCCATGGAAATAGATATGTGGCGATTATTGTATTGTATCTACTTATTCTGCTACCTAACCATACTTGTAAGTTATGTAACTCATACATGAAAATATGTCTTCCCAGACACATCATAAAGTCTTAAAATTAACTATTTCTATCTTTACTCTCACTGCTATCTCTCTAAATTTAATTATCATAATATGCAGACAGTAGGTCATATTTGGGCAGATGAGCGAGTGGATGGGCAGATGAGTGAACCGGCAGACTGACCAAACAGCTTGAAAAGCAGTGTAGAGAGCCTGCAACACGCACAGTGAAACCCCCACAGGTGAGACAGGTGAATGAGGAACACCAGCAAGGTCACAGCATGACCTCTTCACCAGGAACTGGCAAACTTACAAACTGGCCATCAGTCACTGAGACGCAAAACCGGCAGTCATTCAATCCACTTCACAGGACTGCAGGATTAAACCATTCCTCCCAACTGAGAGGATACCATGACACATACTTGAGTAGGCACATTCCGCTTCAAAACTCAAATTCAAAGAATCGCTTGAGTGAGTGCATGTATGTGTGTATGTGTGGTGTGCATTTTCATGAAGAGAAGAGAAAACACTCATGGGGTATGATTATACCATAAAGAAGGGGGGAATAAAAAGTTACTTGAGACCTGGTATCTGAAGGAGGTATATTCAGGTTGGCTGCATTCACTGCCCTCTGTAAGCTAGGACTGATCTGCTTGCATGCTGTAGAGACCTGGCTTGCTGGAGGTGAAATGGGTCCCAGTCGCTGAACCATCATGGGACTGCTGGTGACCACTAGATTGTTGCAGCTGCCTTTTCCAATGGACTTGCACTGAGGCCCAAAGCCAAGAGCCCCTAAAAACAAATGAATCAGGTTAGCTTTCATGCCCCTTACATCAGAAATCAGTAAATACACACACGTGCACACTTATATCAGGACCCATCTTGAGAGACAGTCCTTGAATTTTTTTATATTCGTGATACCAAATATCTTTCTCTGATTCCAATGACAAAGCCATAATGCTACCATAGAAACCCTTCTAGAATCACTACTCATACAAAATGTGGTTACCTATCACTCCTATGTAGAAGTGAGAGTCACATTTTGAGAATCATATTAAAAGTTGTATTTTATAATATTCTCACCTAAAGGATTAAGGTGTTAGGTAGATAGAATTACTTGTTTGGTTTTGTTTTCATAGAATAGCTAATATCTCAAATCATCCAGCAAAGAAAGTTGATACTGCTGGAGGAGAAAACCGTTTAACTGGTTCACTTCACCAAAATCTAGACTTCCAAAAAGCTTCTTTACTGGATATATCTGGCTCTGTCCCTTTGACCTTGAGTTTTTCCTCTTCATCCCAATATACTGTCATTGGACATATATTCAGTGTTTTTAAAAATTGGGATGAGCGAGCTATAAAATAATCATTTGAAAAGCAGCATGGTTACCTAATTCAACATAGACTTTTCATTTACATTAGTTATAATCTTCCAACATAGAAAATTTTGGTACATACCCAAAGCAGAAAGGAAAAAAAAAAGGAAAAACCCACAAGAATCTGTGTCGTTATGGAAAAGTGAAAAGCAAAGGAAAAAGGCAAACACTGCCATGACTCATTTGTAAAAAAATAATAATAGTTGAATCATTCTAGACATTCTTTTTACATGGGTGTACTTTTTCAAACATTTTTTGCCAACTACCTGGTCAAGTCTCAGAAATTGTACATTTTGTTCCCACTTCTAACAAATGAAAATAAATATGATCTCAGTTTTTTAACAAATTGGTTCTCAAATTTTCTCACTAAATTTCCCATCTTCTTCACTGATAGATTTGGGATCAAAGGAGGTAGAAAGTATAACTTAGCCCTATGGGCATAATTTCCTATTTTGTTTTCCTCAAAATTAAATCAATAGCCACAAAATTCTTTTGCTTGTCATCTTTTCTAATGTTTTCTTCCAAGAGACCCTAAGACCGAAGGACAAACATAACACTGGAACAATCTCTGAGTCCTCAATGTGGCTACATCTCAAAAAATCTGGTAAAGCCACAGCCTCACTAGCTGGCAGGCATCCTGTGCTAGTCCAGCCTTGGGAAACTAAAATCCAAATGACAATTTGATTTTCCCAAGGTCACATGTGGATTAAATGAGAGCAGGAACTGATACTGCTAGGGTATATTTTCATGACACCTGTGTGTTTAAGTTTGGGCTCTAGAATGCTCAGTTTCTTCCTTGGATATTTTCCAAGATCATTAACTCCAACAGAAATGTCTCAGATTTTATTTTTTCAGATGTATAACCCAGAACCTCCCTTTAACCCCTCCCACAGCAGATTATATATGATCCATTTTCTTGTACCCTGCATGATCAGTTATAAATATGTTATTCTCATAACTCATAAAACATTGCACCGTCAGGGATTCATCTTGACACCAAGAGCGGTGGGTATCATTTTATGTAATACATTGTAAATTGAATGTCCTCACAAATCCCAAATCCCAATCCATTGGCATTTCAAACTTATTTTTTACCTTGAAAAAAGTCAATGTGATGGTTCATAGCCTAGTCCAGTACATGAGACAAATGAATTATCTCCCCAGGTTCCATTGCTACCAGCCATTGCTAGTAAAGGCAACCTCGGATGTCAAGTATTCTGTCAAACAGAGTACCATATATTCAAATAAGTAACTCAGTCACTTCATGCCTGTCTCCTCTTAATAAAAAGGCAATACGATCTAGCTACCCCTAAGAGGATGGCCCATTAGCAGCTGGAATAGCACACCTGAGAAATAGCACTTTGTGGCAAAGCATATTAATACCTAGTTCATCAAACATAAAATGCCAATATATAGTAAGGCATATCATTATTTTATGTACCACTGAGACCATGAATAGCCAATTCACTTGAACATGTGTCTCAATTGCTGTACGATCACTGAAATTTTTACTTTAACCCTTGTAAATGGTGCATGCTCTTCTCTCTACCTGGAACGCCCTTAGCCTAACTTACCTACCTCATGAGCACCTCTGCATCTTTAGGGTCTCCTCTTGGACTCCCCTTCCCCACTGCCAACTGGGTAGAGCAACCAACTTTTCTCTTCTTTTCCCTGTGACCTCAATTTCGGTACCTGCCTCAGCACCTGGATTACTTCAGAAACTTCAGACACTGAACTGTTTACCTGCCTGCTATCCTCTCCTTTTTTATACTTTGCTGCTTCTTAAAGACAAAGCCCTTATTTGAAGTGTCTCTGCTTTCTTAGCACCTAGCCCTGAGTCTGTTAGATGGCACAAATAAACACTGTGCAGTAAAGAGTGAAAAAATGAAAATAAATGATAGATATAGTGAATATTAAATACTGACCAATTATTTCCAGCAAAGCCATCCTGACTGTCATTTTTGAGACACGGTGCCATTGGGGGGGGGGGACAGTTACAACCATGCCAATCCATTGACACTTCTTCATGGTTTTGCTAACTAGGTTGAATAGAAGAAAGAGGCGGTGGGAATGGTCATTATGGATCTATCTTCCTGGACCAGAGTTTTACACTGTCAGGACTGCCTGTGTAACCTTTTACCCTGTATTCATACATTCACATTATTGTCTTGTTCTATAATATTGAAATCTTACTCCTTCTCTCCATAATATCTTTATCAGGTTTTATTAATACCCCAAATTCACTGGTCAACTTAAATGTCCTCTAATTACAAAGGAATGACAGCTTCTGATAGAACCACAGATGATGGTCTTGAATCATGAGAATTGATAGTGGACTTCTTAGGAACATAGACTATTTGCATGCAGCTATCCGAATGCTCTGGAAAACAGCACCATCTGTCTCATGAGTGCAGGCAAACAGTCTGAGCAAGAGCCACCATAGTCAATGTGACCATCTCACTTTTACTACTGCCAGATACAATGAAGTGTACAGTGCTCTGCGGTGGGGACTCCAGCCTGCCTGGGATCAGCTAGTTGTGTGACTCAGGCAAATTACTGAACATTTGTGTGCCTTATTTCTGTGTCTTCTCATCTACCAAAGGAAAGAAAATTAACATCGCTTCATAAGGTTGTTGTACATCTAGTATCAACAACACATCTGAAAGACTCAGCACATTGTCTAGCACTTAGTAGGTCCTCAATGGATGTCGACACAATTGTTAATTACTGTTACTTCATGACTATCTTTGCTTTTGCTTTTTCTATTTTTTTTTTTTTGCTCCATTCTCTTTCTTTAAGAAGAAAACAGTTCTTTAGAATTCTTTGCCCAAAACAAGATAGTAAATGGTGCTGTTTTAATTCTCTGGCCATTTCCAATGTTCTTTCTGTTTGAGCCTGGAGCCAATTTTTTTAAAACCAGGTGTCATCACAGATAGAAGGAAAGTTTGCAATTGGCCAAGTTTGAACATTCCTTGGCTTGTCATTCCCTAAAAACAAACCATACAACTTTTCTGACTACCAGATGTGCCAACTACTTGTGCACTGGTTTTCATTTTGAAATACTGCTTATTTTTAGAGACAACATGATGTGTTTTTAAAATGTGTTTACTGCTCAAATGAGGATCCAAGAGGATGGCATTCTGAGTACCACATACATTCTAGCCAAAATCACTTCGTGCTAGTGAGGAGCCCAAACGTTTTATATTTTTGAGTTTCTGAACTAAGAGGCCATCATAGAAGGGGCATGTTTTAATCAATGTCATCATTAGTTGAAAGGGTCCTCCTGAAGTCTAACAGTTGATGAGTTTGCAGTTATCACTGATAAGCCTGCATCTTTCCTAAATATTTACGTCTATCCACTGGTTCTCCTAAAAATGACACAGACACAGGATTAATAAAACTGAAATGTATATGAAGGGAAAGGGGAGAAATAAGCAAAGCTTTATGGTTGTTCCTGTTAATACAACTAACACTTATCAGATGCCAACCAGACCCAGGCACTCTTTGGAAACAGTGGTAAACAGGGTGACACAATCCTTCACAGGGCCACCTGGCCTCCAAAGACACACAGCAGACCAACCATTCATTATAGAAAAGGTCATACCTGCTCCTAGGAGGAGGCATATGAATGGCTTTTCTAACCAGTTAAAAATGATCATAGAACAATTTCTATATGGTCTAATCTAATACATATGTAAGATATTTTGTTCTGTTTGTTCTGTTTTGATACTGGGGATTGAAATCAGAGGAATTCTCCCTCCAGGTATACCCCAGCCCTTTTTATTTTTATTTTTGGTGGTACTGGGGATGGAACCCCTCTACCTCCAGGCTACACTCCCAGACCTATCTTATATTTTTATTTGGAAACAAGGTCTCTTAAACCAGCGAGGCTGGCTTCGAACCTGCGCAATCCTCCTGTCCCTACCTCCCAAGCGCGGGGATTACAAGCGTGCGCCACCATGCCCGGCTATTTTTTGTTTTTGAAGTAGGGTCTCACTAGTTTGCTGAGAGACCTGCTAGGTTGTTGAGGCTGGTGAGGAACTGCGATCCTTCCATATTAGCCTCTCAAGTACTGGTATTATGGGTATATGCCACCAAGCCCAGCTAAAACAAGGTGTTTTAAAGCAGAAATATCCATATCAGGATTCAAGTCCTCCCTCTTGCTCTTAATACTTGTGGCACTTTGGGCAAGATTCTTAAAAATCCTGCCTTAGCACACTATTCTAAAATGGGAATAATAATAGTACTTAAAGCATAGGTTGTTCTCAAGGTAAAAAAAAATTAGTACATGTTAATATACTAACCCTTAACACCTCTACCCATCAAGGTTTTCCTCCAAATATTTTATACTCTAAAACATTTAAAAATCAACAGAAATGTTAAAGAAATAATAAAATTATCTCCAATTTTATCTAATGATCTATCCATTGATTTCCTATACATGAGATTCCTATCACTATTAATTTAAAACCTTTTAAGTCATAGATATATTCCCTTTATCCATTAATATATCACAATAACACATCATCAAATTCAAGATAATTAGCAATGATATGCTACAAATACAATGTCTATATTCAAACTGTTTTCTAATCTAGGATTGCCATTGTAAGGAAAGCTCTAAAACATGCTCAGGTGGGTCTTCAAGAACAGATTAATAACACTGGAGCACTGAAGGAAAATGGAACCATGGAAAAGCTGGAAGAAGAAGTAAGAGGTTAATAGCACAGAGCATGGCAGTTAAGAGCCCAGGTTTGAGCCCAGGATGGTGGTGCATACCATTAATCCCAGAACTTGGGAGGCTGAGAAAGGATGATTGCAGGTTCGAGGACAGCCTCAGCAACTTAGTGCGATTCTCAGCAACTTAGTGAGACCCTGTTTCCAACCAAAAAATTAAAAAGGCAGAAAGTGTAGCTCAGAGGTAGAATCCTCCTCTATTCAATTCCCAGTACCACAAAAGAAAGGGAGGGAGGGAGGGAGGGAGGGAGGGAGGGAAAAAGAGCACAGGTTTGCTTCCTAGCTCCACTAACTGGCTGTATGGTCCTGGAGAAGTTACTTTAAGCCCTCTGTGCTTCTGTCTCTCAATCTCAAAAGTGGGTTAATACCAGCAGTTATTTCATACTGTTTTTTAGAGGACTAAAGAACCCAAATTGTATAAGTTATCATTAGGGCCAGGCACAAGGGTTGGTTATATTTTAGTAAAGAACGTGTCTCTAGTACCTCCCTGGTATGGTTCCTGGTGCCCCTTTTCTTCTGGGTATCCAGAGACTGCACACTGCCGCCTCCCTGCCCAAGCCCTTCACACAGCACGGTCAGCTTGCCCCATCATGGATGGGCGCCAGGCTTTAGGTTACTCCCCCCCCCATCATCTTTCTTTCAGCTAAATGTTTTGTTGTTTTTTTTTAATAAGACTCTGATTATCTCAAATTTAGGTGCCAATTACTAGCCAAATACTTCAAGAGGATTTTACTATAAAACAACACTATAATAGAAAAAAAAATTTTCAAATTTCAAAACTTTCCGGGTATTGAAAAAAACAATTTTCAAAACTTGGCAAGAAAAACCAGAAGAATTTTTTTAAACCTCTCAATAAACCTTTCACTGGGCAAACCTGTTTTATACAAGCTTGGTCTTTTTTTTTTTTTTTTTTTTTCTCCCTGGTGAACACAAAATTAAGGTAGAGTTGAAAGCCAATTTAGGTCTTTTGCAAATGAAGTTTATGCAACTTTGAGGCTCAAATTTTCCAATTATTTCTAGTCCTGAGCACTTGAGTAGTCCTAACTGGCAAGGCTTCCTTGAATAAATCCAAATAAATGCCTAATGTAAACTAGGAGTCTTATACTCCCTTCAAAAGCAAACAAATTTCAAATGCTTTTGGGATTGTACCCAAGTACCTTCCACCTCTGAGTTACACCCCCAGTTCTATTTCATTATTTTGAAACAGGGTCTCTCTAAGTTGTTAACGGCCTCACTAAGTTACGGAGGCTGGCCTTGATACATGCATTTCTCCTATCAGGAACAAAGGACACTTGAATATGAAAGAAATATATTATATATTGTGAGCTTCTCACAGACCCCCAAATAATGCTTGGAAATACGGCACACACTTTTTTATCCCTAAGGTTTATTAGCTTAGCATATAACAAAGCATTGTCTAGAATGTGTTAGTTATTTTATTTTGGATCACCTTTATTCACATTTAAAAATTTTTAAAAAGACATATTTGTGTATGTGTGCTTTTACAAATAATGCAGAAGTATATTAAGAAAAACACATATTACCATCCCTCTTCAGTATCACACCTTTAAGATTTAAATTTACAATTTAAATGTATATCCACAGCCAGGGAGAATAGCACACAACTATAATCCCAGTACTTGGGAGGCTGAGACAAGAGAATCACAGGTTCAAGGGCAGTCTCAGCAACTTATTGAGACCCTCTTTCAAATTTTAAAAAACGAAAAAGAAAAAAAAAAAAAAAACGGGGCTAAAGGTGTAGCTCAGAGGTAGAATGCTCCTGGGTTCAATCTCCAGTACCACCAAAAGAAAAAAGAAAGAAAGAAAATGTATATCCTTCCACTTCTTTCTCTAAGTTCAAACAAAGCAATAACAAAACATGAATATATATGTTATAATTCTTTTTTTTTTTTTTTGGTGGTGGTGGTGGTACTGGGTTTCCTGGAAGCCCTTCTACCTCCGGGCTACACTGCCAGACCTATTTTATATTTTTATTTGGAAACAGGGTCTCCTAAGCCAGCACGCACGGCTGGCTTCAAACCTGCGCGATCCTCCTGTCTCTGCCTCCCAATCACGGTGATTATAAGCGTGCGCCACCACGCCCAGCTATATGTTATAATTCTAAAAGCAAAATGAGTTAGGCACACATTGCCCCTTTATTCTTAAGAAAAACTACCAGAATATGCCTGTTTTTGAAAGAATAGTGCCTCTAAATTAATACTGAAATAACAATTTAATCTCATACCACACATATTTATTCTTTTTTTTTTTTCCATACTGGGAGTGCAACCCAGGGGCATTCTACCTATGAGATATACCTCCAGCCCTATATTTTATTCTTTATTTTGAAACAAGGTCTCACTGAGTTGCAAGGGCCTAAGTAGTTGAGGCTGGCCGCGAATGCTGAGATTACAAGCGTGTGTCACCATGCCCGGCTTATATATTCATTCTTAGATTATAATGAAATACAGATGCCCATCAATAATAAGGTACATCATCTTGGGAAAGGCATGCTATCCATCAGAGCCCATTCTCTTCTCTAAATTGGGATAACTATCAGATAGATATATGAGAGAAATTTGAAAAGTATATGCTTTTCACCATAGAGAGGGACAGGTAGACTTTTCCTTCCAGTCCCCATGCAAAATAAACAACAGGTCAAAGAAGCCGCTGGAACAAGGTCATCAGGCTCTCCCAGCCTTCACTCAGACTATTCCCCAGAAACAGAAATGAATAAACGCTTGCATTCTGAACATAACAGGTTTGTTATGTAGTGCTCTGTCCAATTTGTAATGTTTCACTGCTGACATATAGCAATGGCAGGGTCACGAACGTGCGTGAGTGTGTAGTGTGCCAATGTGAAATACAGCGAGACACAAGAAAATGACTGAGAAGACCAAAGATTGAGAATCAAAAGGAAATAACTGCTCCTGTATTCAAGAGCAAATCACTTCAAGTTGGCAAACGCTACACATGCTCAAAACTGCACAAAACCTACAGGAGATAAGGAATGCTTGAATAGCATCCTGTCTCTGTGGAGCTTACAATATCTGAAGAGAGAGATGACTCACTCACGAACAATCAGATAATGCTACTGAGCCAGGCATGGGGGTACACTGTAATCCCAGTACTTGGGAGGCTGAGACAGGATGATCGCAGGTTTGAGGCCAGCCTCAGCAATTTAAGAATACCTTCGGTAACTTAGCAGGACCCCTCCCTTCCCCATTTAAAAATAAAAAAGAGCTGGGGTTGTGACTCAGAGGTAGATGGCCCCTAGTTTCAATCTCCAGTATCGAGGAAGATGATGATGATGATGATGATGATGATGATGATGATGTTGTTGTTATTACTGGATTGTATAAGATTAAGCATGAAGATAAGTAAGAAAGACAGGAGTTTTGAGAAGGAGAGGAATCACAGTGTAACATATAATTCACTGCAGAAGAATATTAACCACAAAACATTTGCCAATGCTCAATATCCAATAGTTTTAATTTTTTTTGTGTGTGTGTTACTGGGGGTAGAACCCAGAGTCTTTCTACCCTGGCTATACTCCCAGACCTATTTTATATTTTATTTGGAAACAGGGTCTCACTAAGTTGCTGAGAGCCTCACTAAGTAGCTGAGGCTGGCTTTGAATCCGTGCGATCCTCCTGTCTCTGCCTCCCAAGTGCTGGGATTATAAGCGTGCACCACCACGCGGGCTCGAATAGTTTTAAATGATAAATAAAGAAAGCTCATGGAGGAGTCCACAGTCAAACAATGCTGAAGAGCCTAACAGTGAAACGCATCTTTTTATTATGGATCCTTCCAGACCCTTTAAAAATGCAAATGAGCTGGGCATGGTGGCACAGGCTTGTAATCTCAGTACTTGGGAGGCTAAGACAGGATGATCGCAGGTTCACGCCAGCTTCAGCTGCTTAGTGAGGCCTCCACAACTTAGTGAGACCTTGCTTCAAAATAAATAATAAAATAATTAAAAATTAGGACATGGTAGGTAGAATGCTCCTGCACAAAAATAATGCAAATGCATATAATAACTCTTCCAGAGGAGCAAACAGTATGCAAAATACATTTGTTTATGGACAGATTTTCTTCCTAGGGACTCACCCAGAACTGGAATTCTAAGGAACACATTGTGGAAGCCAATAATCTCCAATAAAGGAAGGAGGATCCTGAGAGTGAGAAGGAAACCATGGGATGGAGGCAGGGAAACAGAGGGGCAGGTGCTCTGTGTCTTGGGAATGAAGAGGAGTCAGAACAGCCCGCAGGAGGCGGCTCTGGCCAGGGAACGTGAGCAGACACCTCTCAACAGCGTGCTTTGGTTAGTCCAAAGGATCTGTGCTACAGTTTGCATCAGAAATGTCCTCCAGAGGTCCTTGCATGAGAGGTTTGGTCTCCGGCTTAGCATTCCTGGAAGGTGGTAGAAACTTTAAGAGGTCGGCCTAGTGGGAGGTTTGAAGTCACTGAAGAACAAAGGGGACTGTGAAAACAGTCTTTTCCTCCTCTTTTGATTCACTTTACCTCTGTTAAGTGAATGGTTTTGCCGCTCATGGTGTGCTGTCTTGCCACAGGCCTAAAGGCAATAAGGCCAACAGACTTTGTATTGAAATCCCTGAAACCAGGAATCAAAATAAACCTCTCTTTTTAAGTTGTTCCTCTTGGGTGTTTTGTTATAGTAACAAAGTTAACACAATATGGTTTAGAAGCTGGGCATTATATATGACCAATGACTCCAAAAAACCTGGGTATATGTTAATGTTAAGACCCTTCTCAAAAATAAAAATTCCCAACTGGACATGGTGGTAGGTGCCTACAATTTGAGTACTTGGGAGAGTGAGATAGGAGAATCACAGATTCAAGGATAGAGTGAGACTCTCATCAACTTAGTAAGACCTTATTTCAAAATAAAAATAGAAATAGGGCTGAGGATGTAGCTTGGAAAAATGTCCATGGGTTCAATCCCCAGTACCACATACAAAAAAATCCCTAGATTCCATCTAACCCCAATCAGAATGGCAATCATCAATACAGATATGGTGGTGCACACTTGTGATCCCAGAACTTAATAAGTTGAGACAGGAGGATCGCAAGTTCATAACCAGCCTCAGCTACTTAGTTAAGCCCTCCGCAACTTAGTGAGACCCTTTTTCAAAATGAAGAATAAATACATATACATACACACACACGTGTGTGTGTGTGTGTGTGTGTGTGTGGCTGGGAATGTAGCTCACAGGTAGAGTGCCCCTGGGTTCAATCACCAGCACCAAAAGAAAAAATAGCAATTATCAAGAAGTCAAACAACAATAAATGCTAATGAAGATGTGGAAGAATTAGCAGAATTGCCAATTAGTGCATTCACTATGGAGATCATTGTGGAGATTCCTCAAAAAACTGGGACTGTATCCACCATGTGATCCAGCTCTACCACTCCTGGGTATCTTTCCAAAGAGACTGAATCAGAATATTATAGTAATACATGGATACCCATATTTATAGCAGCACAATTTATAATAGGGAACCAACCTAGGTGTCCATCAACAGATGAATTACAAAAGTCCAGTATATACAAAGAATGGAACTCTACTTACTCATCAATAAAAAAGAACAATATTATGTCATTTCAGGAAAATGGATAGATGGACCTGGAGAACACTCTTAAGTGAGCTTAGCCAGTCACAGAAAATGAAGGGTCATATATTTTCTCTCATATGCAGAAGCTAGGGAGTAATCTGGCTACCAGAGGGACTCCAGATAATGGAAAAGAAAGGCCAGTGGCTCCAGGGGGTTGAGGATGGGGGTATAGTAATGAAGGAAACACTTCCATTGACATTATGCACACATGTGAGAATACCAATGCCAATCTCAATATCATGTATGGGGAAGGGGGAGTGGGGAGGGAGCCAGGGAAAGCCACCAAGTGCAGTGTACATGTATGTCACCATCACTATGAGCTATGTTATGGTATGAAACTAGAATGCACCACTAAATATATTAAAACATACAAATTCCTGGGCTTCAGCTCAAACCTACCAAAGCAGACCGTGCTGATCTGTGGTTGGCTGGTATGCCCCGGGCACCCATGCTATGGGATGATACATTCCATTGGAAGCAGAGTGCACACAAGGTTAATCTAGTAGAGATGGATAGGAAGGCTGACGGCACATATGAATCAGAAGGTAGACAGGGTACAAGGACCAGGGTGGGAAACGGCAAAATAAAAAAGCAGTGGTTATGGAAGCAAGATAGAGAATAGTTAAGGATTTTACAATCGGTTGATACAGATTTAGGAAATCAAGCTTAAGGGGAGGGGGCATCGTATAAAGTCTACTTTGAGACTACATCCCCAAGTGAGTAAAAAATTAGGTCAAATCCATGCAGGACATGGTGGTGCATGCTTGTAATCCCAGCATTCAGGAGGCCGAGACCGGAGGATTGCGGTTCACAGACAGCCTCAGCTAATTAGTGAGGCCCTGCACAACTTAGTAAGACTTGTTTCAAAATAAAAAATAAAAAATAGTGCAGGGGATGTAGCTTGGAGGTCAAATGCCCCTGGGTCCCATCCCCAGATCCACTGAAGAAAAAAGAAAAAAAAAAAAAAGAAAATTAGGTCAAATCCCAATCCGGAGAGATTGCATGAATCATGGTAATGCAAGCCACCTCCTTGCCTCATGTGTTCAGCTCGAATCTCCTCCATTTACCCCACAAGAATGTAACTTTCACACCAGCACTCTTCCAAGCTTAGCATTCAGGAATGCTATCCACACAGTATGGAATCAGAAGCCTTACTCATTTCATCTAATTCCTGCATTAAATGGAGTCACATTTATACTACGAGAGATTTAAAAACATTATTTAGTTTTGTGTATGTACGTATGTATGTACGTATTTTGGTACTGTGTATTGAACCCAGGGGCATTCCACCGCTGAGCTTTACCCCCAACCCTTTTTATTTTTTGTTTTGAAACAGAGTCTCACTAGGTTGCTGAGAGTCTAAGTTTCTGAGGTTGGTCTTGAACCTGCAATGCTCCTGTCTCAGCCTCCCAAGCACTGACATCACAGGTATACACCACCACGCCTGGCTTCCTATGCCTTTCCATATTGTTCAGTGCCCTGGATTCTTGAGCACGAAGTCTCCATCTTACTCTTGTTCTCTACCACTGGGCACTTCTGGTAAAATGTTATTAAGAACACAGCTCTGAGCTACCTCCTAAAGATGGGAAGATAAATTAAACAATATTCTAAAGTCCCATCCGTCAGCCATTGTACATCAATTATCAACTAATTAGTAGAGAGTGCTTATGCTGACCCTTCTGTTCTCTCCTGTAATGATTTGCCAAGTTAACCGAGAGCTGCTCTGCTCCATAGAGACTCTTAGTATAGCAAGAGTGTTAAATAAAGTTCACCCACAATTAGCCCAGAAAACCAAAGAGGAAATGTAAGCACATTTTACTACTTTTCCCTCGACAAATTTTCTAACAATCCCACGGGAAGAGAGCAGATATATTTGTTAAATAAGCAAACCATTACTCTGGAAAAACTGAAATACCAGCAGCAGCAGAATTCAGCTACTCACTACTCACTACTCACTGATCTGCACCCTTGGTCTGTGCTATAGTATATACTCTAGGGTATGGGGACGAGTTAGATAGTTCTTGCTTATGATCTAATAAGCCAAGGCTTATTAGAAACTTAGCTATTTCAGAATAAAATATAAAATAGGGCTGGGGGTATAGCTCAGAGGTAAAATGCCCCTGACTTCAATCCCCAAGATCAACAAACAAATTAGAAGACTATTTAAGTGCCTTTAAGAATTACTACTTTCCAAATCTTTCTTCCATAAATAAAGGTCATGTATGTCCTAAGTCCCTATTTCCCTCCAAGCCAACCATAAACAACGATTGTGAGAGAAATGGCAAAGCTGCGGACCAGCGACACGCTTCACCCCATGGAGCAGTGTCCGGGACCCCTGTTCACACAGTCACTGCACAATAAACATCTGCTACATGAATGGGTAAAGAATGTGACTGTTAGGGCAATGCATGAGGCAAGTGGAGTTCAAAAGCCACAGATGAAGCTGAGCAATTCCTTCTTAAATGTAATGAGTCACGATACACAAGAAAATGAGGTCCCTAACAAACACCATTGTTAACATATCCCCGTCTCTAAATCCTTGAACAGCTAGAAAGTAGTCTGCCCCTCTCTCCATACTCTTTCCTGTGCATGCAAACACGAACACACGCGCGCACACACACACACACACACACACACACACACACACACGTGCACACATATTTTCAGTGTGAAAGGAATGTGATTTAACCTATGTAAATCAATGGGACTTTATTTTTAAATATTTAAGCACTCATTCAGAAGCACTCTTTCAACCAGTCCTTCATCTAAGCATAACATCTTAGGATCTAAGCTCACATAGTCACCATTAAAGCCTGCTAGGCTACCTCCCTCAAAAAAAAAAAAAAAAAAAAAAAAAAAAACAGTATTTCCTTAGAACTGTCCAAAAAGACACATATTCTATCATTAAGTTTTTTCTGCTCCACATTGCATGGGCTTGCAAGCCCAGATGGTGTGCCCAGAAGCATCAGAGCTGGAAAATAAAAAATGGTTATAGAGATTTTATTCTTAAAAATTAAAGATTAAAGATTAATCTTAATTAAAAATTAAGTCACTCATACTTCTAACAAGTGATAAGTACCCTGTTTCCTCCCAAAATCCCCCTGGGCAGCTCAACTGTCTCCTCAGCCACATTCCCCTCATTCCTCCAAGCTGCAGTCCTTGATTCTACCCTTGCTCCAAAGCCCATTCAGCAGCTCAGGTAATGGTAAGGAAACTCACTAAGTCATCATCTGTATTTTATGCTCCTTTTGTCTCAGGAGAGGTTATTAGAAAAGAGCTGAACGTAGTCAATGCTTGAATGTGTCTTCTCTTCCAGTCCTACGTGGAAGCCTAAATCACTGAGATTATGCTAAGTGCTCTGAAAGCCTTGGAACCTGTAACAGTAGGAGAGTGTCACTGGGGGAAAGGAGAGGAGGGAAAAGTGGGACTCCCAAAGTCTGGAAGAACAGAGTTTAATGGTTCCTGTAGTAGTGAAGTGGCTCCTAAGAGTGGAAGGCATGGCTGCTGGATAATGTGCAAGGGCGAGACTTTTGGTCCTGGGGCTCCCAGCTCTAGCAAAGATTTCCTTGTCCTAGAAACGCACAGAACAGCAGACTTCTAGAGACTGTGTGGACACTGCAGATGGGCATCTCAGCAGTAACCTGTCAGGCCAAGAAACAGAAAAGTTCTTAGAGTGATCTGCTCTGCACAAAGACCCTGGAATATTGCCTTATCTTGGCAGGATATCGGGGGCCCCAATACAGAATGACTGAGATCAAATTTCCCACTAATCAGCAAGTTGGAGTTTGATGTGGTTTGATTTAAGAGAAATGACTTAAAAATGCATTTCTTATATACATGACTTGGTAGAATAAGTCATACCCTTTACAGATTCATTTAAAAGTGGAGAAAGACAAAGGCTAAAATATCTACCTTTTGGCTCAAGCAACTTGTCATTGTATAAAATGATAGAATTTTAACCAAACTGTCAAAATATAAATACAAAATTCTAACATCATAAATCTCAATACACAGGCAATCTGGCCGAGGCCTACATAATGCAAGTTCCCTTCTGTTTCCTTTACTTAATGCTATTTTTGAACTTATAAGAGAACTAGAGTAATCTAAGCATCTCTTCACAGGAACCAGAACGTGAATTAGTATCAAAACAACTATGACTACTTTCCCTCTAACACCCTGCAGTTGCTAATTCAAATACTGTACCAGCAGTAACCATTAACCACCACTTTCAACCCAAATTGTTTCCCATCAAAACACAAAAACAATCTAATCATACTGATGTCAATATGAAAAAAAATTCTAAAATAAGAGTCGTGGTTATATTCTCCCTGAAGTAACAACTTAAAAAATGATGAAGAGTATTAGTTGCTTATTTGAGTTTAAATATTAAAGATGGAAATTAACACAAATAAAAAGTTAAGTCCCAGTACTTGGGAGACTGAGACAGGAGGATCGAAGGTCCCAGGCCAGTCTCCACAACTTAGCAAGGCCCTCAGCAATCTAGTGAAAAACTGTTTCAAAATAAAAATAAAATAGCACCAGGATGTACCTCAGAGCTTCTATAGAATGCCCATGGGTCCAATTCCCAGTATAAGAAAAAAAAATAAGTGAAATGTGAATCAATTTGAAAACTTATTTCCTGAATAATATAAATTCTTAGAAGAAAATAAATAACATCACAGGACTCTATGGCTTTCAAAGTAAATGTGAGAGAAATTAAATTCTTCCCCAATTGCCAAAGGGTCAACTAAGCAGAGGCCCTTCCGTGGTGGTTGGTGTGCATCCTCTCCTCAGTGCTCCAGGTGAACCAAATTAGAAATTCTGCCAGGATTTGTTCTTCTCTGTTTTGTACATTCCATAACAAAACAAAAACAACAACTATAGGTAGAAAGTCTCACTTTAATCTTTTTGCACCAGGAGAGGAACCTTGAAAGAAATCCACAATTTTGAATAAAATATTACCATAAATCCCTAAAAGTCACAAGGATTAGCTCCACATAGTGGGCAGAAAAATTACGGCGATATTGCCAAAATATTTTTAATAAGGCAGACTGCTAGGTATTAATCTCAGTAAGAACATACTAGCTCTATAGTCTCAAAATAGAGTCTATGTACTTCTAAATCTAAGCCCTACCTAAGGGTGGAGATATATATATATATTATTTGTGGCAGTACTGGGCATTGCACTCAGGGACATTCTACCTGTGAGCTATACCCTCAGCCCCATTTTTTATTCTTTATTTTGAAACAGGATCTCACTAAGTTGCAGAGGGCCTCACTAAGTAGCTGAGGTTGACTTCAAATCTGAGATACTCCTGTCTCAGCCCCCCAAGTACTAGGATTACAAGTGTGCACCATCACACTCGGCTAAGGGTATGAAATTTTAACATTTAAGAGTATGAATGTTTCAGAGGAATTTTAAGAAATCAAACTATGCTTTAAGGCTGAAGGATTAATAAGGAAAGAAATTGCTCTGATCACATTTTACAAGTACCTGCTCCCCTTTCCTTGCTGACAGCTGTAGACAGATCTACTTCTTGAAATATTTCTTTTTTCTTAATTTATTTTTTATTGGTGCACTGTATTCATACATCATAATGGTAAAAAGAAAATACTTTTGTAGACCTACATGCACACATCACCCAGTTAGCCCCTACTCAATCCCCACCCCGTTCCCTCCCCATCCCTCCTTCCCATGCTTGGCTTAATGGTTGACATCTAGTTTTATAGCAATTTATCCAATATTAACAATGATAATCTCACATAACAGTTTCATTTGTCTGATACCAAGCTTTTGATATCTTAAAGATAACATTTCAATATTTCTTTTTGCTTTCTTTCTTACCAGAGAATATTTTTTTAGGTGAAACTATCATACATTTATTTATTTATTTTTCAGAAAAAAATCTATCCTGGTATGGAATATGGACTCTAGATACCCAAAACAATCTCGAAGAAGAACAAAGCTAGAAGATGTATATTTTCTGATTTCAAACCATATAAAGCTACAATAATTGAAACAGTGTAGTACTGCTCTAAAGGCAGATATATATGTATAAACCATTGGAGTTAAATAAAAGCCTAGAGATAAATTCTTCCATATATTGTCAAGTTATTTTTGACAAGGTTTCCACGAACATTTGGTGGAGGAAATAATAATCTTTTAACTAAATATTGTTGAAAAATAATAATTACAGGGAAAAGAATAAAATTGGACCCTTACCTAACACATATACAAATATTAACTCAAAATAGATAAAAGACCTAAATATAAATCTTAATACTATAAACTTTTACAAGAAAATCTGGGTCATAAAACCTCACAACTTTGAAATTGGCAGTGATTTCTTGGATATGATTTCAATGGCACAGGCAACAAAAGGGTAAATAAACTCCTTAAAAAATAAAAAAAAAATTGTATATCCAAAGACAATGTAAACAGAGTTAAAAGTTACTAATAGAATGGGATAAAATATTTCCAAATGCTATATCTGAAGGTATATTAATATTCCAACTAGAAATCCTAAAAATTAGCAACAATAAAAGCAAACAATACCATTTAGAGATAGGTAAAAGACTAACAAATAATGAATCTCCACAGATAACCAGTCTTATTTGTCTGTTGGATGGAAAATCTTATTTCTCTGGTTCTGGTGTGTGTTACCTATTTCTTCTTTGTAGTTAACCTTTTTGAGTATTTTCTCTAGCGCTGGTTTTGAAGACATAAATTCCTTCAGTTTCTGTTTGTTGTGGAAGCTTCTTATTTCCCCATCTAATTTGATAGAAAGTTTTGCTGGGTAGGAAATTTTTGGCTGGAAGTTGTTTTCTTTCAGAGTTTGGAATATGTTACTCCAAGCCCTTCTGGCTCTCATGACTTGGTTTGGGAAGTCTGGAGTGATTCTAATTGGTTTGCCTCTGAATGTCACTTGGCCCTTTGTTTTTGTTGCCTTTAAGATTCTCTGCTTGGCTTCCACATTGGTCATTTTGACAATTATGTGGCATGGGGATCCTCTTCTCTGATCCTCTCTAAAGGGAGTTCTATAAGTTTCCTGGACCTGTGTATCGACCTCTTGCTCTACGTTTGGAAATTTTTCTGCTATTACTTCTTTGAAAAGATTGTTGATCCCTTTGGTTTCACCTTCTTTTCCCTCCTCTATTCCAATTATTCTTAGCTTAGCTCTCTTAAAATGGGCCCATATTTCTTCAATGTCAGATTCCTGCTGTCGGATTTTTTTTTTCTAAATTAGAAACTATGTGTTCATTTTTTTGAATGATCATCTTCTAGGAGTGAGATTCTATTCTCCATGTGGTCTAATTGGTTGTTTGTACTTTGAATTGAGGCCTTTACTTCATTAATTGCATCCTTTATCTCTTTGGTTCTCTCTGAATTCTTTTCGAAACACCTCTATTATTTCTACCGTTATTTTCCTGATTTGATCTTCTGAAAATTGCTGAATTTCTGTTTTATCGAGTTCTAATGTTGTGGGGTTGTGGGCATTCATTGCTCCATTGCTATTCCTCTTTCCCATGATTTCGGAAGTTTGTGCCTTCTCTGGGTTCTTCCCTGGGTCACTATGACTTCACTTAAGGTGCTCTGGATCTCGAGTCTGTGGTATCTCAGTAACCACTACTCCTTTACTGGGTTGTATCGCAGAGTCTCAGACCCTGGGAGTCAGTCGAGGCTGCTTTAGACCATTGGGGGTGCCAGGTTGGGCGTTCTCCTATGGTGTGATATCTCTGCCACCGCCACTCCCCCACTGGGTCAAGTCCCTGGGAGTACAGTACTGGGATTTCTCCTCTAGCGGCCACAATTTGACGCACTGTTGTTGAGTGCGCATATGGAGCTGTCATGGACTCGGTGAATTTGTTGCTGCTGCCGCCGGTGGCAATATGGCGCCGCTGCCACTCCCTCAGCCGTGAGGCTGGCGTATTTCTTTTCTGTTTTTGAGCTCTGCTCTTCCCTCAGCCATGAGGCTGGCGTATTTCTTTTCTGTTTTTGAGCTCTGCTCTGAGTCCCTGCAGGGTGTGCTGAGCCCAGCCCCTGGGAGCTTTAGATGCTCCCTGTGCTGAGAAATCTGCCGAATCCCGCCCGGCTGATCCGCAGCGGCTCACTTCGGCTCGCTGTCCGCCGCTCCTCTCTGGAGCCTGGTGGGCTGTTGAGTGTGTTGGTCTGGTGCCATCTGGTGAATTCGCCGCTGCCACCAGCAGTTAGGCGCTGCTGCCGCATCCTCGGGCATGAGGCTGGCATATCTCCTCTCTGGTTCTGAGCTCTGTTCTGAGTTCCCCTCCTCTCTGGAGCCTGGTGCTGCAGGGAAAATGGTGCCCACCGCTTCATGCCGCGGCTCCAGCTGCAGCACTGCGGTCTGGTTTCTGGTGTTTTTCCAGCTCTCTTTTTCTCTGTCCCTTGAAATTACATTTTTTTTGTTTCTCTGCTGATGGTGTTTTCTGGCTATGAAAGGTGTTGATTTTGTGGTAATAGAGATTGGTTGTTAGTGGGGCTCGTAAGCCCTGCTTTTCTCCGTTGCCATCTTCCCGGAAGTCCTTGAAATATTTCATCTTGCAAAATATCCAAAAAAAGGAGCTATCTTCCCCCCGCCAGCTTTATTGAGGGATGATTGAGAAGAAAATTGTCTAAATTTAAGGTGTACAGTGTATAATTTAAATTGTAAAAAGTTAAGATATACAATATATACAGTATATGCATGTGTGCATGTATATATGCATATATGTATGCATACATGTATATATGTGTATATAAGTATATAAATAGAGAAAAACTATAAAATGCTCACCACAATATAGCTACTTAACATATCCATCACTTCACATAGTTACCTACATGGTGTATGTGTGTGTGTGTATGTGTGTGTGTACACATACAGTCTGTGAGAACCTAGCATCTATCCTCTTAATAAATTTCAAGTATACAATACTTTTAACTACAGCCACTATGCTGCATATTAGATCTCCAGAACTATTAATCTTGCATAAAGAAAACTCTGTACTCTTTGGCCAACACATCCCTGTTTCCCTCCCTTGCAAATCCTGGCAACTACCAAACTTCTCTGCTTCTACGAGCTTCACTATTTCAAATTCCACACATCTAAGTACGATCATCCAGTATTTGGCTGTCTTTGGGATCTTTTCTTTCTTAATCTTCTATCAAGTACAAAGAACTACGTGCAGTAAAACCATCTAAATGTCCAGGAGAGATTTTGCTGCATGTTCAGAATTCAAAGATCCAACCAATGAGAAAGAAAAGGGCATGGGCAACTCCTTCCTTCCTGTTGAAACACAGTGAGCACCTTTGTTTGGAAAAATGTTCCCACTATCTTCTTTCAAAAATGTGTCAGGGAAGTTTAAGGGCGGGCAGAAAGGTAGGACAGCTAGGATAGTTATTGCGCCTCAGGGAAGAAGGCAAGGGTACAAAGACTGAGAAACCACTTGTCTCAAGAGTGTTGTTCTGTCATCGGACACCACCAACACCAGGAATGCTAGGAACACCTCAGCCCAGAAGAGGAAAGAATAGAATCCAAAAGAAATTTGAATAGAAGACATATCATTCAGCTCGACCAACTTGCTTTCTGACACGTAGCCTTGAAAAGAACAATTTTACCTCAGCAACTTGGCAAATGCCAACTGATTTTTTTTCATAAGTTTATAATGTGCATTTTACTAAATGCAGGAAGAGAGTGAGGGAGAGAAAGGCCAGGTATCCAAAGACAGGGAGGTTGTCAGGTTTCTCGGTTCTGTGTCATTTCTGTTTAGTCGGTCAAATGAAAATTCAAAACCATATAATTAGATGGTTGTTTATACATGATTAACCATGAGCTCATTGGATTTCACATGCCAAAAAGTCAGAGATGTGGTTAAGGGCAAGAAGGAACTATTAATAAAAGGAAGTAAAGCTGTAATACATTTTTCACTTATGAATAAAAATAATTCAAAGGCTTCTAGATGGAAAAAGAGAAGGAAAAAAATCAACCATGAGTAGGGCAAGAAACCAGATAATTTTAAAAATGGTTTAGAATTCATGAGATATATAAAAAAAACCTAAGCCATTGGTATGAAAAAGCTTTCCTCCTCTATGATTCTAATCCTGTATTTTTTTTCTTCTTGTAAATAAAACTCACAATGAGAACATAACAAAACTTACCTGTATTATATTTCTTTAGTATTGTTCTGGGAAATATTTAAGCAAGAACAAGTTGTTCGTTTATAAGAGTTACTTGTTCTTCCTAACTGTCTTCACCAGGAATCCTCTCTGGAGAAACCAGAGCTGGCAGCAGCTCCCTTGAAAAAGAGTCTTTCAGATTTTCACGACCACAGAGTTTTCTTCCCCCAATGAAGTGAGCCCAGTGAAGGCACAACCCTGAACATAACCCGCCATAGAGGTGAGGCAAGCCTTCCCAAGCCTCCCAGAGTCTACGCTCTTAGACTGGAGCTCTGAAAAACAGTGAATCAACTGCACATAGATCGACACCCAGGAAGATGTGAGGTCAGTTGGCAAGTCTTTCAGATGGCAGAGAGGACAAACTGATCCAGGATCAGCCTACTACTCAGCCTTAGGTAAGGTTTGCAAGCCACTGTTACAACCTCCTGCACTGGGAAAATTCACCAATATGGGATAGCTCAATGAGGTTACCTTAACAAATGACAATTTAATCCCAGAGGTGGCTCCACTGTGTGTGTTATTTTCTATCACCAAACACTCTTCAGGTTGCCAGTACTATGACTAAGTACCTTTACATACTACTGCTATGATACAGTCAAGCCAGTTGACAGATGGTCATATATTATTAAAAATGAGTAAATCCTATAGAAGAGGCAACACAAAATCCTTAAGAATGAGACGAAAATGAGTCTAACACTGAAAAAGCCCTCAACGCCTAGGAAGCATCAACATTGACTTTTACAATGTAATTCTCAGAGCAAAGTAAACTCCAGGTCATATCAATTCCCAATCTGCCAGAGAGACCTTAAGTCTCAAACTCCCCAACTTTTTCTTTCACCTCCTCTCTCCTTTTTCCCTTTCTTCCCTTAAGCATCAGCCAGGTCAGTTGCGACTGTCAGAGCAATCTTCAATAAGAATATACTTTATTTAAACCTACAGGAAAAGTCACGAAGCACAGAGACTCCTAAAAACTCATTTCATGAAACAAATATGACCACAGAGCACACACCGGAAAAGTCTCAGGCCCACAGGACACAGCACAATTCTCATAACTGATTTAACAAATTTGGCCCACAAAACCTCATCTATTATCTGCCTGTCTTGCATGAAATTCGTACTTTGTTCTGAAAATACTTTTTAATTATTGACCTAATTTGGTCCAATTCAGTCCTTAACTTATTCATTTAATGTCAGAAGCCACCCAAAGGTGAGGGAAAGTACATTTTCATAAACAAACTGCGGTGTGCTGGCAATTCATGCAATTTTGTCTTTAATGTTGAAGGAAGGGGAGAAATCATACTAAATTAATAAATACGTATTAGCTGAAAGAGTTTTAGGGTCTCCTCTAGTGCCAGATAAGAAATGTGATCATTTATTCCTAAACAATGTGTGGCATGTAACTCTGAACTGTTTTACATCAATAATTAATATTAATAATTAACAAATATAAATAACAAAAATACCTCTTGGAAATGTTTCAACCAGGCCCTTTCCTCATTCCACAGCCTGCCTATTGCCCCTCTCTACCCTCTGCTTGGGGTTAATAACTAAACTTCCCTCATCTCTGACATGCAACACTACCCGGCAGCAATCTTCCCAAGAATGCATTCACGTATATACGTAAGACTGAAAAGAATAAAGGTCTTATCAGAGCCAGCTGAATCTAGCCAAGAGATTTGTAAAGTACAACTGCAGGTACAATCCACACAATGGTGAATTAAGTTTTTATTTACTGAGGACAGAACCCTGAAGAAAATTCACCTTGGACACCTATTCTCTTACCTAAAAATGGAGTTTCTTCTGCCTTTAATTCACTTAGCAATAATAAACAGTTCTCTCAATAGCCAGCGCCAAGGGGAAAGATAAGACAAAAGCCTGTAATTTAAAACAAGACAGAACCAACATATCTGGAATGATTCCAGTTGACGCATAATAATTGTACCTGTTTATGGGGGAGTGATGTTTTGATGCCTGAATAATAAGGATTTTACTTAGTACTCATTCTAAAGAGCACTCATTTGACTTTTAAAATCACATTGCTATTCTTGCTCAGCATCTTCTGATTCTAGTATCTTCAGAATTAAGTGCATCAGCTTATACCAGATTAAAGGCATCTCACCAGCTGCTTATTTCCCAGCCACCCTGCACTAGCACCTGACATTTAATTTGCCATTAATCTCAGCCATTCCTCTTCACCAAAACACGCCTTATGTAGGTCATGTCCTAAGAAGTTTTGAAGGTTCAACATCCTGATATAATGAAACTTTTTACAGCAAATCTAAGTTGTACAATTCCATTCCCCTCCCTCCATGTACTTTCAAACTATACATCACCATTATTCTTAGAGGAAAAAACAAATGATAAGAATAATCTGCAAAGCTACCTCATACTTAAATTGTTCATGTTCCCAGGCTGCTTGGACACCTCACTTCAAAGCACTGGAAGGAAGATGTCCTTGCATTTGCAGTGTCTGCTTCAGAACATGTGAGGATCTAGAGGTGTTTACATCTTGCTCTTTGCTGGGGGCCTCTGTAAAGCACTTTGCATACATTTCCAGGGACACTTGCTCTGTGGTTTCACAAAGTGCAGGCAGCAGGAACCTTGAGCCACTGCTAGGACACTCAGCTAGTGTGCCGAGAGAAAAGCTTCCGACAACTCAACTGCATCCTAAAGAAACTACGTCTCCCTTCAAGTGGAACTTCTAGTGAAGTCAGCTGGTGGCCCGAACAATATGGGGAGCTGATTAACTTGCCTGGGTCACAGTTGACTGTGATGAGCTCATCCACCTTGCTGCAAGCACTATTTTAGCTACTGAGTTTATACAAATAAACCCCATACTTTTCTAATGGCTAAACTAGGAATGCCTTCAAAAATAGCTCTCTGCAAACCCAGTGGAAGACACCCAGGGAATCCACAAAGGTGCATCTGCAGTCTGTTGTTCAAGTCTGCCAGTAGCTCTCAATAGCTACATATGTATTTAGGCTGAAAAGAAGTACCCACAGCAGCAGCTGGGTTGGGCGTTGTTTTTTTAAGTAGTTACCACTGCTTTAGGTTTTCTCCTCCCCCTCCCCTTTGCATAGGAAAGAGTAAATTAGTCTTTAACTACACAAAGGAGTTAATATTTAACTTGAAGGCTGGGAATGCTTGACTCTTGATTCCCCCCCCCCACCTTTTTTTTTTCTTATTATAGCAAAAATAGCTTTGGGAAAACTCTTACTAACTGCCCCTGATTCTGGGTGAGATCTGGCTAAATCAGTTTCCTGGAGATACGATTCCAGCTGTAACTCATCCCCATGCTCCCTTCATACATACTCCACCCCAGCAGCCCCCCACACCCTTCCAGACTCCCATCTACAAAGATCAACCCAAATGTCACCTTCTCCTTGAAATGTACCTTCCAAATTCCTGCCTCCCATGCCACATCCAAGTGCTTTTGCCTTCCCCTAAACTCTGGGGGAATCTAATTGGTAATCTTATTTGTGCATCTTCTGTGTTATTGGTCACTTTATGGAGGTTCTGGCCAAAAGGAGAATAAGATCTTGTTATTTAAAGTAGAGAGAAAAGCCTGGCGTGGTGGCGCACGCTTGTAATCCCCGTGCTTGGGAGGCTAAGACAGGAGGATCACATAGGTTCGAAGCCAGCCTCAGCTACTTAGGCTATCAGCAACTTAGTGAGACCCTGGTTCCATATAAAATATAAAATAGGTCTGGGAGTATAGCCTGAAGGTAGACAAAGGTCCTGGGTTCCACCCCCAGTACCACAAAAATAAATTAATTAATTAAATAAAGAAGAAAAAATAAAAATAAAATAAGAAATTTGCTGAGAAGCTAGAGTGGGGGTGGCCTGGTGCTGGAGATGCCACCCTCACTCCTTCTCCATGGATCTCTCTCCACCAGGCACAACTCACACCTCATGGAACACACAGCTCCTCCCTACCACTGCAGCCCGTGCCAAACTGTTTGACTTGTCTCCTTGTCCGTGAAATCCTCCATGGAAACTGGAGTATAACAAACTGCTCTATCCTCTCCCCTTTCTTAGCTATTCATAAGTTCCACAAAGGAGATGTAGAGGTTACCTAGCTATAAGCATGAGATCATATTCCCTTACCAAGAACTCACACTATTATAACTACTACTAATAATAATGCCAATCCATCGACACATTAAAAACAAAAGGAGAACTGACATTAGTGAAGGTTTACTTGGTGCCAGGGCAGGATGCCTGGCTCTCTACTTTGATTAACCCATTCAGCTCCCATGACAACTCTATTACCATCCCATTTTACAGGGTTGAAGAAGCCTGAGGTTAAGAAAACACAGGTATGTTGAGAAGAGTGAGGATTCAAAGCAAATCATCCAACTGAAGAAATACACACAGACATCTTTGAGCTCATATACCCTTAACCGTTGCTCTCCAGAAAAATAGACAAAGATTCCTAAATGGAGAAGATACAGGAAAATTGGAGGTCCAATTTTCTTTCAGAGATTTCTAGAACAAATACCCATAGCCTCCAGCATCTCAGCTTCCATAGAGTCAGGAATGACAGCTGAGCTGCTTCTGTGCAGTTCCATTGATGATGCCAGGCATGCTAAGTAGATGACACTTGTCCAACCTTTGCAGCAATCATTTAATGTCTATTAAATAAGCTCTCTCTTTTTCAGGCATTCTTGGCACATCACATCAGATGCACTTGTTCATCCATTTGTTCAGTGGTGGAACTGCCTGACACCAGCAGGTGAAACAGACCAAAATAATCGCAACACAAAAAGATATCTGATAAAATAAGGTAATAAGACAAAAAACTAAGAGGAGATGATGATGTTGATGATGATGATGACAATGAAGATGATGATGATGATGAGATGATGCCGGTGATATTTAGGAATAAGACATGAAAATTTTCTACCTGCATAAATCTTACTGAAAGGACATTTACTTTTTTGTCAATAGCTGATTGTGCGCCTAGCTCATCAGGGTATAGGATGTTATAGGAACATGATACACATATATGTATTTACACACACACACACAAGCATAAAGACAGATATACAATGCATCAGGTACAACAAGAATAAAAAATGCCTTGCAGGGACAACTTCCCCTGCACACTTGATCTTTTCTAGGGCCTTTTTTCTACTAGAAATCAGTCTACCTCACAAACACTGTAAATACAGCCCAAAGCAGTGTTTCCTAAATTCTGCTTCAGCAGCCCATTTCCATCTTGCAAAACTGCACTAATGTAATAGCAGCGTCTAACCAGCCACTGACTGTCCCCAGGCAAGCAGCTGTTTCCTACTTTCCCTATCCAAGGAAAATATTACCATAAGGTAGAGAAAAATGTGATGTGTGTGGAGGGAAGAGGATTTACACCAGTCCAATCAGGAGGCCAGGAGGCCGAGTTCGGTCTGTGGCTACGTGGTTGGGCAAATGTGGCCGAGTTCTTTCAACCAGCTTGGTGAAATCATATTATGAACTACCTTGCACCCAGCCTCATGCAAATCTGATGCTCAATAAACGTTAATTCCCCTCCTACCTATAGATCACCTCAGGAAACCTGTTATCTCTCCTAATCTAAAAGGCTACCTTGAAACCAGAAGATATGATAAAACATTTCAATGTCTTCCATCATAAAAAACAGATGTATCCCTGTTCCTGCCATGCTTGGAATTCATAAATTCATATGCCAAAAAGGGATGTTAGAAACTATGTGCCTAACCTCCCTATTTACTGGAAAATAAAGCTCACATTCAGAGAGGTAAAGTGACTTGGCCCCCGTCACACAGTTAATGGCAGAGTCAGAACTTGTACAAAAGGCCGAGTACTCAGGCACCCAACCAGACCTACTTTCAACTGAATCCTACAACTCTGATGGGCTGTCAGTTATAAATGAAGCTTATTGGTGCAAATACCTCTGAGGCAGTTAAAAATAGCTCCCGCCATCAAGATAGAGGGAAAGTGACAGATGGTAGAGTCCTTCTACACGACGAGCAGTACATGTGGGTCAGGAGTGTCCAGGAGGAAACAGAGGGCTGGGGGAGCGAAGGGGTGCACACAGAGAAGGGGACAGAGGTGGGAAGGGACAGAGACCACCACACTTCACAACTGTGCCTTCAGAGCAAAGCCATTTCAGTCCACAAATGCAATCTGAAAACACCCCCAGAGAGACCGCTCTCTTCTGTTTTTCTCTAAGCCCAGAGGATACAAAAGCCATCACTGCTACAGATCAAACAGAAAGGTATGAATTTTCAGAAGGGGAAAAAACAAGTGAGGTTGTTTAACTTCAACATTTTATGAAAGAGGTTCAGTTTGCATTTGCTCGTTATGTCCTTAAGCCTTGGGTTTCCGTGGAGCCACGATTAGGCCCAAGTTTCAACAGACCTGCTTGTTTATCTGCCAAATGTAAATGTGCCCTGGAACCAGCGATGGGGCTGCTCGGGAACAGAGAGCACCTTGCTGAGGAGAAGTAGTCTAATTTAAGCATATCAAACCTGACAGCATAATTTTTTAAAAGATTCCCATCTCAAAGAAAGTTTACCAGCAGCGCAGTGAAGCTATACAGCTATTATTTCCTGGCATAACAGGAATTGCAGAACAATTGTCCAATTAGCAGTTATGGACGGTGGAAATTCCTTTGCATTGTGGTTTTACTTTCTTTGTCTTTGTTGTAAAGAAAAAAAAAATTCGCCTTCAGGAGTCTGAAGTAATGAAAGGGCTCTTCATTATGTCAATGAGTTTGGATGGAGTCCCCATGGCACCGGGACCTTGCCTGGTAATGAAGCATAAGAAGCAGCTGTTCCTGGTTAAACCTGCTCATAAACCCCACAGCAGGGGGCAGCCCTGGCTGAAGGACCCAAGGCACAGAGGACCTTTGGAGGGTGACAGAAAGAGGGGCATTTGGGGTTAAGACCCTCAGTCCTCCCTGGGTAGAACTCTAATCCACAAGGCCTCTCAAAATAGGAACTAGAAAACATCAAATAAAATTCAATTCAATTCAACAGTATGGGATGCCCAATTCTCACAGGGCTTGTTTGAAGAAACCAGAACCTCAAACTCTCCCAACCTCATACTTCACCTCATCAACCAACAAGTAACACAGATTTTCCCCACCACCATTCAAACCTTCATACACAGCTGGTGAAAGCTCCGCTTCCTCCAGCGCCATTCAGCCATAAACAATGTGTGAGCCTCAAGAAAGCAGAATACCAAGCGTGATGGTGCCCGCCCGTAATCCCAGTGCTTGGAAAGATGAAACAGAAGGACTGCAGGTTCGAGGACAGCCTCAGCAACTTAACAAGACACTCAGCGCAACCCAGCAACACCCTGCTTCCAAACAAAAAAATAAAAAATCTGGGTGTGTTAGCTCAGAGGTAGAACATCACTGGGCTCAGTCTCCAGTACCACAAGAAGAAAAGGAGGGAGAAGGGGGGTGGGAGGAAAAGGGAGCCGAATACAACTGAACCAAAGAAAGAACTTCCTAGAAATCAGAAGTGACTTGGAAAACTCAATAGAGCATAAAGTTCTTGTCCCAGAATTCAAAGTGGGTTGCCAGGGTATTCACAGAGAAGGTAGGAGAGGAATTTAAGACGGGACATCTAAAGTCATTCCCGACTCTGTAATACCCGAAGGGCCTCAAATAATGTCAAGTTTTACATTTTTATGTAAATTATGAAAACTGTTACTACTCTCACCCAAAGGCTGTGTGTGTGTGTGTGTGTGTGTGTGTGTGTGTGTGTGTGGTGTGTCCACACAGGCTCTTCCATTCAAGTCTCTTACAAAATGTGAAATGAGTTGAGACTAGTGTGTTAACGTTCTCCAGGCCTCAGATTTGTCATTACTAAAATGAAAGCAAAGGATTAAAATAGTCTTTCCAACCCCCTCCAGCCGGGCATGGTTGCGCAGGCTTGTAATCCCAGCATTTGGGAGGCTGAGACAGGAGGATCGGCAGTTCCTGGATAGCCTCAGCTACTTAGTGAGGCCCTTTGCAATTGAATGAGACTTTGTTTCAAAATAAAGGATAAAAAATAGGGCTGAAGGTGTAGCTCGGAGGTAGAATTCCCTGGTTTCCATCCCCAGTACTGAAAAATAAATAGATAAATAAATAAATAATAAATAAATAAACAAATATCAATCTCCTCCAGCTTAAATATTTTCTGAATAAACATCAAACTTACTTTTTTTATACTGGGCATTGAACCCAGGAGAATTTTACCCCTGAGCTACACCCCCAACTCTATTTATTTATTTATTTGTTTATTTATTTATTTATTTATTTTTAGACAGCATCTCACTAAAATAGCATGCATTGGCCTCAAACCTGCAATTCTCCTACTTCAGAAATTCTATCTACCTATAAAAATCAATAGAATTCGCTAAAAATTATTATAAAAGAAAATAAGTCAATTCAGTGACAAGACACTGTGTGTATATATATATGTATATATATATATATGTATGTATATACAAATATATGGCAAAAAGTAATAGGTTTCTTAAATACTATCAATTATGAGTTTCAGCATATAACAAAATGTTTTAAATTAAATCCCTACAAATTATATGTAATATAAAGAAAGCTACAGCTTCCCCTTAAGAGAAAGACATAAATATAGATATATACCTATTTCTGGGAAAGAAAATAAATAGAGCAGTATGTTGGTTCTTCCAAACTATTTCATAGGCTTAATGCAGAATTTCTCTGCCTCTGCCATGACTGACATTCTGCACCCCATTCTTCTCTGTTGCAGGGGGCTGCTCTGTGCATTATGGGAAATTGTGTAGCATCGCTAGCCCATACTCAGGAAATGTCAGCAGTGCCCTCAGTTGTGGCAACCAAAGCTAAATTCTGTCCAGACATTGCCACATGTTCCCGGGGCAACACCACTCAGAGAGAGAACCATTGGTTTGAAGCAAAAGTCCTGATGGGCGTCCTAATGGGCCTTTCCTTATTCACTACCTTGACAGTAGGAGTCTAAAGTTCACCTGGATGAATAAAGTAGTACCACCACACAAAACGGCTTTGAAAGGGACAATAAAAATATTGTACAGCTAGGGGAAAAAAAAAACTGTGGAACACAGACAAAGACCAATTAAACTGAACAAACAGAGACTGTGGCCTTGCATATATAAAAATTAACATAGAGCCGGGCATGGTGGCGCATGCTTGTAATCCCAGCATTTGGGAGGATTGTAGTTCTCGTCGGACAGCCTCAGCTACTTAGTGAGGCTCTTTGCAATGCAGTGAGACCCTATTTCAAAATAAAGAATAAAAAATAGGGCAGGGGGTATAGCTCAGAGGTCAAATGCCCCTGGGTTCAAACCCCAGACTGGCAAAACTAAATAAATAATTAATTAATTAAAAATTAGCATAGGATGACATTACAAATTAGCAGGGGAAAAGGAGATCAAAAAACAGCAGCGGGATAGCCATTTAGCCATTTAAACTAGTTTGGGGAGAAATCAAAGCTAAATTCTTTTTTTTTTTCTTGCGGTACTGGAGATGAAACCCAATTGTATTTTCCAATAGGGCTGGGG
Source organism: Muscardinus avellanarius (assembly GCF_963383645.1). Taxonomy (NCBI): domain Eukaryota; kingdom Metazoa; phylum Chordata; class Mammalia; order Rodentia; family Gliridae; genus Muscardinus; species Muscardinus avellanarius. The sequence continues at coordinate 68,793,382 of NC_137799.1, read as the reverse complement.
GGTGTAGCTTCTACCTTCAAGCTACACCCCCAGCCCTATTTTTTAGTCCTTTTTTTTTTTTTGGTGGCACTGGGGTTCCTGGAAACCCTTCTACCTCTGGGCTACACTCCCAGACCTGTTTTTATATTTTTTATTTGGAAACAGGGTCTCTTAAGCCAGGGAGGCTGACTTCGAACTAGCGTGATCGTCCTGTCTCCACCTCCCAAGCGCAAGGATTACAAGCGTGCACCTCCACCCCCGGCTTTAGTCTTTATTTTTTAAAACAGGGTCTCTGAGTTGCAAAGGGCCTCACTAAGTAGCTGAAGCTGGCCAAAAACCGCGATCCTCCAGTCTCAGCCTCACAAATGCTGGGATTACAAGCATGTAAACACCACACCTGGCTAAAGCTAAATTCTTATTCGCAATACGTATATATATATATATATATATATATATATATATATATATATATATATATATTCTGATGATCTGCTCTATATCACAAACCACTCCACAATTTGGCATTGTTAGAGTAATAATTTATTCCTGCTGATTAACTGGGTTCAGCTGGGGTCATCTCACACAAGGGCTCTTGTGCACTCAGCCAGATGTCAAATAAGGCTGCAGGCATCTGAAAGGTGTATGGGATGGACATCTAAGGTGGCTCACTCCCCTGTGGTCAGTTCTTGCTGTCAACTAGGAGCTCAGCTAAGGCTCTCAACAGCAGCACAGATCCATGGGCTAGGCACACAAGGAGTATAACAGTTGGCTTCCAAGAGAGAGGGGGCTTCCAGGACAGGTAAGGACCATGCCTGCAATAGGCATAGCAGTTTTAATCATCATTGGAAAATACAATCAGTCATAATGCAACCCAATAAATTTCAGGGGAAAAAAAGAGCTGAATATTAAAATATTAAAACTAAAACATAATACAACTAAAGAAAAATTCATTTGAACTTCTACTTCACTGTAGGATGCATGAGGCAAAGTAAACAGACATAACTACAGAAACATTTTAGCTCATTAAGAACCATAAAAAAGTGAAAGGATAAACAAAATACTAGAAGATAAACTAGCTTTCTATATACAAAGAGTTAAATACTTAAAATATAAAGAGGTCTTATAACTCAATAATAAGAATAAATATTCCTATGGGAGCACGAAGGACATAAATAATTCATAAAAGAAGAATCCAGGAAGAATCCAGTAGGCAAAAAAAAAAAGTCACTCAACATTCTTGGAAGATTGAATTGAAAGTATAATGTGTGATATAAACATTTGAAAATCAAATTTAGCACAGTTGAAGGTATTTAAAATGTTCATTTGACATAATTATCTACCCTAAAAAAACATTCAGAGCTGGGTGTGGTAGCACACGCTTGTAATCTCAGCATCTGGGAGGCTGAGATAGGAGGATGGCAGTTTGCAGCCAGCCTCAGCTACTTAGTGAGGCACTTTGCAACTCAGTGAGACCCTGTTTCAACATAAAAGGAATAAAAAATAGTTGGGAGGGTGTTGCTCAGAGGTAGAATGCTCCTGGGTTACACCTCTGGTATCACACACACACACACACACACACACACACACACATTCAGGATTTAGGCCATCATTTTTCAAGATAATTGTGATAATATAGTTTTACTTTTTTAAAAAAAAGTAGATAATTTAAAAGTCGCAGCACACTTTCCACACACATAAAAAAATCCTGCTGTATTTAAAAATAATATTTTCAAAGAACACAGAACTATATAATGGAAAGTTTATAACACAACGTGGAAAACCCCAAAACTTTATTTAGAGTAAAATCTCAATATATACACATGTATTCATCTCCTAAAATATTAATAGATAGTATATCTATATTTTTGAAGTACTAGGAGGTGATTTTATTTTATTCTTTTTTTCCAATAAACATTTTTTTCTACCATAAACACAGACATTAATTTTTACATTTGGGAGAAATGCTATTTTTAAAACAATGCTAGAACCAATGGGTAAGTAAAAAACTAAAAAAAAAAAGTCACATGTTACTAAGTAACTGCCAAAAGATGAAGAAAAAATATGTGAGAAATAAAATAAGCAGGACTGAGCCACCAGTGACTTCAGAGGTGGACACGCACACCTGGAACCACTGCCCCTTACACAGCACCTCTGGTTGGCAACTAAGTCAGTTTCCCAGGCTCATGACCAGCCATGGCATAAATTCAAATGCAGTTGTTCGATGTGACCGCTTTATGAACTTTTCTTTCCCCCCTTTCCATATTCAGCCCACTTGTTTTCTTTGCTGAACTCAAGATGTTTCTGCCTGTGTAGGCCTTTCAACTGATGAAATATTTAGGCAAAACTTGTACCAGCAATCTATTAACCAAAAAGCCTTCCAGAATTTCCGAGGTACCTGATCAGGTACAGCCTTCACAGTTCCGTCAGATGGAGGGACTGTGAGTGTAGCAAGTTCCTCATCCCCTGGTTCTCAAACTTTAGCTAGAGAGCTTATAAAACACAGGTTGCTGGGCCACAGTCAGTGTTTCTGACTCAGGAAGTATGGGTGTAATCCAAGAATCCATTTCTAACAAGTTCCCCAATGGTGTTCATGCTATGGGTTCTGTGATCCCTACTTTGACAATCACTGCTCCAGAAGATCAGATGAACAGCTAATCATTTTTCCTCTGCACGCTACTATTATTCACTTATCCCTAATTATTTACAGTAAGTATGCGGTATTGGATATCTGTTAACATATTTAATGATCCATAACCCAACTGAATCCAAGAACCCCTCATTCCAGTTTCAGATGGAGTAACACATTCAAAAACTAAGTCTGGGCCCGATTAAGAAAATAATTACCTATCATTCCTCTTGATTGACAACTCAGGCCCTTCAGCACCCCTGAAACCTGCTTTCCTTCACTCTTCCTTCCACACTCCCACCTAACAAAACAAACATATCTGCAGAAAGAAGGCTCTTCCTTCCTTTTTCTCTTCTCATTCTCTAATCCAGTCTCAACCTTTTCCAATACAAATTTCTCTACTCCCATTCCTCCATCTGTTGCGACTTACTAATTGCCATATTTAAACTCAAAAATAGGTGGGAACCATGAGACTTTTTTCTTTCTTTTCAAGCAATATTATGTTTTCCTTAATGGACAGGAGAAGAGAGAAACAGTGAATCACACAAGTTAAATCACTTTTGTCCCTGGTATTCATCCATCCATCCATCCAGCTATTCAATATCCATTTACCAAGTGTCTACTACAGAAAAGGCCTTGTTTGGTATAGAAAGAGAACCTGGAAGCTGAGCATGGTGGTGCATGATTGTAATCCCAGTACTTGGGAGGCTGAGACAGGAGAATCCGGGTTTGCGGCCAGCCTCAGCTACTTAGTGAGGCTCTCTGAAACTCAGTGAGAACTTCTTTCAAAATAAAGAATAAAAAATAGTCTGGGGGTGTGTCCTGCAGGTAAACATCCCTGCGTTCCATCCCCAGTACCACACACACCCAGAGAGGGGGGGGGGGTGAGCAAGCACCTGGAAACAAGAGTGGGATCGTTTGAGAGGTACTAAAGTACAGAGATGCTTCATGGACAGACAGACAATTTGGTCTAAAGGCGAGTTTAGACATGAATTTAATGCCCCCTAAAACCCTTCCATTCACTGACAGATATCTGAAACACCTCTTTTTGTGTGTGTGTGGGTCTGGAGATGGAACCCAGGGGCATTCAACTTCCAAGCTATTTTTTATTCTTTATTTTGAAAAAGGGTCTCACTAAGTTGCGGAGAGCCTCACTAAATAGCTGAGACTGTCCAAGAACTGCAATCCTACACTCTTAGCCTCTCAAATGCTGAGATTACAAGCGTGCACCACCACACCTGGCTCTGAAACATCTTTTTCAACCTTCATTCCTTACCCACCCCCAATAAAATTTACATGTCCTTGTTAGGGGTAGCCCTTTCTATTGCCAAAAGTCATCATATCTATGTGTGAATACATTACATGCCCTTATCTGAAAAGAAGGGCACTGATGTCTTTAAAAAAAAATAGAAACAGCCTATAAGGAAGAAAAGTGTGTGGATGGGTGTCTAGTTAGTATTTGAGACAAACCACATCCTTAGCTGGTCACAGCTTCCCTGAAGGGTATCCCTGAAAAATGCCCTTCCCCACAGCAGCTCGCACACTATTCTGCAGTAGTCCTCAAAGTATAGTTCAGGAAACCTGTTAGAAACGCAGATTATCAGGCCTTACAACAGGCCTACTGGATCAGAGACTCTGGGGACAAGGGCCAACCTGCTAGAATTTCCATAGGCTCTCTGGAGGCTTCTGATACTCGAGTTTTAAAAACACTGTTCCAATGTCTATTAGAGTGTCTGCCTCTCGATCATTAGTAATACTGCTACTACAGGTCTATGACTTCAGATGCCTTTACTGGTATATACATGTCATTTCCAGAACGGTATATGTAAGCTCACAAGCCACTTGTTGAGTGTTAGGCTCTGTGGTATGAGGCAAAGGGTAGGAGCCTCTGGCTAAACATTGGCTAACCATGGAGACACTGGCTGAAACGGAAGATGATAAATGTAAGCGTTAACAGCTCTGTTTTGGTAAGTGAACTGCCTCCCATACTGGTGTGACTTACCACCAGAGTAGGACTGGTATTGTCTGCTTTTGAAAATCCTCAGAGCTCTCAATAAGCAATGTTTTGCAGGTAGTTGAAAAGGCCCATGTGAATCCCAATTACCCAATAAAATGTTCATCTCATGTTATTTAGCATCCTTGGTCTCTCTTTGGGGAAGGGGAAAAGAGGGCAGAAGGTGTATATTGTTAAAACCTGGGAATGATTTTTCATTCAATGAAAAAGCATAGATAGAGGCTTAAATCAAGAGTGTGGAAAGAAAACGTTGTTATTACTAGTCTTAACTCTGCTAAATTATAACCTATAAACCCTGCCGTGCTTGACTTTAAATATCCCATCAGCATTTGCAGAAAATCTAAATGGTTATTTCCTCCTAGTGCATGCATTACAGAAGGATTTACTGTTGTTTCCACAAAGCATATATGAGGAGCGTATTATTCAAGATGTCAGTGTAACCAGGCACAATTGATAAGCACCCAGCCTACATCACATATGTATTCTGGGAGCCTTTACGTGCAGTTAATTAGTTTAGCTATTGCTTTCATGGTTCATTTAGAAGCCTCATGCTTCATTAAATATCAATAAATTTTATCCTCAAAAAACCTTTTTAGTAAAAATATGATTGTCTCTGTAAGTGATCATGTTAATGGATGTATAGATTGCAAGTATGTCTATCAGGACTGACAAAACTCTGAATTGCCATGGCTGCAGTACCCTGAAGTAATATGCAAATTGTATTCTATAGTTTAACACACATGCCTCATCCACACATTATTTCCTTACAGTAAGAGAGGGAAAAAGGCCTTTTTTCTTTTCCAAAAACGATGTGTCTTTTAAGCTTCTATTTTTATTTCGTCAAGAATGCCTACTTATGTTTCATAAGCTCCTTTTCTCCATTACATTAATTCTGAATTTCTCTTTATTGGAAAGACAAGCTTTTAGCAACTTTTCATAGTGTGAAAGAGAAGTTTTCAGTAAATACTCATTTTTCACTTCCCAGATGGATATGTCCGAAGAGGAGAGGGGTCACAAGGACTGAGTGACGACCATCAGCCATACCAGGGAATTATCTGGGCTGCTTTTGGAATGCCAGAAGCAAGTGGATCGGGCAGGAATGTTCAGAAGAAACAAGAAGGAAGAGCTTTCATCAGCACAAATGGAAACAATATTCTGCATTCTCTTCTTGCCTTTTGGTCCAGTTCAGGTGTCTTTTTCTTGTGAAGATGTCCCCAGATGCTCAGACACAGAAGCTGCCACTCTTTTCCTCTTCTTTTTTTAGTACTGGGGATGGAACCCAGGGGCATTCTACCTCTGAGCTACACCTCCAGCCCTGTTTTATATTCTTTATTTTGAAACAGGGTCTCACCGAGTTGCAAAGGGCCTCACTAAGTAGCTGAGGCTGTCCACGATCCTCCCGTCTCAGCCTCTCGAACGCTGGGATTACAAGTGTGTACCGCCATGTCTAGCTTTCTCATTTTCTTATAGCACTTTATCAATGTTTTCATTATAGATGTATTAGAATGTATTATAGTTGTTCATTCATTTCTCTATCCATTCATTCAACAAAAATGTATGGCTGATGATTCACCAGTAAACAAGACAAGTAAGGTCCTCATTTTCATAAAGTGAACATTCCAGTAGTAAGAGCATGCACAATAAAACAAGTGCATGGATACATGAATGAGACTATTTCAAACAAAGGTAAATGCCATGAAAGAAATAAAAGGTGGAATGGCAGATGGTGGGTTGGGTGGCTCCTCTGGACTCAGTGACAGAGGGAAGGCCTGTGGAAGAGACGGCCACTAAAGAAAGATGAAGAAAGAGATAGCCATGAGAAGAAAACATCCATGAAATAATATGGGGCAGTCTTAGGATGGGAAAATGGCCAATTACAAAAACTAAAGGATGAATCACTGTGGTGTGTTGGAGAATGGAAAGAAAAGGTATGTACTAAAAAAAAGTGTGGTAACAGAAGAATTTGGAGATGACCATCCTGTCTCTTTAGTTTAGACTAAAACTCCTAGAAAATGGGACCTATGTCTTATTTGAGTTTATACCTCTAGTATCTAGTCCTGTATCTGACACACTGTCATCAAATATGGGCTGAATGAATGAATCGAATAGACCATGTGCCAGGGCCAAAATTTATGACATACTAGGAATTCTTCTATCATTTTGTACAATCTCTTCTTTCTCTTGGTCCCTTCTTTCAAGATCACACTCTATCCTTTTTGTACAAAGAGAACAAACACATCAGGACCTCTGTTATGGTTAGACATAAAATGTCCCCCAAAAGAGCTCATTTTCAGAGTTGACATAACTAAATTATGAAGTTTGTAATCTCATCAGTGGATAAATCCACTGTAATGAATCTGTTGGGTAGTAACCTAGACAGGTGGGGTATGGCCGTAGAACACAGGGGGAAGGAAGACTGTAGCCTTGGGGACTGTGATTGTGAAGTTGAATCTCTTTGTATTCCCTCTCTTGCAGGGCTCTGTGCTGAAAGCAGAGCCCTTGCTCTCTCTCTGCTTCTTACCATCATGCCCTGAGTTCCACAGATGTAACATGGCCTTACATGGACTGAACCCCTGAAATCTCCAAAACAGTAAGCAAGTGAATCTTTCTTCCCCTAAATTGTGGTGAAGCCGGGCGTGGTGGCGCACGCTTGTAATCCCAGCATTTGGGAGGCTGAGACCGGAGGATCACGGTTCGCAGACAGCCTCAGCTTACTTAGTGAGGCCCTTTGCAACTCAGTGAGATCTGGTCTCAAAATAAAAATAAAAAACATGGCAGGAGGTGTATCTCAGACATCAAATGCCCCTGGGTTCCATCCCCAAACCCTAAAAAAAAAATTGTGGTGATCAGTTGTTTTGGATTACAGATGTGAGTGCTTTCTGGAACGGCCTCTTAAATGTTAGAAAAGTTTCTTAAAGTTATTTTTACATCAGAGATTATTTGTGCTTGGGGGGGTTATAAAGTTTACTGATCTCTCATATGACCAAGTTGGAAATATATTCAGGAGAGAAGAACCAGGAATTTGGAGAACAATCCAATAAGGCTTCAAAAAGGTGGCTTGGAGTTTCTCAAACTCTGGTCCTGAAAATCAGCCAATAACAGGCAACCAAGAATGAACACTAATATGGCCATATTGTCATCATCATCATGACCATCATCACCATCATCTCTTTGAACATAAAGTAATATAAAGTTTCCCAGTGAATTTTTTTATCATGATGGTTCAAGAGAAAAAAGAGACAGACAGCCTGCTAGAAATATTTCCATTTCCATTCTATGAAATATTTTCAGTCCTTCCAAAACTGGTCTATCTATTTTGCCTCCTCTGACTCTTACTTGCAAGGCATGGTAGATGGGAGACAAAGTTTAAATCATGGATGAATAAGTGCCTGGTTTTATTGCTTCCAAATAACTTCCAGTGGTGATAAGAAACTCAGCACGTTGGCACTGACAGGCTTCAAGACCACCACAGATCCACAACGCCACGTGGGACTGCATCAGATACGTGTGAGAGACGCAAGCTCACTGGGCTTGTGTGCACCAGTAAAAATTCCAAAGGGGCCTGATGCCAGGAAAATGCCTTATTTTGTCAGAAAGTACATCTCCCACACAGCAGTGGGTCTGGCATAGCTTGAGCCACATGTTAAAAACAAAGCAAAGTGACATGTGATAGAGGCCTCACTGCCTGATGACAGAATTCATGAGCTGTCTTCACTCTGAGCTCTTCTGGAACAAACAGAGTTCACATAGCCCAAGCCTGTTCAATGGTTTGTCTGATTATCCTGTTGTTTTCTGCAAAGTCCTTCCTGACCTTATAGGTAACTGTTATATTAGATATAAAATGTCCCCTAAAAAGCTCATTTATTAATGTTTGGAGCTCATATAATTGAGGGTTTCAATTCCAGTAATGGATTTATCTGGGGGTGGCCTGGGCCGGTAGGGTGTGGCTGGAGAAAATGAGCCCCTAGGGATGCGGCCTTGGAGATTAAATATGGTTCCTCCTCTCCCTGCTCTGTCTCTCTTGTCTCTGGCCTCCATGATGTGAGAAGCACAGCTCATGTGCTCTCCTTTCTCCACTCCTGCCACTATGCCTGAAGATTCGTGGTCCCCAGACTCACATGGACTGAACCTGAAACCATAAAAAGATAAATCTTTCTTCCTCTAAATTACATGGTCAGGTCTTTTCATTATGGCTTTATAAAAGAATGCTGATGGAAATAGTAACTACAACGTATTTTCCTTATTACAATTTCATGATTTATCACTATATTACAAATGATTATATACCTTTCAGGAACTCTGCATTTTTCCACCTATTCTTTACCCAAGTTAATAGTTCAGATATGGCAAGTTTTTTTTTTTTACTTCCAGAAGCATATAGATGACTTCAAAAAACTACTTACGTCAACTGGAAAACCAGAAAGTAGTACCTCTACACATATTCATTATGAGGAACACATTAATATTTTCAGTGAAAATCACTGCAGTCTATAGAATATTGATTTTATGAAAGGCAATTAAAAATAACATTATCCTGCTGAAAGGCCAATTTTCATCAAGTTCTCTGTTTTGGCATTTCCATAACATCTGTTCTGATCCTTGACAATAAGACTAAAAAGAACTTTTTCATGTACTAGAAAGAGAACACATGATGATAACAAATGAATATAAAAACACATCTGTATCAATGTGCTCACCCCCCATTAGTGTCTAACACTGTTATTATTAAAAAACACAATATAAAAGCTACAAATGAGTGACTCTGGTGATTTTCATCACCATACATTTTTAGAAGGCACACTGGTTGCAAATCCTCATTCATACATACAATGGCATCATGTCTTCCTGGTCCTTCATAATAATTAACTTTGACCTAATTCCATAATCTACTTTATATCCATCCAATTGCCATTTCTTTCTCTCAACACAAAACCAACAAAGCTCTATTTTCTAGTTTTAATTTCCCTGAGTGTGTGAGTTCACATTTAACTGCCTTCTTCAAATGATAGTGGGCCATTTAGTGTCCTTAAAAGCCACAGTGTTACTGCATCCTGACTGTGACAAATCCTTGCTCTTGTGTCTTTCATTTTATCTCCCTGCGTCTCAGGAAGGCAAACCCTGGGAAAATTATACAAACAGCCCCAAATATTTGAAATCAGCATTGTCTTCTCATGCTTAGGCCTCTCTGAAAGCTTAAAGCATTTCTCTTTCAGTTTTATTCTTTCATTAGCCCAAGGTTTGCTAATTAATTGGAATTTCCAAGAGCTTTTGTGGTCGTGACAAAGGCGAACAATGGAAAAGCTCATTCCTTCATGTTAAAGAGGGTCCATCCACCCTCCAGAGAGTGCAGGAGACTGAGAGGATAAGGGAGGATTAAGCCGACTTTGAAAGGGTCAGACTTGGTGAGTTCCCGCTCCTTCTATCCACCCACAGTCGCCTTCCTCTTTACCAAAACTGATTTATGGGGAGTGACATCTTAACCATGGCTTTTATCCCTCCAAACGAAAGGCTGCTTAGAAGGCATTATGTATGATCTAAAATTAGATGGCAGAGAATATCCTATAAGCAGGGGACAAATAAATGGTAGGAAGCAAAAAAAAAATACTGTATAAAATGAGAGGCTTATTGGAAAACAAAAATATATAGATCAGGGAGTAAAGGAGTGAAACCCAGATGAACACTTTCAAGGACAGCAAAGATGAGACTTAAAAGAAACAAAAAGATGCTTAATCTTGGCAAAAATAACACTTTTAAGCCAAAGATAGCATAGCAGCTGGAGACTAGGAACACTGAAAAGGAGTGAAGAGAGATTGATTCCTGAATTTTGTTCTTGGTTCCTTTTCAAGGTATCACTGTATAGTATGGTGAACCGGGTTACTAGAACTTATGGAAACTGACATGGGCTGTGTTTCATCCATACTGTGAGAGCTTCTATTGTACCTCTGCCTTTGAAGACACAGGAGAATGGATGCTGGTGGGGTCACAACCATGGTAAAGAGGCCACATCTAGATTCATCTCTGCAGAGTTCCTTTCGATAGAGACAACCTCCTTGAATACCCAAGAAAATAACAACAGCAACTAAAGAGTCGCCTTATCCTTTTTAAAAATACATTCTTTTCCATAAGAAAAAAAATCTTCTAATTTACTTGTTTATAAGCAAATGCTTAGTTTTTTTTCATGCACCACCATGCCAGGTCTTAATAATTTTCACTTCCACTGACATTATGCACATATGTGGGAATACCAATGTCAATCAGTAACCTGTATGGGGAAGGAAAGACTGAGGAGAAAGTAGGGGAAAGCCCACAAGTGCTGTATGCATGTATGTCACCAGCCATCACCATGATCTACACTATGATGTGAGATCAGAATGCACCAATAAAGGCATCAAAAATCAGACCAGATAACCGGGGCATTGAAAATTATTAAGCAAATTTTTATAAATAATAGCTTCTAGCCAGAAGCAGTGGCACATGCCTATAATCCCAGGGCTTGGGAGGCTGAGACAGGAGGATCAGAGGTTCAAGGCCAGCCTTAGCAACTTAGGAAGACCCTGTTTCAAAATAAAAAGGGCTGAGAGAATACCTCAGAGGGAAAACACTCCTGGGTTTAACCCTACTAACACACATACACACACACACACACACACACACACACAATTGTAATATCTGGTCCTATACATTCTGACCTGGAGCTACACCAAAAGTTCCATTATAGTGGAACCAGAAAGGCATCTATAAATAGCTCCTTCTCCAGATTGATGCCTAAAGGGCAATTATTCCAGTTACCAAAGGTTCTGTCCAGTTTTGAAGGAGCTGAGTGGGAACAGCCTGCACAGATAACCAGATGGAACTACATAGAGACGGTAAAGGAGAGCCTGCAAATGCACCCAAAACTAACTGAGTGCCCTTGGGAGGTAGAAGAACTTTCAAAAGGTAGCGCCTAGGCAGCAGAATTTAGGTCATTGGGGCGTGCTCTTGAAGGGGACTGTGGGACCCTAGTCTCTTCCTCTGTCTCGCTTTCACTTTTAATAGGAGATTCCTATTAAAATAGGTGATTCCTTACATTCTACTATAATGGTATGATTTGCCACAGGCCCAAAGGCAATAGGGCCAACGACTAAAGTGGACCGAAACCTCCAAACTGTGAGCAAAAGTAAGCCTTTCTTCTTTTAAGTCGATTATCTCAGAAAATTTTTATAGTAATGAAAAGGAAATATAATCAGTGTCTTGCTCACATGAAGCATTCATAAACCATTTGTCATGATTAGTATGTTTATGAAGAAACAATAAGATTAGAAGAGATATACAGAGTCAAGGATGGCCAGGAGCGTTTCAGATCTTTTACAGAATTCTGATACACCAAGAGGTAGAAAAGGAGTTTCAGCCCAAGAGACGCTAGGAAGAGAGAGATCAGTAAGACTCAGAGAGACCAGGGGATGAGGAAGATGGAGTCCCCAAGATAACATTTACCATTAACAGAAGTACATGGTGTCTGGTTTTGTCACCCAAAGAGTGAGGTGGAAAATAAATCATAAAGATACTTATTTTTACAGCAATAACAGAGTGAAGGAGAGCTGTACTAGAGATATGAATTCAAGTTCCAGCCTGAATGCTAACCAACTGGAACCCTGGAAAACCCTCTTCTGGGGCTTCAGTTTTGTACTTTCCAACTGGCTGCCAAAGTCCCTTCTGGTTCTCACCATCTATGACTTTTGGTGTTCTGTAATTTAATTTAAGGACTGTGACTACAAATCAAAACCAATGAAGTAGTGAAGACTTTAGGGAACAAAGAGTCTTCAGCTTCCTGTGTAGTTAGAATGAAACAAAGAACTGAAGAGGTCCCTTCGGTTTAATTAAGAGGGCAGACAGTAAAATGTAGAGACAGCCACACCTTCCCTGCTCCTATTTCCTCTTCCACTGGCCCCACAACAAGACACGAGAGGAACAAATAGGATAAAAGGAACTGAATCAAGGCTTTGAAGTCCAAAGCCATGTTCCTGCTCCCCAGCAACTGCAACAAAGCTCTGAGCATGGCTACCAGGTGAAGGTGGATGGAAGAAAGATGCACACACACGTAACATGGATTCAAGTGGAGAGTCAGAAGTCGAATCGGCTAGTGTTGTTCCAGAAGGAATAAATATCACACCCACCTGATCACAAATCATCATTGTACTTTTGGCAGAAGTGACTCCCAGAAGAAGCAACGTGAATTGCCCAAGAGCAAACAATTACTGGCAAAGCTGGAACAGAAGCTTATGTTTGTTGACTTATTCCAATACAGATTCCCTGGAATTACGCATCTAATTGGTCAAATTCCAAATTATGGTAATTCCTGATAAAAGATTTTGTAGAGGGGGTAACGGAAATAACTGACTAGAACCACTGAAGTTCGTGGGAAATTTCTGGGTTTCCCCATTTTCACAGAACACTAAGACAAACAGAAAGGGAAACAAATACATTAAACTGCAATCATGTACCAGACATTCTGCTAAGTGATTTCACATATGTCCTCACATAAGCCTTATTATTTCATGAATCTAGCAGGTTCTGAGCTACATTGAGGACAAGGGTTGTGTCCTAGTCATCCAATGAATCCTTGGTGCCAAACTGAGCGCTGCTACACAGGAGATGCTCATTGTATGCTTGCTGGATGATTGTAAGATTTTCCTGGTGCATAAAGTGAGGACCAGGGAGATTGCGTGACCTACTCAAGGTGGTCATATCACTGGTAAAAGCGGCAGTATCAGGGCTTGAATTTGAGATTGTCTGACAGTTCACTCATGTCCCTGTCACTCCACATGCTGTCTTTGATACATTTTTCTCAAACCCCAACAAAAATGCTTATTTTCTAACACAGAGACTGGCTGATATACATCACACCTGTAGCTATGGCATCTTCGCTGTTTCCTTATGTCTTTCCTTTTTCAAATTACCTTATTTAAAATGCCATTTCTGGTGTGGTTAGTGCTCCCCACTGGCCAAGCCACATCAAAATCCCTCCCCCTCCTCCTCCTCCTCCTCCTCCTCCTCCTCTTCTTCTTCTTCATTGCAGTACTGGGGATGGAACCCAGGGCATCCTACCTCCGAGCTACACCCTCAGCCCTATTTTGTATTCCTTATTTTTTAAACAGGATCTCACTAAGTTGCAGAGGGCCTCACTAAGTAGCTGAGGCTGTCCATGAACTGCGATCCTCCTGTTTCAGCCTCCTGAATGCTGGGATTACAAGCGTGCACCACCATGGCCAGCCCAGAGACCCACATCAGAATTTGGAAGGGTATCAGGAGGCTGAGACTGGAAGATCGTGGTTCGCAGACAGCCTCAGCTACTTAGTGAGGCACTTAACAACTCAGTCAGTGAGACCCTGTTTCAAAAATTTTTAAAAGACTAAAAAATAGGGCTGGGGGTGTAGCTTGGAGGTACAATGTCCCTGGTTTCCATCCTCAGTACTGCAAAAAGAGAATTCTGAAGGATGCTGAGAAAACCAAAGTGCCAGCCATCAAAAGGCAGAGAAACACATTGGCCTTGCAGTCCAGTTGGAGAGCTGTTCCCACCAAGTAAAGACAACCTGTGTCCTGGTGAAGTGAAATCCTTCCTTACCTCCTTTAGAGCAAAAACTTTCATCTGAAACCTGAGCTGGCCAATCACACCAACTGTCATTCCATCCTCTCTCTCTCTTCTCTCTCTCTCTCTCTCTCTCTCTCTCTCTCTCTCTCTCTCTCTCTCTCTCTCTCTCTCTCTCTCACCTCCCCCTTTGGTCTCCCCACCCCCATCTCCCCTGCTCCACATAAACACACTTGCCAAAGCTTCAGACAAGCACTCTGTTGTAAATGACTGTCTAAAGTATATCCAAAAATAAAGTTTTTTTCTAATTATATATATGAGACAAGTTATGTCTTTCAGATATTTTTGACTTGAGGCTGTTAGCTGGACTCTTATTTGTTCCATCCAAGAAAGCCCAAAGAAATGAATAATGATCCAAAACAGACTACACTTGAATGGTTCTGTATATTATATGCAAAGAAATCTTCCCACAACAAAGTCACTAAATGAATGTCACTATGCCTGAATAGAGGAATAAAATTGAATTGTGATAAAAGCAAGTTGTTTAAAGGATCTTTAGTTCATGTCTACCAAATTATCCTGAACATTATGTGCTGAACAAAGGCTCTGATATTCATATTATTAAGTAATAGAAACATTTTGAGAAATAAGCCAACATTTTTACTTTAAAAAAGATTTATGTATCTTTTTCTGGTTTTATGAATGTTGTAATTATCCTCCAAACCTTTGAACAATGCCAAATTCTTTTTCCAGCTGAACATTCTACAGCATTATGTTCTCTTTAATGCTAGAGGCCATGTTGGGATATACACCGTAAATTAAACAAGGAACGGCATGGAAATAGTCATAAGCTTTGATATCTGGATAGGCCTAATCATCGAAACATCAAACTATTTAAATTCTCCAACTGTTAGATAACCAGAAAATTCAGTTATGTGCATCATAACTGAACTTATGGTAGCAATGCGGAAAATATATTTAATTATATTTATTATTAATTCCTACATGATGAGCTACTTAAAGTCTCATATAGAATTTTGATATATTTCCCCCTGTGGTGTCAAAAATCATCACACCATCTTCCATGAGGAAGTGAAGAGAAATGATTGACCTGTGTCTATAGAGCAGGAGTCTTCAACATTAGTTAATTCTTGGCCAAGTTTTCTCCTGCTTTCCAACCTTTGCCCAGTGGTGGTTCTCTAAATTTTCATCCCCTAAATGAGACCTCTATTGCTTGGTAGACACAAAGAAAGCATGAAGAAGAGCATCAAGGTTTCTATTTTGTGTTCATTGGTCCTTCAAAAGTAATTACTAGCTTCAGATTCTCGATATTACTAAACATTTTGAAAGCCCTAACTTTACCAAGGCTTTCAGATAACTCCATGGCGTTGTCATATCTGAGGCCTAAGATGTACTTTTACTTAGCAAGGCAGAAAGGAGTACATGAGAGGATGGATTTAAGGTCTAGGTGCTAGTCTCATAGCTACCATTACATGCTGTGTTAATGAAACACTGTGCATCTCAGATAATTGATAAAATCACTAATGTCTGTACATGCCACAGTCTGCATGGATGGCAAGTTCTTCATTTTGCTGATTCTACTGTTGTCACATAAAAGAATGTTATTGTTTTTAGAAATACACAATAAAGTATTTAGAAGTAAAAGGGCATTACGTTTGTAACTTAATCCAAACAGTTCGGGAAAAAATAAAGGGAAGCTAGGTTGGATTACAAGTACTTGGGAGGCTGAAACAGGAGGATTAGCCTCAGCAATTTAATGAGGCCCTCAGCAACATAGAAAGTCCTTGTTTCAAAATAAAAAATAAAATTGGGCTGGAGGTATAATTCAGAGGTAGAATGTCTCTGGATTCAATCCCCTATATCATAAAAAAGAGAAAATGATGAAGGAAATATGGTAAAAGTGTAATATTTGAAAAATGTGGGTAAAGAGTATAAGAGAATTCTGTGTACCATTCATGCAACTTTTACATTAAGATGAAATTATATCAAAACAAAGACAAAAGAAAATAAATCTCAGGCATAAAACTGGCAATGAATGAATATTCACTGAGTGGTACTTTCAGTTTTCTTCTATGCAATATCTTTATTTGCAAAATGAGAGAGGGTTAAACCATGGGGTTTTAAGAAATCTACCTGACACAAACTGCCTCTCATTCTGCAATAGGTAGTATAATACTTATTTTAATTTTCTGCCCAAAAAACCAAGCAAGTTTGTTTGGCTAAGATGAGTGAAGCTGGCTAGTCAATAGGTTTGTACTGTTTTGATAAATTTTCCAAACCCACATGTGAATCTGAGAAGGTTTTCCTTTGGGAAACCTCCAACTCAATGTGCCACTTTCCCTGTATTACAGTCTTTCAAACAAGAGACCTAGGGCCACACTTCAATCTTGCTCTCTGAGCACATACCAAACGCAACATTGCCAAGGTCCTGCACCTGTGCAATCAGCACACGGCTCTGCCTTCAGGCTGTTCTTGAGTAAGCATCAATCAGGACCAAAATGTATGTGGAACTCCTTTCTCCATTTTCCAAAGTCCTCACAGGGCTGTCTTTGGTCTAGCTTTTCCTATACATTCAGGGTGTGTTTAACTGGTAACTACCTTAATCCATATAAGCAGAAACATTAAAAAAGATCTCCATCACATATATTAAGTAAAAATCAAGCATGAAATTCTCCTAACTTGGGGGTCACAGCCAGAGACAGGCAAGGAACATGATGAAGTAGAAAAAATTAATTTTTCAAATATCAATTATTTAATTGAGAGACACATACCTAGAGCTTGGCTCATGGCACAGAGCACATACAGATCACACACACACACAAAAAAAGTCATACGATAAAGATCAGGCTTCTATCTAAGGATGGAATTTATCACCTCTCCTATATGGTGAATCCAATTTTATTGGTATCACCTGCAAGTTATATTTAGAATACCAGAAACTCATTCCTGAAACATTATTGCTTTTCTTGCTGAAGAGTTATGTATTTATAGTCAATTCTGCAGGGATGGACATGAACACGTGCACTCACATGCGCGCACGCACACACACACGCACACACACACACACACACAATATTCACCATAACAATATGAAGATAAAAGTGTTCTTTTTATTCACTGACATAGTCTGGGAAATAGCTTAAGTTAAGCTCTATAAAATGAAATGTGTTGTGCCCAAGCCTATTAATAAGTAAAGATTCCATAGATGCTCTTAAAGAGAGATTAGATTAAAATTTAACCTATCACATTCTGTTCTCCAACTTAAAAGAAATGTTAAATTCTGTCTTTGAGCTCCCATTTTTAGTGTTAAAAAAAAAAAGAAAAAGAAACACAGATGGAACAAACCTCATTCACTTAATTTGAAAATCAGATGCAGACTTCAAACTTTGAAATAAGGAAAGATACTTGCTGGTTGATGTCTCTGAAGATTTATCTTTAGCTATTTGACGGAGAACTGCTTACATCACTGAGTGCCACCTTTTGTAGATTGATAAGTTATCGCATGATAAAAACACATGGTAAAAGCAATCATAGGAAAGGATTCTCACTAATAAGTTTAGAACTCTTCTTCTTTTAGTAGAGTAAGCTTTAAACTTGGTCAGCAGTGACTTGACATGGCAGGTTTACAATGAGTGCAATTTGGAACTACTATACTGCACATAGACCAAAAGCTCAAATGTCAAATGGCTGAATGATTAAATGACTTAAGAGGGCTGGCTCCTAAGGAAGAGAATTTTGTTTCAAGTGTAAATATTTTGAATTTCCTGAATTTAAAATACAGACATTTAATCGGTTGCTTCTATGATGCTTCACTTATTCCAACAATATTTTCTTTTTTAAAATGTGCCTCAGTTAGCTGGATGTGGAGGCATATATCTGTGATCTCAGCACTTGGGAGATTGAACAGGAGGATTATAGGTTTGAGGCCAGCCTTAGCAACTCAGAAAGGCCCTCAACAATTTAGTGATACCCTGTTTCAAAATAAAAAATAGGGATGAGGGTGCTATCTCAGAGGTAGAATGTCCCTGGGGTGTAATCCTTAGTCCCACAAAGAAATGTGTAAATAAAAACATAAAAGTTCCTAACTACATGAAACTGTAGAATTTCATAGGTTGTCTTGGAATTCCTCCTCCTTGGATTCTCAGATGATCCAGAACTGCAGCCTCTCTTCTTGGGGCTGTTCCTGGGCAAGGTCCCATGGACCTGGTCAACATGCTTGGGAGCCTACTCATCTTCCTATAGTGAGTTCTGATTCCCACCTCTTCACCTGCATGGACTCCTTCCTCTCTAACCCACTGCTGGCTGACAGCAACTCCAACAACACTATAATCTCCAAAATGCTGATGAACATTCAAATACTCCATCGAGGAAAAGATTTTGAAAGTAATTTAAAGGGAAGCCAACAACCAAATCTCAAGAAATGGTAGACTGTCTGTTTTGTTTGTATTTGAGGTAAACCAAAAAGTTTTCTGTGGTCATTTTATAAAATAATTCCTTCCCACAATTAACAAATTTGCAGAACATTTTTAAACTTCCTCCTTTATACCAAATACCTGGTATTAAGGGTCTATGAAAATTGAAACTTAGTTCTGTCTCCAAGTGCCAGGATCTGAGAAAAAAAAAAACATGTGCCCCCAAATGAATCACATTCAGGCTTTGACTAAATCCACATGAACATATATTTTCTTATTTACTTGGAATGTCTTGTCTGCACATCTGTCTTTTTAACTAACATATTTCCTTTTCAGAGAAGTGGTTCCACTCTAGTCTTCAATACTTACAACCTCTTGGCTATCCCATTCCTAAGAGTAACCTAGACACTGACACAACGCAGGACCACACCGTCCGCCCAGGTCAAGTGGGTCCCTACTGAGTAACTGACTCACTGGAAGTGATCACTCCTCATTTTGGAGAATACATGAAGTGGGAATCTGGAGTTGATTCTTAACCTCTGAGGATACCCCAAATCACCAAACACAGCATATTTAAAATCCCCTTTTACATAGTCTCAGAATACTTAGCATGTTTTAAACTATCAACTATCAACTATCATTTGAACCTAGGTTTGATAGTAAACATGATATAAGTGCTTTGGAATGAATAAGTGAATTAAAATTAAATAAGGATGCATCATCTGAAATGAATTATAGTACAAAGGGCTTTGTACATAGTCCACAAGAAAAGGGGAAGGAAGTCTATGACAAGGCAAAAATCCTTAAAAAATTCACTCAAAAATAAGCACAAACTAACTTTCTGTTAGAGAGACTGAGAGCTGCCAGGGATATTTGTGCACACCGGTAAAACCAGTACTTGGAAGGTTTAGACAAGAGGAGTGAAAGTTCAAGTGCTGCCCTAGAAATTCACCAAGGACTTCAGCAACTTAGTGCAACCTTCTTTCAAACTTAAAATATAAAAGAGGGCTGACAATGTAGTTCAGAAGTAAAATATCTCCCAGATTCAATCCTAGGTACTACAAAAGGAAAAAAAGAAGAAGACTGAAAGTTCTTTATACAGGAGGCATTTTAATACCCCTCTCAGGCAGGCAACATCAACAGTGTAAGATCCATCTAAACACCATACAATTATGTAAGAAAACAGATAAAAAAATTGATTGCTCTTTTTTAAAATTTTTATCGGTGCATTGCGGTCATACGTCTTAATGGGGTACAAGATGGTGGAGGCATACATGCGCACGTTGCTCATGTAGCCCTTCCCCATTCCCTCCCCAACCCTCCTCATGTCTGGCTTATGACTGACTTTGATTTGTTTGTGAATGCACATCATGTACATTAGGGAACTTCTCTCTTTCCCCCTTCCATTCCTCTCAGTTAGATCGCCTTATTTGCTCATCTATGGTTTCTCCTTCTAGATTGCTCTTTTGATTTTATGAGAGGCCAAAAGTCTAAAGCTTTAGGTAAAATCCTCTCATTTCTAAATGTTATAGCTCTGTTTTGTTTTAGTTTTTAACACTATGTGGGATTTAATGAAACAAAACTGTGGGCCACATTCCACCCATGTTCTATCTTTTTATAACTTCCCATCTCAATCTTTCTATCTATGAAGAATCCAGTACTTATTTTTTTTTTTTACCTTATCTTCAAGCCTGGCAAAGGGTGGGAGGCAATGGGGTTAAAATAGCCATAAGAGAAATTCAAAAACAAGCTTAGCTTTTAGGTGTCTAAATTCCAGCAAAGGCTCACAGTAAGCCCTTAATGCTCTCAATCTCAGTAATTAGGCTGAAACTTTACTTGGCAATTTCTTTCCTCCTAGTTTATCACCTTTATTCTCATTCCATAACTTCCTCCCAACTCTTTCTATTTATTAATCCATTTATATATGCCTCTTTTTCTTTTTGTACATATCTCCAAAATCTTCTTTAAAAAGGTAAGACATAAGTAAATTTCAACAAATAGTCTTTTACATGTTCATGAAACTCTGATTACAGGCAAGAATATTACTATATTTAGGATCTATATATATTTTTAACACAAGAAATGATCCCTAAGGGGTAAGATTCTTCTGAAGTAATGATGTTAAAGTTCATATCCAAAAAATGTTATCATTAGAGAATACTGGAGGACACTTTCTTCAAATGATTTATGTTCTTGGGCCTTTAAAGAAGACATGAATCCTAATCTGAGTCTCCAATTAGGACACAAAACACAGACACAAGTCAGGCGTGGTGGTGCACATTTGTAATCCCAGCATTCGGGAGACTAAGACCAGAGGATTGCAGTTTGCAGACAGCCTCAGCTACTTAGTGAGGCCCTTCACGACTCAGTGAGACCCTGTTTCAAAAATAAAGACTAAAAAATAGGGTTGGGGGTATAACTCGGAGGTGCAATGCCCC
Organism: Muscardinus avellanarius; assembly: GCF_963383645.1. NCBI lineage: Eukaryota > Metazoa > Chordata > Mammalia > Rodentia > Gliridae > Muscardinus > Muscardinus avellanarius. Next base: position 68,772,327 of record NC_137799.1, on the reverse strand, counting down.
GAAATTCTATCCCCAGTACCGCAAACACTCTCTCTCTCTCTCTCTCTCTCTCTCTCTCTCTCTCTCTCTCTCTCTCTCCCCCTCCCTCCCTCCCTCCCTCCTCCCTCCCCAATAACCTGATCACTCCTATAAATGAAAAAATTAAAGACCACCTAGGATTAGGGTTTACACATTTCTGTTTTAACCCTCATACCTCAATATATTTAGACGTCTATAGGAAAATCTACAAAGGTGGCAAAACTATGAAAACCTTCTGCAGCAGGAACATGGCTTAGAAGAAAAGCAGTTAAAATAATAGTTTTTGAGCCGGGTGTGGTGGCGCACGCTTGTAATCCCAGCATTTGGGAGGCTGAGACAGGAGGATCGAGGTTCACAGCCAGCCTCAGCTACTTAGTGAGGCCCTTTGCAACTCAGTGAGACCCTGTTTCAAAATAAAGAATAAAAAATAAGTTTGCAGATGCAGCTTGAAGGTAGAATGCCCCTAGATTCCATCCTCAGTACCACAAAACAAAAAGAAAGAAAAAGAAAAATAATAATAGTTTTCTCCTACAGATGAAAGCAACTACACTCTGCAAAGGATGGAACAATGACGTGTGGATTTTCTCATAATACAATCCGCTGCATTTAAATCCTAGTAATCAGCAAATTAAACAGGTCTGAAGTATTCAACCTACTTAGAAAAACAACATAACCTGTGAAGTTCAGCTCCAAAGATTACTGGGCATGCCAAGAAAAATAAACAAATAGATATTTTTCAACTCACTGACAAAAAAAGTTCCAAAAATACCAATGACAAATATGGCATTTGGTAAAAATAAATTCTTAAAATTTAGAATATTTAAGTCATAAAGGTATAGGGTACAAATACCACGTTTTGCTCTGTAACAGTTTTTAGTGAAGACCATGAAAGGAAGAGAATTGAATCAGGTAAAAATGGTGGGTGTGTGTGTGTATGTGAGATCAATTATTTGACATTTTTTTTATAAATCCACCACTACTTTGCTTTTCATTGCTTATGCTAAACAAGCAGATGCTAAGTCTGCAAACTGCAAATTAACCTCCCTTTTAAATTAATTGTTCCTTTGGAAGTACTGGCTTTTAAAACCCATGCTTCAGTTGCTTCTTCTTCGAGATGCGTGCCCATCTCACGTCTCGGTTCTTGGGCGATGTTCCAGGAGACAGTACATATTCATTCCATTTCTAATTATTCAATGGTTTATTTGCATTTTATTTACACATGGGCATCTGACCTGGTTTAATTTTAGGTACTTCTAACATAAGACATGAGACATGCAAGAATCTAGAGTTGACTATCTTCTTAACAAATATAACTGGGGACATTTAGAGCAGCGACATGACTCAGAGATGGGTCAATGGAACAAAGGAAAGCCGTCACAGGACAAAGAGCTCACAGCAGCAGCCTGTCTGTACGGACAAGGTCTTCTCAGCTCACACTTCTTCCTTTTTATTAAGTGCAAACCATTCAAGTGAAGTTATCCTAAGAAGTTGTTTCAAGGCCTTTTTGTGTGTCTTCCCTGACTCTAATATTCTTGCTAACGGGACTTGATAATCTCTTCATTAGAACCCCATACTCTTAGTTGCAAATTGCCTTAATCAATGCAAATGCATCAGCCAGGCCTGGTGGTGCACACCTGTAATTCCAGTATTTGGGAGGCTGAGACAGGAGGATTGCAGGTTCAAAGCCAGACTTAGCAAAGTAGAGACTCTTAGCAACCTACTGAGACCCTGTTTCAAAACTAAATAAATAAATAAATAAAAAGGACCAGGGAGTAGCTTGGAGGTAGAATGCCCCTGAGTTCAACCCTGCATACCATGGAGAGAAAAAAGGCAAATGCATCAAAGAAAGGTTCTATGGTTAGGATACTGAGTTTCTCCCAAAAACCCCTATAGTAAAGAGTCAGTCTCACTAAATGTGGTGGCACACATCTGGAATCCCAGCACTTGAGAGGCTGAGACAGGAGGATTGCATTATTTGTGGCCAGCCTCAGCAATTTAGGGAAGACTGTACCAACTTAGTGAGACTTAGTTCCAAAATAAAAAATAAAATGGGGCTGGGGGTGTGGCTCAGAGATGGAACGCCTCTGAAATCAATCCTTAGTACTATGGGGAATGGAGTCAGAGGAAGGCTTAGTCCCCGGCTTGGTGCTATTAGGAGTTGCTTAAAACTTTTAGGAGGAGGAGCCCAGTGGGAAGTATTTGGGTCACTGGGGTTGCATATTCACTTGAAGGACATTATTGGATCCTGGTCTCTCACCCTTTCTGAATTTTGGTCTGTGGCTTTGAGGTGAGTGGTTTTTATCGGCCATGTATTCCCTGCCTTGATGCTCTGCCTTGATACAGACCCAAAAGCAATGGGGTCAATTGGTTATGGACTGGGAAACTCCAAAACTGTAAGCCAAAATAAAACTTTTCTCTTTATGTTAGTTACCTCATATACTTTGCTACAGTAATGGAAAGCTGACCAACACAAAAGGTAACATCAAAATCTATTAATAGGGCTGGTAGGCTGCGGGAGAGCACTGGCCTCGCATATGTGAGGCCCCAGTTCCATTCCAACACACATACACATATGCACACACGCGCACACATGCACACACATACATGCACAGGCACACAACCCTGTTAATAATGTCGATTTGAAAAAAATGAAGGATTCAGGAGCAATTTTCTCAAAGGGCAAAGAAGGGAGATTGAGAGCTGGAGAGAACTGGCTGAGTAGAAGATAAAGAGGCTTAAAAGAATTGTCTCTTCCACAGTTCCAGAGCTATCCTGTGCAAGGCACCTTCTCCTTAGTCACAAATGCTGAATCTCCCACTGCTGAACACAAATGTCTCTAACATATATATATATATATATATATATATATATATATATATATATATATATATATATATATCTTCTGAAACACACACATAACCACATACAAAGGGTTTGTTTTTCTTTTTTCTTTTTTCTTTCTTTTTTTTTTTTTTTTTTTTTTTTGGTGGTACTGGGGTTCCTGGAAACCCTTCTACCTCCGGGCTACACTCCCAGACCTATTTTATACTTTTTATTTGGAAAAGGGCCTCTTAAGCAGCACGGCTGGCTTCGAACCTGCGCGATCCTCCTGTCTCCGCCTCCCAAGCGCAGGGATTACAAGCGTGCGCCACCACACCTGGCTTGCATACAAAGTTTTTAACTATGGTGATCCTCAGTCCCTGAAAATCGGGAATTGCCATATGTTGATCTCTCAGAATTTCAAGAACAATCTATCTACATAGAACTAGCTTTCTGATTATTAGAAATGTATCTACTCAAGTCCGTACTATATTGGATGAGGAATACAGTCTTAAAGCCCAAGTATTTTCTCCCATACACGCCTATAATGCAGGGAGGAAGTGAAGCAATAGAACAAACAGGAATGGATATTTCTGTTGTATCAGCTTGTGCTCCGTACTATGCACACTGCATATCTTTTCTTGTCTTAACTACATCCTAAAGGAAGTCTCATTGTGTTCATAGGAGGCTCCTAACTGGCTAAAAGCTCACAGACAGGAGAAAATACAGTGCTTTTTTTTTTTTTTTTTTTTTTAGCTGAAGATAATTCCTTTACATTGTTGAATCCTAAACAAGCCCTCACACTGAATACTGAGTGTGCCAAATGACACACGGAAATCTTGTTTGTTCACGGATCCAAAAACATGCAGTGGACGGCAGGTTCTAGCACCTTCCTTATTCCGGGATCATGTCAGAAACTAAGATTTTAGTTTAAGGACTAAGATCTTGGTAGAACTTTCAATGTTGCAATTGTCAGGAAGAGAAAAAAATTTGTTTTCCCTCTCTTATAAAAGGAACGCATACATTCAACGTGAGCCATTTGAAAAATATTTTTAAAGTCAAAGAAAGAATAATAATGACTCGTAGTCCTGGTGCCCTGATAGAATCAGAGCATTTTGAGCTATTTTACTTTCATCTGTTCTCTGAACCTATACATATTTTGAAAGCATTTAGCCTACATTTGATATGCAACTTTACATGAAAATCTATTCGTTTAATTATATTTTAATTATTTTAACACCTTAAGAGCCATTTGTAAACTTAATTTTAATATTTTACCATACGGACATTAACAGTTTACTTAATTATGCCTTTACTGTTGTGAATTTAGGGTAGGAAATAATTCCACTATTTAAAAAGAAACACTGCCAAGAAAAATATGTATGCACATTTCTCAAGAATTTCAAGAACTGGGGTTCCTGAGGTTATGTCAAAACATTTAACCCCTGACAGCATGAGTAACTGCTTAAAATTTACGTCATTATTATTATTGTGTATTATAATCTATGCAAACCAATATCATCAGTGCTCTAATTTACGTTTTGTTTTTTTAATTCAGCGAGGGTGAGTATTTTCTCCAAAGGTTTATTTCCTTTTGTGTGTGGTCTCCTCATGATTCCACCCATTCATCTCTTGGTTGGCAGCTGAGGACCTTAATTATCTTTTCCCTCCCCTAAGATGTAGCAACAAGACAGATGGTCCCTAGGATCAGACCCTAGACTTAGGCTTAGACCTGGACCTTGCCATTAGCTAGTGGAACTCATGGAACTAATTGTTTCACAAAAAAATCAGAAGCTTTCAAATTTTGATTGACATCATCAAGAGAAATTTTACACAGAGCCTAATAGATTAAATGATTAACAGTGAAGGTGCTGGAGCTGAAGCAAAGGGTCCGCCTTCTCCTTACACACCAAACCCATCCCCATGGCTTCTGAGACCCTTCACAGGAACGGGGTGGAGGGGGGATTCTGAAGAATAAAATAAAACACTACTGATCTTGCTCATTTCTAAGACTTTTTAGTTCCTATAAAGCCCATCTTTGCCTGGGTACGAAAGGAAACTTCCGAAGCCACACTAAGACGGGGTGAGTTTGGAAAGCCAGCCAGCACTCATGAGACATAGTAAGAAGCAAGCCCTCATGAGGAGAGCATTCCTGGTGCGTCTGAGGTATTCTTTTTTTCTCTCTCTCTCAGAGTGTAATTGGCACAAAGAAAGCAATTCTGAATTCACTATGTGACAGAAAGACAGGAGGCTTCCGAATGCTGTCTCCAGCAGCTGTATCCGCCATTCTTCAGAATTCACTAACTCCCATCACAGCTTGGGTCCTGGATGAGGTGAGTCAACGTGAAATATTTCTTCCTTGATTCTTCCAGCTGAAGCTGAGAGTCGAAGCACATTGATTCTCACAATCTTCAGGGAAATCCAGTGATTTATGGAGCGAAGCTGGCAATTATTCTGACCTTTCTCAAAAGCCCCATGTTTCAAGACTTCATGAGACTGGTTCTTATTCTTAAAGATCTGTTCCTATATCCAAGTCAATGAGAATAGCTCTGGTCGGTGGCAAGTGGACTAGACACAAGGAGATCTGTAGTACCAAGGAAGACACAGCCCTGCCCTGAAAATCTATGCCCCCAAATTGACTTTGCCATAGTGCCTGAGATATCCACTCACAATTTGGGAAAGATCCCCTACAAAGAGGGTGGGAGCGACCGGATAGGAATTAACGTGAACTATTATCACCTACTAGAAAGTTTTAGGTTAGGTAGAGACTCAAATCCCCAAAACAATGATGAGAACAAGAGAGAACTGGCAAAGGGAGGGAAGACACAAAGAAAAATCTACAGCTAGAAGCATCCAGTGCCTAGATTGCTAATGCAAACTGAGTTCTGCTGAACACAAGTTGAGTTTTACATGTTTCATGGTTTTGCTTAGGCTTTGACCTACATGTACCTTAGATAGACCAAACACACATGTGAAAATGTAGCCCATGTCAAGGGAATCACAATTTATGATAAAAACAGAGAAATATAAATCCAAACTTCCTATAGAAACTCTGGAGGTCGACCACACCATTTTCAAGTGCATAGAATGATTCTTGGTCTGTATGGGTGAGTCAGAAGTCTTTCACTGAAGACTTTTAGTTTCTTAACCCACACCCATTACCCACTAATAATATTTTATAAAAATCACTAAGGAAAAAAAACAAACATATTTGAGAGAATCTAGTACAAACAGCAGTTATTTAACTAAATTTAAAAATTTGGAGAAGAGGTTTTTCTATTTGGGTCTATATTGTAGAGTTTCTACTGACTTAAAAATAGGTGTTTAAAGACAATATAAGTTATTTAGGGCTGTAATTACCAGAGTTTTTGTTATACAACTTGGCATAGAGCCATTTTACAATCACAAAAAGTCACACTTCATTCTGAGTTATGACTGGTGCAATAATTCACACCTTGGGCACTGTTTCGCCTCAGTATCTTACTGCTTTATTAAATATGTTTATATTTGGACAGTTTGCAATGTTCACTATGAAAGACAGAATCCAAAAGTGCAATCTAGACCAGAGAAATTTATTGGTGATCTGAGAGCATGGAGGCTATTAATAACAAGCCAGACAAAAAGTTACTCTTCTTACCCTGTTTCGAAGTTTGCCCTTGGAGACATGCATATATATTCCCTTAAAATTATTGAGACACAACCTAAAACAACTTGTCATCAAATTACAAAATATGTGCAAATAGTCTCCAGCTTTCAAAGATGCCCTGTTCTAAATTCCCTTATGTAGGTAGCTATATATCCCTATTTGCTTGGGATATCCTAGAATATATTAATAGAGTTCACTTCCACTCTGGAAAGCACTTGGTTGCGATGATAAATTATTTAAAAACCTGTTTATAAGTCTGTCTAGTTTTTAACTCAGGACACAGTCTCCCACAGAGAGAGAAGATATATGGTTTTGAGGTTTTGGTTGCGTTTGTTTTTTTTTTTTTTTTTTACAAAATCATTATTTAAAAATTAATTTTTAGAAACTGAAGTGAACTACCAGTACAATAGTATTTATTTGTATGAAAAATTAAACTTCAAATTTAAATGATATTTTCCATGAGTCCATGCTATCTTCTTGAACCTACAACACGTGTTAACCAACTGATGGATACCAGATATAGAGGCTCCTCTGGCTCCAAGTTACCAATGGTTACCTCCAGCAAGGCCGAGCTGGCAGAAGGCAATGGGAGGCGGTGACAGGGATCTGGGGAGAGGACACAGTGTGAGTGTGCGTAAGGAGAGGATGGGAGCTGGGGAGACTCAGGTCAAAAGTTACAGGGTGAAGCTTCCCGCCAGCATGATCCCCAAAGCTACAACCCCATCCTGTCCATATGACTCCATCCCACTCACCACTTGGTCCCAGGAAGCAATATGACACAGCAGAAGAACACAGCCTCTGTTTCTCCCTCACCAAATACTGCTCCTGTTTGGATGGTTTAGCTGCTCCGTGCCTCGGTTCCCCCATCAACAATAACAACTCCCCTGCATAAACTTTTAGGGTTATTTTTAAATTAGCTGTGACACTCCTATGACAAACTGCATCGTAGGGGCATTCTACTCCAAGCTACAAGTCCATCTCTTATTTTTTAATTCTTTATTTTTGAAACAAGATCTCACTGAGTTGCAAAGGGCCTTACTAAGTAGCTGAGGCTGCCCTTGAACAGTAACCTACTGTCTCAGCCTCCCAAATGCTGGAATGGCAAGTGTGCACCACCACACCCGATTGATTGATTTCTGTAAACTTTCTCTACCCAGTTTTTTGTTGTTATTTTTTTTGTTGTTGTTGTTGTTGTTCAGTTTTGTTTTTTTTTTTTTTTTTTTTTTTTTTTTTTAGTACCAGGAATGTAACCCAAGGGCATTCTACCTCCAGCCTTATTGTTTATTTTGAAACAGGGTCTCGCTGAGTTGCAAAGGGCCTCACTAAGTAGCTAAGGCCATCCGCAAACTGTGATCCTCCTGTCTCAGCCTCCCAAGTGCTGGGATTACAAGCGTGCACCACCACATCTGGCCTCTATCCAGTTTTAATGAGAGGATTCTTCTGTCCTTCCTGTTCCAGCAGAGAACAGGATGTCATTCTCTATTATGGAGGTAGGACATCAGCAGTCTTACAAGTGCCCTTAAATGTTGAAGCAGGTGTGCAACACCTAGGTAAGATGAGCTGAATATAGCTTCTAGGCACAGACAGGAATCAGCCTTCCTGGAAGATGAGCTGATGACTGGGAGTCAGCCATCCATGGGATGCGTTTGCCTGGTGGAAAGAGAAGGGCTACAGGCTCAGCTCCTTGCCTCTGGCTTCATTCACAGCACTCCCTTGAGGCTCTGTGCATATTGGCCAGGCCCCACCCATCTCCTAAACACTGGAGCTGGCCATGAACAGCATTCATTCTGCACACACACGCTTTTTCATTTTCGTCCTCCATGGCCCACAGCATCATTATCAGGCCCAGTCTGGCCACTGCCTGATCTCTCTGAACTCCACTTACATACTAATAACAGCTGGGTACTCCAGCATGACGTGCCCCATTGCATCAATGCTGTGACTTCCATGTTGGCTCACAGGAGGGTGGTTCCAGAAGGCACTGCAGAGGACATCTGTCGTTTTCACTGGACCATCAGCCTGATCTCCTTTCTATCTTGAAAAAATTTCCACCAAGCAGAGGCCTCTATTCCTAAAGAAGCTTAAAGTACCATATAATTCCCCAAATATATGCAAATAAATAACTTTACCATTCCTCCCATTAAGAGAGAGAATCTATTTACATACTATTTAAAAGCTACAGTGGACCATTTGCTTTGACCAATGGGGCAAAGCAGAAACTTTATTTATTTTTTTTTTTTTTTTTTTTTTTTGCAGTACTGGGGATGGAACTCAAGGCTGTTCTACCTTCGAGCTATGCCCCCAGCCCTATTTTTTATTCTATATTTTGAAACAGGGTCTCCCTGAATTGCAAAGGGCCTCACTAAGTAGCTGAGGTTTTCTGTGAACCACAATCCTCCTGTCACAACCTCACAAGTGCTAGGATTACAAGCATGCAACACCATGTCTGGCTAAGCAGAAACTTTAAAAGTACTAGAAAGTTAGGGCTAATTATTGCTGAGAGTGCTGTGGTTACCATGTGAAGAAGTCCAGCCAGGTCTGGTGATATCTTATTATCAGTAATAGGACATGGAAGAATATGAATTAAGAAATGGATTAAAATATAGATTACAAACAAGTTGGAGTACCACCACCATCTTGGAAAATGTTCACAGGGGAAGAGGTTCAATTTATAAGAACCACTCTTAAGATTTCTGTTCTATGTGGGCAACATCTCCATAATTCACAGTTCCCCAGTAAGTAAGTAAATGTGTGTTGGGGTGTAAAAAATAATATATTGTTTGAGGAGGGCATGGTATGCCTGTAATCCTAAGTACTTGGGAGGCTGAGACAGGAGGATCACAGGTTTCAGATCATCCTCAACAACTCAGTAACACCTTGTTCAAAATAAAAAACAGAATAAGACTGGGGGTATAGCTCAGAGGTAGGATTCCCCTGGGTTCAATCCCCAGTACCACATATATAAAAAATAATATATCATTTTTACTGGGGCTACCTGGGAGATTAGCTACTACTAATGTCTTAAAAAAAAAAGCAGTAGTAATGATGATCAAGGTCACTCAAAGACAGTGACAACTGTTTCCATTTACTGAACAGCTTTCATGTATAACAGCCTAATTTTAAGCACTTTACATGTATCATTTAATATGATTCTCTCTTAGTTTAAAAATAAGGGAACTGAGGAGCAGAAATAAATGCAAATTACCAAAGACCACACAAAAGCTAGGAAGTGGTACCCAGTCTCTCCCACTTCAGGAGACTTCTCCATCCCAGTGAAGAACAGGTGTGTGTGACAAGGGCAATGGAAGCCATTACCTGTGATTCTATGTGGCCTGGGAGAGGCTTAGAAAGACAGCTAATTACCTTCAGGTTGTTATGGCACTATCATAATGAAAAGAGGAATATATAACTTCCATGTTACTTCGGAGAAACAAAGCTGGATAAAAACTTCAGTTCAACATGAATCCTTAAGGAGAAATTCAGTGACCACCGGAGGTCACTTCAACCATGAAAGTTCATGTTTCTTTGTAGGCAGCACTAAGCACAAAGCTCAGGTGTTTTGAAGGAAACCGACATTCTACATGCAGAGATTTCCATGCCCTTCATTGTTGATCTGATCAGATTTCCTGAGCAAAGACCCCATGCCTTATTCATTAACTTAATTGGCCTCATTTTTATTAACTTAATCTACCTTTCATTAGTGTGGCTCAGCCCACCATACTGGAGAAAGATGCAATCTTGAAAGTCTATGAATTTCCATCTGAGCCCTGGCTTCTTTAAGCCATGTGGCCTTATAAAGCCCCCCCCACTACCAGTCTAGACCTAATTTCCCCATTTGTAAACTAAGGGCACTGGTTAAATTTATTTCCAAGTTTTCTTTAAGATATATCTTTTTATTACATTAAATTTCTCTTACAAAAATTTAAAAAATAATTATACCTCCTAAATCACGTTCAACTAGACTAACATGGATACCATCTAACTGGGGAATTCCTTCTATTTCTTAGTGTCTTGTTGGGATCCTGAAAGTTTATTTTGGATTTTGTACAGGTTAAATTGTTTGCATGTTCAGCTTTTATTAGCCTTTAATGTCTCTGAAGGCAGAGAACGATAAATGATTCTTCTAATATACTACTGCTGACTAACATAGTAGGTACTTTAATTAAACAAAATATTTAACTGCAACTGTAATTTAAGTTCATGTGAAAAATTTCAATTTGTTTTATTTTTGTTATCATAGGAAATCAATGGGAAACATAAAAAATTGATCTCTCGGTTATTAAAGAAACAAGTACCAGAGAGGAGAAAAATTAATTCAGGCCATTTAAACTAAAAATATCAATTAATAGGAAATAATATTTACATATAATTAATCACACATTCCAAATCAAGGATATAAGTATTATAGCCAACTCCTGATTATGCTTGGCAATGGTTAAGCAAATTTGTGGGTAAACACCAAGCCTAATCTAAATTCAAAAATAGGGAGTCCTTATATCCATGCATGAAACAATATAACTACAGAAGGATGTGGCTCAGGAGAAAACCTGGTAAAAAACGTTTAATTTACCCATAAAATGAAATACTATCAATCAAACAGAAAGAATGTAATGGTATTATTTGATTTTTCTCAGCAGCTGTGTCAGAATGTGCCCACATTAGAGAGAGACTTGCTTTTGTTAGGCAAATGCTTGGATAAGCCCCTTTTGATGGACATCCCTGATAGGTGGCCACTAGAACTGAGGACTGAGAGATGCAGATAGAAGTGTCCTACAATAAGCATGATCAATGTGTTTGCTTAAGAGAGAGAGAGGAAAGAAGAGACAGAGACAGAGAGAGACATAGAGAAAGAGCAAACCAGTTGGCACTGCATGGAGGGGAAGCATTCCAGGGCTGGAGAGCCCCTGGCTAGAGGAAAGGCCTGGAGAGACTTGGGACAGCAGCCCTTTCTACTGTGGAAACTAACTCTCCCCTGCACAATTTCTGATAAATCTGCACTATTCTTAGTGCCTTTTGCAAGATTTCTGCCACATATCCAATAGTACTGCATGGTAGAAAAACAGAGAATTAGAGACAAAAGTATTTAAACATATGGGTTATAGTCAAAGCCACATTTACTGACATAAAAAGACATCCAATATGTACTTTTGCAAAAACAACTTTGAGGTGCAATTTACATATCATAAAATTGACTTTTTTTTAAGTGAACAACTCAATAATGATCGTTTAGTGAATTTTCTGAAATATGTAAACAATCACCATACTTTAGGATTTGAGTTTTACCATCATCCCAACAGGATCCATTGTGCCCTCATCCGGTTAATCCTGGTTCCCAGTCTCAACCTTAGGCATCCACTAATCAGCATTCTGTCTCTGTTGATTTGACTTTGAGAATGTTTCATACCAGTGAAGAATGCAAATCACAATATGTGGTTTTTGTGCCTGGCTCCTTTCACTTCCCATAACATTTTCAAAGTTTGCCCTCGTTGCATGTTTCAGAATTCAACTCCTTCTTACTGTTGACTCGAATTTTATTATATGGATATACCACATGTTGCTTATCCATTTTCCAGTTCATAGACATTTGAGTTATTTCTGTTTGCACTACTACGAATAATACTACCATAAACATACACACGCAAGTGTTTGCATAGACATATGACTGTTATGTAGACAAAATATATTATAGAGTATCACCAATTTGTAGAACTGCACGCTTTAACAACATAAAATTTCGATGTGGCTTCTAATTGGCTTACGTACCAGTCAGAGTTCCACAAGGAAACAAATGGTACGCTCAAATTAGGAATCTTTGAGGGAGGTTTAATAAGAAAAGTAAATATAAAAGTAAAGGTCAGGTTGGGGAAGGAGAGAGCCAGCCATGTAGATAAGAAAACACCCTTTTGTCTAGGTGCACATTCAGGACAAGGTACCTTCAGGGACAAAGACACAAGACAAAACCCTCCTTCCTCGCTTTCCATTTCCCCTCTGACATCATACAGAGAGTCCCCACTAGCCTGACCCAGCAGGAAGCCCAAAGATGAGACCACTAACTCTGTCTGCCTGAGTGGAGAGGATGGAAGGGCAGTCAGAATGTTACTTGGCAGTGTTGAAGCTAAATTGGAAGTTTCTTCTTCTTTAGTGAAGCACAGAAATATTGATGCATCCTTGTGTGAGCATTTAGATCTGATGAAGTAAGTTACATCAGTTTCACAAAAATCCTCATTAATAATAAATATCCAAATATTCCAGAATAAAACCTGTGTGTGTGTGTGTGTGTGTGTGTGTGTGTGTGTGTGTATCTGTAAGAGGGGAGTTTTAGAAAAAAAGTTGACTTACCAACATTAAAATTTTCTATGACAACGCCAGGCGTGGTGGCGCACACTTGTAATCCCCGCACTTGGGAGGCGGAGACAGGAGGATCGCGCAGGTTCGAAGCCAGCCTCGCTGGCGTAAGAGACCCTGTTTCAAAAATATAAGATAGGTCTGGGAGTGTAACCTGGAGGTATAAGGGCTTCCAGGAACCCCAGTACCACAAAAAAAAAAAAATTCTATGACGTAAGGATATTTTATTATAAGCATGTCCTATTATCAAGAAAGGCCTAGACACAGTTTCTAAATACCAAACCTTGTTCTTCCTCTTCACACTTCCTCTCATTCCAATTAACTCTCCTTTGTCCTTCCAAACCCTCTTTCCTAACTGATAACAAAGCCTGGCATTCTTCCTTGCATTCAGAAAGCATTTTAATAAATACATGTGGAATAGAAAAAAGATTTAATAGTTCAATTAATAAATGAAAATGAGTTGAGGCAAGGGGTGTTCTTATTAACCTCACTGGTGCCTATCTGTCCTCCTAGCTGAGGGACAAGAAGATAAAAGGTCATGAGAAAAATACTGATGAATCAGAGATGAAAATGAAGTGAAAGAAGAAAAAAATAAAGATAATACTTTTAAAGAGGAAAAAATCAAGGTAAAATAGAATTTTGCTGAAGATTAGAATTAAATGGTTCACATTATTATGATGATGATGCCTTTAAAATGTGTCTATGTGTCTTTTATATCTGAGTCCAAACAAGAGCTAAACCATTTCTGATGAGCTCAAAGGAAGTTCTCACTGTGGCACACTTTTAGCATAGCAAAGAAAACCATAAGCTTTGAAGTATAACAACAACAACAAAAAAGATTAAAACTGATTCTCCTTAAAATACCATTTCCAATAGAATTTTCCAGAATCCATCTGCTTTCTTTATCCACAGTACGCCTTTATGGGCATTCAGCTTTGTTTAACTTATAATATTGCACAAAGCCAGGAAATGCCTCTTAAAATTTCTTGGGATAACTTGTAGCCTTAAAATATTTTAACAAAATTTAAAAAGTTATTATTTCTGTAATTTTCTAATTTAATTTTAGCAACATGATGCCTCAAATAATCCTTTTGTGGACTAGGCTAAACAATTAAGCATAATTTATAATATAATTTATATGGGAAACCGGATTCCAAGTTCTAAACAATTGACTCACAAACTTTTGGAGCCCAACCCATTCATATGTTAAGAACCGCTTGTACTGGTTTCAACCTGTGAAATCACCAACACTTTGGTCAATCAGGGTTGTTAACAAAATAGCAAAATTGGCTCATTTAAAGATACCATTCCACTTGTGCATTTATCCATTCATTCATGCTTGTGTGCATTCAGCAAATATTTATGGAGTGCCTGCTTTTAGCAAGGCACTGGCTAGAAGTGAGATAATAGAAACAGAGTCCTGTAAGACCTGGTCCTGCCAGCAGGAAATCTCATAGTGGAGCAAATAAACCAACAATTCTAGTAAACTGTTGTTTTTTTTTTTTTTAAATGAGGGTGTGGTGAAGAAAGAAATGTAAAGGGAAGACATTCCAGGAAGAGAGATCAAGGCCTTGTAAAGAAATAGCTGCCCATGGGCAGCAAACTGCAAGGGGGTCAGCCTTCCTTCTGCAGAAGGTCTGTTGTACAAGATGTAAATTGGCAAGGTGTGATGCTGGGGCTCTGATCATGAAGAAAACAACTGGCCATGTTCAATAAGATGCACCTTATTCTTTCAGATCATATTAGAATACCTTGGATGGATTTAACCATTCAAATTAAATGTTCAGACTGGGCATGGTGGTACAGACCTGCAAACCCAATACTTGAGAGGCTAAGACAAAAGGATAGAAGGTTCAAGACCAGCTTCAGCAACTTAGTGAGACTCTCACAACCTAGTGAGACCCTATTTCAAAACAAATAAATAAATCAATAAAAATAAAAATGGCTAGGGGTGTGTAGTTCAGAGGTGGAATGCCTCTGGGTTCAATCCCCAGTACCAAAACAAACAAACAAACAAATGTTCAGATTTATATTTTAGTTAGCTAATTCTGGCAAGTATTAGGAAAGCAAACCGTAGTCTGTAGGACTTCATTTTGCCTGTGAGAATAGAACAGGTTTTACATTTTAAAGTGGTTTTTAAAAAATCAAAATAAGAATCACATTTTGTGACACGTGAAGACTATGTGAAATTCAAATTTTGGTGCCCATAAAAAATTTAAATTTCTTAATTGACCTGCACTAATTGTATGTATTTTGGGGGTACAGTGTGATATTTTGGTATGTGCATACAAAGTATAGTGGTCACATAAAGTTTCACTAGAACACAGGACACACCTGTTTACACAGTGTCAGTGGCGGTGAAGACAAAGGTAGGGATGAGTAGTAAGGATGGAGTCCAGGCGGCCTGCAAAGCCTGTAATGTTTGCTATCTGGTCCATTACAGAAAACGTTTGCAGATCCCTGGCACAGGAGAGGGATCACAGAAGGGAGATGAGGAGGCTGTCTTCTGCAGTGGAGTCTACCAGTTGAAAATTACAACGGGCTGAACTAGGATAGTGGTGATGGAAGTGGAGAGGGCAGAGCAGTTTCAGAACATGGAACCACAGGAGCAGGAGCACAGATGGGACAAGAGGTCATTTCAGGGATGGTTTCCAGATGAATGCTGGGAGGGATGAGGTGGCCTTGAGGACATTTCTGCAAAGATGTCTGGGTGGAAACTGGATAGACTTGGGCTAACAGTGAGGCTGTAGTGAGCCTACCTTCATCTCATCTCTGCACACGGCACACTAAAGTCCACAGATCATTTTCCAAGTGCCAAATATGTACTTCATTTCTTCAGGTGATGAATGGACATTTAACTGATCACATGATGACCCCACTATATTTATCAGCCAGGTGTTCAGTTCTGGCAAAAGTAGCATGTCTTCACCCAACAATGTTTGTGTAATTGTATGATGTGTATTACATTTTGACCTTACTGTTTTAGTAACAAAAAAATACAGAGATATAATAAAAAGTGCCAACTAAGATGAAATATAAGCTTCACTGAAGTCAGAAACTATTAACATACCAGATAGTCACTGAATTCAATCTGAGGAAAGGATGATCTGTTAAGAAGAAAAAGCACTGAATTGAAGAAACATGTACCCAATTTTAGAACTATCTGGTTGAAGATACTATCTAAAAGGTAAGGTATAACTAGGGATTTTCTTAACAAGTTTTTCACACATATATCCCCATTCCTTCTAGAACATGTCTGACTTCTGTACATGTAACTATTGAACGTGTTTTCAGGAACTCATTATGTTTGAGATTAGGAGATGCTTCATTGGTCTATGAACAGAAACTAAAACAATACAAAAAAATGAAAGTAACCAATAAAAACGCATTTGCTCACCCACGTTCACAGGTGTTCCCCCCCCACACACACACACACACGTGTGTGTGTGTGTGTGTGTGTGTGTGTGTGTTAATAGCACCCAAATATGCCTCTTTTTCCACTACCAGTCATCTCTTCTGGATTTACTAATCTCACCCATAGCTCTAAGGATGGGCCACAAGGAGATTCAGCCAATCCTCATATTCCAAAGATCCTGGCCAGAGTGATAGACTGATTCAGGTATAAGCAGAAATCCAAATGGAATGCAAGGAGATATTTGCTGTGGACTCTGAAAAACAGGTTTTCTCTCCTTTCCTAGAAGGCTTGATCTGAGGCTGTGGTATCTGAAACTGCTATTGATTCACTGCTGTTAAGAGAGAGAAGCCTAGAGCTGGGAGTGGAAAGGTAACACGAAGAAGAAGCCTAAAACTGAAGCCAAAGCTTGGGCAGAAAGAGAATCCAAGCCTCAGTTAATCATTTCACACAATGAGTTAGGCCTCACCTAAGGAAGACCAGCACCTACTTCAGGATTCTCATCAGCCAAGAATTCTACAAGACAAAGAAGCCCAGCTGGTAGAGGAGGCAGTATTGACCTTTCAGAAAGCAGTTTCAATGCACTGGTAGACACATGAAATGTGGTTGACTTCCCCTTTAAGAAATATATATGAATGCACACCTGTGAACCCAGTACTTGGGAGGTTGAGGCAGAAGGATCACAGGTTCTAGGCCATGCTCAGTAACTAAATGAGACCTTCAGCAACGTAGTGAGTCCCTGTATCAAAATAAAACATTTTTAAAAAGACCTGTGGGTATATCCTGAAGGTAGAATGCCCCTGTATTCAATCTCTAGGAGAGAGAGAGAGAGAGAGAGAGAGAGAGAGAGAGAGAGAGAGAGAGGCAAAAGTTTAGGTAGCACTCAAAGAAGAATCAGATGTGAGCAAAGGATTCCTTTTTACTTTGAGTTTATGTTATTGTTGTTCATTGTTTGCTTGTTCATTGGTTTTAAGATATAAAGTACCCAAACCTGATTTGAAATTGCCAGAAGGATACAGAAGGGAGAAAAGCTAAAGGCATAGGGAAAAATTGGAGAACTGGTACAAATTCCTTCCACTTTCAAATTATGGAGGGAAAGTCTATGCTTTCTAGTCACTGGATTTAAAGAAATCTTTTACAGAATTGTCTAGAAAGGGGATCTGAGAAGCAATCGAGGAAATTTGAAGATGAGTTTAATTTTCTGTATTTTAGTGATGACATTTTTTAAAAAAATCCAAGTGTTTCATCCTAGAAAGAAGAAAGCTTCAGGGAGCTATGAGGGGCTCCCAAAAAAATTAGTTGAACTAATTAGTTGGACATAGAATCTCATTCGCCAAATTTCAGTGTACAAAGTCTACCTGGAATCCTCTACCCTTGAAAGATGACTTTTCTCCAAGTGAAATTACTATTTACATCATAACAGAAAGTTATGATGTAAAACTCAGAAAGCCTACCAGCAGCAAAGACAGGCACAGCTTTATATACTGCTTAGAAAAATTCTAAATAGCAAATTGCAATGGATTTTTAAGGAAACTTCCAACTTCCCTGACCTCTGAGGTCAATGAAATAAGAGAATACTTTCTAATCTCTCCCAGGGTGTATCTCAGGACTGGAAGAACCATGCTCCGCACATATTAAAGTCTCAAGTCTAATGAGGAGTTTGAACCATCCGCAACTGAAATGATCTATCTGTGAAAAATGCAGAAGTGTGGTAACTGCCTGAATGAAGATCCTTGATAGATATGAACTCTGGGTCAATTTACACCAGAGCTGAACTGTTTCACTCTCTACTGAAATGTGACCTGTCAAATCTGGGAACAATTGAGAGATTAACATAATTTTCACATGTTAATATAGGTATCTGGCAGGCTACTAGGTGAGGAGGGGCAGGAAGATCAAATCCATGATAAGGACAAACAACAACTGCCTAAACATCCTTATTTGGTCATTCAGAGCTACTGACGCTAGAAACAACTACGTGTGTGTGTGTGTGTGTGTGTGTGTGTGTGTGTGTGTCCAGAGGGGCTGAGGGTTGATAAAGACAACTTGCCCTTTAAAATTACAGAATCACTAACCCAGAGGCCCCTGGAGAGTTGACACATGCGTCTCTACCTCCAGGTCACACTTTGCTGATTCAAAATGACATGTGGAGAATAGTCCATAACCTCTTTCCGGAAGAGTTCCATACCATGTTCTGACCCCAAATTCCCTCCTCACCCAAATGACCTTCTGCTCCAGCTGCTCTGCTCCCTCCATACACACTGTGAGGGGGAGGGGGAACACGGCCTCCGCCAGCCCTACCTACACTTACAGGTGCACCCCAAGTATTTTGCAACCGCCAACATGGGAAGAGGAGACCCTCAATTTAGGAATTTCCATTCTTCCCAAAGTCAATAATTATCTGTAATTTGTGTTCTTCAATCGAATGCAAAAGAAAGGATTCGCAGGATTAAAATGTACGTTTTTTTTTTTGTTTTGTTTTTTTTTTTTGTTTTGTTTTTTTGTTTTGTTTTTTTCTTTTCATGAAGCCTTCACTTCAAAATGATGCTAATGGACTCAAAGGCAGAGTACAAATCTGGGAAGATTCCTGCTGATTTGTGCCTAAAGTTAATTATAGTAGCTAATAGCTAATAATAATAATGGCTCTCCTTATTACTACGTGCCTTCTACACAGCAAGATCTTCCAGATATTAATGCATTTAAACTTCAGAGTGCCGTGACATAAAGCACTGTCTTTCTCCTGTCCCAGACCTGCAGATGAAGACACAGCAGCAGAGGAGAGAAACAGGTTACCCAAGGTTACACAGCTAAGGAGCAGCAGAGGAAAATTTCAAAGCAGGCAGCCCGCCCCCAGGCTGGGGCCCTTCACCAGTCTGCCTCTGAGGTGGGCATGAGACAAAGAAACAAGCTGAATGATTTTGTAAGATCACTTTTAGGTCACTGATTCTACGATTTTAACTTTCCTTTGTCTGGCTGGAGTACCTCCACCTTAACTTGCACCAGAGCACTGTATGACCGTCCCTGGATCCAGGCTGGGGACAACACAAGCTGCTTAAAACAGCACAGTCAGTGTGTGTGACTTGACAGCCATTCTATAAACCAACAGCGACATTACTTCTCTTCTACTAACAGCACGTCAACCTCCCTGCCTGCCAAGAACAGGCCTAGCCAGGCCTGCAGTTTTCATTCTGGTACAGTCCCCGGGGAGAAGAGCTTTTCTTTGTCAAAGCAGATTCTTGCCACACATAAGTAATCTAAGAAACAAGCTGGTTTCTAAACTATGGCTGCTTTATATGACTACAAATATGCATTCCTCTAGGCTGAATGGCTTAAGGAGAACTGATCACTAAGGGGGATGGGCACAGAGGATGGAGAGGATTTCTAGCTTACATCTTGAGGTAGCTAGGGCCGTGGACAAGCTCTGGTCTTCAACAGGAACCTCTCTGTGTAGTTCAGCCTGACGTCAATCGAGGGGCCCAAGCAGGAGCCACACCCCTCAACAGCTTCCAGAGAGGGGTCTTAAGAATATAAAGTCATACTACGTTGCTCAACCTAGTGTAGCCTGAGTGTCTGAAAACAGGTGTGGGCTCATGCTGGAGTGGGCAGAATTGGAAGATGTCATTTCTTCCTCAGGGCCCTTGTGTGAGAGGCGATTATGCAATTCAACCATGCCCCCCCCCCCCATGCTCTTTGTAAAGTGTGAATCAAATTTTCTGTCAGGGAGAAGTATTTTCCACACTTATGTGGAGAATAATTCAAAAAACTCTGGTGCCTTGCCAGTTTAAAATTCTGTGTCAGTTTTTGCCCAAAGCCTAGTGCCACTCTCCAAATGCTGGGAGGCGGAACTCAGTGGGTGGCTGCTTCTTGATGACATGGATATCCATCACCTTGTGTACCCTTCGGCAAAGGTGACTCCATGGCTAGAGAGCCCCCACCCCCAGACTCCCCGATGGATGTTTCTTCCCATAACTTAGGCTGTCAGGATGGGGAAAGGAGCTTCTCTGATGGTGTACTTCTTCAGTAAATTGCTACTGAACACATTTCCCACAAGTTCACATTTATTTTAATGTAAATAGTGTACCCATGGAACTACCCAGGCCAGGGACATCTTAAAACATTCCCCAAACTACCATTTTAGAAGATGACATGAAAAATAAATTAAATTACATAGGGTTTAAGATTACCTTCTTGCACTGGATCCTGGAGCTAACCCAATCCCCTTATTTTATGGATAAAAAAATGTTTCCAAGAGGTAAAATTACTTCCCATGGGAGCCACCAAATTCATCTAGAACCACATATCCTGACTTGTAGATCAATGTGCCTTCTGAAGTTTCTCCACAGGGACATGTGTACCTCCTTTCTGGGGCATTTGGAAGCACATGAGGTCCCAGGGTTTATCACAAGGCTGGAGTATGTTACTTACATTAATGAATATATATCAGAGATCCCAAATATCCTGCCATTCAGAGAACAGTCTCACATACAAAGACCCTTCCCACTCCAAGTGGCGACAGAGCCCCTATTTGGAGGAACTCGCTCAAAATGGACTTTCTTTTCCTATTAGAAACTCCACTGGTGACAAGTATGTTATTATCATTATATCTATCATCATCTTAGGTTCTTATAAATCACTTGTTTCAGGTTTTCCCTCCCATGTTAATTATAATATTTGTTCAAATGAACTTCCTTACCAAAGCCTTTGTAGGATTCTTCTCATTTTATGTTCCTCTCGAGCAGGGTCTCTTAACCTCTATACTTCCGACAACTTAGGCTAGGTCAATTTTTGTTGGAGATTAAGGGAAGCTCTAGGAGACCCCTGTGCACTTAGGGATGTTTGGCAGCATCTTTTGCCTCTGTCCACCAGAATCTACTAGCATTTTAAGTATATCCAGTAATAGACAAAATCACACCCAGATGCAAACCACTCTTCTAGGCCAATATGGCAAAGGAGAAGTCTATTTATGCTTTCTGTCTATATCAGCCTACTGCTTGACATCAAAATAGGGTTCATATAGTTCATGGAATGTAGGGACAATATTTTGTTCGGCTTGGTATCTCCATTGCTAATCTCATGCCTGGCATGTGGCAGGCACGTCATAAGTATTTACTGAATCAAAGAAGCCTTCAGAACAATACAGACCTTAGTTACCTCAAGCTTTAGTAAATGAGCCTAATTCCAGTAACAGAAGCCTCACAGACCTTCTTATGAAAGCATCAGAAAGTACCTATTATGATCTCTTTGCAATATATAAAGGCTTGTGGTGTGGTTAATCATCCCATCTTTGAGCAACCCAACCAGAAAGTAACCATCAGATTACCACGCCTCTTGTTATCAGTGAAGTTGGGCATCCAATTGCCTTTCCTATTTTGTGGTGGCCTTAGTTTATCTTAACATCCTTCTGTATTATCTGGGAAAGTATTTGAATTGCCAATCTGAAAACAGGGCTGTACAACATGCTTTGAATTAGAATAGAATTTCAAATTTGGCCTGCTTAAATTCATAACCAGTAAGCTATTTATGACTGCTAAGCAGGGATTTTTTTCTTTAAGAGCAAACTTCAGCTATCTGAAGCTAGCCCTGGGAGTCTTTCCTTATGTGGGTATTCTACAATCCAGAAAACTTAGTCTTTTGGTTTAAAATACCCAACGCTCTCTGGGAAATGATAGAGCTTCAAAATACAGAATGTAACATAATGCTTATCCTGTTGGTTCAAAGAAGGACACCTGCAGGTCCCTACCAGCTCCAGGCACTGATGCAGCTTCATGTGCCCAAGCCAATCTCCTCATGGCCTCACCAACAGCCATGAGTCATCTCACCTCTGCGCCTCCTATTCCCATGTCCCTCCACTTGTAATGTCTCCCTTTGCCCTCTTTCAAGGTAAACACACACACCTGGAAGAGCCTCCCTCCTTCAGGGAGCTTTCTCTGACTCCTCCAGCACTCATGGGCAGGCTTTTGCTCAGAGCTGCTACCATTTTTATGAATTTATACTTTGTGCCATGCTCTTCTCCACTTAAGGAAACTCTGTCTTGCCCGTTTGGGCTGTTATTTCCTGTGGAATAAATTGGTCTCCCCATCAAGCCTGAATTCCCTGACCATCAATGTCATCCACACCCCACCAGCATTAGTTTTATCCTGTTCACACAGCAAGAGCTCAGTAAAAAACTGTTTCCTGAGCCGTTCCACACTGTACTGAATATGAACCTGTACCTTGTTCTCTATGTACACTTCCATGGATTCCTTATGATTTGTATAAACTCAGTTGCTCTACTTTAACAAAACCTACAAAATGGAATTTTTGTTGAGATAACTCAGCCAGTAGTTGTCCAACAGGCTCCTAAGACAGAGTACCTCTAAATTCTGGGAAATGATAGCACATTCAGTTCAGAAAGAGATCTATCTCACCCATCTTGTGCAGGCACACTTTGTACTGTAAGGAGATTCTGTGTTAGTAACTGCCAGCATAAGCCACCAGATGAGAGCATACAAAAATATAATAGATATGGATCCTTGGGCTAAAGCTGGCCCTTAAGAACCAAAAACATTGTGCATACCTTGCCGATGGAACTATAAAAGGGTGAAACAACTTTGGGAAATAATTGAACAAAAACTTAAAAAGTCAAACATAAGAAATCCCACTCCTTGATATCTGATCAGGAGAAATGAAAACATCTATTCACTTTCACTGGGGAAGGAGGAGGAGGAGGAGGAGGAGGAGGAGGAGGAGGAGGAGGAGGAGGGGAAGACCTCTTCCAGAAAACCATCTCTGACAACACAGCCAAACCCTAATCTGAGCTAGTCACTTCTCTCCTATGAGCTCCCTTTGAAATATACTTATTCCTTTTATAGCATGTTATTACATACCATTGCAATGCTAGTACCTGTATGTTGGTATGTTTTATCACTAAACAACATCTATGCAATAGAACTTTCTACAATAATGGAGATGTTCTGTGTCTGTCCTGTCAGATATGATCGCCACCATTTACATGCATTTGAAATATGGCTGGTAAGATTAAGAAATTGAATTTTTAGCTGGGCGTGGTAGCATGTGCTTGTAATCCCTGCCCTTGGGAGGTAGAGACAGGAGGATCGTGCAGGTTTGAAGCCAGACTCGCTGGCTTAAGAGACCCTGTTTCCAAATAAAAATATAAAATAGGTCTGGTAGTGTAGCCTGGAGGTAGAAGGGTTTCAAGGGACCCCAGTACCACCAAAAATTTTGAATTCTTAATTTTATTTAATTTCAGTTAACTCATATTTAAATTCCATAGCCACACATGGCTACTGACCACTATATCAGACAACCTCACACTAGACATTATATACTGTAAACTATATTCTGTGGTACTGTATGTTGTCCACTGCTAAAAATCCTAAAATGTAGAAAAGTATAACGCCAATGAAAGAAGCTTGATAATTTGTAACTGGATAAATAAAATACACAGATTATGAGTGCTGATATGTTGGCGTATTCATTCGTTCATTTAACAAACATTAATCACATACTTGCATGTCCCAGTCTCATTCCTGATAGACCAAGTGTCCTGCTTTTGTGGACCTTATGCTTTAGTGGGGAGACAGAAAATAAACATGTAAGAAAAAAACTCAAAACAAACAAGAAGAAAAACAATTCCAGAGAGGGAAAGATAGGGTCTATATCTTAAAATAATAATAAAGCAAGTTGGGCATGATGGTTCATGCCTATAATTCTAGCACTTGGGAAGCTGAGATAGGAGGATCACGGGTTCAAGACCAGCCTCGGCATCTTGCAAAGACCCTCAGCAACTTAGCAAAAAGCTGTTTCAAAAAGAAAGAAAAGACTGAAAGAAGAAAGGAAGGTAGATAAAAGGAAGAAAGGAAAAGGGAGAGATGAAGGAGAGGAAGAGAGAGGAGAGGAGGGGAGGGGTGGGAGGGGAGAAGTGGGAGGGAAGGGGAGAGGAGAGGCAGATGAGCAAGGTAGAGGAAGAACAATGCTGGTTCAATCCCCAGTACCAAATAATAATAATAGTAATAATAATAATAATAATAACAATTATTATTATTATTATTATGATAGATCAAGGTTAAAAGATGGTAATAGAGGAAGTTGTGTGGTCTCAGAGACACCACATCTCACTAGCAGCAATTCCCAGAGCTTCTGCCATCCCAGCATAGGTTGAATTCTAGCACATATCAAACAAAACTCATGATGAAAGTTAATGGAACAAACTTTAAAAAAGAGTGGGATAATTGCTCCAAAATAAATTCTGCTCTCTGATCATCTTGTCATAAAAGCTTTCAAGTACACATTTTTGTGGAGAGGACGCAGCAGCAAAATTGACCCATATCCTGTTTCAAAGCTATTAATGTGTCAAGTGGTTAGCCCCAGCAGACAGAGAATTTCTGCAAACTTTGAGGAAAACCATCTTCTGAATTACTTAGTGTCACAACATGTATCAGAACCAGTGGCCAATCAAATCTCCACCTGCAGCAAGTACCTTCTGTTGTGCGGTTAAACTCACCCCACCACCGAGCATCTCCCCAGGCACCAGAACACAGCCCCAGCGGTGCTGCCCTCCCAGAGCTCCCACACCGGGAAGCAACAGGAGGAACCTCACACAAAATACTAAACTCAACGTGGGCAGAGCTCCCTGGAGTACTGTCTTTCTTTTGGTTTTCATTTGGCTTCCTTAATATTTTTATCCCTGATCATAAGTTATCCATTGATGCTATAACTCTTTGCTAAGGCCAAGGTTATTTGTTAATTTCACATCTTGGATAAGGTGAACATTTCTTAGCTATTGTGGCTTCTGACACCACTGAGATCACAAATTGTGAAGCTGGGAAACATGTTAGAATATAAAGTGCATTATTTTTGGCTGGAAAAAAAGTTATCCTTATAAAGCTAGTGAAGGGCACGTAACTTCTACTAATTACTGACCCAAGGAGAGATTCAGCGACAGGCTCACGTGGACTTTAAAGACATTTGTGGGCCTCACCTGGCTTTTAGATTTTAATGAGAGTAACTGGACGGTGCTCTACACTTTGAAAAGCACTTGATGGTCATTAAAATAAAAGTGATGGCTCTTCCTTCAGAGCATGGTTGATCTGTATACAGGTTCACCAAGAGCAGAGAGAGGGTAAAAATGCAGGCTACTAACAATAAAGACAATACTAGATCACCTCCAGCCTCCTCTATGAAAGAGAAGATTCATATAGAAACAAATAAATACGTGGAAAACCTTTCAACCTCACTTTTGAAAGTCTTCAGGTAACTGATCTATACTTCTTGTATAGATCAGTTACCTGAAGGTTTGCCTGTGATGGTGTGTGCGGGTATGTGTATGTGTGTGCACACCACATGCATGTATTGCAAGGTCATACTTGCATGTGTATACATGTCAATATAAATGCACATGCTCAGTTGGTGGGAAGTCACTTCTTTCACTAATGATGGTTGCAAGTTTTTTAGAGGTGACAAACGGCCTATCATTTATAGTGAAGAAAGAATTTGGCCCTATTACAACTCTATTAAGAAGATTCCTGGATTTTCCAATGCCTTTCATTTTCTGAGCAACATAATAATGCCCTCTCCTGGGTCTCTGCCGTACAATCATCTTCCTATGATTCAATTTCTATGCAATGAATGTCCCACATCAGCTTCCATTTCCAATACCTACAAAAAAAAAAAAACTGTAGACTCTGAAAACATGTCTGTATAATTTAACCACTTCAAAGTTTCCTTGTAACATTGTGTTACGACAAAGTCATGTTCCAGATTTCAGTGTTTGTCTTCTTCAATAGTATGACAATACTCGGTTGGTATTTGCTTGTCTTTAAAGAAAACTCAGTTGTTTTCAAAATCCTTTTCAAAAATGGTTCTGTAGTACAGGGATAGGCATACACGAATTTAAAAATCAAATGACTCTAATGAAATTCTTAATCCAAATCTAACTGTCATTTTGATGTTGAATTCTATGTTTCTTGGTGTGATGTCCCATTGTGGCCTTCCTAATGTTTGAGAAAGTCATATCCACATAAATTCATTACACATGCTCAGAAAAGATTGTTTTTTAAAAAAAGACTGACTTTTCCTTCCACTTAAACAGACAGATGCCAGAGCAGTTTTTCATCCTTAGTTCTAAATTAATTCCATGCAAAAAGAAAATATGAGTTGAATTGGACGATCCGTTGGACTTAGAGGCCCTCAGCAATGGTTCTGGAGAAGGCTAGAGAAAGCAGAGGTTCAGCTACCACATGCAAATTCACCGAGATGCGCACCCAGTTATTCTCTGTGTGTAGGTCCAGCCTAATATCCCTGTGCTTTCTAGTTTACTCAAAGTCCATGACTGGGTCTCAAAACTCCCCACACTTTCCTGGTGAGATGGTTCTTACCACAACTATAGATCTGTAAATATTCTTTCTCCATCTGACAAGTGGGATGGGGGGGAGGGGCTGTCACCACAAAAAGAGATGAAGCAGATGAGGAATGACACATGCATTATATTAAATTCAAAACCCCTCCTCTCTTAAATAGCAAACTGGAATCGATCTGATTTTTACAACAGCATGAGAGAACAAAGACCACAATACATTAATAAGTGACCATTCAGAAGAGGAGAGCCACGTTGAGGGGATTGCTGCTATCAAGGCCTGTGGTTCTATAAAATGGAAGAGTGAGGAGAACAAAAGAGAGGGTCGCGTTTCCAAAGTCCACTCCAGTTTACTTTTGTCAGACCCTTCTGTGATCTCTACCACTCCCACAGAACAATTAGGAGGGGTCTAGAAGCACGAAGTAGGGCACTGAAGAAAGTGGTGCAGGAGCACAACCGTGGTGAACCTGAAACCCCAGCAGCCAGAGACTTTCATGCTTCAAAGGAATGTGTGTGGGGAAGAACACAGAGCATGGGTGTGAACTCACTCACTTGGCTCAGACCCCATACCTGGTTGTAGGCCATTAACCATAAAAGAACCATGACATTTAAAAAAAAATGTGTGTGTTTCAGTCTTTCCCTCTCCCCCAGGATTACTGACAGTACATGGTCTCTCACTCTATGGACGGGCAAATGACTCCTCCCAATCAGGGCAACATCAGCAGAGATTTCAGGGAATGAAAAACTTCAAGCACATGCATTTAAATACAGTGTACTGTCCCTGAACAGTCATGGGCCTCAAGGTAGAACCTTTTTGTAAGGAGACCAAGAAATGTTATTTGGTTTAAAAACAAGCTATTTGCAGTAACCTCATCTTCCCACAGTTGTTTCTTTAGAAGACGTAATGCATCTACATGTTAAGGTCCAAAAAGGTGAGGCCAGTAGGCTTTAATTTGCCAGGTATAGGCCCCAGATCAGGGTCCCATACCTGTGGTCCTTTAATAAATGACTCTTGAGAAAAGAGAATACTTCCATTTTCCGGTCACTTTCCATCAGTGTCCCAAATCACAATTCAAACAAAATTAAAATAAACAAAGGGATTTCTACAGAATTAAATTCTGCAGCAGCATGAAATAGTATTTAATAAAAACAACCAAGAGACAATAATGGACTCTTTAAAATTAAAGCAAGATGAAACTTACAAACATATGGGACTTATTTAACATCTGCCATGAGATTGAAAAGCTCATCAAAATGGACTTTTCTGTCTCCTTCTACCTCCATTAAGATTTATTTTAATTCTCTTAAAAGAAATGGCATAATATGTCTGACACAGAACCTTTAATCCTTATGACTAGTCCTGTTACCCTTCAGTCTTATCCATCTCAAGTTGCTCAAGCCTAGAAACCAAATGTTATGCTTAATTTGTCTCATTTCTTCTACTACTCCATCCTGTCAATCAGCAGGTCTTTGATGATATTTACCAAATCTATCTCAAATCTACCTACATTTATACACCTGCAATATAACCATCAGGGTCTAAACCAGAATAGGACCTACCCAAAAAAACTTTCTTGGAGATGTCTTAAGTAAGTACCATCCTGTACAATAGAGACTAGCTTCTATGGAGCACTGGAAATGCAGGTAGTGCAACTGAGAAAAAAGCTGAGCTTTTTAATGTTAATTAATTCTGAAGTAAATTTAAACAGCCACATGTGGCTAGTGGCTATCATATTAGACAGCTAAATCTAAATCATCATGGTCTTTCTCAGAGTCTTTCATAACCACTCTCCTTCCCAAAAGCCATGTCCCACAGACCAGCCAAACTGATCTTCTAAAAGTAAAAGTCAAGAGCATTGCAGCCCACTACCTCCCCACCCTATTAAAAACAACTGTGGCTTTATCTTCAGCATAGCACTCAGAACTGTCTGAAACAACAATCCCTTCTGTTTCTTTATTATCTTTCCCCTCATCAAGAACATGAGTCCCATGGGAGTCAAAATTGGTAACCGTTGTATCACCATGATATGGTCTGCATCTGTAATGTCCCCCTAAAAAACTCATGTGTTAAAGACCTGGTTCCCAGTGCAGCATGTTTCGAGGTGGGTCATGGCTGGAGAAGGTGGGTCCCTGGAGTGTGACCTTAAGGAGTATCTATCCCTGGTGTGGTCATAGTGATAGAAGAATTCTGTGTCAGTTATATTGTGTCATTTATTTCTTGTCGTGTGTGTATGTGTGTGTTTATGTTTTGATTTTTTCTTTTTGGTTTTAGGGGATCAAACCCAGGCATTGAGCTTGCAGGGCAAGTGGTTTACCACTGAGCTACATCCTAGTCCATCTGACATTTCTTTAGAAATTCCAGTCCATTTGCCATTTCTTCTTTAGAGAAGAATCTAAGTCAATCTTAATGAAGAAAGAAGTAGAAGGAAAAGTCTATTTTTTCTTCCATATTTTATTTATAAGTTGAACATATTGAAAATGGTATACATTTATATTGTGCTTTGTGCCCTCTCCCCCCACCCCATTTTCCTTCCCCCTCCCAATAGAGAGTGTCCAGGTTAACCATGTTATATTTATACCATTACACATATTCGTATGTAGCTCCTCCATTGAACAACCTCAGCTTTCTTCCTCTCCTGTCCTTCCATTCTAGTTTTGCTGAAATTTCCCCTCCATCATCTGGAGTCCCTCTGGTATTATCACTACTCCCTACCTAGCTTGGGCATATTAGAGAAAACATATGTCCCTTCTCTTTCTGTGCTTGACTAATCTCACTTAACATAATGTTCTCCAGTTCCTTCCATCTTCTTGCAAATGCTATTATTTTATTCTTCTTTATAGCTGAATAGAACTCCATTGTGTGTATTTCCCATAATTTTGCAATCCATTCATCTGTTGGTGGAGATCTAGGTTGGTTCCATATTTTGGCTATTACAAACTGCTGCTATGAACATGGGTATGAACATGTTGATGTAGTTCTCTGATTTCAACCCCTTTGGAAAGATACCCAGGAGTGGTATAGCCGGAGCAAATGGTGGATCTATTCCCAGTTTTCTAAGGAATCTCCACACTAATCTCCATAGAGGCTGAACTACTTTGCACTCCCACCAACAGTGTAAAAGAGTTCCTCTTTCCCCACATCCTCACCAGCATTTGTTGTTGTTTAATTTCTTTATGCTTGCCACTCTGATTGGGGTTAGATGGAATCTCAGCATAGTTCTGATTTGCATCTCCCTGATGGCTAGTGATGTTGAACATCTTTTCATGTATCTATTGGCCATTTGTATCTCTTCTTTTGTGAAATGTTTATTCATTTCAGTTGCTCATTTCTTGATTGGGTTGTTTGTTTTGCTAGTGTAGAGTCTTTTGAGCTCTTTGTATATTCTGGATATTAGCCCCCTATCAGAGTGGTGGCTGGTAAAGATCTTCTCCCATTCTGTAGGCTTCCTCTTTAGGTAGTCCTTTGATGAGAAGAAACTTTTTTAGTTTGATGAGATCCCACTTATTAATTCTTGCTTTAATTTCCTGCACTTTGGAAGTCTTATTGAGAAAGTTACTGCCTGTGCCAATATGTTGGAGTGTTGATCCTATGCCTTTCTGTAATAACTTCACAGTCTCTGGTCTAATTTCTACGGTTTTTTTTTTGTTTTTCTGTTTTGTTTTGTTTTGTTTTGTTTTGTTTTGTTTTGTTTGGTGGTACTGGGGATGGAACCCAGGGGCCTTCTACCTCTGGGCTACACTCCCAGACCTATTTTTATATTTTATTTGGAAACAGGGTCTCTTAAGCCAGTAAGGCTGGATTTGAACCTGCGCAATCCACCTGTCTCACCCTCCCAAGCACGGGGATTACAAGTGTGCACCACCACACCCGGCTGAAAAAAGCCTTTCAATCTTGTAGCTGTCTCTGGCGCCTCTCTCTCTCTTTCTCTCTCTCTCTCTCTCCCCTCTCTCTCTCTCTCCCCTCTCTCTCTCTCTCCCTCCCTCTCTCTCTCTCACCTTTCTCCTTCTCTCTCCCTCACTTTCCTCTTTCTTTCTTCTTCCTAGTTGCCAGGAGCTGAGCAGCTTTCCTTCTCTGTCCCCCTCTGACATGATGTTTCTGCCTTGGAGCTGACCATGACTGAACTTCTGAAGCCATGAGCAAAAACAAATTTTTCCTACTCGAAGTTGTTCTGGTCAGATATTTTGACCACAGAAATAAAAGCTCACTAACACACCCTGTTATCTCCAACATTATCTGGAACATGAGTAAAAACTCAAAAATGATTGTTGGGTAAATAAATTAATGAATTTGAAAGAGAAATCAATCCACCAACTGATTGATTTACCAATCCTCCACTAAAGATGGTGCGTAGTAAATACACTGCTAAGAGAGCCAACTGCTTTGAGCTTGTGCGCCTGATATGCCAGTGAGCTGTCACGAGACAACTCTGCCTACATGACCCCTTTTGGGATCACTGGCACAAATCGGACACAGAGACCTGGCTAGCATCAAGGACACAGGCTACAGACACAAGCTTTAGGTCTTGGAAATATGTCAGCAGTTTAGGAGTGTAATACTCCCTTGGAGAGGTTAAGGTCCAGGAAAGAGCCCACGTGATTAGGAAACTGAGAAAACATATGTGTGTGTGTGTGTGTGTGTGTGTGTGTGTGTGTGTGTGTGTGTGTCTAAAATAATAGAAGCAGAGCTTTCACTATTAGAAAAGGGAGCTACAAATATGAAAAGGGATAAACCTTATGATGTTGGACTAGAATGGAAGTAATGGTACAAACTCACGTACTTTTTAGTATCTACACATAGATACAGAGAGATTATACAGAGGCGTATGTTTGTTTATTTATTTATTTATTTATTTATTTAAAAAAACGATTCCCTGGTTCTCCCTACAGTGAGATCCTAGGAGGAATGACACCTAAATATCAGGAAACACATATAGTGCGAGGGTAAGAGAGCAGAGGGTAGGCTGAAAACCATCTATGCAAGAGAAAATGGGAAATGATTTGGGAACTGTTCTTTTAAATAGTGTTGTTTTTTTTATTTTTACAGTATGCAGCAGAAAAGAGTCACAAATGGATGGGAAGTAGGATATGTAAGTAATCTCAAGATAGTTATACATAAAAACCTTATTAATAACTTATGAATTCATGAGTACAAAATACTTATTAACTCTGTAGTGATGAAACATGGCACATACTATCCTGACTGAAGGACAGAAGTGCACAACACCAACACTGGCCAAATCAGCATCTCCTGATTTGATGCACTAGGACATACATCAGATCTGAGATGATGCTTCTCTCCCAAATACAGAGCCTGAGATTCATCATGAGGCAAAGTCAGTGGCAAGTGCTCTTCAAAAATGTTAAGTCATCAAGATAAAAAAAAAGGCATACATGTTGACATACATGACAACAATGTATGTCTCTGATCTGGATCCTGGAACAAAAAGAAATGGGGAAGATAGGAAATTATTTCCTTTCACAATGAAGTATTTCAAAGTATTAGGACAGCATGCCTACAACTTACTCTCAAATGATTCAGGTAAAAAAAAAAATAACATATATACGTAAGTCAAAACTCCTGACATTTTTGAAGAGCAAAGAGTAAGAATGATAAGGTAAAAATTTTAAAATGCAGAAAATCTGGGTTAAGGGCACATGAGAATTCATATATATATATATATATATATATATATATATATATATCCTGTAAATTAAATTATTTTGAAATAGGAAAGGCAACCAAAAATATAAATATGTATTTATATTGTAAATTCAAAATTATTTTAAAATAGAAAAAGGTATCCAAAAATATATGGTAGCAAATGAAAAAGGAAAGAAATACATTATTTTTTATTTGACATTTTCTTGGAACTCTTGAGCATGTGCAAAACACATGTATACTACAGGGTCCATGAATTAGTTGGAAAATATTTTTCTCCTATTCTCTTTAAATGAATAGGAATATAAAGTTCAATTGGCGAGGTAAGACTCTGGAATGTCTCTAGATTTAATTCACGTATGTGAACTGATTTTTATTCTTCACAACCCTCCTTTGATATCAAAGAATGTCTGAAGAAAGAACCACCAGATACAGGATGGAAACTCTAATACTTACCTTTGGCTTAACATGTGATTATACCTTAGAAGAAAGGGGCAAAGGTGACACATGGAAATACCAGGCGCAGAAACAGTTTAGAAAAGCACAGTGGTAGGAGAACATGGGCATAGGAATCAACCGTGTGAAAAGGCAGCATCTTCAGTGCTTAAACCCCAGGAAGTCCCAGGGCCGGGACCCACCTCTAAAAGCTCTTGTAAGGGACCCCAAAGGTCCCCCAGGCAATCTTCCCCACAGAGAGAAGAGGCATTGGTCACCGGATCCTGGCCATGGCTTGTCTCCAGTTTGAAACAAGCCCCCAGAGCTACCAGGTCTCCATCTCCCATGCAAAAAAGTTCTTTTGAGAAACAGGTGATCTGTCCCTATGGCAAATCCAAGATACCTCATGGCATCTACTGAGGAGTCCAAACTCCACCCCATGTATACTTCTCTGTGAAGCAGGTCGGGACCAGACCAGCTGCTGGTGGCCAGAACCAGGAAGAGAGAGAAAAGCTACTTTGACTCTTGAGAGGATGGAGTAGGAACTTTGCCACAGTCCCCAAAAGCACCTCCAAATCCTCTGTTTTGATCATTCACACTTCCGGGGCTGTCTCCAAGCTTCTCTCTCTCCCCTCCTGCTTTTCTCTACCCAGGGTGAGAGGAATGATATATGTGAAAACCCTTTGCAAGCTCTAAGCCATTCTGGACCAAAACTTCTTCTCCAGACATTGCAGCAATGTGTATGGCCCTATCTCACTTCCTGGTGCAACCCCCAAACAAAATTCTATCTACCAAGCCTCCTCCTACTACCCACTTATCTAAAAGACAACTTTTCTCTTCATCAGTTCCTCATGACTCAGTTCTTCCAGAAAGCCTTGTACTGACTCACCAGAAGACCTGGAAAATGGACAGGCTGAAATGAGATGCTTAGACCGGGCCCACCCTTCTCCCTTGTGTTTACCTGGCTGTATCTTTTGTGAATCACTTAACACTCACCGCCTACAACAAATATAAACAGATCTAGCCAAAAGTTTGCTTAATCCTCCAGCACTGGAGCCTGCCAAGTGTTTCAAGTCATAATCTAATATCAAGTGCATGCACAGATCACTAATCAGAAGGCAAGTTTGGGAGGTCAAAGAATAGTGCTACTTTAAAAGTACCACCCGGACCAGGTCTGGGCAGTAATAAGTCCAGGGAAATGCACTACGCTTTAGCTATGGGCTGGCAATTTGAGTAAAAAATGAAGTACACGTTTTATATCATAACAAATTGGCCTAGCAAGTGCACACATTTGAGATAAAAGACACCAAATTCATTTTGCTGTCAGTAAGATTAAAAAGACTCAGTATTCCATTTCCCGGGCTGTGTTCATTCACAAGGCTGTGCTGAGCAGGGGAATAACAGATTATGCCTCAGCTCTATCTATCTCAGTAGCCCTCAAGTTTACCCTGTTAACTGCTGTTCCCTAAGGATTAGAGGAAAAATATCATACGCCCTCTCAAGTTAGTCAGGACCTTTCTAGGAAGGAGAAAGGTCACTTTTTGAGTACTTATATATCTCCCACCTATACTTCACAAGGGGAAAGATTTGTATAACTTATGAAGTTACTTTGAAATAATCTGGCCCAAATTTTTAATATTACAGGTTAGGAAACAAAGAGATGGCTAGAGGAAGGGATTTCACATCACTGCTCTTCTGCCTCTCCACCCCAGCACATCCCCAGGTGTCTCCATCCCATTTCCCCTTCTCCTGTCCCCTCATCTGCCCACTTTTTCATCCAGCTGGAGTGTGTCAAGCTATTTAATGGGGTAGGTGAGATCAATCCATACATTACCATTGCTTCTCATTACCATTGCTTCTACTATGCACATGCATATTTTTATATTGTACTTCTGCCACTTCTATCAAATTACCTCTAGGTTAAAAATCCCCACATATGTACCCCTCAGAGGCACAACTAGATCACCTCACAAACATAAGGAGCCAAGTTCCTCATATACTTCTCAAGCGCACTGCCTGTTCTTTTAGAGACCCACCTTTATTTTCTCTAGTACCTGGGCCAGTTCCTTATTCACTTGGTTGCTCTAAGTTCCGTGATGAGAGTTTATTTTAATCTGCCTCTAAAACACCACAGGAACCTCTTGAACAACCACTATTCACGTTAGAAGTCGCTGTCCATGAATGTAAGCAAACAAATTTGCTATAAAAAACCAACCTAAAATTCCCAAAGGCTTCTGGACATTATTTTAAAAATATCATCTATGATTCAAAATTAAGGTTTTGGAGGGTTTTATTTGCTTAAAATGGTAATGATTTTCTACATTTTCAGTTTATTAGTATTAACAATTCTTTATGAGGAGGGATAGTCCAAGAAGTATAACTTAAAATGTTGGAAACTTTGGTATATGAAGACCTGTTTTCTATACATCTCAGATCCAATTTTGCAGGTTTACTTACCAATAGCAAAACAAAACAAACACCAAACAATATGAGAAAATGTCACCAAATTCATTATCTTTCTACTCTTCTGCAGCAGTCAAGGAAAAAAAAATTAAAAAGAACACCACAACATACTGCTAAACTCACAATTAGAAACATGCTTTAAGTGCCAAGTGGTATTTATATTGAGACCAGGAAAATTCTCATGATCACTCAGAATTGGCTCAGAGCAAACTATATTCACATGGATCCACAAATTAACTGGACCCTAAGCTTTGACTCAATTCCTGTAGGGATCAGTTCCCTAATCTATGAAACAAGAGGGACCAATGTGAGCTCAGATTATTTCTAATCCTAATATACATTCAGTAATGAGTATAACCAAGTTAAAAAAAAAAAGCTTGCAAACAGAAATTTTCAATAACTTTTCACCAGGCAATCTCACCAATAATAACCTCAATAGTCTATGAATGAGCCAGGTGCAGTGGTACACATCTGTAATGCCAGCTACTTGGGAGGCTGAAGTAGGAGAATTGCAAGTCTGAGACCAGCCTGGGCAATTTAGTGAAACCTTCTCTCAAAATAAAATAAAAAAGAAAGGCATGGTAGTGCATGCCTGTAATCCCAGTACTTGGAAGGCACAGGAAGATCACAGGTTCAAGAGCAGCCTCAGCAATGGACTGATACCCAGATTTAAAACAAAAAATTAAAAAGGCCGGGCGTGGTGGCGCACTCTTGTAATCCCCGCACTTGGGAGGCGGAGACAGGAGGATCGCACAGTTTCGAAGCCAGCCTTGCTGGCTTAAAGAGATCCTGTTTAAAAAAAAAAAAAAAATATATATATATATATATATATATATATATGTGTGTGTGTGTGTGTGTGTGTGTGTGTGTGTGTGTGTGTGTTTATGTCTGGGAGTGTAGCCCAGAGGTAGAAGGGCTTCCAGGAACCTCAGTACCACAAAAAAAGAAAAAAAAGACTGGTGGATGTAGCTTGGAGGTAGAACTACCATGGGTTCAATCCCCAGCACCAAAACAAGATAAAAATATAACAACATAAAATGGGCTGGGAACGCAGCTCAGTGGTAGAGCATCCTGGGTTCAATCCCTAGTACCTGGGGTGTGTGGGGCAGGGGTTAAATAAATATCTGCCACTGAGATGTTTTATAGGACATTGCTCATAGACTGTCCTCTTTCTGAGGATCCCTGGGAAAATCATTGTCTGTCTCATGATTAGATATAGCCTTGCTTCACCATGTATGACTCACAGAGTAGATGATGTTTCCCTCATTGCACTGGCTGCAGGAAAACTCAGAGCCAAATCTCTGACTCACCCCTAGAAAAGGGGACCGAGTTTGTGAGATGCATTTTGGTTCCTAAAGTATCCCTGTATTTCATCCCGTTTTCTCTCATTTTTCCCATTTCCCTTCTCCTGTTTCCTCACTTACCTGGTTTTCATCTTTTTTTTTAAATTATTTTTAGCTTTGAAAGCTGCTTTTAACCCTTTTCTAAATGAAGATATTTCAATCTATTTCATTTACTGACATTGATGTTCAACAGCAAAATCATTCCCTTAATGGCTTGCATTTTTCCACACTGTCACTACATCAACACACAAAAGCATCCACACACCCATTTAATATTCTCATATACATCATTCTACGCAAAGATTTAGATAAAAATTGTCTCTGTGATTATCATTTTCATTGCCACAGTACTTTTAAACTCACATCCACATAGATCTCTGTAGTATTTTTCTAGTGAGCTTTCATACTTGCGATCTCACTTGATTTTCTCAACAATCATAAGAGTTATGGCGGGCATTATTATAACTGTCTTCATTTGTTCCAATGAGGAAAACGAGGCTTGAATGGATTTTCTTGCCCATATACACAAAATTAGTAAGACAAAGTCAGGGTGTTTTTTCCCTAGCTCTAGCATTTTATAATAAATACAAAAGAATGTCTCTCACACAGTTTACTCAGAAGTTTTGACCTAGGCTCTCCGACACAATGTTTTATTTAATTGATTTTCTAGGTTGTATTGGCCTGCTAGTGAACATGGTATCAATAGCCCTTTGGTAATAGAACCACTGCATGATGGGAACGAGACAGCCAAGACTCTGGAAAATTTTTTAACCATTAGAAAATGCGTGAGTAATTTATTTTCTCCATTGGAATTTAGTGATGGCATTAAGAAAACTCATTCCTGCAACCTAACAAGGAACATAAATGCTTTAATGTGGTCTGCTAAAACAGTCACACGGAGCAAAGCTGCCTCTTGAGTCACCAGAACTAGTAAGACCATTTAGTAGTAGAAGATGAAATTTACACAAGGCAGGCTAAAGAAAAGATCTAACTACTTCTTCATGACGAGCTCACAGTACTTCAGCCACATCTAAGAGAAAAAATCATAAAGTTCAAATCATATTAATTTCCAAGTCATTGACATTGCTAATGTATGAGAGGGTGATATGTTGACAACTTGAACTCTTGAGACCTCGAATAAACCAGAGTCTATTCATCCTACGAGTCATGAATTTGGGAAGTAGGGGGAAGGCTGCTTATGCAAATTT
Source organism: Muscardinus avellanarius (assembly GCF_963383645.1). Lineage (NCBI taxonomy): Eukaryota > Metazoa > Chordata > Mammalia > Rodentia > Gliridae > Muscardinus > Muscardinus avellanarius. The sequence continues at coordinate 68,734,624 of NC_137799.1, read as the reverse complement.
CTCTGAGTTTTAATTTCTTCAGGGAAAATGAGAAAGGAAGAGGTCAAAGCAACCCACAAATTTTCTAACTCAACATTTTATGACTACTAGAGTACTTATTAGCACCATCTACTTGAACTATTATCATTCAAACAAGAACGTATCATTTTAACAGAATTTTAAAATATAAATAATTATTCAGGAATTTGGCTATTTTGTGTAATTAATTTTAAACATTTACTAGTTTAAATTACTAATTTCCACACATAAGACAATACATTCATATAAATGCCTTTCTCAGCAAATGATGCAATGGATACTCAAGTTAATCTGTTTCCAATATCTCGACATTACAAAGAAACTGAAACAGGCTGGTCTTTTACTTGGTTAATTATTTTTTCTAATTTACATATAAATAAGTATTCCCCAGCTAGTCTATAAATCTCCTTGAAGACCAGTCTATAGATGCCTCTTTAACAACTTTATACCCAGTGATTGGTATGGTATGTCATTAGTTTAAGTATATGTTGAGCGAATTATTAAGAAATTGCTGGTGGAGGCAATTTATGAAACTCAACTGATATTATTTTTTTCTACAAAAGATTAAAGAGTGCTTTGCTGGACCAGAACTCTGCTTTGGAGGGAGAGTAAATAGAAAGAGCTAAACTGGGGTCAAAATAAGAAAATTGCATGGCTTCCTTCTTTTTTTTTTTTTTTTTTTTTTTTTTTTTCCGGTACTGGGGATGGAACCCAGGGGCATTCTACCTCCTAGCTATACCCCCCACCCATTTTTTTTTTAATTCTTTAATTTGAAACAGAATCTCACTGAGTTGCAAAGGGCCTCACTAAGTAGCTGAGGCTGGCCACAAACCAAGATCCTCCTGTCTTAGCCTCTCAAATGCTGGGATTATAAACGTGCACCACCACGGCTGGCTGGCTTCCTTCTTTGAAGTAAAATTTTGTAAAATCACTTCAAAGTTTGGAGATAACAAGGTACCAAGAGAAGAGCCAATTATCTTTATTTGGCCTACTTCTTACCTGTATGACCTTAAAACAATTACTTAACTCTCCAGCATGTTGGTTTTGTCCACTACCAAATGGGATAGCAGTCACAGGATAACCTCATAGAGTTGCTGATGAGGACCATATAGACAGACAGTGGATACAAAGTGTCTCGCTGATACTGTGACCTCAGTAATTGATGACTGTTGTTAGTAGTTTGAAATGATATTCCTAGAAAATCCAACCCACCAGTTTTAAAAACTAATCAATCAGAGGCACACAGCCATAAACAGAAGAAATCTTGTAAGGGTAAGAATTAGGAACCAGGTGTGGTGGCACACGCTTGTACTCCCAGCATTCAGGAGGCTGAGACAGGAGGATTGCAGTTGGAGGACAGCCTCAGCTACTACTTAGTGAAGCCCTTTGCAATTCACTGAGATCCTGTTTCAAAATAAAGAATAAAAAATAGGGCTGGGAGTATAGCTCAGAGGTAAAGTGTCCCTAGATTCCATCCCCAGTACCTCAAAAAAAAAAATTATGATCATCCTTGGAAGAAAAATAAAAGCAAGCAAGTAGGAAGTCAGGAGTGGAGAAGGTCTGCAGAAAGATGACACAGAGATGCTCTCCCTTGGCCTGTATTATGGATAGTAAGAAGGAAGCATGGGGTCTCCGTACTTTCTCTGCAGCAGCTGGCCACCTTACCAAGATTTTCTTTTCCTCCCTCTTTTGGGTGTTTTTCTCTGAAACAGCTAATTGTCCCTGATCCCAGAAAGTCAGAGCTGAATTTGTCAGATACCCAAATGAGGTTGTGGGTCATGTTATATTGCAAATTTTTAAAAAGGTGAATTAGGCCCATAAAATGATGGTCTTGAACAGAAAATTGGGTTGGGACCCTGAAGATACTAAAGCAGGGTGCACAGAGAGAGCAGCAAACCCAGGACTGCACTGCAACCTTTTTAATAGAGAGCCCTCTTCTAATGCTATGGAAAAATAAAGGACAGATGAGTCAAAAGGTTTGGGCACAAAGAATACTCATAATTTTGAGTATATGCTCTTTCGGTTCTATGTGATTTTCTTACTATTAACTGAAAGAATGACTTGGATACCTAAAGAAGCCATTAACTCTAAAAGCTAAGTACTGGTTAGCAGAGCACAAAGGAAGACTTGAAGAACCCTGGAATTTATAGGTTCTTGGCCTAAAGACGCACAGCAGACTTTCCCAGAACTTCTGTAAGATCAAAAGGTTCTATGAAGACAGAAATTGACAGGGATCATCCGTCACAGGATGAATCCAAAGCAAGGCGCCAGGTGAAAGAGAAATGAGCTCTTTTCAGGGAGGAAAGGCAAGGGAGATGCATGCTGATACAATTTAAAGAACAGCCTCCCTTCAATTGCTTCCTCATTTCCAGGGTCCGTCCATGGATCCCAGAAATGCAAAGAGAGAGTGACGTTTGAAGGCGTTTGCATCAAAATCTAGTTTGTTGGGATATGTACACGTTTGACTTAGAAAATCTTGTTGAGAATCAAGGTATCAGTTTTCCATCCCCAAGCCAGGAGAATTATTTCCCCCACCCTTTTGAAGAACAAAGGAGAAGTAGCCAGAATTATAAGGAGATCAAAGCCCTGTATTTCCAGGGAACCGAAATAAAGGAAAGCTCTTGAGAGATGAGAAAATTGTGGAGAGAATTTCAAGGTGGCAATAGGAAGAAAATAGGGAAATGGCTCTCTGGAGATTAATGATGAATTGAGTTTAACATGCTGTGTTTTCAATGCTGGTGGATGTCTAGGCACAAGGAACAGGGAGCATGGGAGAGGGTTCAGGCTGAGGCAGAGATAGAGAACCGTCTATGCATCTCGAAAAGGTGAAGCCCTGAGAGGATATGACGTCTCCATGCAATAACAAATTCACACATGCATCCCCAAGACCAAATTTCCACCAAAAATAAATCTCAAAAAAGGTCCTTGCAAATATATATTTTGTATATGTAAAATCATAGCCGTAATTAGTGAAATCTCATGTGCTAACTAAATGCCTGGCCTCATGAGATGACTGCTATAAATACAGGCTAGGGTGAGGAAAGAGGGGCAGCACTGGGTTACAGGTCCCTCTCCACAAAGTGTTTCTTAATCGCCTATGCCTGCATGCATGCATGTGCAAGCCCCCCGGGCATTCAGGTAAACACATCTTTGCTCTTAATAATCTGTGAATTCAATGATATGAAATGAAAAATGATCAAAATGACGATGCTCTCCGTCTCCATACAGCCCCAATTCAGAAATTGCTGGTGCCACCTATTGTTGGAAACGCAGAACTGAAGGGCCGGCGGATGAGCTGCCTTCCACCCAGGGAGAGAAACTCTGCTCTGCTTTCTTCCTGAATAGGAAATTTCAAAATCCATTCACCAGGAGAGCCCAAGAGAGTCCGGCCCTCTCTTAAGTAAGACAAAACATGTCCTGGCCATTAGAGGTTCCACAGAATTATTGGTGGAGTATTGAGAAGGGAGCTGTAAACTATAAGCTCCCAAGTAATTGGTGAGGTAATAAATGGTGTGTATTGACATACTGCGATTTATGAAAAAGAGGGAATATACACATACATGCATAGAAGAAGATCTCAGGAAGGAGATGCAAGAAGTCAGCACTGGCCATCTCTGCCCCCAAGGCCTGAAGGAATGGGCCAGAATTAGACTTGCTTTCACTGAACTTTTAATCTGTGTAAAATTTTACCATGCACATACATTATTTATTTATTTGGGTAGTGGGGACTGAACCTAGGGGCATTCTGCCTCTGAGCCATACCCCTATCCTTGTTTAATTTTTTATTTGGGAACAGGGTCGCGCAGAGTTCCTGAGGGCCTCCCTAAATTGCTGAGGCTGACCTGGAATCTGTGAGTCTCCTGTCTCAGCCTACCAAGTACTAAGAGTACCTGGCTTTATAATTTTTTTGTGTGTGGTGGTGGTACTAGGGTTCTTGGAAACCCTTCTACCTCTAGGCTACACTCCCAGACCTATTTTATATTTTTATTTGGAAACAGGGTCTCTTAAGCCAGAGAAGCTGGCTTCAAACACGCGTGATTCTCCTGTCTCCACCTCCCAAGCACGGGGATTACAAGCGTGCGCCACCACGTCCAGCCTATAAAATATTTTGAAGAATAATCTTAAATCAGCAATAATTTTGAGTATAATGGTCAATATTAAAAACTATAACACATGAGAAAAGAATGTCTATATTTCTAACCTTGGTTAGTTATCATGACCAAAGCAAACAAGCACAACCTAATGATTGATCAGGGGTATAATGGTGACTCTTAAAGTGAGTTGGAGTAGGGTGCAGTGGTACACTCCTGTAATTTTAATCCTCGGGAGGTGGGGACAGGAAGATCATAGGTTCCTGAGCAGTGCTGTTAACTTAAAGAGGTACTATTTCAAAATAAAAAGGACTGTGAGTTTAGCTCAGAGTTAGAATGCCCCTGAATTCAATTTCCAGTACCACATAAAAAATAGTAATAATAAAAATGAAATAAAGGAGGATCGAAGAGGCTTCTATAGTACAATGCTAAACTTGAGCCTAAAGTACATTTAAAAGTGCCCCGAAGAACAGCTTATCTTTAGTTGTTTAGATTTATTAAGATGTGAAAAAGATAAATATTTCCAGCTTTATTAAATTTTATTTTCTAAAAGCTTTGAAAGAAAGTTTTTTATTATAATATTATTTCTTATTTTAAAAAAATAAAGATGACCCTAACAATTCATAAAACTTTTTCAGCTATTTCATAACATACATGAAAGCTAAGTAGAAGTTTATACTTGAGTACACATAATCTCAAATGTCATATCTCCTGAAAATTGGTCATGAGAATTATTTCTGTAAACTTACTTATTTCTTAATATTATTCTCCCTAACTGGAGATAACACTGACATTTACACTGAAGGTGGAGCTTTGAAATTTATTCTGAGTATTGCCCAATCCAGGTAATACCGGGAAGAGAGTAAATCCCTTAATTTCTGTAGCAATTCTGCAAAGATAGGAAGAATAAAAGACAGACAGTGATACAACAGCACCTCAGTATTCCTGGGAAAAAGAGGAAAAATAAAAATGACCTAGGGCAGGTCAAGTTAAAGCTCAAAAACAGTTCCTCTGAAGCAAAAATCTATTTTATATTTAAAAGTTTTAATTAAAAAAGAGAAATAATCAGTGTCATCAGTCTCAAAGGCAAGATAAATCTTTACTGACCAGAGAAGAAAAAAATAAAGAAAGTGGAGCTAAGGGCAAATAAATAAATAAGTAAATAAATGCAAAACTCCCAAATCAGAAACAAGCACAGGCCACAGAGAACATAAATTATGAGTGATAGAAAAATCCCTAAGAGCCACATGCAGCCAAGGATACAGTTATCTTATTTTCCTAAAGCCAAGGACTGTGGCAGGGGTCCCCTGTACATATGGCAATTTTCATACATCTGTAGAAGTGGTATCAAATAATGAAGAACCTACCATGTGCAAACCCCAGTTTATCAGCAGCTGTGGTTCTAGGCAAGGAGAGGAGTTGAGTGAGGTTGTCTGCTCAATCCCTGAATCTGTGACAGTCCTCAAGTCATCCCAGCGCAGGGAAGCAGTCAACATCCTTATAACATCCAGTAATTGACTGAGCCTGGGGAACCAGGTAAAAGCAACTAACACCAAAAAATCAGTGGTGGAGGGAGAATGAAAGAAATATACATTCAAAATGAGCCCACAAACTAAAATTCCAAAACACATACAAGAATCTAATTGTAAGAAAGTCCAATCGATCATCAAGTTATGAATTCAGACCAAATGAAGTTAATTTCAGAGACGAGTCAGACAAAAAGTTTAAATATGTTTAGGATGTAATGAGTAAGAAATATCCATTATAAACAAATTTGTGAAAATATAAAGCAGAACAGGTAGATAAGAAAAGAAGTAAAATCTTAGAAATTAAAAATATAGTAACATACTATATACACTTGTAATCCCAGCATTCAGGAGGCTGAGACCGGAGGATGGCAGTTCGTGGACAGCAGAAGCTATTTAGTGAGGCTCTTTGCAACTCAGGGAGACCCTGTTTCAAAATAAAGAATAAAAAATAGGGCTGGGAGTGTAGCTCAGAGATTCCATCCTCTAGGTTCCCTATGTTCCATCCCCCAAACCACACATATACACACATACACACACACACACACACACACACACACACACACACACACACAGCATAGTAAAATTGAAGCAGGACATGGTGGCGCACACTTGTAATCACAGTACTTGGGAGGCTGAGACAGGAAGATTGCACAGGTTCAAAGCCAGGCTCAGCTACTTAGTGAGGCTCTCAGCAACTTAGTGAGACTCTGTTTCCAAATAAAATATAAAATAAGTCTGAGAATATAGCCCGGAGGTAGAAGGCCCCTGTTACCACAAAAAAGTATAGTAAATTAAAAATGCAGTGTGTTAAAATATATACTTGGACACATTCAAAAAGTATAGTGAATTAAGATAAACCAGGTGTGGTGGTAGTATATACCTGTAATCCCAGTATCTGGGAGACTGAGACAAGAAGAACGTGATTTGAGCCAACATCAGCAATTTAACAAGACCCTGTCTCGAAACAGAAAATAAAAAATAGGGCTGGGGGTATAGCTTGGTAGTAGAATGCTCCCTGGCTCCCTGGACTTAAAAAAAAAAAAAAAAAAAAGGAAAACACTAAAGAAATTTTATCTTATTTCACCTAAAAGGAAGCATAGTGGTGAAAAAATATTCTTTGAAATTAAGGTTCAACGAAGAAAATATGAAAATAGATTGACAGACTTTAATATAAATAAAACAATAAGACAATAAGTTCAAGAAAAATAATGGGGAGAATCACAAAAATGAAATACTTAAGAGATCTCCCAGAATTAGAGAAACAGGTTCTTAGATTGAAAACATGTTATGTCCACACCTAAATACATTGTGATGACACCAAAGGAAATTAAAATAAAGCAAAACTCCCAGAGGAACTACAATTAGTTAGCAAACTTAGGAAGAGCAAAGCCAAGCCAACAATAATAAAATACTGGAAGTTCAAAGGAAAATAGCTATCAATCAAAAATTATATGCGCAACTAAAGTATCAATCAGTCCTGAAGGCAAAATGAGGACATTTTCAGACACTCAAAGATCAATATCTCTACACTCCCAGATCCTCAAGGGACATACTATTAAAGAATGTATTTCAAGTGGGCCTAACGGAAGGCCTGGCACAAAGCTTGCAGGACCCCGTTCCCATTAAAGCCCTGCCTTCTGTTCCACAATAGGCAATTTGCACAAATAGGACTTTTTCCAGGTTACCAGGGAAAAAAATTCTTTAAAGCTTTGGACTTTTTATTTAAAAAAAGAGTTGTATAGAGGTATCTAACTCACTATTGTACAACTCAAAATATAATTCTAAAAAAAACAATGAAACAAAGGAGCCTACCTTCAACAGATTACTTCCTTTGTTTCCTGGTCTTACTCTGCCATTTACTTACTATGTGACTTTGACAGATAATTGCTCTAATTTTTATTGTTTTATTTAAAGCAAAGAAAATAGCCTGATGTGGTGGCACACACTTGTAATTCCAGTACTTGGAAGGCTAACACAGGAGGATCACAGGTTCGTGGCCTGCCTCAGCTACTTAATGAGGCCCTCTGCAACTAAGTAAGACCCTGTTTCAAAATCAAAAAAAATAAAAAATAGGGCTAGGGGTATATCTTGGAGGTAGAATGCCCCTGAATTCAATGCCCAGTATCACAATAAATAAATAAATAAATAAATAAATAAATAAACAAAATAATAATAATAGTTTCTAACTAGAAGTTTGAGGCTATTATATAAGAAATTTTCTAAACATTATACAAGGACTGAATCACAGGCAGACTGTTACAAAACAGTATTTATTGTTATTATCGATAGATGGTTCTGGTAGTAACCATATTAAAGATTAAGAAGTTAGAACTTGGGTGTATTCATTCGAGTCACCCCTCCATGCCAGTCTGGTATGGAGCTGTACCTATTTTCTGTATTTCTATCCTTTTAATAAACTTCTTTAAAAAAAAAAAAAGAAGTTAGAACTTAAAAAGGCATGTAAAATTAGGAAACTGCCCATGTTATTCTTGATTCTTTTCTTTTTTTCCTCCCAAAACTTCTATTTATAAGTCATGTTTAAACACTCAGCACTAAGATGTAAATAAGTGATAGGTTAAATTTACCCAGAGAACTTTGGCCATCCCAAAGAGGACACTGTTAATCCTAGAACACACTGAGTAGAATCATCATGGGGAAAAATATTTTTGTTTTTGTGCCAATACCTTTTCTACTCTGAAAGATCACCAACTATACCATTCCCAGGATCACCACTACTTCCACCTGACAGTGACTCCTCTATTAACAAGGAAGAAGAGCTCCACTGACCAATGATATAACCTTGGTGCCAATGATATCTGTGCCTAAGTGACATTTTATCTAAGAGAAAGAATTTGCCTGGCATGGTGGCGCGTGCTTGTAATCCCAGCGCTTGGGAGGCAGAGACAGGAGGATCACACAGGTTTGAAGGAGGAACCTCTGGGTTCCACCCCCAGTAACGAGAGAGAGAGAGAGAGAGAGAGAGAGAGAGAGAGAGAGAGAGAGAGAGAGAGAGAGAATTTCCACATTGTCTTCAATCCTTGAACATGGCAGGTGAAGTGATTCCCTAATGATCTTGGTTAACTCCTGCTTCTCTGATGACAACCTCCATTTTTAAAAAGCTATAATCAGCCACTGTCACAGTAGAAATCAGCCACTGTCACAGTAGAAAACCCCAACCTAGGCCCTATCCAGGCCCACTGGTACCCTGCGGGGCATGCTCTGGTACTATCCACAGCTTGCCAGTCCTAAGGAGTCCAGAATTGCCTTCAACTCCTTCAGCTCTGGCTCGGGGACACTGTTTAAGGGCAGCGGAATCTGCAGGACTCATGGGACGCTCCATAGGGCATTTCCAAAGACTGTAGCTCCAAAATGTGGTGTCAATGTTGCAGCCCAGCTACACAAATCCTCAAACTCCAGCTTCCAGCTGGAAGACATTTGACTGGAGTGACTCACGAGATCCTCACAGGAGTTTCCCATCTTGTCACTGGCATTACTACTTGAGAGTCATTACCCTGATGAAAACTCTTCCTTGAGATGCCTCAGCCTTTTTTTTTTTTTTCATTCTGTTTTTCACTGCACCCAAATCACTCACTGCAAACCACTTTGACCAGTGATTACTTGGAATATTAGTTCTTATAGGTCAATCCACCACCCCACTCCCCAGTCATTAGAAGTGAGAAGCCAAGCACAAGGGAATTCTAGATCTGACGAGATCCGCGGCTAACATTTTCTCCCTACCTTATCAACTTGGTCTTTCAGAATCTAGAAGCCTGATTTACAAAGCATCGTGCCAGAGACAGGCAGTGCAGTGCTGTGGGGCCAATGTGCTTCAGGAAATCCATTCGCTTGACCACCATATCCCAGCAATGTCACCTTCCACCTGACTTTTTATCCCCTCTGGATCCGCTTTTGTAAAGTCAAGAAAGAACAGAAGGTACCTCAGTGCGTGGCTTTGAGAATTAAATGAGACCGCGGAAGCAGCGACCCTCCACGAGGGCTCAGGACGTAGTGAAGGGCAATTGGTACTAAGCTGTTATACCAAGTTAATCCACTCTTTGTCTACTGGTAAGACAGTGCTTATGGGGCTTGCTCAAGGCAACTTCCCTACTTCAGAAGGGGTCTCTCTGGCTTTAGACCTTGCAGCCCCAGCTCTCCACTTCCTCCCCAAGACTGGGGAGTTGGAAGGATTCAGAAAGGTAGCACCATACAAGCCCCTGGCCTTAGCCCTACCTGCCTCAGTTAGGTAGAAGAGCTGGAGAGCGCTTCCTGAAGCGGGTGGACAGGAGGGCTCGCACAGGAAGGCTCACACTTGGGTCACTGTTCAGGACTCCAAATGGAACTTGTATCAGCTTCCAGTTTCTCACAACTTAAATCTCAGTCATCTGGCCACACTGGAATTTGGCTCGGTACAATTCTCGTGGTGACTCTATCCTTTCGGGAAGTGCCAAACAGAGCAGAAGAATGCTGTCACCACCACCACCCCCTCCACGCCTGCTGGCTCTAGCCTAGCGCCCTCCCCAATAGTCAACTCCTCCTTTCTGTGCTTCTTGGAACCTAGGTCCTCCACCAGTGTGAATGGGTGCAAGTGGGTGGGTGGGTGTGTAAAACATGCACACCATCCAGGGCACCCAAGTATTCCCAAAGCGAGAACAATCTTTCATCGTGGAAGGAAACCAAGATCATTATCATTTAATCACTTTGCTGTACTTAAACATCAATAAAAAACGAGGCTGTTGCGCTGGTGGCAACTGATTAAAGAGAACCCAAAGAAAAAAACAGAGGGCTGAGTGGAGCGCTCTCTGCAGAGCCCACCCCAGCATACTGATGAACTTCTTTTTTCAAATGTTGCCAATTGACAGAAACAACAATCTCCCCCAAAGAGCAAAATAACTATGTAAAAGAGATTTTGAGTGCGGCTCAAGCTGCTTACTGATTAACGCTTTTGCACACAACACGGTGCACAAACCTGCGTAGTTATTGTTCCCAGTAAAACAAGCCTTTGTTGACAACTGGAGACAAATGATTCTTGCTGACCAAGTTCACTGTCTCACACAGCTTAGGAGTTGGAGAGCTGCTCCCGGTCCACAGCCAGGAAAACTTGACATGGTTGTCAAAAATAAAGAGGAAGAAAGCTAGTTAGAAAAAAAAAGAAGGGAAAAAAAACTAGAAAAGAGAGGAACTCTTTTGTTTTGAAGGTGAGAAGGGGACTGGTGACCTCATGCACTAACCATGTTTGTGGTTTCTGTCAGTTTATCTCCTTCACTTATTAAAGTGGTGACTTTTTAAACGGTTCCTGCTCCAGGTTATCACATTAAACATTCCCACTTTTTTAAAGTATTCCCCTTTTCAGGAGAGTTGGGATGTGACAGGTTGAGTATTTGTTTTTATGTTTAAACCTGTTTTTTTGGTTTTCTTTCTTTCTTTCTTTCTTTCTTTCTTTCTTTTTTTTTCAGTACTGGAGATGGAACCCAGGGCATTCTACCTCTGAGTTCCACCTCAGCCCTATTATTTATTCTTTATTTTGAAACAGGGTCTCACCGAGTTGCAAAGGGCCCCACTAAGTAATAGCTGAGGCTGTCTGTGAACCACGATCCCCCCGTCTCAGCCTCCCAAATGCTGGGATTACAAGCGTGCGCCACCACACCCGGCTTCTAAACCTTTTTTTTTTTTTTTTGCTAGAGTATTTGCAAATATTAGCTGTGAGAGTGAATGGTAGATGCAAACCTCATTTTAAGAAAAGCTGGGTAGAAAAATATCTGAAACATTAGGTAAAATAGTCTAATTTCCATCATACAACCCAAGGAAAGCTTCATTTCAAGGTGACCATCAATAAGAAGTTTTCCTCAACATTTCACTTATTCACAAATAGTGTCGAACCCCCGCTGTGTAGAAGCCATACTTAGGTGGTGTCTCATCTAAAACAAGATTCAAGGCTAGGCGTGGTGGCGCACGCTGGTAATCCCAGCATTTGGGAGGCTGAGACAGGAGAAACGCGGTTAGTGGACAGCCTCAGCTACTACTTAGTGAGGCCCTTTGCAACTCAGTGAGACCCTGTTTCAAAATAAAGAATAAATGATAGGGCTGTGTAACTCAGTGAGGCCCTGTTTCAAAAATAAAGAATAAAGAGTAGGGCTGTGGGTATAGCTCAGAGTAGAATGCTCCTGGGTTCCATCCCCAATACCACACACAAAAAAAAAACAAGATTCAGCTGTTTAAATTTTCACTTATTCCCTGAGTGTTTAGGCCCTAAACCTATTATATAAGTCAGTGCAGAGTTGAGGGGGGGGGGGGGAATCCTTCCAATGAAGGCTATCTAAAGCTTCTAATTGGCAGTCAACATTTTTTTACATAGGAAACTCATTAAAATATTTTTTCAGTTATAAGATTCTCTTGGAAATGGTGCAGCATCACCTTGGGCAAGAATCATTTGCAGTGGCACTAAATGTAGGGCATGCTTCACCCTGTACAGCAGCAGCAGACCCCAGTGGTTACAGCTACTCTTCCTCCACCATGTGAAAACCAGAGAAATGTTTTACTGAGTAATTTAACTACAAGGGTAAAGAGACACCCTGATGACCATTCTCTTACTCAGTGTTTCAAAAATAATTTTAAGGAAACAATCCAAAATAAAGGGGAAGGTGCATTCATAGCAGATTCTTTGGAAAAACAATACCTCTGAAAAGCAAAAATACCTCTGAAACCTCCTAAAAATCCAACAGAAGGCATGACGAAGTACAGTCTCTAGAGGGAATATTATGTAGCTATAAAAATTATGACAACAAAAAGAATGAACGGCCATTCATAGCAACCTTACATCAGCTAGAATAAAATCAGACTACAGAAATAAATGAAGCCGCTGAAGATGTAGCTCAGTAGTCGTACATTTGCTTAGCATGCAGGAGCCCTGGGTTTGATCTCTGGCAGAAGGAAGGAAGGAAGGAAGGAAGGAAGGAAGGAAGGAAGGAAGGAAGGAAGGATGGATGGATTAGGTATATAATAGAACTACAAATATTTTTAAATAAATATGCAAATAAAATAGTAGTTTAAAGTAAAATAAGAAATTTCTACTTTAGGCTTAGAGTAATGAGCCCTGAAGCTTGGCTTAAAACTTACAAATGATATTGTTATCACTCAGAATTAATTACTTTCAAAACCATAAACTCAGCTATTTAATGTAGCACCTTCATTATCAAAATCTATTATCCTTTTTACCCCCGATTCTATACATTTATTTTTTTTAAATGTGGTTTATCCAACTATTGATTCTCATGGACCCTAGTAACCCTCCAATTAGTCAGATGTACCTTTTGTTTTGCAGCGTTTTGTTTTGGTTTATTTTCAGTTTCACATGAGATTAACTTTAAATTCAGAGTCTTAACTACTGACAGGTTCATTTCTCTTTTCCTGTTTTTTGAAACGCTGGAAACATTTTCTCTTTCAGTCCTCTGCTACTTCAGCACTTTACCGGTTTGATGTGATTTTAAATAGCTTTCCGTTCCTTGGATGGTGGAGTAGCCCGGCAGCTGCACAGGGACAGGCTGGCTCCTACATGTTCTCTTTACTCTACATTTGATGGGGGATTGTCTGGAACTGCCGCTCAGGATTTCTACCTAAGAATGTTCTACAAGAAAAATCTTCCCTGGGAATTTTCTGTTGCCACCCTGTCTTATTCCTTTCCCAGTGAGCACAGTGTGAGGGGTAAGGCTCCAGGACCCCTCCCTGGGAAAGGAACTGGGATTTCTCCTGTCTGCTTCTTAGGGAGTTGATTCCCCCAAAGTACTTTCTAAGCTTAGACTAAAACAATGTCACCAGAGGGGACAGAGGAGAACTCTGAGTTCACACCTGCGCTTAATCTTTCCGTGCCCCTAACCTCTGCCCAGAACAGAGACAGGAGAGGCAATTGTTACTTCAACAGGAAGTTGAGTATGAAGGTGAATAAACTCCCCTTGCTCTGAGAAAGAGAGCGCCCCGGAGAGAAGATATTCATCATCCCCAACAATCTAACATCCTTCCTGAAATCTACCCAGACCTACCAGTTCATGATTAAAAAAGAAAAGTGGGAAGAGGGCACCAAGTATAGTTTAAATGTATACCATTTATGGTCAATAAAAAAAATTTGTATTAAAAAATAAAAATATAAATAAATAAATAAATATAATCTAAAAAAAAAAAAGTAAGTGCCACATAAGGCCCCTATAAAGCCACCAAAGGAACCTTAACCCTTTCTGGAAAGCAGAGTAGCATTGCCACCAATGCCCTCTCAGTGCTTAATGACAAGACAGTGAACAACTTTCAGAACAAGCTTTCTTCCTCTGTCATTCCTCATGAGTCAGACACTGATCCACACTATTGTGTGCCAGCTTGACATCTTCCGGAGTTAGCTTTCTTTAATTAAACCCGAAACACCAATGCCCCAGAGCCTTCAGTGAGTCAGGCTTTCCCTGGGGGCAAGATCTTTGAAATGACCAGTGGAGAAACAGACTCTACTGTAACTACTGTGCTTATCACATGAGTTCTTTACTGGGAGGGAGCCAGTTCACAACAGATGACAGTCCCTTGTTTCTTCTCATCACGGCAGACCACAGCCAGCATCTTTTCCCCTGTGGTTGGGGAAGACGAGGTGTCCGTACTTCAGTATTTCCTATTCCTATGAGCAGATCCTGGTTATGGACAGCAGGCTTGGCGACATTCCTAGAGACTGGGAAGCAAATTCTAGCACTTTCTCACTCCTGAGATAATGTGTGGCAAAATCCTGGCAGACCAGTCACCGAGCTCTTGATATCTAAGCTAAGGATCCCTATGTTAACACTGTCTTTTCTTAAATCCACCATAATAGAAGGCCTGGCCTTCGGAGGTTGGAGGGGATTGGATAAGCGATACATCTTCTCCCTCCCTTTTTGGAGAAGCATTACTAAAATCATGATCTAAAGATTTCTTGTCTGTTTTCCATTACCCACTTTCCTTCCCCTTATTCGATTATATTTACAATATTAAAGAGGTTTCCATGTAAATATACCAACAGCTGAATAAAAGTACTTTGAGGCTATATCTACGTGCTATAGAACAAGAACTATGGCCAGTAAGTGTAGTCTGCCCCAGGAGATAGATCTCAGGAGTGTGGACAAATGACCCTTGTAATTTCCTAGCTCTCAGCTATTAGACCTTTACCAGAATAAAGGGTAATACAACCCTAATATTATATCTTTTCAACTACAATTGAGTGATAGATAAAATCATAATATGTAAATACTAGATACAGCATTTATCTTTCTCATAATTAACTCAACATCTAAAGCATAACATCAACTCTGTTTTCCTTAAGTTTTTCCTCAAAGAAAAACCCCAGCAATAACCATAAGTGAGATTATAAGATGCTACAACTCTCACTATATTAACAGATAGCCTTATCTCATCATCAATGTTTTAGTCTTAAATATGAAGATATGAAGAAAGCAAAAAAAAAGTTGGAAATTTTTAAAACATAGCTGGAATCCTAAAGAGAATAAAACAATTATCAAGTAACATAGCCCTGGTTATACAATTTCATTAACAGCAACATTGAAATAAAAAAAATGACATAGGAAGAAAAAAGAAAAGAATATGTATATATATGCATTATCTATGAATATGTATATATGCATTATCTGTGTGTATACATATTTTATATTTGTATACATATACATATTTTATAAGATGAAATAAAGTATAATCAATGTAAACATTTGATTGTAAGATGAGATAAAGTACCTTTTAATATTGTGATAGGTGTAGCATTTTATAAACTAGCTTACGATTATTGCTGGGGGTTTTCTTTGAGGGAAAACTTGGGGAAAAGATAGTTGCTTTAGATGAATAAGGAGGTTCTACAGATGAGCAAATAAGGCAACCTAACTGAGGGGATGAGAGGGGGAAAGAGGGAAGCGCTCTAAAGCACATGATGTACTAAAACAAACATATCAAAGTCAATTACTATGCCATGCACAGGAAGAAGGGAAGGGGAGGGAATGGGATGGGGACTGGGTTAAGGTCTAATTGGATGATGTGTGCAGGTATGTCTCCACCATTTTTTATCCCATTAAGTTGTATGACTACAATGCACCAATAAAAAATTTTTAAAAAGAAAATAAATTGCATGGCAAAAAAAAGCTTTGATATACTCTAATGATATAGCATTATAATACTTTAATAAAAGCCAATTACTTGTTGCAAACTAAAAAAAAGAGAGTTCCTGTTACTTCGTGTGTGTGTGTGTGTGTGTGTGTGTGTGTGTGTGTGTATGGTACTGAGGGTGGAACCCAGGGGCTTTACTACCTCCAGGATATATTTTATCCAGACCTATTTTATACTTTATTTGGAAACAAGGTCTCACTAAGTTGCTGAGAGCCTCACTCAGTAGCTGAGGCTATCCACCAACGGCGATCCTCTGGTCTCAGCCTACCAAATGCTGGGATTACAGGCATGCGCCACCACGCCCAGCTTCCTGTTACATTTTAGATTGTGAGTTAATTGTAATAAAGATAAAATATGCATCTACTACTCATGTATTATATTTTTATCTATCGCTCAACTGTAGTTGAAAAGATAAAGTTAAATGGTTTCAGAAATAATTCAGCATATATAAACAAGTTATGTGGTACTGGGGTTCCTGGAAACCCTTCTATCTCCAGGCTACACTCCCAGACCCATTTTTATACTTTTTTTTTTTTTTATTTGGAAACAGGGTCTCTTAAGCCAGTGCGGCGCCTTCAAACCTGAGCGATCCTCCTGAGCGATCCTCCTGTCTCCGCCACCCAAGAGCAGGGATTACAAGCGTGGGCCACCACACCCGGCTTGAAATCAGTCTTAACTAGTGGTTGGCTGTTGTCCTTTTCTTCCAAAACACTGATATCAAATTAACTTCTCTCCCTCAGACAATGCCCCTTTATCATGGTCTTGCCAGCATTTCCTTGACTGTCTTCGCACATTCTGAAACCTGAAGGTGTGCTGGTGTAAATAGGAAGGATCTCCAAGCCTGAGGAACAAGATTGTGTTTTCCAAAGCAATTCACCTGCAGCTCATCTTCTCCCTGACCCAGTATTTCTGTTTCATATCTTCAAATGCAAGAGAAAAGCTGCATTAATAGAGAATAGCTACACTATTTTAATATAAAAACATTACTGCTGTCCTGTTCCTAAGTAGTGGAATAATAAAACTGCACTATATTTATCTTCCGACTTTGGCTCTCTGGGCAATGAAAGGAGCTCACCAGGTACCCTGAAAACCAGTTTTCTGCTCTGGACAATTCCTGACACATCCTTGACCCTGTGGCAAAGTTTCCAACCTGGTCTGTTTCCAGAACGTGCTGTCTTTTAAGCACCCCCACCCACCCACACACACATAGTAACACAGGGCTGCTTTTCACCTTCTAATTCTAGGGCATCTCCAGGAAGTGGTAAAAATGTGTGCCAACCAATCTATAGAAAACCTGTTCAGGCTTGGCTATCATCCAAGAAATCCTATACCTGTTGCTCAACAAGGCTCTTTCTGAGGAACAATCCCCTTTATTCAGAGCCCTACAGGAATCCAGCTGCTCCCTCTGAGGTGAAATCACACACACAGTGGGATACCAAAGCCCCACACTCCACCAAACGCTGATTCCAGCCAGCTGTTGAGCATGACCTGCACATACCATGGAACCACCCTGTCTGATGGACATTGTCTAACAACAGGCTCCCATACCAGTGGGTTCCAGGACTCAGAGGCAACATATTCCCTGTCCTCACCTTGGGGCATTCTACACCTGTGCTTATCCAGCAGGGTGGCTATTAGCCATGTGTTGCTGATGGGCACTTAAACATGGCTAGTTCAAACAGAGTGCTGCTGGATACAGAAGACTTGGCACAAAAAATAAAATATCTTATTACTGACTTTTTTTTTTTTTTTGCAGTACTGAGGATGAGACCCGGGGACATTCTACCTCCAAGGTACACCACCACCCCCCAGCCCTATTTTCTATTCTTTATTTGAAGCAGGGTCTCGCTGAGTTGCAAAGGGGGCTCACTGAGTAACTGAGACTGGCCATGAGCCCAGATCCTCCTGTCTCAGCCACCCAAATGCTGGGATTGCAAGCGTGCACCACCACACACAGCTCATTGACTTTTTACATAAGATGACATATTAAGATAATAATTTAGAGTCAGGTATGGAGGCACACACCTATAATCCCAGTACTTAAGAGGCTGAAACAGGAGGATTGCAGGTTCAGGGACAGTTTCAGCAACTTAGTAAAAATTGGTGGGGGTTTTTGTCTTTTGGTTTTTTTTGTTTTTTTTTTTTTTTTTTTTGCAACAGGATCTCCGAGTTATCGAGTTGTGAAGGGCCTCGCTAACTAGCTGAGGCTATCTGCTGCAATCTTCTGGTCTCAGCCTCCCAAATTCTGGGATTAAAAGCATGTACCACCACACCCAGCAAGAAAATTTGTTTTAAAATAAAAAATAACAGTGGGGCTGGGGGGTGTAGCTCAGAGGTAGAATGCCCCTAGATTCAATGCCTATACCACAAAAAAATTTTAGATATATTACATAAAATATATCATTAATGTCTTTTTTGATGTGGCTACAAAAATTTTTAAATTATATATGCCATTTATATGTGTGGCTTTTAAGTCTACCAAATATTACTTCAGTAGGTAAAGTCATAAATATAGAAAAACCAGCTTTATTTCATGAGATGAGATTTCAGTGAATTACAGATATAATTAACCTTGGCAACAACATGCTACCACACTAGAGACTTCAAGGATTAGGTCTTAAAGGCCTTCCATCTCCACGAATCCTATTTTAAGAAACAACCCTAAGGAGACTGATACCTTCATCTAACTTAATAATCTCGGGGAGCTTAGCAAGCTGATATGAGGGTCCAGTTCTTAGTTAACCTATGACAGAGTACAGGAAGCAGGAACAGAAAGTAGCCAGAAAGGATCAGTCAGAATTGATTGAGGTAGCCAGACACGGTGACTGCTTGTAATCCCAGCACTTAGGAAGCTTAGACAGGAGGATCACACAGGTTCAAAGCCAGCCTCAGCTACTGAGTGAGGTTCCCAGCAACTTAGTGAGACCCTGTTTCCAAATAAAGTATAAAATAGGTCTGGGAGTACAGCTCAGAGGTAGAAAAGCCCCTGGGTTCCACCCCCAGTACCACACACACAAAAAAAAATGATTGAAGAAAAAGGTACAGAAAATGTTACTTGCCCTGAAGTCAGGTGATCCAGGAGACAGAACCTCAACACTTAGACTTTCAGGTTACACCAACAAGACTGCCTAAGGCAACATGACATGAGCAGATGTCTCCAGTTTTTATTTACCAAAGCTATGGCATATGTGTATGCATTTGTGTGTACACATTTTATTTACACATAAGTTCATGTGTATACATGCATGTGTATACAGGCACACATATACATTTACACATACCATACTAACACAGATATATACATTTAGCACTATTATTCTTCATAGTTAATTTGAAAACTGTGGAGGTAAATGGAGTTTTAGTTTCTCCTTTTTTTCTACTTAGTAGATTAGAATAAAGAGTATATAAAAATATTTACATCACGTTGAGATAATTCAGACTATACATTGGAAGTACAACTTCATAGACATTTTCAAATATGTGAAGGGTTATTCATAAGAGCCAAGACATTAGAGTGAATCCATAAGAGAAATTATAAATATCTCCCTGCGAGTTTCCTTAAAACAGGATAGCCTCTCATCTGCTGAGATGGATTAAGTGTGGTCCACATGGAAATCAAACCATTTAACATTAAGAAGTAAATAAAAATTCTCATTTAACCCACCTGTTATGGTAAGGCTGCTTCATGAGGTGTAACTTAGAAGGTTTTGAAGAGAGGGTCTATCTGACAGGACATTTTTTTGAGTCATGAGGAAATGGACTTCCTTCCCTTCCTGAGAATGGCTGGCCATTCCCTCCCTTCCTCTTCTCTTTCTCTCTCTCTCTCTCTCTCTCTCTCTCTCTCTCTCTCTCTCTCTCTCTCTCTCTCTCACACACACACACACACACACACACACACAAGCTAGAACTTCCCTTCCTGAATTGCACCCATTTTTTCAGTCCTTAAAAACATTCCACAAGGCCGGGCGTGGTGGTGCACACTTGTAATCCCCGCGCTTGGGAGGCGGAGACAGGAGGATCACGCAGGTTCGAAGCCAGCCATGCTGGCGTAAGAGACCCTGTTTCAAAAATATAAAAATAGGTCTGGGAGTGTAGCCCGGAGGAAGAAGGGCTTCCAGGAACCCCAGTACCACCAAAAAAAAAAAAAAAAAAACATTCCACAAGCCTCCCATAAATCCTCCTGGACCACCTAATCCCCCCACACCCTGGACTTCTTTAATAGTATGGGCTAATGTTCATTCAGTTGCTTGAATCTTTAAACCAACCAGGATTGCTGCTGTCTTGTGTGAAAGACAGGTGCCAGGACATGGTGAGTGCTCTTGCTATGTTTCTTTCTATGCCAATGTATTTTAGCTTCCACCAATGAAGCTGGGTATTTACCAAGGGCCACTGTGTTTGTTCCCAAACCCTTTTATGAAAGACATGATCATGATAATTGTATGCTGTTAGTATTTACATGATTTAATCAAATATTACATAAAGTGAGTGGAAAAAAAGGCAGGTGTCTTTACTACATAAACTACATTGAAGAGAGGTTTTCTTTAAAGGTGAAGTGCTTTTAAAAAGACTGTTGTAGCAGGGCATGGTGGCCCATGCTTGTAATCCTAGCATTCAGTGGGACAGCCTCAGCTACTTAATGAAGCCCTTTGCAACCCAGTGAGATCCTGTTTCAAAATAAAGAATAAAAAGTAAGGCTTGGGTGTAGCTGGGAGGTACAATGCCCCTGGGTTCTGTTCCCAGTACCAAAAAACAAAAACAAAAAACCCCAAAAACTACTGTTGCTAAATTAGATATGCCATAGAAATCTGTAAACGACGTTGGGAGGGATTTTAAAATCTAAAATGATTCTACATCCCAAATTGCCTCACATATATTTTGAAGTTCTCTTTCCACATTAAAGAAATCAATACTTTTAAGTTATATTAGAGTTGTAATGCAAGAGAGATGATTGAAGGGGACTCCAAAAGGAATACCCTCAATCAAAAAGAAAGACCTTGGTCCAACATCAAAAGACTGATAGATAAATATGCATTTAGATGTTTAAGTTGCTGTAACTTGTTAAAGGTATATATTTCAGCTTTATAACTTGCCATCTGAATACATTTTTTAAACAATCTAACAACTAGTTCAGATTATGTTGAAGGGATGCTACTGCTTGTAGGTAGATGGTCTTTAACCCTACCAAGATTTTTACCCCTCTTATAGAAGAGATTATTGTGGCCCATAGCCCTTCATCCCACATTTTCCACGAAGGATCAAGACTTTTACAAAAAGTTCCAGTCATAATTCACTTAAGGAATCAGAAGACTCACATTCCGGTGCTAACCCACCACTTGCCAGATTTTGACCTTGAGTAATTTTCAGGTTCTACACGTATAAAATAGGAACCATTAATTCAGCCTCACTAACTGCATGGTATATCTACAGAAAATAAGTCTGACAATATTATAAAGGTATTTTGAAAGTTCAAGGAGCCACATACATGTAGGATGTAATAGTGGATGCTAAATACCTGTTTCCTAAATGAAAGAACAAAGAGATGAGAAAGATGAAAAACAGCAACTCTCTAATACCATCCAATGACATTGATTAAAGGATGTTTCAAAAACCGATGTAATTTCTAAATGCAACCTATAGACATTATTGTTCTTTCCCTAAATGCTAAAATTGTCTTAAGACACCACTGAAATCACATCAGTTCTGTCCTTAACACTCTAGTGACTTCCTCTGCCAACACAGCAAAATGGTATTGGAGACTTCATAGCAGGGCTCTCCCCTAGCCCTACAACCCTGTCTCTCACCCTGTGACTTGTCACAAGTCACAAGAGACACCAGGTCCTTCTTGAGTACTTCCACAATGGTGCTTTTCCCTGCTGATACTCTGGCCTGGAATGGTCTCCTTTCAGAGATCCACCTCTGGACTGAAAAACTCAAAAGCTTCCATCTTCTCTATCCCAACACTTCCTCCAGGCTCCCATCATACATTTTTATTGTAACCCTAATTCTGCCTTATGTTATAGTTAAGATTGCGTTGCTTGTTAAATACCTCCAAGATAGAGACCATCACTTTCACCTCTAATACACCACCAAGCATATCAAAGTGCCCCTTACCGGCACAGGGCAGGCCTGAATGCAGAATTTCAACTATCCAAGTTGTTCAAGCTCACAGGTTTTATTCACTTTCATATCTTCTACTCCTTGCTCTGGCATTTATTTTTCCTTTTCTAGTTTGACTTAGCAAACTAAATAGAGAATAATCAGCGAAAAGTCATTCTTGGCTGAGTTTCCCCTATCTTCTAAGGAAAGAAACAGCCATTGTTAATAGGTCTCTTTTCACTTATGAGGCTAAAAAGTAATTACACTCCTTTTAACATACGTATTCCATTTAAATGGTTAATAATGCCTCTGCTGATGAGCATTTCAAGTGCTGCTGCACACAAACCAGTGTACATGAAGTCAGCCACTGCCTAGAGAAAGGCAAGGTCACAGGCTTCCAAGAACACAGACAGGAAGTGGGCTTCTCAGGACCTTGTTTAAGATGAAACATTTTCACAACTCCATAGGGAATCTTGATGACTACAATTTGCATGCGTTTTCTCTAAGTGCCACTTTTGGTTGTTTCAGGATCTTTAATTCCTTCAACTAAAATCTAATCGGCGAGCAACTGAGCAGTTGCTGATAAGACCCCACCCCACCCCGCCCACCACTACAGGGAATGCATTTTCCAGAAATCCAGACCGGAGGAGCCTCACTGATTGCTGCTGACTCGTGGCATCTACCTGAGATGAAATGTGTTAAGGTTAACGGTTAAGCTCATCCTCTTTTTCCTGTCATTTCCTAAGACAAAATGCATGTGGCCCATGATAGAACCTATTTGGAATTCTTAAACAAGTTGCTCTCAAGCTCTGTTCTCTTTTGTTTTTTTTTTTCTTTTTTTTTTCAGTACTGGGGATGGAACCCAGGGGCATTCTACCTACAAGCTACACCCCCAGTCTGATTTTTTTTTATTATTCTTTATTTTTGAAGCAGGGTCTCGATAAGTTACAAAGGGGCTCACTAAGTAGCTGAGGCTGGCCATGAACTTCGATCCTCCCGTCTCAGCCTCCTGAATGCTGGAATTACAAGCATATGCCACCACACACCAGGCTTCTGTGTTCCCTTTTGACTCTTGACATAGACTGCAAATTCCTCCACTGTCTTAAAAAACAGTGTCTGAGGAGAAGGCTTCTGTCATCTTCCCCAAGCATTTCATTGACCCCAACACCGGCACCCCACAAGGCAAAACCAGCTCTAGCCTGCATAAACCAGCTGTCATGTAGTGTGGTCTAAACATAAGAGTACAATTGTGAGAAGTACTTAGATTCCCTAATCCATATGTTTGAAGAAGTCTTTAAATCACCGTGAGTTTCAACCGCTGTGACTACCTTGTCTTCTATGACTCACCGTCCTTTGGTCTTCATGAGTTCAAAGAATACTAAAACACCATCAGGGTGGCCACTCCTGACATTAGCAAGTATCTCCAGCCTCCACAAAGTGTAAATCTCTCAAGGGCCTGGATTCCCTCAATCACTGTTTCCCTCTACTGATACTGTCATCAATCAAAACCAGCTATTTTAAGGGGACATATCCTTAAAGAACAGTTGTTCTAAAACAAAGAAGAAAAGATGAACTCACACAAAGAAAATAACCTCTTAAGATAAAAAAAAAAAAGCAGAGGAATAAAAAATATATTACCTACATGGTTAAAATTATAAATTTGATCATGGTATAAAATATATTAAAATATATAATTATAGTAACATGATATATAATATGTAAGAATGTATATAGATAAATAAATATTTACATACCCTCACACACATACTGTCTCATCAAATCAAAACTGCCTTTATATCCTGGGGGTTAAGATCCATGGATACTTCCAGCTGTTAATAATTTCTGCACCAGTACATCTCTATTAGAATCGGGGGCAAGAATAATTACTACTACCATTATATTTTAGCATTATTTGGGGAGACATAAACAACTCAATACGAAATAAAACAAGATTTAAATATTAAAGAATATTATTAGAACTATCATTCCTCATAGAATATGATAGTATACTGAGAAAATCCAGAATTACAAACTATAAAACTAATATAATTCAATGATAATTGACTAATACTATAATAATTATATCTAACATATAATTAATATGTTTAATAATTTGAATCTACTTACAAATAAAGTACTGGGCAACTCTAAAGTGATACTACTTTCACTCTCTTATTTTCTTTCTCTTTTATCCTAGCAACATTTCACATTCTTAAACACATGGTAATAATTCAACTTCTATACTCCTCCAATCCTATTTCTAAACAGTCTTTCAGACTAAATTATCACCCAGCAAACAATTTTGCTCTAGTAAATAGCACTGTACCCTTGTATTTACCATCCCCTCCCCACTTGTTTCCTAGATAACTCCTCCCCAAATATTCCAGGTACTTCTCTAATATTAATGAAGACCCCACCACTCAGTTCCTATCTCTTTTTAAAAAAACATAGCCGGGCGTGGTGGTGCACACTTGTAATCCCAGCATTCGGGAGGTGGAGACCTGAGGATCATGGTTCGTGGACAGGCTCAGCTACTTAGCAAGGCCCTTCACAAGTAAGTCAGTGAGACCCTGTTTCAAAAGATAAAAGACTAAAAAATAGGGCTGGGGGTATAGCTTGGAGGCAGAATGTCCCTGGGTTCCATTCCCCATACTGCAAAAAAATAAAAAATAAGAGCACAGATGAGCAACACATCAAGTATTCGGCAAGATCCAGAATTGAGACTACCAAGACCTTGGAGTCCATGAGCACTACTGTATTTACTCATTTTTAGGAGGAGCTAATCAATTGCAGAACCAACAGCAACCAATCCACCACTAGTGAAGTCAGTCACATGGAGAATTTAAAAGAGATCTCCCCATGAAAAATGCTAGAAGTTTTCCTCATCTAATTCAAACTTCTCATTTCATAGGGAAGGAAATAAATAGAAGTCAGGTGTGGGGGGGGGGCTAACATGGGAGAAATCGAGGTTGACCATATTCTCTTTATATGTACCTAGCTGTTGACAACTTATAACTCCCCACCACCTCATCCCTACCCCTTCATTCTCAAGGCCGACTCAGACCAAAGTTAAATGGAGGGTTTTCGGTTTATGCTCGTGATGGTGTTATGCAAGAGTAACCCAAAGAACACAAGATAATGCTTAACCAAGGCCAAGGAAGCGGGGCCTGCTCAAACTTGCCTCTATTCAGATGGGTGGGGGTGGGCAGCAACTCCCGTCACTGCCACCTGCAAACTAGGAATATATATTAGATTTGCTGGCTTTCGAGCTTTTTCTGAAATAAGATACCATTCTTTAATTTCAAGAATAAAGTCAATCTCGTTCTTTGCCATGTAAAGCAAGGTTTAAAAAAGGAGGAGAAAGTGCTTCCCAGATTTAAAGAATCTACTTGAGCTATTAACTGCCATTTTCTCCAGCAAGACTAGACTTTATTTGCTTGTCCTAGACTTCTAAGAGGTTGGGAAATTTAAGCATTAGAGGAGGAAATGGGCAGGGGGCGGGGAGGAAGGGAAGGAAGAGCGGTGACCTGTGGCCTTCTACTTGCTTCTGGCCAAGCCCCAGATCCCTCTCCTGACCAGCTAGCTGAAGAAGGTCATTAAAAGACCGATATTGAACTTTAAGGTGCTTCCCAAGCCCACCTTACTCACCAAGCACCTGCACCATTCATCATCTTTCTGGAAACATAAAGCCCAAGAAATACTTGTAGTTCATAATTGCCTGAAACCTCCCTTTATTTCCAAGTCTTACTACACAGAGATACCCTGCCCAGTACATAGTTGCCACTAGTACACGTGGCTACTGCGCAAGAAAAATGTGATGAATTCAAACTGACATGTGCCTCCAAAAATAACATTTTGTGTATGGCCCACATCCGTGCTCCTCACTGTATTCCACAGGTCAGAGCTACTATAGAGATAGAATACTCATACGCTCATAGAGCTGCTTTAGAGGCAATACTACTAGAACCACAGGTGTTGAAACCTAAGCACTGCATACACATCGATCTTTTGAAATTTTATGGCATTCTGGAAAATGAGAAACCGAGTCCTAATTAAATCAGTTCAAGGTAAAATTCATTCATGGGGATCATCTAAATCCTATCCACAAGTTTAAGAGCAAAGCTCTGAGGCTCCAGTTAGGTCTAGGTTAGCGTACCCAATTCACATAAAGCTCTTTTTTCCTCTGGGGATGCTTGGGAGTGAGCTGTGGAGTGTGGGGACTCTATCTGATGGAAGCAAGAAGAGACACAGGGATGGAGAAGGAGGGAAATACAGGGGAAAGAAAGAAGGAAGGGGTAGCTTGAGATAGAAAGGGAACAGAATAGGGTGGCACAAGTGTGGAAGGAAAGATGGAGGAAGAAAAAGACAGGGTAGGAAAGAACAGCTCTATGGTGGGACACACACACACACACACACACACACACACACACACACACACACAATTCTCACTGCTAAGAGTAATCCTAAAGACTAAAACTGAGGACAGTATCAGGTATAAAGTGACAACTGCCACGGCAAGAAAATTCAGGAGGGTCATTTAGAAAGAAAGGCACAACTAGAGGCTGTAGCTGGAGCCAGCGAGGCCGAGATAGGAGCTAGCCTAAAGACAAGGCTGGTGCTGGGGTCCCCGAAGCTGGGATTGGAGCCTGCCAGGAAACAAAGCCAGTACTGGAGCCAGCGAGGCTGGGATCAGAGTCTACCAGGTGGCCAGGCTGGTGCTGGGCCTTCAAAGAGTAGGGCTGGAACTTGCAAAGCAGCATACACAAAGAAATATCACAGAAAATTTAAAAAATTGGATGTTCTTCCTAATATGCAAAACTAGGAAGAAATGGGCAATAGGAGAGAATCTAATGGAAGAAGGGGCCCTATGGAGGAGCAATTAAGGTGACCAATCAGAGGGGATGGGATGGGGGAAGATGGAATCTCTTTAAGGCACATGATATATGTAAATAAATATATCAATGTTAAACACTAAATCAAGCATGGGATTGAGGGAGGGGGAAGGAGGGGGATGGGGATTGGATAAAGGTTGATTGGACGATGTGTACTTGGATATCCTAACAAATCTTGTATTCCATTGTGATGTTTGACTACAATGCACCAATAAAAATATATTTTAAAAAATAAATAAAATAATAAAATGAGGAGAAAAAAGAAAGAAAGGCACAAAAGTGAAGGTAAAGGAGACTCTCGAGGCTCTCAGAGCCCTCAGAATATGAGCAAATGGATGAAGCCACAATGTGTAACACACTCACTTCTCTGCCTGGATGTATCACTCTAGTGTTCTGACTTTAATTCCTTTGGAAGATACTCCCGAATGCAGAGCTGGATCACGTAATGGTTCTATTCCCAGTCTTGTGAGGAGCATCCAGACTAATCCAAAGTGTCTGTACTAGTGTGCAATCCCACCAAGTGTGTAAGAGTTCTTATCTCCATACATCCTCACCAGTATTTATTACTGTTTGTATTCTTGACAACTGCCATTCTAACTGGAGTTAATATGGAATCTCAGTGTAGTTTTGATGTGCATTTCCCTGATTGCTAATGAAACTGAATATTTTTCATATATATATATATATATATATATACATACATAAACATATATATATGTATATATGTGAAAAAAATATATATGAAAAATATATATATGAAATATATATATATATTGGCCAGTCTTTCTTCTTTTATTCAGTTCAATTGCTCATGATTGTGTGTGGGGGGGGTGGCACTGGGGAAGAAACCCAGAGGCCTTCTACCTCTGAGCTACACTCCCAGACCTATTTTATATTTTATTTGGAAACAGGGTCTCACTAAGTTGCTGAGAGCCTCACTAAGTAGCTGAGGCTTGCTTCGAACCTGTGCGATCCTCCTGTCTCAGCCTCTCAACCACAGGGATTACAAGTGTGCACCACCATGCCTGGCTCAATTGCCCATGATTTGATAAGGGTTTTTTGTTTGTTTTATTTTGTTAAGTTAGTCTCCAAAAGTGAAGAGTCATATGGAAGGGGATTTGAGAAGGGAGGTGGGGAGAAGAAAAAAAAGACTTGATTAAGGAAACAATTCAAAAAATTATCTCTTCATATATGAAATTATCAATACCAATCTCAATAATATGTACAGGGAAGGGGGAAAAGCAAGATAGGATCTGGAAGAAAACACACCAAGCACTCTGGCCGTGTATGTTTCAATCATTCTTAACCTGATGATGAGGTGCAATTATATGTGCCAATAAAAGTATATTTTTAAAAATGAATGGTTAGGGAGAGCTTCAGTCTAACCCCCAAAGTCTCCTTAACCATACATCTGTACTACATGACTTAAAGGAGTTCTGTTCTAGGACACCTGGTGCAGTGCTGCAGAGGGAAGAAAAAGGAAAAGGAGACAGAAAGCTCTAAAACTCTGTCCTGAATGGCAGGTAACTCTAAGCCATCTGTGAGTCCAACCTGCTGGCAATGTGTGACACAGAACACTCATTTGAGAGAAGCCACATCACTCTTTGATAGGTGTTATTTTTGTGAATTCACCTAGTCACTTGCAAGAAAAAGTGCTGAGTAGCCTGGACTTAGGAGAGAGTGGGGCAGCCAAAGGGTCACGGGAGAGGCAGCAGGATGGCCCCCTCCCCTCCCTTTTCTTCTTCCTAGATGCCTAAGATGCTCAGAAGCCTGACAACTTTTATGGTTCATGACATTGTCGTCTATGTAATTTTTTCATGGCACCTCTAGGTCAACAGAAATATGTTAAATGGGAAGATCCAAAAACTTCCTAAGAATGTATGTCCTAGCAACTTAGTAGCTACTAAAAAAACAAACTGTTATGAAAGTGACACTTCTAATTCATTATTAAATAACCACAATTTTAAACTGGGTGTGTATGGTGCTGGACACTACATAGCTTCTCTGACTTGGAGAATAGATTAGACTCTGCCTCCTGATTTCTGGCTTCACACTGATTTTTACATGGTAATGGCTTTTTATCACAGCAAATTCCAAAAGCCCAGCTTTGCAAAGATATGACAAGATCGAAAGGAATGTAGTGATCTAATACTGAAACTATGAGCTACCTTAAGCCAATAGTTTACATGGTAGCTGACAGATGCTGATTATTTCCATGTTTGCCTCAAAAAAAAAAAATTAAAATATCCCACAGCTTCCCTGTGAATTCACTGCTGCACCCCCGGATGCCTCAAAGAATCATTTGGGAAACTGTAAGTTGACTCTTCCTAATGCAAGTAGTTAAAAGTATCTTTGTTGGTTTACATATGACAACAGGAGAGAGAGAGAGAAAGAGAAGGGGGGGAGGGAGAGAGAGAGAAAGGGAGGGAGGGAGAGGGAGAGAGGGAGAGAGGGAGAGGGAGAGAAGGAGAGAGGGAGAGAGGGAGAGGGAGAGAGGGAGAGAGAGAGAGAGAGAGGGAGAGGGAGAGAGGGAAAGGGAGTGGGAGAGGGCGTGAGCTGGTGACCTTGACTATAAAGGCCCTGGACTTGACCACTGAAGTACAACCTCAGACCTACCCTACTAAGTCTTCTTCCACCTTCAACTCACAGCAGCCTTTCAGTGAGTGATAAACTATCTAGATGGCTGACAGAGACACTGAAAACTCTGAGACAGGAAGGAAAAGGGTGTGGTGTTAAAAGATTAGGTCACTTTTTTTTTAACTACTTCATGCGATGGTATAAAGTCGGATGGTATTTAGAACTAAATTTTGGGTTATTTCATTTTCATTAATTGACATGTGAATGAATTGTTGAATTCATCACAGGTCGCTAACTGAGAAAGAAGATGCCATGTGTACATTTTATTCATTATCATGTGATTTTTGTCTCTTGTAATACTAAAAAATAAAATCTAAGAGAAGCAAAGATTACAGGGAAACCAAAAAGAAAAAAGAAATTTGAGCTTGTAAAGACATTCATCCATTCATTCTACAGATATTAACTCTCTCTCTCATATTCTAAACACTGTGTATGTTGCAGGGGACATGGTAGATAGGCCAGAGACAAAATGACCTTTGTCCTGTTTCCAAGGGTAACAGCGACCTTCCTTTTCCTCAGTTCAATAGAGAATTTTCTGGCTTCATTTAATCTGACCTCTTAGCAAAGTCTAACCTTCCTTTTTTTTTTTTTTTTTTTTTTTTATACTGGGGGTGGAACCCAGGAGCATTATATCTCCAAGCTGTACCACCATACTTTTTATTTATTATTTTATATTTTGGGTCTCACTAAGTTGCAGGGGGCCTCACTAAGTGGCTGAGGCTGGCTACAAACTTGTGATCGATCCTCCTGTCTCAGCCTCCCAAATGCTGGGATTACAAGTGTGTGCCACCACACCCAGTTCTAACCTTCCATCTTGAATTGTTCTGTTCAACTGGCTTCCAAGACACTACCCTAGTTTACTCTAACCTCATTGGTTCCATCTCTTTGTTTCTTCTCCATCCCATTCTTTAATATTAATTCCCTATGGTTTATTTATTTATTTATTTATTTATTTGTGGTACTGGGGTTACAGTTTCTGGAAACCCTTCTACCTCTTTATTTGGAAACAGGGTCTCTTAAGCCAGCAAGACTAGCTTCAAACCTGTGTGATCCTCCTGTCTCCACCTCCCAAGCGCGGGAATTACAAGCGTGTGCCACCACGCCCAGCCATATGGTTCAGTTCTTGACCAATTTCTCCATCTTCTTCACTCTGTCCTCGGGTGATCCCCTGTGGTCCCATGACATCAAGTATCATCTCTATGTTATTAATCCTGTATTTCTATTTCTAGCTCCCACTTCACTCCAGAGCTCCAAATGTGCATATCCAACTACGTACTCAGTTTTGCACCTGAAAGGCTAACAGGTTTCCCAAATATAATATGTTTAAACCAGACACCTGATCTCCTACCCCCAACTACAGACTGCTCCATCTTAGGAAATGGTACTACATGTCCATGCTCAGGATAAAAAAAAAAAAAAATCTTCCTTGATTCTTCTGGTTTTTATTGCCCCAAAACCAATCTTCAGAAGCCCTGTTGGATTCACTATTCCAAATCTAAAACTTCTATACCCCAGTCCAAACTACTGTCTCTCTCACCAGGGGCACTGCAATAACCTCACTGGTTTTCTTGTTTCAACTCTTATCCTGCCATCCAGTTTATTTTCAACCTAGAAACTGAGTGTCTTCTTTAAAACATAGGTTAGGTTATATAGACCCTATACTTAATACCCGTCAACGACCCTTCCATTACACTCACAATCTCTGACTCCTCTTTTCTGTCTATAAGGACCCAAGTGATCTGGCTGTACCGGAATCAAATCAAGACCTACGAGCCCACTTCTCTCTCTTCTAGGAGCACTCTTCTTTAAGTCTTCAGATCTCTCTCTCTTCATTTGAATCACAGAAGCCTGTCCTCTACCTCATTCCTAAAACATTCTTTCCAACCCTCTGAACTCCCCTTTCTTGTTTTCTTTCTCCCACAACCCTTATTGCCCAGTGGCGTGATGTTTTCTCACACATTTACTCACTGACTGATACACCCCTTATAACATCAGGTAAGTGCAGTTACTTTGCATTGTTCACATGAGCACATAGTATGTTTCCAAATAATTGGAGAAAACATCAATCTTCTGCCCTTAGAGTTTATATCTGATAAAAGAGGAGAAGGAAAACACCTGAGTTCAAAATAGCCAATTATCTGATTCAAAGTCTGCTGTTTATTGTGCAAATCTCACGACATGCAACTTAACATACTGGCATTTCTTATGTACCAGGCCTTATGCTGAAATTCTAGACATGAATTGTCTATTTAAATTTTTAAGTTTCTAGTACAAATATTATCCCTTGGAAAGGGTAAATCACTTGCTTAAGGTCTCAAAGCTGATGAGGGGTAGAGTTAAGATTGAATCTCAGACCGATCACACTCCTGGTCCACATCCTTATGTCCCTTTCTGGAAGATGGCATGATTAAGCTAGAATGACCTCTAAGGCTTCAGTTCTACTTCCTAAAACAGGAGTGAGGGTGAATATTGTCACTTGTGTTGTCTAAAATTTCACCTATATATTAACTCACAATAACTCTTTGTGTGTGCGTGCGTGTGTGTGTGTGTGTGTGTGTGTGAGAGAGAGAGAGAGAGAGAGAGAGAGAGACAGACAGACAGACAGACAGACAGACAGACACCAGGGAATGAACCCAGGGCAATCTACCTCTGAGCTATACCCCCAGCCCTATTTTTTATCCTTTACTTTGAAACAGGGTCTCACTGAGTTGTGGAGGGGATCACTATGTATCTGAAGCCGGCTGCGAACCTGAGATCCTCCTGTCTCAGCCTCACAAGCACTGGGATTACAAAAGCGTGTGCCACCATGCCCGGGACAATAACTCTTTTATCCAAACACAGCTCAGTAAAAACTACAAGACTACTAGCCACAGAAGAAAACATCCACAAAGCAACCTCGTGCCATGCTTGACTGGCAAGACATCAAATGAAATGATCATCATGTCACTTCATCACCCATATTACCCCATTATTACTTCTCCCCAATAAAGATTATATTTAAACCAGACCTATGAGAGATGACAAGTTTACAACCTGCAGTCACCTAAATCAGAGTACCTTAATAAAATGCATTTACCCTGTTTCTTCATCTGGCACCAAGAAAATCAGCTACCTGGACTTGTGCAGAAAGGACCAAAACAACCCTTTGTCTCAAACTTCCAGCACTGATTGTGCAGGATGGATGTGCCTCAGATGAACCCCTCCCAAGGTCTGACCCAGCTCTAAGATAATTTTGATGACCCTCCAAGCTCAATTCAAAACTACCTCAAAACCTAAGAATAAGCCCCACAAGGTCAGAGACAGGGAAGTAATTTTGGTTCTTTCTTCTAATAACAAATTAAGAACAAACCATGTATGAGCCCTATCAAGGTACCAGTGAACGTATTGCCCACACCATCTAGCCTTCATTTTACACACACACACACACACACACACACACACACACACACACACACACACACCTTATCAACCTCATGGTTCTTGATTGTGCTATGAAAGTAACTGAAAAATGCAATTAATACTGAAAAATGTCCCAATATAATTCAAGATTACCAAGAATTATTTAGAAAACAAACAGAATCTGCATTCAATTTTAGTACTGAGCAGGAGCCAAACCCATTCTGTTGTTCTAAATTTACCATAAACAATATCAATTATGACACTAGCAACTCTCAACACCTAATTTCAAATCCATTTGGACTCTAAATAAACCCATAAATTTTATAAAACTGCTGATAAAGTGCTACATTCTGCAATACGATCCATTTATGCAAAGACTTTGAGGATTCAAATTCGTTCATAAAAATCAAGGTGTTAGGCCAGGCGTGGTGGCGCACGCTTGTAATCCCCGCGCTTGGGAGGCAGAGACAGGAGGATCGCGCAGGTTCGAAGCCAGCCGCGCGCGCTGGCTTAGGAGACCCTGTTTCCAAATATAAAATGTAAAAAGAGGTCTGGGAGTGTAGCCCGGAGGTAGAAGGGCTTCCAGGAACCCCAGTACCACCAAAAAAAAAAAAAAAAAAAAAAAAATCAAGGTGTTAGAAAATGTGGGAGTGAGGAGAACAGAAAAAGGAGACTGCTTGAGGGTATACGGGAATTTCACCACCTGAAGAATAGAGAAACACACACACACACACACACACACACACACACACACACACACACATTCCCACCTTAACCTCATCATAGGTTCTTTCAGCCAACACAACCTGAGAGCATTTTTGCAGGACTCTTCTAATTCCTATACCTTTTGTGGTCTCTGGAGTGGGTCTCCAGTCTTTAGACCAAAGATTAGTCTATAGTCAGTTCATCCATCCATTAGGTAGAAGAGTACAGAGCCCCCAGGAGCAAGTGAAACCAGCAGAAAGTGCCGTCCTCTCTTGGCTAAATCCCCAGAAACAAGATGACTTCTAAGCAGTGCCACTTCTTGGCAAGATTAATTTCTGGTTGGAGAAAAAATGGAAATTCAGCAAAAAATGAAAAATAAAATAACAGCCAGTCCCACAGTGTCCAAATATCTGAATAAAGCAAGTCTTTGATCCCTTTATCCCTGACAGCCCCTAGCTACTTAGCTGTTGAGAGGACGACCCCTACCAAGTCTATATCAGCACACATTAGGAAATTGACTGCTAATTCATCTGGCAAGGTGGGCTTCGTCTCTAGCTCCCAGGTCCTGCAGGGTGGCCATCTATCTCACAAATCCCAAGTAAATGACAGCTAGGAAGAATCTCTCAAGTTCTTTCATTCAAAGCCTAGGTTGCTAATGTTACTCTCGTAAATCTCAAAGAAAGTTACTGCAAGACCTAGGTTTTGAAGCTCATTCTCCTACTCACCGAGCTAGCATTCTTATTTTTTATATCACTGCTGAAGAAATGAATGGACTTGCTATTATCCATTGATATATACATGTGTACACACACACACACACACACACACACACACACACACACATCAGTATCTGCATTTAAATACTGTAGTGTCAACTGACTAGCTCATATCCCCACTCTGCCACTTACTAGTTGTGTGTAACCTTAGGCAAGTTACTCGACTCTAACTCAGTTTCCTCGTCTATAAAATGGGAGCAACAATAATAATAATGACAATTAGCATAATGATACCCACCTCACTGGATTGGGGCAGCTTAAATGGGATACGATTCATGCTAATAACTGAAAAAGCACAAGATTTCAAGCACTTACAGTAACATCTACCATACTGCAAGTGTTATATATTACTTATTATTATTATGCTTTCAAATCTGATTAAAAGTATAAAGAAATCATCCAAAGGAGGTCTCACTTTGTTTATTTCTCTGGGTCTGTTCAGATACTTCAACTATACAAGCTTCACTAGATACAGAGCATTGTGAGAGCGCCGAATCCTAACCACTAGACCACCAGGGGCAAAGCATTTTGAAAAGAACTCAACAGTCTGGGTTACTGTACTTTGCTCAGACCCAACTAGTCCTATTATTCTAGGCAATTTAAGATACAGAATAAAAGGAGGGCAAGGTCCTACTAGCCACTGATATACCTCTGACCTCTGTTTTGACAATCACTGTGGGTTTGACAACTGTACAGAGTACTTCAGGATATGTAGCAACGCTTCTTACAAAGTAGGAGCCCATAAGTGTTGGTTTGATTCTGGAAAAGTTGCTGGAAGAACCATTCATCTCAGATCCCCAAGGTACTGGTTACGTCTCAGCTCCAAGACCATCAGTTCTGGTAAAGTCCATCTTCATCCCTTTGATCCTCCAGCCCTGCAGGATCCTGCAGTCTGTCTCTAAATTAGCCACAGAGCTGTCTTTTTCACCTTGACAGTCCTTTATAACCTGTTTAACAAATTTCTGGTATTAAATTTTCTATCTTAAAATAACTACAGTGGCTTCTACCTCCCCACAAGAATCCTGCTTGATACACCCCTGGATGGGCTTTCTCCCACTCCACACACAACATAAAATCATCCTTTATCATTAAAATCAACAGAGAAAGCAACTCAGAACCTTCACCTGAGACATGCAAACCTTCATACAGAAACACTCAAGGGAGCTCTTCTAAAAGTCTACCTTCCATTCTTCCCCCTGAGCTGTAAGATCTTCTGCCCTCAGCCAGCTGCCAACATCAATGACAGATGCACTCCACACTGCCCAAACGCACTCTGTGTCATCTACACGTATTGCAGGACAGGGACAGTCTCTTCAGTCTTGATCTGAGTTTAGAATCTAAGTTTAATTTCATGATTCTTACTCATTATTATTTTTTTTTTTTTTTTTTTTTTGCAGAACTGGGGATGGAACCCAGGGGCATTCTATCTCCGAGCTACACCCCCAGCCCTGTTTTTTATTCTTTATTTTGAAACAGGGTGTCACTGAGTTGATCCTCCTGCCTCAGCCTCCCAAATGCTGGGATTACTAGCATGTGCCACCATACCCGGCTCTTATTCATTAATTTAACTTCATGTTTCTTATTCATACTAGAGTATCTATGTAAATAAGGGAAAGAATGATTGTTACTTTTATAGAAAATTACAAAAGATATCTATGTAAATAAGGGAAAGAATGATTGTTATTTTTATAGAAAATTACAAAATATTGTCCACCACTTACCATAAATCATATCACTGAAAGCAAAACAACTGTATATCTAACCCAACAACACAACCTACTGAATCAACTGAATTTTAAGTAACTCCACTGTTAGGTGAAAGATTATCCTACTGTTCCATTATGTCTTCTAGTATAGTCATATTAGAGCATTTTCATATTTAAGTCCAGACATTTTATTATAAATGGTATTTTCTTTTATAGTTCCCTTGTATTTGTTAGGAAATTACATAGATTTTTTAATTATGAGTAAAAATTAAATAAGACTATTAATATTGACTGATAATAAAAGAGAGGGTTTTTTTTTTTAAAGAGGGAGGCTGTGAAACACATGTTTAGATGGGAAGAGCGGAGCCAGAGTACCTGGTAGAACACACCACTGGGGGGCTGTGTGAGGCCTGGCAAGGAGCCACAGCAGGGGCCTGATGATGCTTAACAGTTGTGTTTAACCCTTTTTTTTTCCCTAGGCAAAAACGCTACCCTCGTGTTCTTCATGGCTTATGGGATTTAAATGCATAGGAGCAGGACACTAGAGTGAGTCAGACCCACATTAAACTTCGGCTCTGCCTCTTACCAGCCAAGTGAATGAACTTGAACAAGTAATTTCACTTTCCTTAACATCAGTTGCCACACATTTCAAAACCAGAGGTAATAAAAAGGACCTTACCAGCTGGTTGCTGAACTGAAAACCTATCCGCATGGCATACAGTAGGCCCTCAGAAGAAGTAAATCCATGCTTTCTTGCTCCCAGTTTTTGCCTAATTTTCTAGTGCGCCTTAAAAGAGGCTGGGCGTGGTGGTGCACACTTGTAATCCCAGCATTCAGGAGGCTGAGACAGGAGGATCGCAGTTTGCAGACAGCCTCAGCTACTTAGTGAGGCCCTCCGCAACTCAGTGAGACCCTGTTTCAAAATAAAGAAGAAAAATAGGGCTGGGGGTGTAGCTCGAAGGTAGAATGCCCCGGGTTCCATCCTCAGTACTGCAGAAAAAAAAAAGGGGGAAATCGAGATAATAATTGCACTAGTTATCTATTGCTACACAGCAAATTACCACAAGGATAGTGGCTTAAATATATATCTGCTCTGTGATCAGGAATCAGCTTGACCAGGAATCCTCTGCTTTCAAGTCTCCAATAGGCAGCAATCAAAGTGATCTGGAGCCAGACCTCATCTGAAGGCTCAAAGGCAGAAGCACCTGCTTCCAAGCTCACAGAGTGGTTGGCAGAGTTCGGTTTCTGGGAGGTTGCTGGACTGAGGCCAGTTTTCCTCTCTGCCTGTTGACCTGAAGTCAGCCTCAGCTGTTTACCACAGGGGCCCTTCCAATATGGCAGCTTGGTTTCCAACGTAGCCGCTATACAAACTGGGAGGACGATGGAGTCTGACCACAGATGGAAGGCAAATCTTTTATAACCTAATGAATTAACTCTTGGCCTATCTTTGAGCTGGGATGTTTGTCTTCCCTTGTCTTTGAACTCAGACTTCAGTGACACCCAGGGCTCTCTCGGGTCTCCAGCTTGCCAGCTGCAGCTCATGGGACTTCTTGGCCTCTGTAAGAACATGAGCCAATTCTTCATAACCTCTCCCTTCCCTCCCGCTTCTCCTCCCTCTCCTCTCTCATTGATTCTGTTTTTTATGGAGAAGGATGACTAATACAAAAGTAAATTGCAGGGGAAAGAATGAGTGTGTGTAAAAGAGAAGCAAAGATAAAAGATCAGTGTCTAGGGAGGTGCATGTGCTTAAAGCCCCTCAAAAGATCTGGTTGACCATCCACCTCCTGAGTGCCATGAAGCACCCCTTGTGCACAAGTTAGTTAGCACGGTGGGTCTCAGACATTCAATCAAAGAGAGTCCTGAGCTGGGCACTTGGGAAGCCATTGCAGTGCAGGGGAAATCACCAGTCTCCTGCTCAGCACTACATCCTTTCACCAGGAACAAGACTCTGACTCACCCTGACCGTAAGCAGTAAAGCAGTAAGAAACAGGCTATGGGGGTCACAGCAAGCCTGGATTCAGTTCCCCGCATTGCCACGCACTAGTCATGTGACATTGCTAAATTATGTCACCTCGTCAAGCACTGGGTGTCTTAATCTAATGACACATGGATTTCTATGAGAGGCCTTGCGAGTCTGTGCCCCAGCTATGTGGCTGAGCAGATCTCTTCAGTGCACCAGCCATCCCAGAGTGAGGGCTCAAATTGGCCCTTTCTCTACCTTTCCTTCTTTTTTGCCCAACTGACTGCATCCAAACCACTATTTTAAGCAAATAACAAGGGGTACTTTTAGGTACTTATAACACAAATCAACACAAAACACCTGCAACGATTTACTGGGCTGTGGTTTCTCTGTTTCAGCTTGGTGCTTATTTCAAAATAAACCTGTGCTAGACACCACACCACCCCACATAGTAGAAATTCTACTGGACATAATGTATCTTTCAGGAAATTATTCTCAATTGCCAAGAGCTTAACCTTTTAAGGCAAAATCTATGTGCTATGAGAACAAAACTACCTCTTGTAGAGATATTTAGGGCTCCAGAGTCAGCCAGACATGGATTTAAATGCCCAGCTTCTCCACTGGGTGTTCTTGGGCAGGCTTCTTAATCTTTTTAAGCCTCTCTTTTTTTTATGTTTTCAATGGGGATACCTCATAAATTTGTGGAGGATTAAACTAAGATATGTAAAGCTCACCACAGTACTAGAATATAGTGCTAAATGACTGCTAGTTCATTTATTTTCAATCCTAAAACAACCAGAAATGTAAGTGTTCTACATAATAATATACTAAGAATCACGCCCTGGCCCCAAGAGGTAATTTTGCAATTAACTTATATTAAACTAATCCCATCAAATAAGTTGAACTACCATACCTTAAGGCAATCAGGTAAGATCCTAAATCTAAATGCAGTCAAATTTTCCCCCTTAATATAGAATATAGTGTTTAGTTATACATTTTAGTTTGTCCAGGACAGAAAAATTACAGTATGTTTTTTTTTGTTTTTTGTTTGTTTGTTTGTTTGTTTGTTGCAGTGCTAGGGATGGGGGATGGAACCTAGGGGCATTCTACCTCTGAGCTACACCCCCAGCCCTATTTTTTATTCTTTATTTTGAAACAGGGTCTCACTGAATTGCAAAGGGCCTCACTAATTAGCTGAGGCTTGCTGTAAACCTGGCTCGACCCTACTATCTCAGCCTCTCTAATGCTGGGATTACAAGCATGCACCACCACGCCTGGCAAATACCTGATTCTAATCTATCTCTTCTCCTAACTGCCTGGGTAACCTCGAATAAATCACATCTGATAGACATTCTTTTACTGCCATGTATTGGAGGCCTGGGCTAGTGGCTCGGCTTATACATTTGACGGCTTAGAAAGAATTTGGTTTCCAGGTGTGTAAATCACACAAAGCCCATTGTAGAGGGCCTCACTAAGTAGCTGAGGCTGGTCACAAACCTGGGATCCTCCTGTCTCAGCTTCCCAAGTACTGGGGTTACAAGCATGCATTACCACCCCCAGTCTGGGTATAATTATTAATGGGGTTCCATTTCAATCTCCAAAGTGTCCCAGTTTTTTGTTGTTGTTGTTGTTGTTGTTGTTTTGGTGGGATGGAACACAAGGGCATTTGACCTCCGAGCTACACCACCTGCCCTATTTTTTATTCTTTATTTTGAAACCAGGTCTCACTGAGTTGCAGAGGGCCTCACTAAGTAGCTGAGGCTGTCCACGAACCGCGATCCTCCCATCTCAGCCTCCCGAATGCTGGGATTACAAGCGTGCACCACCACGCCCGGCTCCCAGTTTAGATTATAAATTATATGTTCACCCTACCTAAATCCAGTAAAACCTTTAAACAAGAGATAAACTTTTAAAATCCTGGTTACCTTTCCAAAGGGACTGAAATCAGAATATTTTAGCAATACATGCCTCCTCTACGTTTATAGCAGCACAATTCATAATTGCCAAATTGTGGAAACAAGCCAGGTATCCATCAACAGATGAATGGATTACAAAATTATGGCATGTACACACAATGGAATTCTGCTCAGCAATAAAGAACAAAATAATGTCACTTGCAGGAAAATGAATGGACCCGGAGAACATTATGTGAAGTGAGATTAGTCAGTCACAGAAAGTAAAGGGTCACATGTTTTCCCTCATATGCAGAAGCCAGGGGGTAATCAGGATACAAGAGGGACTTCAGATAACAGAGGACAAATCCCAGTGGAGCCAGGCAGGTGGTCTAAGGGAAGGTGGGGGAGAGAGAGTCGGTGAAGGAATCACTTCCACTGATATAATGAACATACGTGACAATCCTGATGCCAATCTCAATACTCTGTGTGGGGAAGGGGGAGTCGGGGAGGGAGCTGGAGGGAAGCCCACCAAGTGCTGTGTGCAGGCATGTCACTATCACCGTGAACTCCATTAAGATGTGAAGCTATAATGCACCAATGAAAGTCTAAAAAAATAAGCTCATTTTAACCTCAGTGGTTATTTGTTATGGCTTAGATTTTTTTTTCCTTTCTAGTACACTGAAGCAAACTGTGAAAACTGTTTTTAAAGCTATAAATACACATATCAAGTAGCTTTTCATAATGTCTAGACCCGGGAGTGATGACGAAGCGTCAGGCCTTTATTTCAGAGGACAAGCCAGGTGACTGGAGTGTGGGATGGGACAAGCCTTCCCGTGCAGCAGCAGCAGCAGCAGGTCCTGGGGTTCTAGATCTGTCCTATACTCATTTCAAATCAAAGGATGACCATACATCCAATAGCCTCTGGCTGTTTATGGCCTAAAATATATGTTCACGTTTACCAAATGCCGTTTTCTATTCCATCTTATATGCCCCAAGACTTTTCAGCACAAGTGAGTGACCACCTGGGATGTCGTATGCTCAGCCAAGATCCCTGGACCCCGGCTTCTGGGCTTCTTCACTCTTGCTCTCTATCCTCTCTCCTGAGTGCCAAGTCCTTCTTGCCTGCCTTTGTGCCCTCCCCTCCGTTTCCATTCCTCCTTCCACCATAATGTCCAGCTTTATTCATCAGGTCCAGGGCAAGGACCTACTTCAGGACACATGGCGAGGTCTGCCCTCTGCCTAGACTCTGCCTATTTGGGAATGAGGGTAAGACACTGTCCTCATTTTACAGAGGCAGAAACTGAGGCAGAAAGGTCAAGGAGCTTACCAAGGCATACCCCAGCAAGCTTGGCCTGGAGCAGCAGTCTTCTGAGACTAGCATCCTCTACACCCTAGCAAGGCTTGGCCTGGAGTAGTGGTCTTCCGAGTCCAGCATCCTTTGCTTTTTTTGCTTTACCAGCACTTCTCAGCATTTAACTTGTACCTATAAGGTTGGCTGTGTAATTTGCGGGCACCGGTGACAAATGAAAATGCTGGTTCTCTTGTTTGAAAAGCAAGAAGGGGGGAAAAAAAAAAAAGAGTTTCCCTTTCTTGTCAGGTCTCTTTCCAGATGGAGTGATTTTTCAATTTGCTAGTAAACAATGGGTTACTTCCATACAAGGTAAGCACAGGACAAGTGCAGACCCAAAAAGGTGCAGAGAACCTCAACTGCAGTTTGCCCCACAGGACCCTTCTTACACCCGTGCCCAGGCCCCTGCTGGAAGCAGAGGGTAGCAGTGCACCCTGGGTAGGAACAGGAAGCCAGAAGCCATCCCAGCAGGTGGGACCACACATGAACTAAGACTCCAAAGCCCATCCCCCCACACACCGCATACTCCAGAATCCCATCAGACTTCACTTAGAAAACACAAGTTCAAAGATAAAAGTAGTAAGAACATCAAGACAGCAACCCCGGAAGACTAAACTCCAAATGCAAGGCACCCCTCTGGGCTGGAGACCCTGTGCAGCCGCTGCTCACACGGGCGAGAAGCTGGCCCTGAGCACTCGCATCACTTGGGATCTTGTTAAAATGCTCATTCCAATTCAGCGGGTCCAGGCTGGCCCCAAGACTGTGCATATTGAACTAGAGACTAGAACTAGAAAAGATCCCAAAACTGCCGGACCTCAGGCTGTCTGGATAGCACAAGCCTACACCACAAAATTCATATTTCAACTTGTTTTTCATGCCAGCACCAACTAAAGGCCTTCTATTTCCTTCAGTTTTCAAATAAGGCCAACCATGAAAATAGGTAGGAAGTACAAGTCACCCTCCATTGTGTCTTTAAAATGTGGTGAGTCAGAACTAACAAGATCTATTCACATTCATGATATCCACCTGCCGGGGTTTAGAGACTCCACAGACAGAGGCATGGAGGTGCTGGTGCACACAATGCTGCCGCTCAGACCAGGCGGCCGCAACACAGAGGCGCCCGGCTCCTCCCAGGCACACAATGCTCTCCATGCTCAGACGCGTCAGCTGTTGGGAACGGTCAAGGAACATTGTCCAGACTGGGAACAGGGGCCTATTCCCTGCACATGGATGGGAAGGACATCGCAGTGGTTTGAGTTTTTAAAGACCTATGTCACTGTCAACATGATTTGCATAACCATGTGAGACTATAATGCACCAATACAAGCATATAAAAAATAGAGACATACTCCTTCAGGGAGGGCAGCAACCTTAAACTTTTTTTTTTTTTTTTTTTTTTTGCTGTAGTAGGGATGGATCCCAAGAGCATTCTACTTCCGAGCTACACCCCCAGTCCTATATTCTAGTCTTTAATTTTTTGAAAAAGGGTCTCACTGAGTTGCAAAGGGCCTTTAAAGTAGCTGAGGCTGTAGTGAATGGTGATCCTCCAGTCTCTGCCTCCCGAAGGCTGGGATTACAAGTGTGTACCACCACGCCTGGCTCAACCTTGAACTCTAAACAGAAAGACGCCAACATTTCTCAGAACTCCTATAGCATGAGATTCCATACCATGGGGGCCTCTTTGAGGTAACCTATACCACACATTACGAATGAGGCAGCCAGGAAACTAAGCCTCAGTTTCTTTGTCCCCAACACACGCCAGGTGCACACCCTATCTAACAAGGATGGTGCCTTCTCTCGGATCTCATGGGAAAAGCAATTCGAGATTGTGAACTACAAAGTACCAGAAAAGTTCAAAGCTGTGCCTGTTCGATAGCCTTTTAAAATGCTATAGGAGGTTACA
The DNA here is from genome assembly GCF_963383645.1 of Muscardinus avellanarius. Classification (NCBI taxonomy): domain Eukaryota; kingdom Metazoa; phylum Chordata; class Mammalia; order Rodentia; family Gliridae; genus Muscardinus; species Muscardinus avellanarius. Next base: position 68,691,499 of record NC_137799.1, on the reverse strand, counting down.
TTTCGATTCTGCATCCTGAGCATTTGGGGTGGGAGTTGGGGTTAATGGAATGTACCGAATTCTTCTAAAGGTGGAATGTTCCATGACTGACAAACCACTTTTATAACGTGGAACAAATCGTGCCTGCCATTCAGTAACACTCGGAAATCCATCACCAATTTGATTTACGCCCAGCATCAATAAATCACATAAAGCAGACCCTGTGTAGTCCAGGGAGTAAACAAAAGTAAATGCTGCGCCTCACCTGCCTTGTTGGCCAGACGAAAAGAAAACTCTGGCCACCTCGGCTGGAATAATGCCTTTGGTCTCTGGCTGCTCTGGTTATTTTTGGAACCCTTTTATGGAATATTAACTTTATTTGCTCTAATTCTGCAGGAAGCCACATTGGAAGTACAAGGAAATATAAATGATTAAAAGGCATAAGTGAGAAAAAAAAAAAGTAGGCAAGTATTTTGTCCCAACTTTCTTTAGCAAATAACCTAACTGTATCTCTTCCAAAGTAGGGGGCTCCAGTTGTTACTCTTGTTCTAACTCCAACCTGGCCACATTGAACATGGTGGTTGTACACACTGGTGTTAGTAGGCTTTTTTCATTGTCTCTTGTTTTTCCAGGAATAAACACAAGTGGAATGATACAGGAAAGAAACATTTTAAATCAGAGGCAGTACTTTAAAATTTATGATGTGCCAATGAGAGAAAAACATGAAGCTAGCTGGCCCGCTGCAGAATCAAACACTAACCTTAGCTCCAGATCACGACCAAGTGAATTAGCCAACCACAAACAGTCAAAAATAAAAATAAAACTTGATGTTTTATTTAAAGTACATTAATCTTTAGACCTCCCAAGCTCACACAGTACATTATCTTGCTTATACCAGGTCTTTACAAGAGACACCAGGCTTAAATGACACAAAAGAGTTTTTTTAATCTCAATTAGTTTGGTGTCCTTTGTTGATATTATTCTGGTTTTTTTTTCCCCTGACCAACAATAATGAATAACCCACAAACGCTAATGAATAACTAACTCCCTTTGTCTCCAAGGACAGCAGAGCCCAACAAGAAATGTCAGAGGCCCTGAGGTAAAATAAAAAACCTTTATAATGAAAATCTTCCCAATTAGAGAGTCCTCCGGGTACTGGGAATGTAGACTTGTCTTAAATATTTAAATAGTTGTGTCAAATGTGCTTAAAGTGGGGATCATAAAACTGATTTCCCAGATGCTTTGAAAAAAATGCATTTCTACCAGTCTAATTACAATGAGTAACTGTTGGAGCAGGAAGCAGGAGGAAATGCTATTATTGGTTCAACATAACTAGGATCCTTTGCCCACAAATCCTACCAAGGCCAAGAACTTGCCAAGTGCAGAATGTCTCCCATGCTCACTCAGTGGCCTGGATAAATAGGAACCGTCTTATCTGGACACATTAAAATTTCCATGGAATAAGCAATCCATTTTAAGACTAATTTCTACTACCTTAGAAATGCTAAGCTAGCTGGGCGTGGTGGCTCACGCTTGTAATCCCAGCGTTTGGGAGGCTGAGACAGGAGGATCGCACAGGTTCGAAGCCAGCCTCAGCTACTTAGTGAGGCTCTCAGCAACTTAGTGAGACCCTGTTTCCAAATAAAGTATAAAAATAGGTCTGGGAGTGTAGCCCGGAGGTAGAAAAGCCCCTGGGTTCCACCCCTAGTACCACAAAAAAAAAAAGAAATGCTAAGCTAAAAGTAGCACTTTTTTCTACTTTAGTGCAAAACAAATAAAAAATACATCAATGTTGCTGAGAACCAGAGTTTTTGCTGACTGTGAAATGAGGAAGCATGAGGGAAAACTCAGTCGAGTTTGGATTTGAACTGGAACTCATTATTTTTTCCAATATATTTCATAACTCTGTTCATGTAAAGGAATTAGAAACAGTGACATCCCAGAGTCAATAAGGCCACTCTTTAACCATGAAAAGGACTAATGATTTGAGGAGAAATGGATGATTCCAGGTCATAGGCAGGGAAATAAAAGGAAGCCTAGGACATCTTGTTACAGCTAAAAGCAAGGAATGCTCAATAGGAACATGTTAAAAGACACAGGTACTGACTTCAAGGGGTGGCCTTGGGCACCGGAAACAATAAAGATGATAATGAACGATGGCACAGTCAAGTTTTCGAAAGAATCCAGAAGTCTATAGCCATTCTCAAAAGGGGGGAGGGGGGAGAAGCCACTCTTTCCAGCTCTCAGGGCAGCAGCTAACAAACACAGAGAAAATCAGTATTAGGCAAGGTAAAATGGAATCAGGCATGGATCATCAATGGAAACTATGAGAGGTCATTGCAGAACAGGATATTTGCTTACAATTATCTATTAATATGGAAAGGGAAAGTGTCCTTCATAAGACTGTCGCCCGATATTGCCACCTTAGCCAAGCAGTCAACTGTGGCATCGCAGATCCCAGGACAGAGAAGCTCTGCGCTCTGCAGAAGCTACACAGACCACCTATGTAGTATTCTTGCCACAGACATCTAACCTGAATCCGATCACACAGAAACTGTCACACAAACCCAGGTCGTGGGGCAAGACAACTGGCCCAAACTCTTTTCTAAAAAAATATCCACATATTTTGTCATGAAACACGAGGAATAAAGGCAGGAGGAGAGGGCTGCTCTAGATTAAAAGAAATCTAAAGAGATATGACAACCAAATGTAATGCACCGTCCTTGATGAGATTCTAGTCAAAAGCTAAAAAAAAAAAAACATCAAAAAAGGGCATTTGGGTCATAAGTAGAAAAAGAAAGTAAATTTCTAATAATAAGAAGTGAAATAACATAAAATAATACTGAATTTAGTATGAACTATATGTGGTCCATATATAGTCCATTTTGACTATATGTACGCAATTCTGCATGTCAAAGTTGAATTCCTTGGTTGTGATGAATGTGCTTTGGTTGTATAAAAAGAAGGATGCCTGCTTTGTAATTTGGGGTTGAGATGTCACAATATCTACAACTTACTTTCAAGTGGTTCAGGGTACCACTTGAAAGAGAGAAAGGTGGCAACATGCTAACAAGTAGAATGAAATACACCATAATAGAATATGATACAAATAAAAAGGCAAGATCAAACTTTAAAGAACTCAGGACCAAAGAAAGACTGGCTAATTGAAGTGGAGATGGCTGGATGGGGCTTCTGGAAAAGGTGTTTAAAGAGGACAGACTGGGGGAGGGAGGACTGGTGCTTCTACCTTTTTGCTTCTTGTCTTTCTCCCTTCCTCCTTCCCTCTTCTCCAACTGCAGACTCCAACCAGAGACGAACCACGAGTTTACTAGGAAAAGCTCCATGCCTCGAAAGGACACAGCCTAGCTGTCGGCCAGAAGCAGTAACCACCTACCCCAACCTTCTCTTCCTGTGAGCAAGTAACCCTCTGAGACAGAAGTTCCCAAATGCCCTCAATTTATGGTGTGCTTTTTATTCCCCATGGTGCCCCAAGGCCAAAGAAACACCTAGCAGTTGCATTGATCAAGTGATCAGGTGTCGGTGCTTAATAGCAAGTGGGTACTAACAACTTAGTAGCTATTTGGAAAAAGTAATATACATAAATTAAAAGAAAAAGAGTGTTATTTGGCTCTTAAATAGCCATTGTGTTATTGTTTCATGCTCCCCACTGTTTGGCAAACCAGAATAAGACACCCTTGTCATTCCCAGCTACATTGATTTTAACTTAGTACTTAACTTTTTAAAAAATTGTGGTGAACCCACCTCACATAAACTATTTTAACGATTTTCAGGTGTAAAGTTTAGGTAAGTACAGTCACATTGCTGTACAATTATCACCACCCCCCATCTGTCTCCAGAACTTCCTCATCTTCCTCAGCGGAAACTCGGTACCCATCAAACACTGACTCCTCACCTCCCTTCCCAAACCCTCAAGGCAGCCACCAACCTTTCTGTCTCTAAGAATTCAACTATTCAAAGAACTTCATGTAAGAGGAATCATACAATACTTGTCCTTTTGTGACTGGCATACTTCATTTGGCATAATTTACTCAGGGTTTATGTATTGTAGCATGGGTCGGAAGGTCCTTCCTTTTTAAGAGTGAATAATAAGCCAAACATGGTGGTACATGCATGTAATCCCAGCATTCAGGAGGCTGAGACAGGAGGATTGCAGTTCGTGGCCAGCCTCAGCTACTTAGTGAGGTCCTTTGCAACTCAGTAAGACCCTGTTTAAAAATAAAGAGAATAAAAAATAAGGATGGGAATATATCTCGGAGGTAGAATGCCCCTGGGTTCCATCCCCAGTACTGCAAAAAGAGAGAGAGAGAGAGAGAGAGAGAGAGAGAGAGAGAGAGAGAGAGAGAACGAGAACCCATTTATCCAAAGATGAACCTTTTGGCTACTGTGAGTATAAGTGTACATAGTACTTGTTTTTTTGTTTTTGTTTTAAGAACAACTATTGAAAAGTATCTTTGCAGAGACAAAGCATGGTCAGAGCTAGGTATGATGGCCCAAGCTTGTAATCCCAGCATTTGGGAGGCTGAGACAGGAAGATCGCGGTTTGCAGACACTCTCAGCTATTACTTAGGCCCTTTGCAACTCAGTGAGACCCTGTTTCAAAATAAAGAACCAAAAATAGGGCTGGGGGTGTAGTTTGGAGGTAGAATACCCCAGGATTCTATCCCCAGTACCGAAAAAAAAAAAAAAAGGAGCATAGTGCAATTTACTACTGACACTTTGCCTGGTAGTCAAAGGATATCCTTCCTGTACCTTTATATTTCCTTCCAAATCTGAAATGCCCCAGGATTCTCCAAGTTCACTGTGGTACCCCAGTGACCTTCATGTGCTATTTGGGAGTCATGCCATATGATGTTAAAGCCAGTGTTATCTGCATTTCCAGCTGAGCAAAACATTATTATCATGTGCCTCCTCATGATGCTTCCACTGAAGCCTTGGTCTTCACCTGTGTGACAATCCTTAAGTAAATTAAATTCTTTGTACACAGCTTATCCCTAAGCATTAGGAAAAAAATCCTTCTCAAGGCTTGGCTCAGAAAAATCCATTTTTTTAGTCTACCATATAAACTGCTCCTTGTCCCAAAGCAATGAAACCCCACGGTACTGGGTCATTGTATGTGTGAACATGACTGGGTCACAGCGTGCTCAAATTTTGGTCAAACGATATTCTAGGTGTTTTAATAGGGGAGTTTTTGGATGAGATGAATGCATGTGGGGAGGCGGGTATCTGGGGATTGAACCCAGGGGCATTCTACCTCTGACCTACATACCTGCCTTTTTTTTTTTTTTTTTTTTTTTTGGTGATGGATGGTAGTGAGGATTGAACTCAAGGTGTTCTACCTGTGAGCTATACCACCAGTTCTATTTTTTATTTTGAAACAGGGTCTTGCTAAATTGCTGAGGCTGACTCCAAATCTGCAAACTTTCTATTTTAGTCTCCCACGCACTGAGATTATAGCTAGGCACCACCATGCCCGATGCATGCCTGTAATCCCAGTTTTTTTTTTTTTTTTTAATAGGGTCTTAGTTGCCGAAGGCTGGCCTTGAACCTCTGATCCTCCTGTCTCAGCTTCCCAAGTACTAGAATTACAGGTGTGCACCACTGTACCTGGCTGGATGAACGTTTAAATCAGTAGACTGAGTAAAGCAGATTACCTCCCTGATGTGAGTGAGCTTCACCCAGTCAGCTGAAGGCCTGAACAGAACAAAAGGCTGACCCTTGCCCAAGCAAGGGAGCGTTCCTTCTGGCCGGGTTGCCTTTGAACTGGAACATCAGCTTTGTTTTTGCCTTTGAACTCAAACTGAAACATTGGCTCTTCCTGGGTCTTAAGCATGCCAGCCTTCAACCAGACACTCCACCACAGGCTCTTCCTGACCTTCAGACTAGAAATTAAACCCTCCACTCTCCTGATTCTCCATTTTGCCAACCTTTGTAATCCTGTGAGCCAGTTCTTAATAACAAATCTCTTTAGCCGGGCGTGGTGGCGCACGCTTGTAATCCCCGCGCTTGGGAGGCAGAGACAGGAGGATCCCGCAGGTTCGAAGCCAGCCGCATGCGCTGGCTAAGGAGACACTGTTTCCAAATAAAAATGTAAAAATAGGTCTGGGAGTGTAGCCCGGACGTAGAAGGGCTTCCAGGAACCCCAGTACCACAAAATAAATAAATAAATAAATAACAAATCTCTTTATAAATGCACATATATGTACACACACACACACAAACCAAAAAAAAAAAAAAAAACATACGCTCTTCACAATTGCAAGGCTAGCTTCTCATGCTTCACGGTCTGCCTAAATATTTTACTCTCCTCTCAGATCCACCCATCAAGCCATGGGCCAGAAACCCCTCTCGAAGGTTGGCATATCCCTGAGTGTACCCCTATTGGAACTCTTATTGCACTCTAACTGCCCATATATTCGTCTGGATTCTCCAGCAGCTTGAAGGCAAGGACTATGTCGCACTGGCTCTTGTTATTTCCAGAAGAGTAGCTCCCCTATGATACATATTCAATAATTATTTGTCAAGTAATTGATCGGCTGAAGTTCAAACAATCTTAGACTATCAGTTATTAGCTTAATTTAGGAATTGTCAACCGAGATCTGATCATCTATACCTCTGATGGTATCTAGGCCAAAAAGAATAATAGAGTATCCTCAGCATCCTATCTGAGCCCGAGCATGCCCAACTGTTTCAATCCTGGACAGGCACTGTAAGTTAGCAAGCTGCGCAAGGAGCCAGAAAGCCACAGGTGGAAGAATCGGAAAGCAATGCTCTTTCCAACATGCATTTCAAGGCATATTGATCCTGAGAGTTCACTATCCCTTAAGTACCTGAAGCATTTTTTTAACTGTGATTATAATTATAGCCACTTATTCCTAAACTCCTCATTAGCTGGTGCCCCTGAAGTTACTTATTCTTTCTTGACCTTAGTTCTCTTATCAGTTAAATCAGCCACAGCACACAACTCAGGGCTGTTGTGAGGAATAACTGAGACCATGTTAAAGCACTCAACCGGCTGCCTGACACATGCTAAGTTACGATATAATAAATGCAATTTATTAATATTATCACCATTATAGTTGTTAGTAAGGTTTGCAAACAGAAGTACCTATAAAAGCAAGCTCCCGTTCACTGGTCAAGCATGAACTGAAAGAGTTCACTGGGCCGCAGCTCCTGGGAACCCAAACACTAGAGTTGATATTAAGAACTTACCATGCCCAGGGAAACTTTTTCCTATTCTAAACATCAGTACCTCTAAGAAATAAAACAACTCAAACTAAACCTAGATGAAATATAAATAAACAGAAGAAAATTAGAAATAAAAACTACATGTATATTAGTTTTTTGGGGGGTCTTTAAATTTCCCCATTTATACCAACTTCTTCATACACAGACACAGACACCAACACAAACAATTCCATGGCTACTTGCCTGATATAAATCATTAGCCACCTTCACTAACTGGGTGAGTTGTTATTTGAAAGGCTATGAGTAATTCTATTTGGTGGTGTAAAAACTTTTAATAAAACCATTTAAGACTAAGTGCTAAAATACCTTACGGAATATATCATTGTTATTATACATAACAAAGCTATATTTTGCAAGAGATACATATCTTTTCTCTGTCTGGCCTAAATGCACATACCATCTGCCATGTAACTTCATCAAACCAACATCAATTTCTATAGGCAATGTGCCACTCAAACAATTTGTTATTCCCCAACAATTACTGTTTAATTTAAAATGTAGAATAATTCAAACACTACTGAGTTAAAATCACGTTCTCTCTATGTTTCATATTAACCAGGTTTTCTAGCTCTCCAAAAATACAAAATACATCTTTTCATTATGCATTTCTAGCTTGTTTCCCTCTTGTTACTATCTTATCAAAATTACAGGTTTTTCCTTAAATAATTTTATAAGTATCGATTCACCATTTTATTGGTAATTAAAAATTCTTTTTTTAATTATTTCTCTTCCAAACACTACCTTTCCTCAAGAATGTATTTCCTTTTTTTTTATATTGGGGATTGAATTCATGAAGCAATACTCTCAGCTCTATTTTTTTTTTTTTTATACAGGGTCTCACTGAGATTCAGAGGTTCTTGGTAAACTGCTGAGGCTGGCCATGAACCTGAAATCCTCCTGTCTTAGCCACCCAAGTATTGGAATTACAGGTGTGCACCACCATGCCCAACTTTTCAAGCACTACTAACACTAATATATATGGCAGTTCAGCCCCCACTGAACCAGGGCAGGGCTGCATGCAGCCAGAGGGCAGGATCTTTCTAAACTTACTTGCTTTGGCCCTTCTGCCACCAGTACCCCACAATACCTCCTTTATTTCTGATCTATCTTACTTTCAAAGTTCAGAGAGTTGTCATTTACCCCACATTTACTGCACACACGATCAAACCTAACCCCTGACTGAGCCTGCTCTACATCTTTAGGAAACCATGAACTTCGACTCTGGCATTGAATTATATATTTTTCAATAGAACTTCCTGGCAGCAAAGGGACTATGGAAAGCAAAAAAGGTTCCACTTTTAAAAGATACCCAGAAAGACAATCCTACCTTTCCCAGGATTAGGAGGAAAAGGGCTTCCAAAGTCTTGCTGCTTTGACTTTAAAGTGTGGGGCCCTGACATGCCTCCAGCCTGGGTGACCTGGAATCGCGGCTTCCCATTGGTGAGTACTTGTCTCCTGGGACTCAGGGCAGGCAGGTGGATGGGGCTCTCAGCCAGGTTGTTCTGAGGAGCCATCCCTCCTCCCGAGGGCATCTTGAGATGGAGACTGTTAACAAGGCTTCCAATAGCGGGGCTTGGTGTGCTGCCACAGGGTGAGGGGCCAGGAGTCCCCGAGTGGGCTCGGATGGGAGGAATATGCTGGCCACTGACCATCCCTGGCCCCTGTGGGGTTCCCGATGTCCGGTGGAGACTCATGCCGCATGACCTTCCATTCATTCTGAAAAGACTCTGGCCAGGATGGTCAAATATCCAATGGCACTAATGACTCCTTTCAGGCCAAGTCCAATAAGTTATCCATGGTGTGGGTTATACGCCTGTTTAAAAACATAAATACAGGCATTTTTTAAAGTAAAAATGAAAATGAGGTATAGTAAGAGTTTTCAATCTGTGTAGCGTTCCTATCAGGAAGAAAAGAAGTCCTGCTGGCAAACTGACCTTATAGAGAACAAGGTCACCAAATGCACAGTTCATTGGCAGGTACTCTCCCCCTCTGCATTCATGGTTGACCTGGACTGTGGATCACTACATTGTTTTTGTTTTTGCCACTGAGCCCTTCTCAATACAGTTCTCTTGGCAACCACAACCAACCTACTGGTTCCAGCCTGAAAAATCAAACTCCTCTTACTCCCTCAAGATTCTGTCCATACTGCTTCACTTTTATTACTGAGGGTCTTATGAAACCCAAAGTACCACCTTCGTGAGCTCTGAGACAAACGCTTCAAAGGTCTCAGTAAACACACACAGAAACCGGGCCTCAAGACAAGATAAGGTGGACATTACACCACCTCTGATTTTCAGTCTTAATGAAAATCTCCCAATCTCTAGATTTACAAAGGAGAAAAGTCTAAGCCTGGGAATATCACAAGGTTTCATATATCCTTATATTCAAATTTTCACAGCAGCATTAGAGTCTTGGTCCCAAAACTGATTCTGAGTTATAGAGACGGAAACAGAATGGACACTATAATATTCTAATTTTCCACTCACATCCTAAAAGAGGAGACAGCTGTTTAAAATGCCTTATGGGAAGCCAGGCGTGGTGCACGCTTGTAATCCCAGCATTCAGGAGGCTGAGACAGGAGGATCTGGGTTCTAGATCAGTCTCAGCTACTTAATAAGGTCCTTTGCAACTCAGTGAGACCTGTTCCAAAATAAAAATTAGGGCTGAAGGTGTAGCTCAGAAAGAGAATGCCCCTGAGTTCCATCCCCAGTACCAGAAAAGAAAAAAAAAAAGCCTTATGGGAAGCACAAGAAAAAACATCCCTTCTAAAGGTGAACTAGCCAGTATGTTCCAGTGCAAAATACACTGTACACCGCCCATAGCCTCACAAGTTTCCTGTAGGAAAACCAAGGAAAGTACTGAGATGATCACAGGACACCTTCATCTACTGGCTTGTGATGATGTCAGTACTCCATGGTTCTCAATCACCGAGGAAGGCCCTTCCCGCCCGTGACCAGAGTGTACGCAAGGAGGCAGCAAATGCCATGGTAGTGCCATGGCACTTACTGTCATGCCATCTGCTCCTAGAAACCACTCAGCAAGACTCCTCTAAGTCAGATCTCATGCTATCTTACCTCCCACAATAGTCCCATGAATGGACAAGTAAGTCCAAGTTATCCAAACTTTCATGAGTCAAAGTTTTTTATAAAACATTAATAAGTAGACCCTGATATCAGACTAGTTATAAAATTCTTTTTTATTTCTCTAAACATATGGCGGACAGGATAGTCATGGAAAGAAGTCGAAGAGGCATGAACACAGGAAATAAGCACCGAGCACAAAGCAGCCATGTTCGGATGGCCTCAACTGGACAATTCTCATTTTTTCTTCTAAGACTTCATGTAGGTCTTCCACTCAACTCCTGAACAAATGACTCCATAAATCATCAAAGTAAGGATATCAAAGAAAAAAACCTTTTGTGAGTTTTAATTTTTCTTTTGTCATTTTAGAAAGACAGAAACATTTTAGTTTCAGGCCAGCACTCTGCAAAATTCACATGTGTGGCTATGTTGAGTTACTTCAAAATTAATTAATATAAAATTTGGAATTTTTTTTCATCTTTACCAATTCTCTATTTTGCTATGAATTCCATTAGCCTGTCACATTTGTTACTGTTGTGCCATCTATTCCTAGAAATCACTCAGCAAGACTCCTCTAAGTCAGATCTCACACTATCTTACCTCCCACAATGGTCCCATAAATGGACAAGTAAGTCCAAATTATCCAAACTTTCATGAGTCAAAGTTTTTTTTTATAGAACATTAATAAGTAGACCCTGATATCAGACTGGTTATAAAATTCTTTTTTATATACTGGAAAAAAATTCCAGTTTTGCCTTTTCTGTTGTGTCCATGTAGAAGAAGCCCAGTCTAATACCAGCCTGTCTGCTGATTCATTCTTTAGTGGATCACTAGTCATTTAATGTCCCTGTGCTTCTCCAGAAAAAAACTGGCTGTCTATTCACTACTCATTGATAAAACTGTGTTTTCGGAGAACTCTGAACCCTACAAAAGAAAGCACTTATTCAGCACCCATCAAAAGGGGAAGCAAAAAACATGCCATATTGGCAATTTTTTGAAAATGAAGAATTGTCCAACATGACTAGAAATATGAGTCACTAAGACCATGATCCAAGTGACAAGTGTCTGCAGACTGGCAGACTGTGCCCATTTCCAGGTTTTAAAAAATAAGGGAGTCATTTTTGGCAGTAAGATCATATACAAGCAGAAATTCTCATCAAAAATCTGGATAAAAACACCTAAGTACTTAGCATTAAGCTCCATCATTAGGAAGGTGAGTCTGTAAGAAGGAAAAATAAAGTGCTGAGAACTTAATTAAGTATCAGGCACTCACACCTGTCTTGCACTGAATATTTATTTCTATAAATTGCCCTCCTGTTTTAAATAGCTTTAGCTTGAAAGTAAAAACAACAACAACAAATGTCCTTAAGTTTTATTACCGAGAAAGCAATAGCCAGAAAGTAAAATAATGAATACTATAAAGAAAAACCAATAGGTCAATGGCATGTATACAGAGTAAAACCAGCCTTAAGATAATAACTAAAAACAAACAAACAAAAAAACAACAACAAAACTCTATGGGAAAGGATACCTAAAAGCTTCAGTTTTCTCCCTCATTATGCCAACAGAATTTTCTCAAGCATTAGATACCAGAATGTAAAAATCAATTTCGTTTATTGGGATTATAGAATTTTCTATACTTTTTAGTTAAGCAGTCTGATCAGGACAGAATTGTAAGTCCACTTGGAAGCACAAAGAAATAAAATGCTCAGTTTTAAGAAAGACATATGCTTATAGAGTCAGAGTGAAAAGAACACTCAAAAAATGAAGATAGATATCTGAGTTCTACTTCTAAAAAAAAAAAAACAGTTTTAACTTCTCTGGACTTAAGAGTTTTTCATCCATAAAAGGTTGAGGAGGTTGGATGTAATTATTATGATCTCCTGACATTCTGTTATTTCATATAATTTGGATAAGGAAGATCATCAGAAAATCCATTTACTGTAATCAAGAATAATAAATATGCAGACTCTCTATATCTGAGACATTTAAATCTGGGGAGACTGAATAGATATGGAAACAAAATGACTGGCGACCCCTACCAACTCCATCAAAGCAAGAGCACACAGGAAGGCTCCACCACCAACAGTGTGCAGAAAGACAACACTAGCCAGTGAAAATGAATTTGGGGTTAAATTTACACTTTGTGAAGAAAATAAAATCACAACTAGTCAGTATAAAAAACTTAGCTGGTAGAACTCTCCTAGAAAAACCTCTTTTTAAAAACTTGATCCGATTCTCTAGCATTTTCTTCTTCTGTTTTATACCCACCTACTCAATCCCGGGCTACAAATAGGAAAAGGAAGGAAAAAAGGAAAGAAAGGAAAAAGGGGGGGAAGAAGAAAGGAAGGAAGGAGAGAAAGAAGGAAAAGAAAGAAAGAAGGAGAGAAAAAAGAAAAGAAAGGAAGGAGAGGAAGAAAAAGAAAGAAAGGAAAGAAGGAGAGAAAGAAAGAAAAGAAAGAAAGAAGAAAGGAAGGAAGATAAGAAGGAAGGAAGAAAGGAAGGAAGGAAGGAAGGAAGGAAGGAAGGAGAAAAGCCAGGTGTGGTGGCACATGCTTGTAATTCCAGAATTCAGGAGGCTAAGACAAAGGAACACGGTTCGTGGCCAGCCTCAGCTACTTAGTGAGGTCCTTTGCCACTCAGTGAGACCCTGTTTCAAAATAAAGAATAAAAAATAGGGATAGGGATGTAGCTTGGAGGTAGAATACCCCTGAGTCCATCCCCAGCACTGCAAAAGAAAGAAGGAAGGAAGGAAGGAAGGAAGGAAGGAAAGAAAGAAAGAAAGAAAGAAAGAAAGAAAGAAAGAAAGAAAAGAGGAATTCCAGAAGTACAAATATAGGGTATTTGGAATCTGCCATATTTATTTTTATGTACGCCACTAGCTCACACAATAAAAATGTTCATTCTCCTAATGAGTCTACATGAGAGTTAATAAATCTTTCCTTTTGACTACTTTCAAACTTTTACAACACACCCCTTTAAATCAGGTCAGAGAGGAAATGACTTAACCCTTAAGGAAACTAAGGCACAAAACCATTTATTAGTTCTACTAGTCTTCTAGAAAATCACAACTTTTATCAAAATATAAAATCATGACTCTACCTTCTACCCCAGGCTCCAGGCATTACTCCTCATGGATCAAGAAACTAAAGAAATGAAAGCAAACTTAACGCATCCATTCCAGAAAATTCCAAAAACAAAAGTGCCATAATGCCTATTTACAGCCAAAGGCCCTTTCTTAGTAAATATCATTAATAGACTCATCTAGAGTCATAATTCATCTGATGAGCCGGTTAATTATTAATTTTCATACATCATTTCATTTCCTTAGGCTACATTTAGCCTTTGTTACATTTTCCATTCCTTATGCCATAAGCATTTCGTACCCTGCGCAGAAAACCTGATAATGAGGCACAAAATACTGGTGAGAAAACAAACTTACTTCTGACTCTGTATATGTGTCTGAGCTATCTAAAAGAGAATCCTTATTGATTCTCTTCATTCTTTCCCCTTTGGGTTAATGATTGTATAATTTCATTAACACTGCCTTTTCAACCCCACTGCCTTGATTGTTAATAGACCTATGCTATTCCCATGGGTTTCTCTCGTTACAGCTTTTTTAGCCAGAAGAATATAGAAATGAATGCCTATTGATAGGCGATATAAGTTATTCTCACGCACGGCTGCAGTGTGAAGCACATTTTACAATTCATTCAAGGACAGATAGAGCTGAATGTTCTGAGATCCCAGGAGTTCATTTTAATAAGCAGAATGTACCTTGTCCTAACACAGGTGACTGACTCCTCAGAAAAGATTGTATAAACAAAAACCAATCATGTAAGTCATTTTATTGGCAACAATATAAACACAGCTATATTAGATGTCACCAATAAATCAAAATTATTCTTGTCTGCAATTTTAACAAGAGGAAAGTGCAAACATGTGGCCTGTGAGGCTGGAGGATATTATGGAGGAAATGTATTGAATGTGTACCATATCGTTTCTCTAAATTGAAAGTGGAGGGTCCTAGATTATGATAAAGCTGCCCACAACAAGATATCGCTGATCACGTCTGTGGGTTTCTAACTTTATCCATGAAACTAACAAATTCACATAATTTATAGCAGAAGTTACACGAAAACAAAGCTAATTTCTCATTACTGAGATGTGCATCAGAAATGTAAGGAGGTTACACCTAATAATTACTAAGTTTAGAACTATTTGCTCAAGTATTCCCAAGATCTAATGCTGGTTAAGAATATAAACCTATTTATTCTGAATGCTAAGATGTACAGATGTTATTCAAGCAGTACAATCATCAATAACATTAAGTCAAAGAGATTTCAATCTGAGTTACACTAATTAAAAATAAGAAGACAAATTAGTGTTCCCTCCAGATATCCCAGACCACTCTTCCAAAGACCACTTGGAGAAGATAATATAATGAACATTATGGATATCATCAAACAGGAAACCCTGATTTTTATTTATCTGTGAATCTAAGCCCTTAGCCAAATAGGGCCAGATGCATTTGAACTTTTTTATTGTTATATTTTATAAAATCCCCTCAGAATGAAAATAATCTTTCCTGACCATATTGAGTAAAATAGCAATACCATTTTAAGTTTCAATTGGTAGATATAATATGGGTAGTAAATCTAAACAGAAAAAAGAAGGGAAAAGGGGAGGCCAGGTAGAAGGAACTACCAAGTCTAATCCAAGAATTTATTCCCGCTAGTTAATCCTAATTTAGAAATCAGAGGCACCACTGAGAGTCTTCCATACAATGATAGTGATTACAAATTGCTGGAAGACATTTAGAACCTCCAGGAAAACGCCGCTGGAGGGCAATTTTAAAAGTTCACTAACTTCTCTCAGAATTCACTTTCCACGCTTCAGTGCCTCTGGATGACTCTCTCATCCTTCTAGTTTACTAAGTGTCACTAGTTTTAATAGTAATTACTTACAAGTGTTTCATTTACTTTGCCTCCATCATTAATTCATCAATGAGTACAGGAAGGTCTAGAAAGTTATGGCCCTACCAAAAATGACAAGGGGGAAGAGGATAATTAGTGATTTATAATTAGTGATTTCCTCAGCCAGACAAAAGAAATCATACGAAATGCGAATGAACTTGGAAACAAAAAGATATTTAAGAAACATAAGTTCAGAAAGGTAACCATACCTTAGCCCCGCCTAGATATGGAAATGCAAGGCATTCCTAGACCTATCTTTAATGAGCTATTATTTCTAGAGCAGTGTTTTCCAAACTGGGATATAATTCACTGGCAGTCCATGAAATTAATTATTCCACAGAGAAAGCATTTTAATGAAAGAGAAGTGACTAGAATAAAATAAAAAGTGTACATCAAATGTATTAATGGTCAAGCATAGCTTTATTTCAGTTATTTGTGGGATTACGTGTCTGCATGTCTATATGTAGACAGTGTACTCTGGGTGAGATTAAAAATATATTTTATGGTGTGCCACAGCCAAAACAGAATAAAACCACTACTATAAAAGCATTTGGACTATTCGTCTACCCAAATACCAACAGAGAACAGTGGAAGGATAGACAGAGTTGAATAATCAACCTGAAATATAGTTTAGTATGACTGAATAATCATACCAAAATATAACATTTTAGCTTTATAAAGAGTGAAGATTAAATATAAAATCCACATTCCTACCAATGTTGTCACCGTGCCTTTTGCTTGACAAATATCAATTGATCATTTGTGCTCAATAAGTAATAAATAATCAGCTGACTAACAGAAACAACATCAAAGTGACTGACAGTTTTAGATTTTCCCCACTGCAGAGGTTATAAAACTCTGCTCTTAAAGTGAAAAAGGAGGGGTGAGTTTAAATTAACACCTAACTGTCTTTGAGAACTGAGTTTTTCAAAATGTGTTCTTAATATGAGTTAACCATCAGATCCTGAGACACGGAATTTGAAATGGAAAAATGAACACATTCGCAATGATGTCACCACTGAATTAATTACCTGGATTGCAGAGAGTGAGTACCACATGGCCATGGTTTCCCACACAAAGGCTTCTTCAAAAATATAAAAGCAAAGTAACAGGCTAGAGATTTTCCTTAAGAAAGAAAAAATCCTTACACAAAGATGTGCAAAGGTAGGCAAATATGGCAAAATAAAAAGCATTCTTTGTCATTTGTATAATCTACTATTCAATCCACATGAAAAGCTATTTGAGAGGCTAAAAGTCATAATTTTCTCAAAAGAGTAATAAACATCTACCCATGGAAGATTCTAGAAATAAAAACTATCATTCGTTAAGCAAATATTCAAGAATATTAAGAAATATTAAGGCATCCCTATCACACACGTAAATGAGGGATTTCTTGCCTTTGAAGTAGTTATTACTTAAAGATGACCGATGAAACTATTTTTAGTTGTTGGTGGACAGAGGTTTTATACAAGTTAGATTATATTCACTGACATCAGTGTGGAAGTATGAATGTCCACAACAATGACTAGGCTCTTAACCAACATGACAACATATTTATTAAAAAAAATTATAAAACCCTCTATGAATGACTCAGCCAAGTTACAGACAGAAGTGGAATCTATTGGTCATGCTGAAAAGGTTGGGAAAACATTAATCTATTTCTTCACACACAAGAATAACAAAAACTCATACACAGCCCTGGCATCTTGTTAATTTTCTGTGTAAAGTATTCAGCAGGCCTAGAAATGAAACTGCCCACTTCCCAGCTCTGGCTCAGAACTGCAGAAACAACTAATACTCAAAGTCCGACCTCTCTGCCACAGTGCCTGCGACAGGGTCAGACCTCGGGCTGCACCCTATCTGCCCATCTGCAGTTCAGCAAGGCTTGCTGCCCCTGAAGGAATGTACAGTCTTTCATGTTCTTGG
Organism: Muscardinus avellanarius; assembly: GCF_963383645.1. NCBI lineage: Eukaryota > Metazoa > Chordata > Mammalia > Rodentia > Gliridae > Muscardinus > Muscardinus avellanarius. The sequence continues at coordinate 68,674,272 of NC_137799.1, read as the reverse complement.
CCTAGAAGAGATCACATCAAGCAAGCAAGCTCAGCCAAGGCTTTCTTCATCTCCAGCCAATCCTCGGCTACTTCGACCCTTCAGGCTTCAAAATTTACAGACACATCCTCGAATTTTGTTCCCAACATGGGCCATGCTTGAATCCTCATTCCTATTCATCCTCACAGTAACTTAGGAGTCGGCCACCATAAGCTTTCCCTTCCTCCCTCCTTTTGTCCAGGTCCTAATGATTTTCCAGGCACTCTCTCTCTCTCTCTTTTTTTTTTTTTTTTTTTGCGGGTCGGGGGATGGAACCCAGGGGCATTTGACCTCCGAGCTACGCCCCCTGCCCTATTTTTTCTTTATTTTGAAACTGGGTCTCACTGAGTTGCAGAGGGCCTCACTACTAAGTAGCTGAGGCTGTTCATGAACTGCGATCCTCCAGGTCTCAGCCTCCCAAATGCTGGGATTACAAGCGTGCGCTACCACGCCCGGCTCCAGGCACTCTCAAAATACCCACTTTAGTGTCCCCTTGTCCTTTCTTAGTCTCCACATCTCTGATCTGCAAAATGGATATAATTATAACTATTATGCATGGTTTTAACAATACAGGATAGCAAAATGAAAAAAAATGCATGTCACATGCTTAGCACAATGCCTGGGACATGAAAGGACCCGATAAATGTTAAAGAGTTTAATATAGGGCGTGTTAGAGCACACCTGTAATCCTAGTACTTGGGAGGCTGAGACAGGAGGATCACAGGTCCACAGCCAGCCTCAGCAATTTGGTAAGGCACTCCACAATTTAGACCTTGTTTCAAAATAAAAGCAATATGTCTGGGGATACAGCTCAGAGGTAGAATGTCCCTGGGTTCAGTCTCCAATACCAAAAGAAAAAAAGAAGTTTGCTCTACACATTTTTCTTCTGACATTCATACCTTTCAACATTGCATTATATTATTTGCTTATGTTTCATCACCGGTTTAAATTCTAATTGCACTGGGTTATATCTGACCAAACTTTTACATTTACATAGATGGTTTTATACTACACTTGTGCGGTTATATCATGCATACGACTTCTAGCATATATCTTTTAATATTATGTATTCACATATATTACATTCATATTATTAATATCATATTGATTATTCTAAAAACTATGGTATAAGTAAAGTATATAATGACAGCCTACATTTATCACTTTCTGCCTGGATAAACACAATGTAAATGAGATATGACAATACAGTCATGAATCCCAGGCTCTGTAGCTTGTGGGATCAGTTTAATTATAGTTCTATGCTTTCCAAGTCTATTCCTCTTCACCTATTCCTTTCTCTAATTGGAAAAAAAAATCTTAGAAATTCTATTACACTCTTCTGGGCAGGAACATTATTTTTGCCTTTATATTGGCATACTGGTGAACAGTGAAAAATCCTAGCTGAAAAGCTATAAGTAGTTAGTTCAGTGCTGAGACCAGGCTTCTTTCCGTATGAGAGTTGTTGGCCCTTGCATAGGGGCTGCCAGATGCATTCAGGGTTGTCATGGTGGAAGGAGCTCCTTAATGGTTTCCTGCTCACTTACTTAGGCACATACCAGTGTCGCTTCTGTCTGTCTGTTCAGCCTCCCTAACCAGGCTGTCATCGGGACATAAATGTGGCTTCTGTTTCATTAGTGTTTTCCTTAATTCTATCATATTAAGTAATGCCTGACCAATTAGTTTTTGCAAGCCAAACTGTTCCCATCATCTTTAAAGTGGAGTCCAAATTATTTGACTTACTAAATGGCAGTTGTGTCAAGTGAAAGAAACCAGACCCAAAAGTACATATTGGATTATTCCATTTACATAAGATTTAAAAGAAAAACAGGCAAAACTAACATATCTGTTAGAAGTCAGGGTAGTTGTTACCTTAGGGCTAGGCAGTAACTAGAACGAAACATGAGGGACCTGTCCCGTGTGTTAGTAATGCTCTTTTTCTTGATCCAGATCTAGTTATGAAGGTGTAATCAGGTTATAAAAAAAAATTATAAAGCTTAAGATAGGTGTAATTTTCTGTATAGATATATATGTCTCAATTTAAAAATTTGACTTTCATGTCAATTCTGTCAAAAGTAACTGGGAAACTAGGGAAATTTGGAACTTGGGTATAATCCAACTACGTGCTAATGTTATTTCAAAGATTTGGTTGTGACTCATCCCCCTTAAGTGAGAGGAACACCATGTTTTTATTGCACAGATTTCCTAGGCAGGCACTTCTTTTTTCTTCTCCAACACTGATTGAGTCTATGAATGAGTTAAGCCTTGTGTCCCCACCTTATTTACAGTATAACATCCTCTAAAGAAAATAACTACAGGAACACAGGAAATGACTTCTCTTGGGGATGAGAATGTGCATAGAACGCTGCTTCCTGGATTATCTCCTTCAAAAGTCCTCCCCCTATCATCTAGGAGAACTGCAAATTAACATTCCAATTCCAAAGATCAATAACTACAATATAAGAGGGACAGCAGAGAAAGAATGTCTTCAGGCTTAATTTACTAACAGGAAAGAAAAGAGAAGGGAAAAAAGACTGGGAACATTGAGCTCTCCTCCAAAACCACGGAAAACCCACTCTGCTGGATAAATGAAAGCAGAGGTAATACAAAACGTGCATCAGATCTCATTTAACCTCCCCTACCCTGCTTGCTTAGGTCCAGTAGGAATTTTACCCACTAGGTGGATCCTAGAGTTTATCCAAGAAAAAAGAAAAAGAAGTTATTTCCTATTTGGAATAATGATCATCTCCCCCCAAGCAAACCAACCAACCACAGGTGTCCAACCTCTGCTAATCTATTACTAAGAAACTTGGATGGACTCAAGGAATCAGAGAAAAGATGCTCTCCCCAAACTGGCCTACTAGGAACCAAGGAGAGTGGGTGTTATTACAGCAACAATGAGAATTAACTACTCATAGTCAAGGAGGGCTGAATTCTTCCTGCAAGAAAGGAAAGAAATAGACTACCGATAAGAAAGAATGTTTTGGAAATAATGGGAAATAAATGTCCCTCATACTTCCTTAGAGCTAGTCTGACTACACAGACAAGTAATGAAAGTCATAATCCATTTAAGGATAATCCTTAAAACTCAGCACATTCTCAGTTGTAAAAGTAGCATGTAACACCACATACTTCTGTCTCTAGAGCTTCAAAACTTCCAGGAACAATCTTCATCATTTTTCTGCAAATTTTGCAAGTCACACCTGCTCTACACAGCCTAACAAAAGTACACTTGAAGGAGGAAGAAAAGAAAGATTTAAGTCAACACAAACCAATTTTGGAGAAAGAGTAAAAGAGAGTGAGATTCTCCAGTTTAGTGTTTAGTTTTAGTTTTTTTCAGTGGGGAAGAAGGGGGGGGGGAACGGATGTCTGGCTACCTCCCAAGGAAGAAATCATGACTCATCAAAGCTTTCTGAAGGTACAGAAGAGACTTTGCATTTCTCTTGGGTTCACATTCAGGCCAAGAAATGCTCTCTGAACTGGGAATTGGGAACTGGGAACCGCCAGTGCCCTGCATCTGCGATGACTTGGGGAGAAGACCTGGATGAAACCCCTAAAATCTCTGGATCTCGGTTTCCTCATCAGTAGGGGATCGCCAACATACACTCTAGTTTAACAATTTCTACTTGAGATTTCAGGTCCCACAACCTAAGGGGAATTTGGTCCACTGGAGGGAGCTGCATAACTTTCTCTCCTCAACTATGGGGCCCTGGGGCCCCAGCCCTCTAGAGATGCAGAGATCCTGGGGGGAAAAAAGGTGGACCTGCGGGATTGGAGAGAGAGTATATAGCCTGGCTCTCCGGAAAAGGGATTCGGAATTGCTGGAGTCCAGTCCTTAGGGCCACAACTCCCGGCGATTCCGGAAGTAACGCTCCCCCCACCCCCCAGCCTGTGCTCCGATTTAAAAGTTTCAGAGAGACTGGGGCCAGGCTGATGCCAGGAAAGCCTAGCAGGGAGGGTGCAGAGCTAGGCTAGGTGCTGGGGGACCGCCGAACTGTACAGAGATGCTGGGGGCCGGGTGGGAGGAGGGCAGCCCTCTGCGATCCCTTACCCTAGCTGGGTCCGCGGGGGTCCTGGGGCTGCCAGCCCGGAGGGGGGGCGGGTCCGGAGGCGGGTGCGCGGTGACCCTGTCACTCCCCCCAGCCTCCGCCCCTAACCCTCGCGGTGTCGGCGAGCAACAACGCAGCAAAACAAAACAAACTCGTGCCGGCTTCCTGTTGTGCAACCCGGTCCTGAGTAAGTCTGGGGCCGAAAGGGCGCAGCGGCGGCCGGCGGCGGCGCGGACACCGGAGCCCCGGAGCGCACGCCCCGCGCCCGCAGCCCCCGGCTCCGGAGACCCCCGGCGTCCCGAACAAGTTTGAACGGGCGACTCCGGGAACCAGAAGTCTCTCCCCAAAGTTTCTCCCTCCAGGTACCTAACTGAATCATCCATAGGATGACAAATCCGCCGGGGCCAAGGCTTCCAGACACTGGGTGGCTTCCTGGTCCCCGAGGTGACTTGTCAGCTGCAGTGAGTAACTCGCAGCTGTCGCTCGGGGCAAAAGGTGTGTGTCTGCCGGAGCCGGCGGCTCACTCACGCTTTCCAGAGGGCAGCCCCGGCGACTTCAAAATACACACAGGGTCATTTATAGGGACTGGAGCCCTGCGCGGGCCGCCGTCCCCAAGACTGAGACATTTTCCAAACAGTGCTGACATTTTGTCGGGCCCCATTAAAAAAGAAAAAAAAAATGTAAACGCGAGGTGACGAACCCGGCGGGGAGTGTTTGTGTCTGGATGTGTCTGCGCATTTGCAGCGTGGGAGGTTATAGTTATAGACCTGGCGGCTGCGGGTCACTGGACCTGTCCCAGTGACTAGTACCCGTCCCCCCAACCCGAGGACCTCCCGAAGTATGGAGACCCGGGCTTGGGCGAGGAACAAGAAGCCCCGGATACAGCCTACGTGGTGCTCCTCCAACACGTGAAACTTGAAAAGGAAACGACAGCCCCGTGTGTGCGCGAAAGACCTCGGGTCACCCCATCAATTCCCACTTCGCCCAACTTTCCCTTCGGCGGGGAGCATGTGCACAGCGCCCGCGCGTCCCGTAACTTGCCCTGATTTTGCTGCCCTCCGGAATCTGAAGTTTAAGAGAAAACACGCGCGCGCGCACACACACACACAGGCACGCACGCACGCACGCACTTCCTAATTAGCTAAACTTTAACACCTTTTAGATTTCCCTTTTATCTTCTCCTGGCGCTGTTAGACAAGTGACGCGAGAACAGCCCGATTCCTGATTTAAGTGTTGCCCATAGGTCTCCGTAAGCACAGGTCTCTAAAAGACCTAAGGATGGGGGTGGGGGCGCGTATTCCTTAAACCCGCGCGAATGCCACCGGCTCAGCGTCGAAAACTATTTCTAATCCCTAGTTTGCGTCTCTGAGCTTTACACCCCCACATACACTCTCCAGCGCCGCGTCTCTCCCCGTCTCCTGCCTGGCTAACAAAGTTCCTATGGCATCCACTTACCAGGTAACCAGGATTTCCACAACAGAGCTGGGCGCGCAGGTCCCTTCCCCGGCCAGCCTGCGCCAGTGACAGCGGGTCCGGCTGGCGAGGAGTAGCTGGGGCTCCGGCTCCTCAGCGCGCTCCGCCGGCTCTGCCTCCTTCGGAAAAGAAAACTCCCATCCCAGCCCAGGGACCGAGCGCGGAAACCCGGCCCCAGCGCCGTGTGTGCGCGCGCGTCGGCGAGGGCAGTGGCTGCGAGGAGGGGAGGAGGCGGGGGGGGGGGGCGGCCGGACCCTGGGCATCAGCTCATTCTCCCCTCATCACGCAAACGCCCGCCGATCGTGTTAAAAAAGTTGAGTTGCGACTTTGCGCCTCGCCTGTCCTGCCCATCCTCGCTCGCCCCAGGCCAGGGGATGGTGTGGGGGCCGGGCGAGGCTGGCTAATTGCTGCGGGCGCGTCCCGTCGGGGCAGCGCGGGTGCAGCCTGCGGGGCGGCCGGCGAGGAGCCGGGTGCGGGAGGGGCCGCCCGGCCCGTGCGCGCCGCGCTCTGGGCTGCCCCGGAGGGAGGCGCAGTGTGGACGGCCCGGGCTGGGGGGAGAGGGGGAGAGGGAGGGAGGAGGGAGGCCGGCTGCCGGGCGAGAAGTGTGGATGTGTGTGCGGCCGCGAGGGCCGGCCTGCAGCCAGCTGCTTCCTGAGTGTGAGCGCCGGAGGGAGGCGGAGGGGGCGCGCTGGGGGCGGGCTCGCTGGTCACCAGGCCGGCCAATTCCAAGGCCCAGCTTGTGTTTCCCTCTGGACGTGCGCGCACGCGCACACACACACTCACACACACTCACACACACTCCTCCCCTTACAGCAGGGTGTCAAAAAACTCCAGAACGCGGGACAGCAAGCAGACGCTGCAGCTTCTTCCTGGCTTTATTTGTTGCGCTGACTTTTTTTTTTTTTTTAACATGAAAAAGTGTCCCCGTTTAGACAGGATTTGAAGTCAAGTTCTAAAGAACAAGAGGGGGAAAATAGTAGTATAAGAAAGAGAATGGAAACTAAAAAGGGGGTAAAAGGGACTCTCCAGTGAGTAGGATTGGGTCCCCGTGACAATCTGGAAACTGGTGGGTGAAGCAATACCGAGGCCTGCGGCATCTTTGCAAGAGATCAGAGGGTGATGGAGGAGAGCAGGGGGATAAAGCCCTAACACTTGCTGAGTGGAATGGGGCACCTTTCCTGAATTGTACATCTGCAGTGTGCCTTCCCCGGAAGAATACATCTTTCACTTCGTACTCTGCCCAAGCTATGACCCCAACCTTTCGGTTTGACCAGAGTCCTCAAAAGGTTACCAACTTCTAAAAGAGCCACTTTTAGTAGATCCTCACATGGATCACCACAGACGTGGGTCTTGGGAATCCATGTATGTACTGCACACAATATTCTCCAGTTAGGCCTTTCTGTTGTGAAAGCAGTATTCTCAGTAATACTGGAATGAAATGAATGGGTGAGGGAAGGGGGCCACAGACACTTTTGGAACTCCATGGCCCTTAGTCTATTCTGCCCTCACTCAAATGTAAATTATCATTCAAGTAGTAGATACTATGATCAAGATAGAAGCCCTCCAGATGACAACTGACTTGCCCTAGAAAACCAAACCAAATGGCTACTGGCAATTTTTATATATCTTATACATGATAGTAACATCCTCCAAAGAAATCCAGTTTTCACAATACTTTTTCTTGTGTCTTATTATGATCTTCTTTCTCTTAGGACACAAACTCATCAGAATATTCATCACCAAACTGTCAGCAGGAGTAGAGGGAGGAAACAAATTAATAAATGCTTATGATAGATCATTTGGTCAATTTTCCAATTTCTCCCTCTCTTCTTCATGTCCTTTAAAATGCAAGTACCCAAACCCAAGATGGCAATAGACAGGCTCAACCACACGTAAGAAAAGAAAATACTCATAAAATGAAGCATGCAGCAACATCACAAAAACAAAGAAACCAAGTGGTGGAAATTGCCATGACTATTCCATTGTGGCTAGTTATTGCAAAATGCCTGACATTCACATAAAACTTCTCCTCATTAACTCCAGTCTTTAGAGGCAGAACAAGATGGGAACACTGACCCTTGGATGCATCATGGGAAATTCTGTTCATCAGACTCTAGTGCCATGCAACTGATAGTATTTCAAATACAATGGTTTTGATGCATGTAATGGTATCCTAGGGACTTCAAGAGGCTCCCAAACTTCCCACTTGGGAATAGCATAGCTGGAAGAGAGAAAAATATAGTGCTATACCCTAACTTTGATCAATGGCTCCTGGAAATAAAACATTGGGAAAGTAAAGATTCATCAACTCAAAGATCCCCAAAATTATGTGAGCCCAAGAGTAGTAGTAGCATTTTATTTAGGTGAGAGTTTTATGAGCCTGAAATATTATGAAGACATTTGCCACTAAACAGACAGTGCTTTGGTTGGATTTTCTTTCTTTCTTTCCTTCTTTCTTCCCTCCTTTCTTTCTTTCTTTCTTTCTTTCTTTCTTTCTTTCTTTCTTTCTTTCTTTCTTTTTCTTTCTTTCTTTTTTGGCCAAGAATGTAGGTCTACAGTGTCCTGATAGTCCATGAGAAGTAGTAAAAACGAAGTACTACCAACACAACCTAGGAGTGACTCAGAATGAGCTCTGTAGCTCTTCTGGGCCAAACTGGTCAGCCAAGGGGAGAGGTGGTGAAGAGGTAATGTAGCTCAGAAATTATACTCTCCCCTCCTCCTGAGCTCTCCGTCATGCTAAGGAATCGTGTTCTGGGAGTCTTTCAGCCAGATAGGTGGGAACTGCAAGCCAGCCAGATCTCCCCTCTCTGGGGGCCCATGTTGTGTGCGTCTCCATCGCTGACTCAGGGCAGTTGACTCAGCAGACGGGGCCCTGCTGCCAGCTCCAGGCCAGTTCTCATTCATCTGAGAAATATTCAATGAGTACCTACTGTGTCCAAGCACTGGGACTAAAGGGATCAACACTGGTAGGTATGGTACAAGGGAGAATCTGACATAAAGCCTTTGCCTGGTGGCTCTTTGTATATATTATGTTATCTTTCCTCAGAGCAGTTGTATGGACATCGGTAAGCCTCTCTTTGTAAGCAAGGATATTGAATCTCAGTAAACAATTAAAAAGAGTCAGAGATAGAGCCAGGTTTGGCAGTCTGGAAGTCTTAAGTTCTTCTGACATTGCTATCCTACAAAATAACCACATAAGGCGAAGCATATTACAGGTATATGAAGTACAATGCATCATTGAATCAGGATTGGATGAGCACAATTGAGTATGCAGGGTGCATGGAGGAGGCAGGAATAATTTCCTACACTATGGTTTGGAATTAGCCTGGCTGCTTGAGCTGGACCTCAAAGAATAGCGAAAGAAGCAGTAAGCAGAGAAGTCTCTGCTTAGCAAAGTCCAGGTGGAGGTCACAGCATCAGAAGAGGCACAGAAGACAAAACTAGAGTCAACATAGGAGCATTCACAACCTCACAGCTACAGCGAAGGAACGCTCTTGGAAAGAACATTCTAACAGCAAAACTTCAGAAAAACTGACTTGTGTCAGTCGGAGTCACCTCACAACAAACCGTTTACAGACTTGCAAAGAGCTATGGTCTGATTCCTACTCCTGTGATTGTCCATAGAGAGAAACGCCTTTGATCCTCAAAACGCAGAGAAGTTGAGCTAATGGCGCCAGTGATAGTACGCCTGGCTACGCGCACACACTCATTCACACACATCAACAGGCGAGAGTCCAGTTAGGTAGAGACACAGTGGAAAAAGTCAGTGTTTGCCAAATTGAAGAGGGGAGCTAAATGTGTAAGATGGAAATTTTCCATTTCACCTTCCTGCAGGAGTAAGACAAATAATGAAATGCCGCAAATTTCACATTGTTATCAATGTTTGATACTTTAATAAAACTTAAGTTAAACCTTTCTAGTAATTTGCCACCCAGACTCTCCTGCTAACCCATCAGTGATTGATGGAAGTTTTAAACATCCTTGTTTACACTCACCACATTCATAGCATCATACTTCTTTACTCTTCTAAAGTCAAAACCGAGCCAGAGTCTATAATGCGAAAAATTTTACACCCTACAATGTCTCTCAATCTCTTCTGACTGGTAATTTTTTTTTCGTTTCATTTTATGTAAGCCTAACTGAGATGCATCTAAAATTTAAAAAGGTCAGCAAGATATTTCTTGACATATTACTAAGGTATATCTGTAAAGGGCTTACCGAAAGAAAAATGAATGTATAATTATATACACTATTCCATAGGCAGACACTTACTCTTGTACCACTTCACAACCACACTGGCCATTTACATACAGTGTAAAATTACTTAGTCTTATCCTAACTGCCTTCTGTAAGTGTCTTCTAATGGCCTTCACATACTTTTCTTTACAAGCCTTTTATGGCCTAGCAGTAGAGCTGGGCACTAGCAAATAATTAATGCTAATCAAATGAATGGATCCATGAATGAGGATGTAAAAACATAGTTTTCCTACTTTCAGAGACAGTGAGTAGTACTAACAACTTGTCTTTGTGCATGTGTGTAATTGTTTCAATACTCCAAGAGTCTAAACATCTGTCCTCTTTCTGTGCTCCCAGGCTTGTCATGTTATTGCTTGCTGATGAAAATTTAGAGTCTATGCAAACATTCGAGGGAGAAGTAGACTTTTCCCTTCCCCTTCCCTGGTCTGACACCTTTCCTATCTGACCCACACTAAGCCAGATCATTTGCATCACACCTTGAATCCTACACACACAAAAGGACTTCACACCAAATGCTGTGCAGAAGGAAAACACGAGAAGGAAAATGGAATCAGGCTGCAAAGAGAAAGGCAAATTTTTAAAACAATGAGAGGAAATGAAGGATGCAGAGCAGCAATGGGACCCCATCAGGATAATGGAGAGGAATAAATTAGTTTTCAGTGGAATTAAGCTCGGGGAAAGAGTAATTTGGTGGTTTTTCAGTCTCCTCGGTAACTTTCCTGCAAGAGGAGTTAATTACTTAGAAGTGTCCTACAAATCCAAATTTTGAATGATGCTAAAGTGGGAAGTTTTTACATAGATACACACACTTCTTTTCTCTCTGTCTCTCTCTTTCTCTCTCTCTCGTGGTATTGGGGATGGAACCCAAGAGCATTCTACTTCCAAGCTACACCCCCCGCCCTATTTTTTTAGTCTTTTTAAACTTTTTAAATTTATTTATTTATTTATTTATTTGCATGTCTGGGGATGGAACCCAGGGGCATTCGATCTCTGAACTACACCCCTGGCCTTCTTTTTTTGAAACAGGGTCTCACTAAGTTGCAGAGAGCCTCACTAAGTAGCTGAGGCTGTCCGCAAACCACAATCCTCCAGTCTCAGCCTCCCAAATGCTAGGATTACAAGCGTGCACCATCACACCCGGCTAATTTGAAACGGGGTCTCACTGAGTTGTGAAAAGCCCCGCTAAGTAGCTGAGGCTGTCCGTGACCCAGGAGCCATGGGTCTCACCCTCCCAAATGCTGGGATTACAAATGTGCACCACCACACCTGGCTTTCTGTTCTCTTTTAAGGACACAGCAAGATGCTGCATGGGGAGCATGGGGACAGGTGTACTTTCATTGTCCACTGTTCAAGTGACAATTGCCCCGCCCTCGGAGATTATGTTGACTTGAGGCTAGGGACATTGCTCCAAGTTCATTGTCTGCACTGACTCATTTAGTTCTCACAACGGCCCAGCGAGGTGGGATCTAGCAGGACTCCTCGCAGTGAATGGCTCATAGATCCAGGCCCACACCAGTCCATGCAGGGCACTCCCGAGCCTTGGGGTTCAAGAGCAGGCATGTGCCATAATTTGGGCTAATGAGAGGTGAAGACAAAAATTCCTTAGCGGGTTTTGGAGAAGTGGCCTTTCCTCCTCTGTGTGTTGTATAGTGATGAAAGTGAATCTGCCTCCCTTTTGGCCTGTAAAGAAAGATACTTAGTGGAGGGAAAAGTGGAGAAGGTGGAGGAAAACAGGAGCCAGGCCCCGATGGAACCTCATCTGATCTCCTCCTGACCTCTTGACTTTCTCGCTTGTGAGAATAAGTAAAGTCTCTTTTTTTTTTTTTTTTTTAAACAAACAGCTGACAAAACTTGCAGAAATGCTTAATGCATTCAAGGAACCATGGAGAGTACAGCGATAGGTAAGACAACCCGCCAAGGGGCTCACCCCCTAGTAAACACTTCAGTGGTTTCTGTGACATCATTGTAGCTTGGTTATTTTTTTTAAGTTACGGTTCGTGCTCTCTTCAGGACCCTTCTACCATTCGGGCAGTATAATATTAAGCAAGAGACATTCCACTTCTCCTGTAATTACACAATGCCCCCTTTCACATCAGCTGGTCAACCTTTAGGGGTCAGGTAGAGTGGCTTATCCATTTGGTTGTCAGACAACTACCTTGAAAGCCAGGCCACTCCTTCATGTTTCCAGTTACTGGTTAACAAATGTTGCCCCAGAACTCAGCACCTAATAGGAAGTAGATGCATTCCTGAAATCCTGTTGAAATTGAACTTTTTCTCATTTTCAAACAACAACAACAAAAAAGAGCATCCAAGATTTTCCTGGAATGGCATTTATAAACATAAAAATAATTGTGTAGTGGTGCCTGTCCAGGAGTCTCTGAGTCCCACTCACTTTTATTGCTATTGCTATTGTTATTAATCCATTCTTCAAAATTTTCAGTTTAACTGGACATGGTGGCGCACGCTTGTAATCCCAACATTTGGGAGGCTGAGACAGGAGGATCGCACAGGTTCGAAGCCAGCCTCAGCTACTTAGTGAGGCTCTCAGCAACTTAGTGAGCCCCTGTTTCCAAATAAAGTATAAAAATAGGTTTGGGAGTGTAGCCTGGAGGTAGAAAAGCCCCTGAGTTCCACTCCAGTACCACACACACAAAAAAAATTGTTCCAGTTTATCCTTGACCATCCTCCCCACCCCCATGTTCTTCTGTTTCATAACTCAATGGCATTTGAAATTCTAGCCATTGATATCATTGAGGGATGTTGGCGTAAGCCACAGGGGCAGAGAGTCCTTAGATTATAGATTGAATTTAAGGCCCAGCAGTTAGATAAAGCATTTGAACTTGATAATAGCGATGTTATCTCAGCTGGTTGCATAGGTCAGAAATGTTCTTCCTGTCGTTGCTTTCTTTTTCTTTCCAGTAAGACGTGGGCATTAAGGAGAAAGCGGGGTGCACGTTACAAGGAGTTAGCTTAAACCCAGTTATCCATGGTGGCCTTAGCAAGTCACAATTATTCATGGCTCATTATGTGCCAGGACTAAGTCAACTACTTGAGGTTCTTGATATCATTTGATTCTCACAGGCATGGGGCTCCCAAGTGACAGAGGAAGACTAGAACCCAGGCCCCTGGCTCTAGTACAGATGTTCTTTGCTATAACACTGATCTGCCTCCAGAAAGGACTGCTTACTGTATGACATTTTGATGAAATATACAATGAACAAATGTAAAAGAAAATTTTGTGGTGCTGGGAATTGAACCCAGGGGCATTTTACCTCTGAGCCACATATCCAGCCCTATTTTATTTTTTACTCAGGAACGGTTCTCCCCAAGTTGCAGAGGACCTCACTAAGTTGCTGAGGCTGGCCTCGAATCTGTGATCCTCCTGTCTGCCTCCCAAGTACTGGGATTACAAGCATAGACCACCATGCCTGGAGCAGTAGTAGCTTTATAAAAAGAAAGGCAGAGAGAGAGAGAGAGAGAGAGAGAGAGAGAGAGAGAGAGAGAGAGAGAGAGAGAGAGAGAGAGAGAAGCACTGAGCTAATAAGCTTGATTTGTCTTGCCATGTGATACCCTGCGCCATCTTGGGACTTTGCTGAGAGTCCTCATCAGAATTAAGGCCCCCACCAAATGTGCCCTCTCAACTTTGGGCCTTCAGAACTGTGAGATAAATATACCTTTATTTTTCTTTTTATTCTTTTTTTTTTTGTGTGTGTGTGGGGGGGGGGGGTCTGGGGATGGAACTCAAGGGCATTTTACCTCCAAGCTACAGGCCCTGCCCTATTTTTTATTCTTTATTTTGAAACCAGGTCTCACTGAGTTGCAGAGGGCCTCACTAAGTAGCTGAGGCTGTCCATGAACCGCGATCCTCCAGTCTCAGCCTCCCAAATGCTGGTATTAAGAGCGTGCGCCACCACGCCCAGCTTACCTTTATTCTTTACAGATTTCCCAGTCTATATCATTCAGTTGTAGTAAGAAGAAATGGACTAAAACTTCTCCCGGGCCTCAAAGCCTTTCATCTACAAAGATTGATCTTTACCGCCCACCTTCTTCTACTCTGTGAGGCTTTCTGTGGTAGGAAAAATAATGCTCCCCCAAAGTGTACACACCTTAACCCCTGGAACCTGAAAATAAGCAAAAGGGACTTAAGATTGCAGACAGAATTAAGGTTACTAATCAGTACGCCTTAAAATAGAGAGACTATCCTGAATTATCAAAGTGAGCTCAGTGTAATCACAGAAGTTCCTAAAAGGGGACAGGGAAGGCAGGAGAATCAGAAGGCCAGAGAAGTGGGGCCAGACAGATGCTCCCTACCGCTGAAGATGCAGAAAAGGCCGTTAACCAGAGAGTGTGGGCAGCCTCTAGAAGGTGCCAAGGCCCTGAGACACCTTCTTTCCAAGAGCCTCCCCACCCACACCTTGATCTTAGCCCGTGAGACTCACACCAGACTCCTGCCCTACAGAGCCGTAGGATATGTCTGGAGTTTTTAAGACACTGTGTTTGTGGTGTTTGGTTATAAAAGCCATAGAAAGCTAAGCCACCTTCCAAGCTTCCCTCTACCCCCCTCAGTCCCAGAGCTAGACACACACGTGCATAGATGCTGGGCCCCCTAACATAATTTAATTTGATTGAACTGTTTGGGAAGTGGGTGCTTGCATCCCAGCCTCCCTCGTAGTTCCTTCAGGAGCACTTGAGAGTCTGAGCCCTGATGGCTGACTTTCCACTGGGACAAGGGATAATGAAATAACCAGGCAGCATGAACTGCAAGGAACAGGCAGGGCAGGAGAGAAAGGAGATAGGAGGAAAAACTCAGGAGGGGGAAGGAAAGAGGAGGCAAAGGAGGTGGAAGTAAAGATGATCACAGGACAGGAAGAAAAGGAGAAGACAAGGTAGAGGAGGAAGAAGGGAAAGACTGAAGGAAGAAGCAGAAGCTCGGAGGTGGGAGAGAAAAGGGGAAGAAAGCACAGAAGAGGGGCCCGTGCTCTGCTCGCCCACTGCCCACCTGAGCACCGGCCCCTTCCTCCCCAAGCTCTGCCCACAGGTAAGGTCCCGGGCCACTGCAGAGGTCCTCCATGCTGGCTGGACACGCAGAGAGGCTTGGACCGCAGTTGGCAGAAGCCTCCCCCTGAGATTCTGATCTGATGGGCAGAGATAGGCTCTGGGCACCAGGACGGTGTAAAAGCTTTTCAGGTGACTCTAATGGGCAGCCAGGGTGAAGAGCCACTGCTGTCATTAGCTCACCTGGAATCGCTCCTGACGTCAAGAGCCCTGGTCTGTGGCCTGCACTTGGCAGCTGAAGAGGCTGAAGTGAGATGATTTAAGAATCCAGACCCTGGAACTGGACTGCTGGGATTCAGTCCTGGCTCCACGTTTAATAGCTAGCTCACCTTAGAGGTGTCCCTCCCCTCCCTGTGCCTGTCTCTCTATATGAAAAGGAGAAAAAAGAATATAGCGACGATATTTGTTTTAGAGCATTGTTTTGAAAACTAAATGAGTTAATATCTACTAAATGCTCAGAAGGGCTCCCGCCGCACAGAATGTCCAATAAAAGCATTTGTTGGATCAAATAAAATCAGCCCCCATGGTCTCCAAATTGTTACCCTACGTGGTCCTGGTCTTTAATCTTTTTTGCACACTTCCCACACACATTTACTACACTATACCAAGCCATAGCTCTGCCTATGGTCACCTGGTAAAGTCTATCAAGAGAACAAAGCAAAATTAGAAAACAATTCCCAAAATATGTAATCTGTTCATTAAAGTACAGAATTGGCTATGAGGTAATAATTTTTTTTTAGGAATAGTTATTTAGGCCAGGCATGGTGAGGCAGAGACAGGATTGCAGGTTCAAAGCCAGCCTCAGCAACTTAGTGAGACTCTCAGAAACTTAGGGAGACCCTGTTTCCAAATAAAAATAGGGCTGGAGGTGTAGCTAGGAGGTATAGTGCCCCTGGGTTCATTACCCAGTAACACACACACACACACACACACACACACACACACACCAGTGATTTAAATAATTCCCAGTTATGAGCAAGGCCTATGGTAACAAGAACAGGATGTACAGGGAAGACCTGGAACAGGTACTGAAAGTGGACATTTGGAACTCAGGTTAGAGAAATAGGAAGTAGGCTGAAAAAGAGGGGTGGAGGTGATAGAAAAATATCCAGGTCAGGGAATAAAGGACCATGCAAAGCAAACTTTACTGCTTCATAATTGTGCCTAAGTCTGGCCCAGTCTAGGTTTCTATTTGGATGGCTGATTTGCATACACGCTCATATACATTTCAACTCTGAAAGTAGAAGTTCCATATGTGTTTTATTTACTCTCATTTATTTTTTATCTTTACCAGTTGGCCTATTTTTTTTCTTCTTCTTCTTCTTCACATTACATCAGGAGACCATCATTGTTGCAACTAGCAACTTAACTTAGGATGCTGAGATGATTCTGAAAGAGACATTTGAGAAAAGATGTCGAACTTCGTATTAGGGCATAATAAAATTTACAATGCACAAATTTGGCAGGCAAAGATTTCTCTCAAAGGTATGAAAAAATGTCTGTGCTTTATTTTCAAAGAAACCAAATAAGACATGGTCCCTGAATCACTGTCTGAATGCAAACAGCATTTGGCTTTGATCTGAGTTGTTGAAAACTATGACCAATTTATCCCTAGGATGCCAAACCATCAGAGAATGTTTTTAAGTCTGAATTTCCATATCGGGATTCTGCTACACACTTTTTCTCTCCATTTCACATTACATAGGGCCAACCCAAAATAGTACTTCCAACAATAGATGGTGTTGGTATGATAATTTCACATGTAGTTTTGAAAAATGGGGTAGAAGGCCTCTTTCCTTACTGACATGCTCAACGTGGCCTGAAAAGATAAAAAATCATAATTGAACAGTAAGTGGGATTGTTTGATAGAAACCCTCTCCTATGCTGTAGTAATAGTCTTCTTTGGCAGGGTCAGCCAATTTCCCCTTGAATAGGTGATAAAAAATCTCAGAAACCCATTTGTCTAGTATATGTGTCCCTGTATGCCTCTGCAATCTACCTAGCCACTCCTGCTGCCGGCCTCCTGATCCAGGAAGGGTCACTGCTGATTTCCTGAATATAATTTGCAAATTTAAATCCCAAACATGCCCATTAGTCTCAGTACCAAACCTTATTTTCTCTGTTCACTCCCTCTGCCATCATGGCCAAATTCTGTGTGTGTGTGGGGGGGGGTGTGCACGCACGCATGTTTATGTGTGTGTCTGTGTGTAGATGCAGACACACGGGGAACAATTCAAGTCCCATAAGGAAGCACACCAGCCATCTTGCAAGCATGTGGGACATACCAAAACCTCCTGTAATGAGTCAATCACCCAGAGTTACCCGCCTTTGGGTCTTGGCAGAATTTTTGGAACGCGATGAGGACTTGATCAGCACACAGAGTCTCCTCAGCACTTTCTATTCTGCCAACATCCTTCTGAAAGAAGTAAATGGGGTGGTGAATTTGATGTTTTACACAACTCCTCTGCATTGTAGATTTACCTGGAGGGAAGCTTTTGTTGAAGACCACAGTCTGGAGCTGGAAAGCTGGACCCATTCTGCATTCAGGGTGTAGAGGAATCAGGGAAGGGAGCAATGGGCAGTTTTTAAGGATGGGGATTTCACAGAAGCCCCCAGTCTTAAAGCCAGAAGTATCCTTACAGGAGTTCTTAATTCCATGACATCTATGAACAAGAGTTTACCTTTTGTAATTCCGTGTGTTTTTAGGCATTAAAACTATTCTAAGAAGTGGTCCATAAGCTTCACCAGATTCTCAATGGGACCTATCACACAAAAAAAGCCTCCTGTGTCTGCGACTGTCCACACTAGACCCTTGTTTGGAGCCGTCGGTACCCTTTTCTCCTCTCTCCCACACCAGAGCTTCTCCAAACTTGTCCACCAGGCGTGTGTCACTACCGTGTCTTCCCTTCCAGCTTCCCCAATCTGTCCTTCTCACTCCAGGCCTCATGGCCCTGACCCTCCTGCATGTAGCGTTATCCACCACCTCTGTCCTTGGAGTCCCACCCCTGTCTTCCATAATATTATAATGTCCTAGGGTTTGGGCTTTTAAGGTCTGTTAGGAGTGGTTGTCTGAGAGGGGAGCCTGGGAGATGGTAAGATGACAGCGATTTAGTTCCATGGATATTTTACTTTTTAGCATGAGCCTGAAGACGTTTCTAAAGTTCTTCATTCCAGCTCATCTGCCTTATTTCTTCTTCTTCCCTCTCTTAGTTCTCCTCCTCCTTTCCCAACCTCAGCGTGCTGCTCCCACAGTCCTAGTGGCTTTTCTCTTCTCAGAAAGTCATGGTTCCCCTTCGCCCTGGTCCCAGCCTCATGTCAGTATGGCACCACAGAACTGAAGGAGCCTGGGAGCAGGAAGCAGACCTGGGTTCAAATCCTGGCTCTGCTTGCTGGCTGTATGTCTTTGGCCAGGGCATTTCACCTCTCTGCTCTGGGCCTTAGCTGTCCTTAGGATATAGCTAACACTGCCTCTATGCTTTGCTCAGGGCAGGTACTTTACAGATGTGAAATCAGCCTGGTTCTCACAACAGCATCCACCGTGAGCTGGGTAACATTGCCCTCTTATACATACACATCCAGAAATACATAAAGATTAAACTTCTTGCCTAGGATACACTTGCTTAAGTAGTCCCACTGCTTACTCTGGTCTTCTGGCTTCAGAGCCTGTCTATTAACACTAACTAGGCCGCCTCTTTCATTTTATATTTCCCGTGCTGGGGATGGAGCCCAGGTTAGGGTTAGATTAAATGCTAAACCATTTGCCACTGATCTGCACCCCCGGCATATGCTACCTCTTTAAAATGAAAGTCACATGCCTGCACAGCACAATCTTCTTTTGACCTGAGATAACGTTGTGGGGACTGTATAGAAGAGCTGGGACACAGTAGGAGGCTGTCATTGCTCTATTTCTAGGGTGATCACTATTCGAAGCTTTAGCCGTATAAATTAAACTGCTCTGGCCCACGGAGAGTAGTTTGAAGAAGTTAGAGAGGATGGGTTTCCTTTGCTGTCCTCACAGGCATTTTTGTCCCTACACCACCTCCTTTACCCCTCCTCGGCCTCATCCTCCTGCACTCCGGATGTCTCAGGCGTCTAGTCCCATGTCCCCCTTGCCCTGCCACCCAACTGGAGGTCCTCGATTTTCCCAGACAGGCCACTTCTCTGGCATCTTCTCCGGTCTTCCTGTCTCCACAGGCTCCCTACACGAATTTGGTTTATACGCTTCTGTCAGATTAAAGGTCGTAGATACCATTCCTCCACCCTGAACCTGAATCTTTCTCTCAGGTAGTATCCCCTGCCCAATATCCTGTTCTTGAGTCAAAATGGTCTCATTACCACAGTCCCTAAACTCACCTAGAGTTTCTCTCTGCCCGAGGTGCCCTATTGGAACCAGCCTCCTACCTTAAGATCAGGTTCCAATGCCAGCTCCTTCCCTGGAGTCTAGACTGCACTTGGGCTCCCTCTTTGCCTTGCATTTTGCACTGGATGTGTGTTCAGAGATCAGGGCCTGTGTGCATGCTCTTTGCCACCTCTATGTGACCTATGAGGTCATATCGAGCTTGGACCACAGTATTTGTTAAAAATATGAATTTATAAATGGAAGAAACTAAATTCCCTTAGCTGGGCGTAGTAGCACACACTTGTAATCCCAGCATTCAGGAGGTTGAGACCAGAGGATCATGGTTCGTGGACAGTCTCAGCCACTTAGTGAGGCCCTCCGCAACTTAGTGAGACCCTGTTTCAAAATAAAGAATAAAAAATAGGGCAGAGAGTGTAGCTCAGATGTTGAATTCCCCTGGGTTCCATCCCCAGACCTGCTCCCCCCCCCAAAAAAAAAAAACCCACTAAATTCCCAAAAGGTTAACTGGCACAATAAGTAAGTCAGTAAATTGAGAGTATTGTATAATAGTTAATATTGTTAGCTGCTCTGCCTGAGTGTAGACCAACTTACCATTACTTATTTGTTGGTATGGGCTGAGACAAGTAACTCCTGTGTGCCTTAAGTTTCTCATCAGGAAAATGGGAGTAACAGTGCTTATCTCATAGGATGATAACAAGGATCAAGCACATTAACACAGGTAAAATGTTTACAATGAACATGATGCATTGCAAACGCTCAAATATTAGCAATATATTGTTGCTATTATGTCAGAGCCAGAATTCTAATCAAGAATCCCTGACTCCCAGCCTAGTGCTCATTACACCAGGCTCCATGTTGTGGCCACTTCCCAGTCTCTGTGTCCTCAGTATCCCTAGTCTTGTCCAAGCTTCCCACCCCATACAGAGAAAAAAAAAAGTGTACGTGATATGTGCCCAAGCACACAGGACATTCAAGTTACCCAGTAAATACTGCTTTTCCATTTAAGATAGTTGAGACTTTTGACGAAGCTCTATGTCCCTCTGTAAATAAGAAATAAAAGAAAGTAGGGGATCCTCAGTAAACTACAATACAGGACAGCCTCTTATGCCTAAGAAACAAGGGAGCTAAGGGGTCTTTCACATCTCTAGTTCCAACATACTTTCACGACCAGTTTCTAGAAAGCCACCATTGGAGACTCACAAATATAAGAGCACTGATGGCCAGGCAGAACTGGGTTCCCAATGGGGATCCCAATGGGGGCACTCATTGGCCCAGGAGCCCTGGGCGGTGCTCAAACTTTGTCAAACTCTGTCCCTGAGCCGAGCCTCTCTTCATAAGGTGAGGGGGAACCGGAAGACGCAATGCAGGAGGCATTCAGCCCCGTGCCTGGCACCAGTGGACTCTGTCACTAGTGCATCCCTCTGGGCTAATCAGTGCTCCCTTCCTTTCATTCTAGTTTAGGTAACACTAGAGAGCAAATCTCAGTGAATGGCAGGAGGGTTCTGTTTAGTGTGAATTTGCTTATCAGGATCCAGAGGGCTGGAATTCCCCAGGGATTAAGTGCTGCTGAGAGTGAAAATGGGGAGCCCCCAAAAGCCAGTTTGCCAAGAGGCTGCAAAAGAAAGGTCCCTTCTCCTTCCTTAAGGCCCTTCTGCTCTTGTCTGTTGTGCCGTGCAATGACTCGACAAAAGTGTCTTTTCTTTAGGTGTAACTTCCACCAAAGATAAGAACAAATGTAATTTTGAATCTCAGTTGATTAGAAAATGATCTTTCTCATGCCTAAAATCCTGTGTCCTGGGTACACTGTCCTGGTGGAGGAAATAAAGACCCCCAATCCACCTCAGCAACCATGAATGCACTTTTATTTTTTTTCCTTTATCTTTCCTCCTCCTCCTCCTTCTCCTCCTCCTCCTTCTCCTCCTCCTCCTCTTTATTCTCCTCCTCCTCTCCTTCTTCTCCTCCTCTCCTCCTCCTCTGCTTCTTCTTCTCCTCCTCTTCCTCCTCCTCTCTTTCTTCTCCTCCTCCTCTTCCTCCTCCTCCTCCTCTTCCTCTTCCTCTCTTTCTTCTCCTCCTCCTCTCCTCTTCCTCCTCTGCTTCTCTCCTCCTCCTCTTCCTCCTCCTCTGCATCTCCTCCTCCTCCTCTTCCTCCTCCTCTGCGTCTCCTCCTCCTCCTCTTCCTCCTCCTTTCTTTCTTCTCTTCCTCCTCTCCTCCTCCTCCTCTTCCTTTACTTCTCCTCCTCCTTCTCCTCTACTTCTCCTCTTCCTCCTCACCTCCTCCTCCTCCTCCTTCTTCTGGTATTGGTGGGGGAGGAATTCTACCTCTGAGCTACACTCCCAGCTCTATTTTATTTTTCATTTTGAAACAGGGTCTGGCTAAGCTTTGGGCCTCACTAAGTCACTGAGGCTGGCCTCCCAACTGTGATGCTCGTGTCTCAGCCTCTCAAGTACTTTTATGTACTTTTCAAGTGTACCTGGCATGGTGTGGAGAGGGCAAACAATTACAACTTTATTATCACCTCCACGGGGAGCTTAGGGTTGAGCAGTTTGCCAGGAGACTCTGGTGCCCTTACTGTTAGTATCTCAGCCTGGTCACTGCAATCGGCATTCTAGAACTCTACTAATCTATGCAGTGATACTTTCCTGGATGTAATAAACTCTCAACTTAATGACGTGTTAGTGAATAAAGTTTTTAAAAAATGAAATGGACTTCTATTTTTTAAAAAACAGATTCAAATCCTTCTAAAACAGTTATTTCTTAAACTTCACCCTCTATCCCCTCATCCCCTTAACAATACAGCTGTCTTTGAGATCCATGGGATGAACCATAACATGATGTGGCCAAACAGGAGTTCTATCATTTTCTGCACCAAGGCTGTTGAAATTTTTCCTCAAAGAGAACACTTTCCCTGATGATATTGTTATACAAGGCATGGCATACTCAGAACACAAACTCAGAACACATCCCTTTGTGTGGCTATGTCCTTATGAGCTTCTCTACGAAGCACAGTGAAGCTGCAGACCACAGGCTCTGGGGCTCTGGGCCTAGCCCCTCTGGGATAATCTGCTCTTAGCCAAACCAATGGGAAGTTCCTGTCAGGAAAAGTGTAACATTGGTCAGCAGGTGGCACCCTTTCCCCAGCATTAGCCTTGACCCAGGCTCAGAGGTACCTGGACATGCTCTCTCAAGATGCGGGCTTCTACAATGCACAGGCCTTTTAGACCAGAAGTTTTATGTTACCTCTAAGAATACTGTTGTCCTGAAAAAAATGAAGTTGTCCTCAGAACTCTTCTACCCCAAAGTTTGGAAGGGAACCAGGATAGATATTGCCCATTGTCCTTTTAAAAGAAAACATATTCTCATCTGGAACGATGACTACAGTGGAAAAATTTCTTTTAAATATTAAAGCCATTCCCCTTTCTGAAGCATACACTACACTACCACTTCTCCTAATGCCTCTGGCATTCTATCCCCACCAGAAAAAGATTTCCCCAGCCTTTTTTGGGTTTAGAAAAGAAGTTAGGATCCTCACAAACTAATTTCTAACAAATACTCATTAAATTCTAACCATTAAATTCATCTAGCTGCCTTTGCCAATCCAGTGATTGCTCACATAAGCCCTTCACAGTCTCCCATAAGGTCCCATCACTTGTATTGCGTTTAGAATCTACCTTTATTCTCTGTAAAAATTTTAACTAGACTGACTTTACTTTAGGGAAACAGAAATCTTAGCAACTCCCACTACTTGCTGGGGACAGAACAGCACCTTCACGAGGCTTGAGTTAGATGAGATAAAGATGTATAAACAGAGCACTCTGTTCTGTACCAAACAGAGGGCCCAGGGCAAGAGTGGCACGGGTGGCCCAAGAAGGGAGCATTCTCTGAAGTGTGGTGTAGCCAGAAAGGCTGCGCAGAAGAGATCCTTGAGGCATGGCCAGGTGTGGGGCTGCTAGACAAGTAGGGTTAAGTAACTAATCAAGCAACTGAGCAAGTTGAGGGCCTAGGGGACAACGGACAGAGATCATAAGTAAAGAAGTGAGCTGGGCATGATGGTGTACTCCTGTAATCCCAGTACTTGGGAGGCTCAAACAGGAGGATCACAGGCTTGAAGCCAGCCTCAGCAACTTAGCAAGGCTTTCAGCAACTTAGTGAGAGATCCTGTTTCCAAATAAAAATATAAAATAAAATAGAGCTGGGGTGTAGCATGGAGGTAGAATGCCCCTGGGCTCAGTCCTTGGTAACACACACACACACACACACACACACACACACACAGAGAGAGAGAGAAAGAGAGAGAGAGAGAGAGAGAGAGAGAGAGAGAGAGAGAGAGTGTGTGTGTGTTACAGGGGAGGGGGAGCCCAGGGTTGTCAAGGATGAGGGTCAAGGTGACCTTGTCAGAGGGAGCAATTCATGTTGACAACAGAGAGGAGGAAACTGAAAAGCTAGGTTGGGATCAAAGATGGCAGGTGGTGAATGTTGAACCATCTCATTACTCTGGGCCTTGCAATTTATCTTCTAACAACAATGGTTTGCATGAAGTTACCTTAGAACAATGGATTTGTTTAAGAGCAAAGGCTTTGATGTTAGAAAGTTTCTGATTTGAGCCCCAGTTATCTGTAATAGTATTACTACAGATATATGTATTATCTGTAATACCCTAGTTGTCTAAAGTTTCTTTTTCTCATTTGTAAAATGGGTTTGATCACTTCATAAAGTTGTTATAAAATTAAAATGCGATGATGAATACTAAAACCAAAGATGGGTCCTATAGAATAGGGAAGATAAAATGCAACTCGGGAAATCCTTGCTTTTCCATCAGAGTTTCCTAAATCTGTCTGAAGATAAAAGTCACATGGAATGCCCCATGATTAGACAGATTACTCATGTTTCCCCTTGGCATTTTTTACTCCTTGGAATTTTAATTCTGAAGGTCTGAGATGAGGCCCAGATTCTGTGTTTTTAAAAATATGCTGGGTGATTCTTATCACCAAAGAAATATGGGAGTACTGGCGGTGTTTTTCAAAACAGTAGTTATCAATGTGCTGGTCCCCAATTCCAGAGTTCCTGATTCAGATGGGCTGGGACAGGGTTTGTATTTCTTTCCTCCTCCTCCTCCTCCTCCTCCTCCTCCTCCTCCTCCTCCTCCTCCTCCTCCTCTTCCTCCTCCTCTTCCTTCTTTTCTTCTTCTTCTTCTTCTTCTTCTTCTTCTTCTTCTTCTTCTTCTTCTTCTTCTTCTTCTTCCTTTTTTATTTTGTGGTATTAGGGGTGGAACCCAGGGGCTTTCTGTCTCCGGGCTATACTCCTAGACCTATTTTTTATATTTTATCTGGTGGAAACAGGGTCTCACTAAGTTGCTGAGAGCCTCACTAAGTAGCTGAGGCTGGCTTCGAACCTGCGTGATCCTCCTGTCTCAGCCTCCCAAGCGTGGGGATTACAAGTTTGCGCCACCACGCCCGGTGAGAATTTGTATTTCGAACAATTTCTGGGGGCTGATGCTGTAGGCAGGAAAACGGAAGGACCGTTCTTGGAAGAAATCACAGTTCTAAGTAAAGTCCAATGACTAGGTGAAATCAGAACCACCTGTGATACTTGTTACCTTGGCCCTTTCAAAGGCCTAAAATTAGACCAAGATTCCGTATTTGTGACAAGGACTTGGGGTATTCTAATGCAGACTGAGCCTTAAAAACCCTGCCCTAGTCATGGGTTAAGAATATTAACACCCAACTGTGTGAAAATCATATAAATCACAAAATAAAAAAGAACATGATTTTTAATATATTGGTTAAGAAAGAATGCCTTTTAACTACCAGGTTAAATTCAAAATATATTCTTACATGATGTTAAGTACCAGTTTTTTAAATTTGAAAATAAGGTGCAAATCAAGCTCCCTGTGTTCAGCCTGTGATGCAAGACCTCGACATACACACACCCCAGTCCGTAGCACAACCTTTCCTCACCATGCAGTGGCTGCTCAGTGGCATGTCCTGAATGGGTTTAAAAGATTTGATGCCCAAAGAGCCGGATTTGATTGCTGTGGGGTACAGCCCCACACATCTCCCCACGAGGCCCTACATACAGCCATATTGAAGAACCCCTGCTTTCAATGTATTTGTCACTTGGTGTGTCTTTAGGAAATGAATGTCTTTTGAGAATATCCATGTAAAGAAGACACAAAAGTCCTCTGAAATAGCAATAGCAAAAACATAATGAAATGAATATAAAAAATGTTCAATTACCTATTGCATAGGATTATGCATGCTTTTATATGATACCTGTTTTCACCCATTATGGGTTCTAAATGTGTCTTTTTAAAACTCAGCAGTTTGAGTTCCTACTATGTGAAACATTTATAAAGCTCAGAGGGTATCTATTGCTCATTCCATCTGGAACCCAAAGAATTCAAACCATTAAGAGTGAATGAAGTACTACATGTAAAGCAGTACTTTGCAAACCATAAGCTGCCAAGCAGATGGAAGTTATTATCAACAACCCCCATTTCAGCCTCACTCAGAGCAAGGGAACCGGTCCCTGCATGATTGATGATAAATAACATTAATATAGCACTTCTACATGGGCAAATCTCTGCAGAGATATGCTTAGAAAAACCTGAGCATGTTAGCAATGTGAGAAAATTAGCTAGAAAAACATTTGGAATCTGAGGTGCATCAAAATAAATTATCTCAGCAAGTGGAAAAGAGAGGAGAATATGAGGAGAGCAGTCCTGCTTTAAATTCATGCCTGAAATGAGTAAATGTATTGGTATTCTTGGGAGTCTGGGTCCTCACTCTGGAAGAAGGGGGACACAGTAGTGGATAGGGAAGGGGAAAGAAGACCCCTTTTGACTGGAATTAGAGGTGCCATTCTGAACCTACAAATTAAGAAAACATCTTGTCTCCTGGTTCTATTCACTGAAAGTACCTAGAATGGATAATATCTCAGTAGCCAGGAACACACATAGGCCCAGTGTGTTGTTTCTAAACAAGTTCTCCTCTCACAGGAAGCAGGCTCCTTAAGAAAATGGCTGATTCCAAGACCAGGGCAGAGAAAGAACAACAGGAGCGCAATCACCAATGGTAGAAAGCAAATCCTCAAAAATATGCAGGGCCATGTCTAAAGAACACAGACACCAGCTGGAAGGGGCTCCCACTGGCAAATTGTGGGCAATCTTAGCATCAAAATAACAGTAATAAGTCCTAAAACACTGGCTATGAAAGGAATCCAGGTGCCCGCACAGATATAAAAATAGATAAGTAAGTAGGGAAGAAAAGGCTCTTCTTTATAGTGACGTGTTAATAAATGTAGGGGCAGCCAGAGATGGTGGCACATGCCTGTAATCTCAGTACTTGGGAGGTTGAGACAGAAGAATTGCAGGTTCAAGACCAGCCATGGCAACTTAGCAAGACTCTGAGCAATCAATCTAGTGACACCTGATATATATATATATATATATATATATATATATATATATATATATATGAAGGGGGACTAGGAGTATAGTTCAGAGATAGAATTCTCCTTGATTTCAATCCTTAGTACCCCCAAATTGTAGAAACAACAAAAAACCATAAACTTGCAAACCCCATAGAAATAATAACTCAGATGAGAATCTTCAATGGGTGGTAAATTTATTAGATAAAATTACTGGAGAAAAGGATAGTTCAAAGACTCAAACTATCTCCCCTTTGTTGTTTAATTGATGATTGCAAAGTGGGAGAAGTTCCTTCCAGTGGAGAAACTGGAGAACACAACCCTCCCTGACAAATCAAAGTTTTATCATATACCACCAGGGGTGAGATGCTGAGGACACAGTATCCAGGTTTACTGGCCAAAGTGTACCACCTGAATCTAATCATGAGAAAACAATCAAGCAAACTCAAACAGAGGGATGTTCTACAACACAGCAAGGCTGCAGTCATCAAAAATGTTGATGTCTGGAAAGGCAAGAGGAGCTACTGTGGGTTAAATGAGACTAAGTCTACATGACAGTTGACCATGATAAGTGTTCCTCGCTGGATCCTGGATCCAAAGAAAGTCACAAAATGAATGCTAACTGTATATTACTATAATGTTAACAGTAAATGTTACTGATCCTGAATTTGGTCCCTGTATTATGCATACTTAAGAGAATGCCACTAAACTTAGGGGGGGTACTGGATTAATGGCCATGATATGGCCATCTTACTCTCAAAAATGATTCAAATAGGGGTGAGGAGAAAACCCAAATATAGCAAAATGCTAATAACTGGTGAATCTTGGTGAAGTTATATGGGTGTTTTGCTTTTCTAGTCTGGCAACTTTTCTGAGAATATGACATTTTGCTAAATAAATATTTGTTTAAAAAAGTTTATATGCTGTCTTAAACTAGGCACTTGGCATAGTGGCATACATATATAATCTCAGAACTTGGGGGGCTGAGACAGGAAGATCCAAAGTTCAAGGTCAGCCTTCGAAACTTAGACCCTCAGCAATTTAGTGCAACCTATTTCAAAATAAAAAGGGCTGGGTATATAGCTTGGAGGTATAATGCCCTGAGTTCCTTCCTTCTTTTCTCCCCACCCACCCGACTGTACTGAGAATTGAACCCAGGAGAGTCCACCACTGACCTACATCCCCAGCCCTTTTTACTTTTTATTTTGAGGCAGGATCTTGCAAAGTTGCCAAAGCTGACCTCAAACTTGTGATCCTCCTGTCTCACCCTCCTAACCATCCTGGTATTCATTCTGTAAGCTCCAATGCTCCTTTAAAAAAGAATCTCAGAGCTAGACACAGTGGCGCACACTTGTAATCCCAGACCTTGGGAGGCTGAGATAGGTTCAAGGCCAGCAAACAGTGACTCATTGAGACCTTGCTGCAAATTAAAACACAAATAAATAAGTGGTAGGGTGTAGTTGGGAGGTAGAATGCCCCTGATGCCCCTGGATTCAATCCCCAGGACAAACAAAACAAAGCAAAACTCAGGTGCCCAGATTTTTTTTTTTCTTTTGTGATTCTGGGGACTGAACCCAGGGCCAAACTACATTCAAGCTGTATTCTTAACCCTAATTTTTTGGGGGAGGGGAAGGGGACAGGGTCTTGCTAGGTTGCTAAGAACTTTTCTAAGTTGTCAAGGGTGACTTCTAACCTGTGATCTTCCTGTCTCAGCCTCCCAAGCACTGGGATTACAGCTATACCCTGCCACACCCATCTTTCAGGTGGCCCAGGGTTTGATTAATCATAATTCTTGGCTCATGCCCTATCATTAAATTTGCCAATGCATGTCCTTCTTTATTAATGTATTTAAAATAACATGGCACATTTTTTAAAACTTTCCAAAGCCGGGTGTGGTGGCGCACGCTTGTAATCCCAGCATTTGGGAGGCTGAAGTGGGAGGATCACAGTTCGCAGACAGCCTCAGCTACTACTTAGTGAGGCCCTTTGCAACTGAGTGAGACCCTGTTTCAAAATAAAGAATGAAAAAACTAGGGCCGGGGGTGTATCTCGGAGGTAGAATGTCCCTGGGTTCCATCCCCAGTACCGAAAAAAAAAAAAATTCCATCTCCCCTATTATCTAGAATATTGCCAATAATTTACAGTTCACTTTGTTAACCTCCCATCCCTTCCCTACCACCCCACCTCTGAAGATAACATCTCTACATTTTTTATTTATTTTATATTGCTTTTTGTTTTGATTATCTAAATAACACATTTTTTCATTTTTCTTGTTTTTAAACTTCATGAAGAGGGTATCGTGCTATGTATAATCTCTAGAACATGCTAGTTTTTCATCCAATATTGTGTTGCCAACACTCATTCATTTAATTGTGGGAAGTGGGGATGCATTAATTTTATTGCCATGTAATATTCCATTAAGTGAATATCCCCTGCCTGTAATTCTGTTTGTCTTCTTAGCCTAGTTAACTTACCCCTCAGATCTCAGCTCAGGTGTCACTTCCTCAGCAAATGTTTCCAGACCTTCAGAACTAGGCCAGATTCCATATTTATTATAGACTTTCAAAGTACCATGGATGTGTCCTTTGTAGCTATTACCACAGTAGCAATCTCACATTTGTGTGACTGTTGGCTTTGCCACCCTTACTGGACTGTAAGCATTCTAAGGGTGGGCACCATATCTGTATTTGGTTGCTCTTAGATCCTCTCAGTTCTGATCACATCTTGAAGGCTCAAAAGAAGGCACTGCTTAAATGAATGAATGAATGAATCAATCAATCAATCAATGAATCAAGAAAATAAACATTTATTTCTATTAAATAACCCATCTTGCAGAGCATTTGGGAAGCTGAGACAAAAGGATCACGGTTCTTGGACAGTATCAGTTGCTTAGTGAGGCCCTTTGCAGCTCAGTGAGACCCTGTTTCAAAATAAAGAATAAAAAATAGGGCTGGGGGTGTAGCTTGGAGGTAGAATGCCCCTGGGTTTCAACCCAAGTACTGCAAAAAATAAAAAACAAATAAATAAATAAATAAAAGCCCATCTAATGAAACACATTCAGTGATAAGTGGCTATGTGATCAGTCTTTCTTCTTAGTTTCTTAGATTTTTTTCTCCTTTTTGTAATTATTCCTCCTCCTCCTCCTCCTCCTCCTCCTCCTCCTCCTCCTCCTCCTCCTCCTCACTGTGGTTTGAACACAGGAGCATTCTATCTCCAAGCTAAAGAACAGCCGTTTATATTTTTATTTTGAAACAGGTTCTTGCTAAGTTGCCAAGTTGACAACTTACCAAGTTGACAAGGCTGGCTTTGAACCTGAAATCCTCCTGTCTCAGCCTCCCAAGTACTAGGATTGCAGGCATGCACCACTACACCTAGCCCTGCTTTCTTACATTTTCAATGTCATTATTATTCTTTCAGTCACTCCGGCTCAAAAATTTTGGCATGAAGCCGGGTGTGGTGGCACACACTTGTAATCCCAGCATTTGGAAGGCTGAGAGAGGAGGATCATGGTTCCCGGACAGTCTCAGCTACTTTGCAATTCACTGAGACCCTGTTTCAAAATAAAGAATAAAAAGTATTTTATTAAAAAATAAAGAATAAAAAGTGAGGGTGTCGCTCGGAGGTAGAATGCCCCTGGGTTCCATCCCCAGTACTGCAATCAATCAATCAATCAATCAATCAATTTGACATGAGATCTTGGGAATTGGACATTAGATCTGATTTTAGTCTCTTTCTGGCCCTTCACACCTAATTGTTTTCCCATTTTTAAAACAGTGCTCATTCCAATATTCCATCCAACCCTACATAACCCCACATGCACCTCTCATGTTTAGAAAAGCTGCAGTACTTCCAGTTCACAAAACTGTGTTGCTAATTTCCCATCACATTACTTTGCTTATGCTGTGTCCTCTCCTCAGAGGGTCCCTTCTTCATCTCTGAGTATTTAAGTCCTATCCAAAGCCCATTTGAAATGCTCCATCCCTCAAAAAGCCTCCCCTGATTTCCCAGATGGAAACATCTCTTTATTCAGAGCTTCACACAGTACTTACTGTGCATAATCAAATGTTCTCAGGGTAGGGTAACGTAGATGGGGTTTGTATTCAGAATCAAGTTCAAGTCCTGTCCAGCACTACCTACTGTGTGACCTTGGGAGCTTATCTACACTCAGTTACTACATCTGTTATGCAAGACTAACTATCTAACTCTGGGAAATGTTGCTCACAATAAATCAAAGTGGGTAAATACCCGGAGAATGATGTCACGTTTCCCAGTAAAGCCCTTGCCCTCACCCTTTGTCTCCCATTCACTTCTCCCTTTTAAGAGAGGAGGAGTGATTTGGCAGATTACTGAGCTTGGGAAAAGGAAGTGACATCCTAGCTCAACTTCCTCCTCGCCTTCATCTACCTCTCTTCTGCCCTCCCCTGTCCTCTCTCACCTGCCTATCTACAGGATTGAATCCCACAGCCCCCTCAGGACTGGAGGGTGAGGCTCCCTAACCTGGACCTTCACTGGTAGCAACCTTGTTTGGCTACAGTCCTCAAGGCAGCTCTCCCATGACCTTATCAGTAATAAAGCTTTCACAGTGATCACCACCTGTCACCTTTCAGAGTGGGAAAGAAAGGAAGTTGTTTTAGTGACTTCCTAAAACCACAACTATAAAGGAATATGATCCTGGTGTTTAGAGAAGCATACCAGAACTTTAGCACCCAAATAAGGGATGCTCTTCAAAACCATACCCTGAGGAAGTGACACGTGTACTCTATTACGTTCTAACACAGCTACTCTGGTTCAAACCTATTTGGATGTATCACTAGAGCCTGGGACTTTGAGCATTTTCACTGATCTCGTGTCTCTTCAGAAAAGAGTAGATTTGAGTTTTGAAAAAGTCACTTGGAACCAGGCTAGTGAATAACTGGGACAATGGGGGCTGTCAAAAGAGGTAAGGAGACGTGTGTGTGTGTGTGTGTGTGTGTGTGTGTGTGTGTGTGTGTAGAGAGAGAGAGAGAGAGAGAGAGAGAAAGAGAGAGAGAGAGGAAATGAATTTTAAAAGCATTCTAAAAATGCTTGTACAATAGTCCTTTTGTACAATTTTTATTTTCTTCTTTTTTTGGTACTTGGGATTGAACCCAGAAACATTCTACCTTCAAACTACACCCCAACCCTATTTTATTTTTTTATTTTGAAACAGGGTTTCACTAATTTGCCAAGGCTGGCTGTGAACCTGTGATCCTCCTGTCTCCGCCTCTCAAGTACTGGGATTGCAGGTATGCATCACTATACCTACACATTTAAAAAATATGCAGAGCACAAACAAAAAGGAAAAAAATAGTACACACCACTCAAAAGATGGCAACCACGTGGCTACATAAAGCTGGGTGAGTTTATTTTTTAAATCACTTTATTATGATGTTGATAGCTTTGCGTGCTGACTTTTTCTAAAGACAGAGAATGTGGAGTCATGAGCTTTGCAACTCATTTTCTGTGTCCTCTCAGATATTATTGAACTTCTTTCAACCTCAGTATTTTCAACAACAAAAATGGGATAGTACCAGCACCTGATTTTTTTGAACCAAATGAAACTAAAAAGCTCTTCATCAATGATCAGGGGCAATACAAATGCTAGTTGCATTATGATAGTTAACATGATGATTGATATTCTTCTTTAATGGTTTTCAACTTTCCCCTTTCCTTTCACACATAAGTTTGGCAGCAAAATCTGTATTCTGAAATATCTTCTCATAAAGAGACTGAGGTCAATCTGAACACATATTCCAGGATTCGGATAAATCACTAAGGAAAATGCAAGGAAGCAGGAAGCTTGCCAATGACTCAGTAAGCACCATTTTCTGTAAATCACTTGATTTGTTTTGTACCATTTTCTGTAAGTCACTTGATTTGTTTTGGCTTTGGGTTATTTGTTTCAAGTTTCTAAAAAAGGATTAAAATTGATCATCATTTTCTCTTACCTTGCTTTAAAGACTGAAAGATGTACCCCATTAACCTTAGGTAACATCTTCATGTACCAAGTGGCAGTTAACATTCACTGTGAACCTGCTGTGCACTGAGTAATATGTCAAATCGTTTAATCCTCCATAGCAGCTGGATGCCACAGGTACTCTTTTGTCCCTGTCTTACAGATGAGACCACAGAATCACTAAAGAATAAAATAACTTGCCCAGGCCACACAGCTAGCAAGTCCTCTGGGGTATCTGCAAGTGCATAGCCTCGGCACACTCTCCACCTTGAAATGCATAACCCTGGGTTTTTCAAACTGCAAACCTAATCACATTTTTTTCTCCTTCATGTTTTACTTTTCTGGAACTGTTTGTGTGTTCTCGATGAGTGACAAGTTCCCCTTGAAACCACTTTAAAGAGTAGAAGACCCCCTAATGTGGTGACTAGACCTCTGAGAAATGTGCTAGGGCATAACATTTGGGCAAGCATAAAAGAAATAAAGATTTATAGGACAACATACAGTTGATCTTTAAATCAGCATGAACAATGGACTTTCAGAGCCTACTAGGAATTTTTACGAAGTCTACTTCCTCAAAACCAGTCCCTACTTAACCTCCTAGTTTCCCTCCACTCTCCTGAGATCCATCCCATTTGTGCAAAGCATTCGAATTTCTGCCAATCACCAGGATGCCTCTCCTGCCTTCTGTAACCCTTCTTAGCATCAGAACCAGATGAGACACACTTGAGACCAACTGAAGTTCCAGCCATAATCAACTCTTTTGTTATTCATGGTTTCAATGTGGAATGTTCCCCAAAGCTCATGCATTAAAAGCACCATTCCCAGTGCAGCAGGTTTCAGAGGTGGAACTTTTAGGAAATAATTGGATATCAGGACTCTGACCTCATTAGTAGGTCAATATCATTAATGGATGAATCCACTGATAGCAGAATGGACCAGTGGGAGGTAGGACCTAGGTGGAGTCAGTAGGTAGGTATGTTGGAAGGGTTCATCTTCTCCACAGTAACCCCTATCTTCTTCCAGGATACCATGAGCTGGGCAGCTTTCTTCACCATGTCTTTCCACCATGATGTTTCTGCCTTAGAGCCTGTTGACTGTCAGCCGAATTTTCTGAAGCTGTGAGTCAATATGAATCTTTCCTTCTCTAAGTTGTTCTTGTCAGGTATTTTTGGTCACAGTGATGACAAACGAATATAAACACTCTATTTCACTTTTTTCATTTGTAAAAGTAATTCTGTTCATGGTTTGAAGCTTGAGAAATATAAATAAATAAAAATACATAAATGAATAAATAAATGTGCTGGGTGTAGGGCCTGTTTCTATTATCTGTGTCCACAGACCCTGACATGGTGCACTTGGAGAGCTTGAAGAGTGGTATGAGGAGTAAGTTGGTCCCAGACCCATGAGTTTTCACTGCAGATCTTCTCCACAGTTTCTGTGTTCCCTGGGTCAGGTCATTGTTATAAATACTTACTGGGCACTTGCATAATATAGAATTCTGAGGCAGGTACAATGAAGAGAGTCTAGGCTCACAGTGGGCCACGGGTACCTTTTTGTTGAGTCATACATGAGAGAAAGAATCCTGCAAACCTATTTTCTGGTTGGGGAAAATCTACATCTTCCTAGAATATTCAACCCCCTCTGCCTGACCTACACTGCCTGCCCGTGTGCTTCTCCAGGAAGCATCAAATAATCCCTCCTCCCCACATAACATTTAGAGGAAGAATTAATTTGCTTACAGGTCTAGAGATTTCAGTCTTATGTATGGTTCATTTTCATGGACTGCCAAGCAGGAGCCAGGGCCATAGGGCCTTAGGGAATGATGCCTGAAAGCAGAGAGCAAGAGCTGTAGTGGAGTTACAGGGAATCTTCTGAGGCCATTCTTGGATGGGAGTGTATAATGGCGAACCCCAATTCATTATGCAATTCCATAGAATGTGATGAGTTACAGTGAAAAAACATGGGGTGCCCTGGAAAGATGGAAAACAGGCACTGGTCACAGACTTGAGTGTTAGGCAAAGTGTCCCAACATTTAGACCATCTCAGGTCAGACCTAACAGATGAGCAGAAAATAGCCAGATAAAAATCCGGTTGGGAAGAGAGAAACTAGGAAAAAGTGCTCCAGACATAGGGAACCCATGGACAAAGGCCCAGAAAAGAAAATGATTCACTGAAGGAGCAAAAAGAAATTCACAACGGCGAGGCTGTAGAGGGGTCCCAAAGTGGGGATGGAAGAACATGGGGGAAACTACAGAGGGAGCCCCTGTCTTTTATCTTTTGAAGTTATGCAGAATAATCTTAGCCCTTCAACTTGAGAATCTTTATGTTTCTAAAGACAGATAACTTGTTGTCTCTAAATATCTTTTTTTTAAAAAAAAACAGGTAAAATATGCTAAATTCCTTGAAAGACTCTCATATGCATTGGATTCCCATCTCATCACTAATACTATGGTTGAATCCTGCAAAACATCCCCAGCCTGTCTAAACTCTTGAAGTAGAACTCCCAGAATTGAAGGAAAATTGCAGATCAATATCATAGGGTGGACACTCCAACCCAAGTGGTTAACAGCATCTTTCCTTCCTAGGTCCAGGTATAAAATTGAGCCAGGTTTTTGAGACACTCTTAGTGATATAAGCCCCTCAAGTTTTATGAGCTGAGTATAGGCGACCCAGCTGGGCACTGACTTGCCTGTAGCTGCGTATGGTCTTGTGATTGGGTTCTGGTCCACAGAATCTTCCCAACAGTATCACTAACTCTTGTCTTCCTACTGGCTGAAAACAGTGACAACTGTAGCAGCCTTGCCCCCAGAGATGAAGATGCATGCTGAAGACTGCAGAGTGAGCCAGCTCACCTAGGTCTCTGAGTGATTTCCTGGAGCAAGAACTGTTATAGATGAGATAGAAAGAAACTTCTGTACCTCTTGGATCATTGTTAGTAATGCAGGTGTCAGCCCCCACGTGGTTCCTGTTGACATAGATTGCACTTTGTACAAACGCAGACTTAGGTCTTCATCTAATCATATATCTCTTTGGTAATTAAGGTGAAACATCTACCAGGAGGGGGACACTATGCTTTCTGAACCTTATACATGGTGGTATCAGTATTTCTGGGCTGGGCAGTCTATTGTTTCCTGTTTACAATCTTTATTCTTGTGACTATCAAGAGACTCTTGATCGAATATCAGTGTTTTCAGCTCCTTGTTAATTCTATCAATGAGTACCTGCTCTGTGATAACTGCTTTATCTAAGCTATTCTCCTTAAGTCTTCAGAACACTCTTGTGAATGTCTCAGTCAGCACTCACTACTAGGTCTAAACACCCCACATATAACATTTAGAAGAAGAAGAATTGATTTGCGTACAGGTCTAGAGGTTTCAGTCTTATGTATGGTCCATTTTCATGGACTGCCAAGCAGGAGCCAGGGCCATACGTCCTTAGGGAACGATGACTGAAACAGAGAGAGCAAGAGAAGGGGGCAAGTGACATATATAGTTCCCAAGGCCACACTCACAAGGGCCAGCCTCTGAGCAAAACTTTTTTTTTTTTTTTGAGAATTTCTTGGGTTCTTCACAGCATACCTAAAATATGCCACCATGTCCAAGCAGGGCTGCCTCTGGAGCATGAGGTCTAACTAACATTTTACTTTCCTACCATAGACAACAGGTATTATTGGTCTCATTTTACAACTTTAAGCCTTTTTAAAATTTTTGACTTGAATTTTGCTTAACAGTTAGCAGATAATATAAATTTAAAAGCCAAGAAGAAGCCGGGCATGGTGGTGTACACCTGCAATCCCAGTACTTGGGAGGCTGAGACAGGAAGATTGCAGGTTTGAGGCCAGCTTCTGTTTTCTAGTGAGACACTCTGCAAGTTAGTGAGACCTTGTTTCAAAATAAAATATAAAACAGGGCTGGGGGTATAGTTCAGAGGTATAATTTCCCTGGTTTTAATCCCAGTATCATAGAAATAAATAATAAATAAATGAATGAGTGACAAGGAGAGATTTCTAGAGTCTTCTGAGAAGTTAAGACAGAAGAAGGCCTTGCTCAATGACCTTCCCACAGTGCTCTGGGCTAGTTTCCCAAATTCGTTCCATTGAACAACAGTCCAGGAGACCAGTTCACCTTGAGTTAATCCAATGTATCCAAGACACGCTGGGCTCCGAGACCCTTTCTTCAGGTAGTGTTGTTACTAGCTTCAGAACATGGAGAAAGGCTGCTCTAGTCATACTATGAACAAGGAGATGACAGGAATGGCCTATTTCATCTGACTCCCTGTCACTTCCAAGTATCACATCTGATTGGAGATATCCTCCCATGAGAAATTATATTATTATAAAGTTTTAAACACTGCTTGAGAAAAAGGAAAACCCACTTTGCTTTGAGAATTTCTTGGGTGCCTCACAGCCTACCTGCAATAGGCCACCATGTCTGCTTTGATGGCCTCTGCAGGGAGAAGAGAAGATGAGGCGTTTGTTTGTTTGGTTGGTTTTTGTAGTACTGGGAGTTGAACCCAGGGACCTTCCAGCTCAGAGTCATATCCCAAGCCCTATTCTATTTTTTATATTTAGAAACAGGATCTTGCTAAATTTCTCAGGGTCTCACTGAGTTGTTGAGACTGGTCTTGAACCTGCAATCCTCTGTCTGAGCCTCCCAAGTACTGGGATTAGATATGACACTACACCTGGACAGAATGAGGGTTCTTGTTAAAGGTTTAAGCACCAAAAACAAAAGTGACCCCTTCATGAGGCAGCCAATATTGCCAAGCTCATCATCCAGGGAATTTGAAATTGAATCTCGACAACCAGTTACAGTGAGAGCAACTGGATGGGGTGATTTTATGTAAACTCACTCCAATTTGAGAACTGAGAATTGATTTGCTCACAGGTGAAGAAACCGAGTTCAGGGGACAAGGAAAAACCATCTGGATAGTGTGACTCCTAGCTAGGTTCTAAATCTGTTTCTCTAGGAGCTTCCTGGATATATCATTCAGTCCTTCTACAAATTAAAACAAAAGCACAGAATTCTTTAGAAGAGGCAAAAGTAAAACCTGGCAGCTCTGGGGTACGTGGATGGGCAGAAAAGTTGACGTTGCCAAGGAGCTGGTGGCTAGAGAGGCTGGGAACCTGCAGAGTGCCCTCTGCCCCCTCCACCCTTCTGGAAATGATGGTGGTGCAGATGCAGGCTCCTCAAGCAGCTGGCCTGCTCTAGGGTAGACTTTTTAGGCCCTGCTCACAATGCCAGAGATCCTGTTCCAGTGTTGTCACGGGAACGTCATTGTTGTCTTTCTGGCAACAGATTACCTAGGTGAACACCAAACAGCCAGACTCTGCCCAGGGAACAAGTCTCTACTGCTTTGCCTGCTCTCTACTTGCACTCTCTCCCTTCACACCACCGCCATCAAGAGGCAGCACTCATCCGTACGCACAGATAAACTACAGACGGCCTTTTGAAGGGGAAGATGGAATGACCACGGCCCTTTCCTACTTCAGACAGCCCTGGGCAGTCATGCCCACACCCTTCAGTTCACAACTCAAAACAACAGCAGTTGTAAGAGAAATTCTTCTTGCCCAGTTTTTACAGTGCATCTTCGTGCTCCAATGAAACCAATTAGAAGCACAGCAAATCCCTCTAATATTGGTCAAAATCTATACCACAAAATGGAATGAAGCCCTAAGCCCATTAACCTGTGAAACTGATCAGTTGATCGCAGACAGCAAAACCGAATGGTTCAGTTAAAGCAAGTCCTCTGCTGCTCATAGGGTTGCCAGATTTAGCAAATGAAAATATCCCACGAAGCCGGGCATGGTGTCACGTGCTTATAATCCCAGTACTTGGGAGGCTGAGACGGGAGGATCACAGGTTTGCAGCCAGACTCAGCTCTACTCCACAGCTTAGTGAGACCCTGTTTCCAAATAAAGAATTAACAGAATTGAGGCTGGGAGTGTAGTTGGAGGTAGAATGCCCCTGGGTTTAGTCCCCAATACTGCAATATATATATGTATATATATATTATCCATGATGTTATTCAATGAAAGATTTTTGCTCAAGTCATGTGAAATGTCACCCCTATTTCATGTTCTTCCCTAAGGCAAAGCCAGGAAGGATGGAAAACAGAAAGGCTGCATTTGGTGGGAATATTCCACCCATCATCCCTGAGGATGGTGTTAACCACATCTGGCATCTCTCCTGCAGTACGCTAGAGGTGGGGAGAAACAACCTCTTTCAACAATGACTTGGGGCTCATCAGGATTCATCTGTGCCTGTCTTAGAGGATCCAGCCCTTCTAAGGAGCTGTAGAAATCCCGGGGTCCCTTGTGCTCTGGAAGCACCCTTGTGTTTTTTTCATCTGAACCATATTTAACAGGTGATTCTTCCTTCATCACATCCTTGATGTTTGCTATAAGAAACTCAAATAGTTAATATAGATCTGTGGCCACCTACGGGAAAAACTGCTAACTTGGAGACATTTCCTTGGTGACAGATGATGGAGAACGAAGAACTGTGAGTGGTGAGTTAGGAGACCCGAGGCTGGGAGGGGCTGGGCCATCCTGAGAATTTTTGCACTGCAAAATTCCCTTCTAGTTGTGGGAGTCTCTAAAGCATACCTTGTGTGTGTTTAAAAGAAATTCTTTTCATTGCCCTAGGGGGTCCATGGCTTTCTTCCTCTCTGGCTCTGGATCCTTTTATCAGGTCTCCATAGTCATGGCTGCTGCTGTCTGCTAGATCCCTGGTGTTGGTGTGATGAGCACTCAAGCCATTCCCCAAGGCTGGAGCCAACACACCGGCCAGGCCACCAGTGCTCAGTGGCAATTCTGGGCCAGGTCTCCCAATAGCTTGGTCTCATTGCTACTCTTTCTAGTGCTTGATCCTGTGGGCGTTTATGTATGTGTCAGGTGTTCATATAAGCATCCTCTCTTGGAATCCTCACACATGCCCTGCAAATTAGGTGTGACAATTCCCATTTTATGGAAGAGAAAAATAAGACTCTGAAATATTAAATAAGAAAACCAAGATCACAATACCATTAATTTGCAACGTCGGGATTTGGACTCAGGTCCATCGGGCTCTAAATCTTCCATTACTTATTTCCTTTAGTGAGAAAGCTTTTATGATAGTAAGAGATGTGTGTACTAATGACTCCTGGATTGGTTAAAAGGATCTGTGAAGATAGCCCCAAATTATCTGTCAATTACATAGGAATATTCATACAAACTGATGAGGAAAACACCAAATTCCATGAGAAAAATAGACCAGGGGATAAAATACAAATGATGAATAAGCATTAAAAATGCAATATTATTAGCAAATGTTTTTAAATGCAATAAGATGATATGCTTTTACCTATGAAATTAGAAAAATAAAATATTCAGAGCTAGTAGTGTCATTTGGCTTCTAGTGCACAAATTGGTAGGAAGAACTTTTCATGTCATTCAAACCAGAATTTCTAACTATGGACCTCAATTCTGAGGAATTAATCAAAAACCCAGAAAACTATTCATCTACAAAGATATTCACCAAGGTGTTCATGATTATAACAAAAATTAAAAACATCAACGTCTAACAATCAGAAGATGATTAATGTAATCCAGTCATGTGACTGGGTATTATGCAGTTATTACTGTGATAAAGTAAAAAATGCTAATGGCATAGAGAAGCACTCATAACATAAATGCTAACTTGAAAATAAAGATACAAAATTAGGTGGACAATATGATCATACTTTTGATGAACATTGCTAGAGTCCTCTATAATCAGAAGACAAACTCATCTAATGGGAATTTCAAGCTCCTGCAAGTCTTTTTTTTTCTGACATGCTGAGTCAGACCACGAAGATAACATGATTGGTCTCTCTTAGGCCGTCATTCTGGTTCTCTTTCCACCATATCACAAAGCCAGGCAGATGCAGATTGCTTAAATAACAATCATCGTAGCGATAACAGCAGGCAGTTTTGAGTGTTTACTCAATACCAACTTATATACCAAGACCTTTATGTATTTTGTATCATTTAATCCTCACAAACCCTATGAGACAAGTATTATCCCATATAAGATAGAAAGAGATGGCTCAGAGAGATCAGAATACAAATACAATGAATGTATGGCCAAGTAGATACTAGTCTGACTTTGCTAGAGGCTATTTCCCTAACGTCTGACTGGTAAGGTGGGCAAGAAATTTTATTGAATATATTTGGGGTTTACAGTTTGTTTTGAAATAAAACATTTGTGTTTTCCATGGCATGGTTTCCTTTCATAGGAGCCAAGAATACCTGATTCTTTTTTTTTTTTTTTTTTTTGGCGGTATTGGGGATGGAACCCCAGGGCATTCTACCTCTGAGCTACACCCCTAGCCCTATTTTTTATTTTTTTTATTTTTATTTTTTTGGTGGTACTGGGGTTCCTGAAACTCTTCTACCTCTGGGCTCCCAGACCTATTGTATATTTTTTATTTGAAAACAGGGTCTCTTAAGCCAGTGAGGCTGGCTTCGAACCTGCGCAATTCTCCTGTCTCTGCCTCCCAAGCGTGGGGATTACAAGCGTGTGCCACCACGCCCGGCTTATTCTTTATTTTGAAACAGATTCTCAATGAGTTGCAAAGAACCTCACTAAGCAGCTGAGGCTATCCACAAACCTCAATCCTATGGTCTCCTCCTATTGCCTCCCAATGCTGGGATTTCAAGCATGCACCACCACGCCTGGCAAAAACCTGATTCTAATCTCTCTCTTCTAACTACCTGGGTAACCTCAAATAAGTCACATCTGATGAAGTTTCTTTTACTGCTATGTATTGGCGGCCTGGGCTAGATAAGTTTTCCCTGAGCTTAGCTTGCTATAAAACACAGCTTTCCAGATCTTTCTGCAGAACTACTAAGTGGATTTGTGTGAGGTTGAATCCAATGAGATAGATGGATAGATTTTTTTTCTAACAAAGGAATTCTAGCCTTATGAAGCTAAATCAGGGGTGAAACACACACACACACACACACACACACACACGCACACACACACGCGCTAATTAGTCTTATTCAGGATAAGAATATCTGAACTGGCATTTGGTAATGGTATACTAGACAATTTATGAAGTACCTTTGATATCTGGCAGTCTGTAATGGTGTATTAGGGCCCCAAACTTGAATTCAGTATGTGACCATCACTGGATTTCAGGCAGATCCAAGCATGATAAGAATAAGAGACTACAGATGGGCCCATTTGAGAAGTGGTCTGCATGATGTTTGAGGCAGAAAAGAGGAACTGGGGGGAAAATGTTCTGAGGTCCCTACACCCAGCCACTGGGAGGAAGACCTGAATCACAAAGGGAAAAGAGCTATCAAGAGAAAGCAAAGGAACCAAAGGGTAGCTTTGCATTAGATCACCCAAGGAACTTAAAAATAAAAGTGTTAGCCAGGTCCCACCTCCAAAGATCCTGACTTAATTGGTTTGGGGATGTGCCTGAGCCCTAGGATTTTAAAAAGTTCCGCAGTTGATTCCATGTTGAAGCTAAGGTTGAGATCCTACATTAGTACACAAGGACACAAAGCCCTCAGAACAAGAAGGCTTGAAATGTTATAGACATACCCTTAAAACTGTTGAAAATTGCTCTTTCAAGGACCCTCCCCGAGAGCTCACAAGAAAAGAAAATCAAGTTTAAAACATTTGAGACTCTCAATACAAAACTTCCTAAATATGTTTTGGGGATAAACTCAACTACCTCAGTCATGACTTAGTGGCTCGGCTTATACATTTGATGGCTTAGAAAGAATTCGGTTTCCAGGTGTGTGAGTCACACGAAGCCAGTCCTCACTGTCTGGATTTCTCTTATTCACTGGAGTGAGTGAATTGATCTGTTGTTTTGTCACCGCGTAGCTAAAGCCAGTGGGAGAGTGCCAGTTATCATTTGGAGAAAAGGTATCAATTTGAAGTACCAAAGACAGCGGATGAATTGTGCTCATGAAATAGACGTTTCACTCTACTTTTTAATTTGCTCCTGTTTGAGTTAACTGAGAGCTTTGTCTTTATTTTTAAAGAATGACATTTATACTGCCGCTCAAACTGCCAATCTGTTACATAAACAGCCTTGTTTTCCGGAAGGCTGGCGCCGCCTAGAGGCCAAATCTGAGCAGCATTTTTTTTGTTTGTTTTTTGGGGATTTTTTTTTTTTTTTTTTTTTTTCTCCTCTCTCTCAGGAAAGAACCTCTTCAACCTATTGGTTCTGGTCTCTGGTGATCTGCCTCCATCATGAGCTGGATTTTTTTAGACAGCAAAAACTTCCTAAGCAAGGATGGAGATACCAGAGAGATCTTTAAAAGCCGTGCCATGGTGGGACCCCGGGGAAGCTTAAGACAAAAGAAGATTCTTACTGGCATTAAAACCCACTTTCTACCCCAAAGGGAGGAAAAGCTTGGCCATGGACTTTTGCACCTGTTACCTGGGCTTACCACCCCTGCGCTGATGGAGTAGCCTCTAACCTTCTGAGGCTGAAGCAGGGCTGGAGTCTGAAATTTGTTTCACGAAGTCTTGAGACAACAGCCCTTAAAGCAATGTTTTTCAGAGCTGATTTTTCACAGCACTTACATCAGCTTCTCTGTGGGTGCCTGTTGAGAATGCTGTCCCCTAGCTCCTTCCCCATACCCAGAGAACCATTATCTGGGGGCGTGGGGCTCAGGAAGCTCTATTTTAATGGGTCACAACAAGTAGTGGCTGGTGATAAGTTCTCCCCAAAGCCTGTAAACAGCTGTTGAAAACCCTTGGGTGGCCAGGTTTAAAGGGTGGGT
This sequence comes from Muscardinus avellanarius, assembly GCF_963383645.1. Taxonomy (NCBI): domain Eukaryota; kingdom Metazoa; phylum Chordata; class Mammalia; order Rodentia; family Gliridae; genus Muscardinus; species Muscardinus avellanarius. The sequence goes on along the minus strand of NC_137799.1, from coordinate 68,630,892 downwards.
TGTTTTTTGTTTGTTTTGTTTTGTAGAGGAATGGCTTTCATTGGAGAAAGATGGCATGCACGCAAGATGTACCGGAGAACACGTGATTTATCACAGAGAACACAAGTACGCTGAGGCTGACCTCTCTGGACAAACAGCCTTGCACTGGGCTCCCTCACCCAGGGCTTTGTCCAGAAGTCTTTGCTCACTGTCTCTATTGGAATTAACTGGGCTGAGCCTCTTGACTCAACGTATCAACCAGCTAATAGAGTCTATTAATCCTTGCTAATTGAGTTGCACAAAATATAAGGTCTAATTTCCTGATCCTCAACGCTTAGTGCTCATCATAATCCCCTGGAGGCCTTGTTGAGACACAGATTGCTGGACTTTCCCTTCAGAAATTCTGATTCAGTAGGTCTGGGGTGCAACCTGAGGAGCTGCATTTCTACAGATCTCCAGAAGAGACGCTGATGTTACTAGTTTAGTACCACTCGTTGTAAAGCTTTCCTGGATATTTGCTTTAAAAAAAAATATTGATGAGTAGACATCATGCCATCTCAGTTCAATCAGAATGCATAATGGTAGGCTATCAGTACTTTTTTTTTTGTACTGGGAATTAAACCCAGAGGCATTCTGCTTCTGAGCTATGCATCTAGCCCTATTTTATTCTTTTTAATTTGGAGATGGGGTTCTTGCTAAGTCATTAAGGACCTCATTAAGTTGCTGAAGCTGACTTCAAACCTGTGATCTTCCTGTCTCAGCCTCCCAAGTACTGGGATTATGGGCATGCAACACTACAACACCTGGATCTGTCGGTAATTTTTAAATTGTAACAGGTGATTTCAATGTGTAGTCAAGTTTGGGGATTACTGATCCAATTACTGATGTCAAAACTGACAGTGCATAAGAACCTGTGGATTTTGCTATGGTGCAGATTCCTGGGCCTCCACCAGAAGAGGTCTGATTCAGAATGGCATCAGTGGGGCCTGGGCGTTGGGATACTTGACAAGCACCTCAGATGATGATGATACTAACCAAAGTGTCCACCTTTTAGGGGCATGTTAGAATCCCAGGCCCATCTACAGATTCTGATTCAGTCAGCCCAGGTTATGGTCCTGACATTTGTCATTTTTGCAAGCTCCCCACTTATTTTAGTATTTTATCATGCAACACTCATTTAACATTAGTGTTGCTATGGTTTGGATAAGAGTCCCCAAGATCCCTATGGAAAAAGGCATGGTCTACAGCATGGGGTACCATGTAGGAACTCTTCTGGTCATGGTGGGAGGGAGGGCTGAAGAGTATACTGGGCTCCCAGGCTCTTCCTCTTCCTCTTTTTCTTACCTAAGTTTGAGGTGAACAGGCTTCCTCTGCCTGCCATGAGCTCCTGTCTTGATGTACTGCCTCAACATAGGCCCAAAAGCAATAGGGAAAAAAGTTCATGGACTGAAACCTCCAGAACTGTGAGCTGAAATAAATCTTTTCATAAACTGATTATTGTAATAGCATAAAGGCTGACTAACGTGACTATCACCCATGGCACTTAATAAGCTGTACAGATTCTCACTCTCTCTTGGATCTAGTGAATCAGAATATTCAGGCTGGAGACTGGACTCTATATTGTTAACAAGCCTTAGAGGTTATCCTGGTGGTCATTTTTGAAAACCACTGGTTTAGGTTTAAATCACATTTCCTTTATTAACCAAGGACTTCTGAGAAAATCTTTGAAAACTACTGGCTCAAACCATTGCCATTCTCATCACTTCTGTTAAAAATAGCAAAAATGAGCTGGGCTTGGCGGCGCACGCTTGTAATCCCAACATTTGGGAGGCTGAGACTGGAAGATCACGGTTCGCGGACAGCCTCAGCTACTTAGTGAGGCCCTCTGCAACTCAGTGAGACCCAGTTTCAAAACAAAGAATAAAAAATAGGGCAGGGGGTGTAACTTGGAGGTCGAATGCCCCTGGGTTCCATCCCTAGACACGCCCCCCCCAAAAAAAAAGAAAACAAGAAAAAAAAGAAAAACTGAAGGCATGACTCAAGATGGTCCTGGTTGACATCTCTCCTCAAGTGCTGTTGCTCTGCATCTGTCAAGGAAGAGTCAGCTTGGCCTTTCATCCCCATGGGGTTACTGGATGAAATATACAACTTTGAAAACTGTGCAAAACCCTTCCTAAAGTCTCCTCCATGCTCAAGTACACATGAATCTCCTGCATTTCAGTGGTCTTTGACTTGGATTGAATAAAGTCAACATCTTCAAACAGCTACAGTTTATCCACTTAGAGGACAGGGCACATCCAGGCTCTGGTGACATCTAGGCTGCAGTCCAAGAGCTAATGGGAGGATCAGTGATGCACCCCAGGGCCAAATCACAAAACTAGCATTCTCCCTAATGTATTTGATGCTGAAAGGTCTGTGGAACTAGGAAGGAAGGAAGGAAGGAAGGAAGGAAGGAAGGAAGGAAAAGGAAAGGGAAGGAAAGGAAAGAAGGAAGGAAAACAAAGAGAGAAAAAGAGCTGATAAAAGCATGTTTTGGTGCCTACTTTTCTGGAATGAACCTAAGTGCAGACATTTCATATTGGTATTAACTGACACATAGATTGGGAGAATCTGTCACAAGTAATCTATTCTTCTAAATAAAGACAGCTTCTCCACCTCAGCACGAGATCTCATTGCCTGCAACTCTCCCCTCTCTTCTACAGCATTGCCTTTTTTCTGTTGATTTGATTCTATTACATTTAAATATACTGCAATCTCTTGTTCTTGTTCTCCCTTGAAACTACAGCTTCTTCCCTCCCTTTCCACCCACCACCTCACTTCTCTGCTCTGGTTTACAGCAAATCTCTGAATATGATTTGTCTGTTCTGCACTTGTTTTCTTCGTGGTTCACCTTCCCCCACACACACCATTCCACAGAAGCTGCTCTTTTTTTTTTTTTTTTTTTTTTTTTGGTGGTACTGGGGTTCCTGGAAGCCGTTCTACCTCCGGGCTACACTCCCAGACCAATTTTTACATTTTTATTTGGAAACAGGGTCTCATAAGCCAGCGCACATGGCTAGCTTCGAACCTGCGTGATCCTCTTGTCTCTGCCTCCCAAGCGTGGGGATTACAAGCGTGCGCCACCACGCCCGGCCAGAAGCCCGGCTTTTTCAAGGTTACTTGTGACCTCCATTTTGCTAAACCCAGTGGTTAATTCTTGGTCTTCATTCTACTTAATGTACCAGCAGCATTTAGCAAAATCAATTACATCTTATCCTTGAAATACTTTCTGGTTCCTGGAAATTCTGGTTTCCTTCTTCCTTCATTATCAGCTCTCCTCTGACTCTCCCTCTGCTCTCTAAGTGTACAGTGACCCCAAGCTCAGTGCTTAGGCCTATCCACTTCTCTTGTACCTCTTGTATATTTCCTCAGCATTCTGATCCCGTCTCCTGGCCTTAAATACCATTTAAGTCAAGAGCTCCCAAATTTTATTTTCAGTATAAACATCTCCTGTAAACTCTAGATCAAATATCAGTCTAGTCCACAGGTTTACATGGATGATAAAAGGCATCTCAAACATGACATGTCCACACTGGATTTTTTTCTCCTAAAATATGCTCTTTTTGCAGTCTTCCTCCATATAAGAAGTAGCAATTCTACCCATCCAGTTCCTGATGCAAAAATCCCTTATCTGTTCTCCTACAATTGAGCACCCACCATGCTCAGATTGCCAAGGTCCATCCATCAACAAATCTTATGGACTCGGCCTTCAAAATCCATCCAAAATGCACACTGCTCCCTGTCCTCGCTGCCGCACTCTGCTCTAAGTCCTACCTGTCTCTCGCTGGTTGTATGGAATTAGTCATTTGACTCTACACAGCTTCCTCTCAGTCCATTCTCAAGAATACTGCCAGTGATCTCTTTAAAGTCAAACCAGGTCATGCCTCTTTAAAAATCTCCCAAGTCTGCAGAAGTTTCCAGGTTAGAGTGAGAGCCAACGTGCTTCCATGATCCTGTGCTCCCCGAGGCTCTTCCTGCCTGCCTCTGGGCCGGCCTTCCCCTCCCCTCCCCTCCTGGCTCTCATGTCCCAGAGCTGCCCTCCCTTCCTTCATGCCACTCTTCTAAGCTGGCTCCCTTGCTTACTTCAGACATCTGCTCAGATGTCGCCTTCTCAATCAGGATGTCTACAGGTCCCTAGTTAAAGCCACAAGCCCATCCTCTACCACCCTGCTTCCCTATACCATCTACCTCCTTGCATCCTACCCCATCGCTTTTTTTTTAACTAACTGAAATGTCTCTCCCATATGTGTTTATAGCCTGACTTTCCCACTAGAAAAAAGCTGATGGGGGCATTTTTACCAGAATGGTAGGTGCTCATTTTTTTTTTTTTAAAGAATCTTATCACTTCTATCACTTCTAATATTCACTATGCCCATTTGGGGGTTTGGCCTGAAGAGGAGGAAATACGGTCCATACATCATACTACTCACTCTCGTTTCTCATATTCTCCCTTCTTAAAGACTATAAATGTGGAAGACTGTATAGAGTTGTTTATCTCCATTTTTCCCCCAAACTCTTATTCCAAAGTGAGGGGGGTTAACAGATTTTTTAGGGGGTTGGTACTGAAGATTGGACCCAGGGGCATTCTACTTCTGAGCTATAACCCCAACCCTATTTTTATTCTTTATTTTCTATATTTTATTCTTTATTTCAGCATCTCACTAAACTGCAGATGGCCTTACTAAGTAGCTGAGGCTGTGTGTGAACCCATGATCCTCCTGTCTCAGGCTCCCAACCACAAGGATTACAAGCACGCACTGCCACACCCAGTAACAGATAATATTTAAAATTTAAAAGTCAAGGTTGCATGTAATTTTGAAATATGGAAGTAACCACCAGAAGATAAAGCAAAAAGAGTTAGAAGTGGTTGCCTCTGGGGAATGAGAATTTGGAGAAGAAAGAAGACGGAGGATTGTGTGGTTTTTTTCTTGTTGTTTTAAGCATCACAGTACAATCAGACTGTAAAAGAATGTCGCTTTGATAAAAATGAAACTAGGATTCAAAAAGAATATTCAATATTCAAAAAGAGTGAATAAAAGACATTGGGATATTCTAATACAGTTCTTTCAAATCGGTAAGATCTAGGAGACAAAAAATAAATACAGACACAGAGGAAGTGAATATTACAATCAGCTCACTTGTTTTAATAGCTAAAGAACTTGACATCCATTGAAAGAATGACATATTACAAAAATCGATCATGTACTTGGCTGCAAAGAAAACCTCAAGAAAATATGAAAAGTAGAGATCTTACAGACCTCCTTCTCTAATAAGAAGCCAATAAGATTAGAAATAAATGATATATAAAGGGAGTTTTGGAAATTTAGAAATTCCTTTTCTCTCTTGATGCATGCTAGCTTTCAACAGCATTTTCCCCCTGGAGATACAATACATAAAAAGCTTCATTTGACAGTCAAAGCTGAGCAATGACTTTGGTGTTCTAGCCAGTGCCTGTCCTGCCCCTGAAGCATCGAAACTCATTGATTAAAAGGATGGGGAGCCATATGGCATCTTGATTTAAGGGGAATAAAAAATACATTAAATAATTCCTAAAATATCATATCCATTATTCATAAGTGTAGCTATTACTTTACATCCAGAGCCACAAGATGTCAATCAACTGATGGGAAAGAGCAGAATTGTCAATCTCATTTGTGCCTCTCTGCCCATCCTTGGTGAGCCTCTCTGGAAGGACTAATAAGCAGCGAGGCAACAAATTTACTAATGGATGGGATTTCAGGCAAAAGCTGAAAAATATCTGTAACGTGTTTGGATCGATGCTTCTCAAAGCAGTATGCCTGTCAAAATGCATGTTTCTGGGCCTCACTTGAAACCAACTGAATCAGAATGCCCAGAGATGAAGCTCAGGATTCCACATTTCTCAACAGGCTTTAGATGTGCTTTTGTGTGTGCTTAAGTTTAAGAACTCCTGACTTACACAATCCACTAATAATAATCATCTCTCAAGCATCCATAATGCACAAAAATCAGGGAAGGATCCCAGTGGTAGCTTTGTGTGTTTGCTTTGGTCTATTGCTTTACATTTAATTCAGATGAAAGTATTAAGAATAACTACACGGTGGGTTTGAAATGCAACTCTCTACGTTGTTGTTGTGTTTCCATCATTGTGACTGTGGCTCATTAGCCACTCTAATAAAGGCGACAGTGGAGGGGAGTTTGAGGCACACATTCAGGGAGTGTATTCATACCTCATTTGCTCATTGCCCAGGAGGGTCCCCACTACAAATCCCTTTCCCAGAGTAGACAAGATATTTCAAAACACAATAAAAATTTCCTAAATTATTTAATTGATAATTTGACTTCTAGAAACACTTTGTAAAACTTCTCAAATATGCAGATATGTTTGAACAATATCTGAATCTTCACTGTAGCACAGTCTATAATAGCAAAACTTAGCCAGGCTCAGTGGCACACTCCTGTAACCCCAGTACTTGGAAGGCTGAAACAGGAGGATCACAGGTTCGAAACCAGCCTCGGTAATTTAAAGATGCCCCCAGCAACTTAGCCAGAGGCTGTTTCTAAATAAAAAATAAAATAGGGCTGTGGAGAGGGGTAGGTAAGTGGAGGTAGAATGCCCCTGGGTTCAATCTCAAGCAACACACACACACACACACACACACACACACACACACACACACGAATCACCCTACATAGCTGTATTGGTTAGAATTAGGTTTTTCTGCATATAAGAAAATATTTAATATTTGGAGAAAAGATGAAATTTCAATTGGATACTATAAGTAAGTTCAAGAGTTGTTTCATAGAACATGGGAACTATAGTTAGTAACAATATACTGTATTCTTAAAAAATACCAAGAGAGTAGATTTTATATGTTATCATCACAAAAGTGATAACTGTGTGAGCTAATATGTATGTTTATTATCCATTCCACAATGTATATATCTTTTAAGACATATTGTACTTGATAAATACTATAGTTTTATGTCACTTTAAATTTTATTTTTAATTAAAAAATCATTAGAGTATTTCTTCTAATTGCTAGTAACTGTTCGGCTTACTTGTCATTCGCCAAAACTTGGTCAATGGGCACAATTACTAGAAAATGTGATCTTTAATTGGACGTGAAATAGTTCCAAATGGAAGAAACTGAAGGAAGACAATATCCATAAGACCAGTGCTAAGCTAATATAGAACACAACACCAGACCCCTCCCAAGCTTTCTGAGCACCAGTTTATCCCTCAAATTCCAACTGAAGACAAGTCTTTTCAGTTCAGTTATACTGAACCCCTAGTTGATGGCAATCTCTCCTTTTTCAAAAAGTTTGTAATAGGTGTTGTTGGGGTCACTGGCATGAACACTTGCTGAAATAAAGACTTGGGGTGTTATTTAAATATTTCATGCAATCTTACTTCTCCAAGGAGATAATATGATTCATAAAGACAAAACAATGCCCATTCTGGATGCCTCATAAAAGTAAGCACTTCTACAGTTACTTACTAAATAATTAACTGAGGTAATCTTATTTATGTCCTAGCATATACATTGTATGCAATACTCTCTGACAGGGTTTAATTGCTATTTATATTTATTTATATTGATAACTAAAGAAGAAAAATAAAAAAGATCATTGCACAAGGGGGGGAAAGTCCCTATATTCTCAGTAACAAAAAAAGAAAAAATACATACCAAAACTTTATTATTTTTAATTATATTTACTTAAAGGCAGAAGTACTTTTTCTTAACCCCTGAAAAAAGCCTTTTTTTTTTTTGGTGGTACTGGGGTTCCTGGAAGCTCTTCTACCTTAGGGCTACACTCCCAGACCTATTTTATATTTTTTAAAATTTGGAAACATGGTCTCAAGCCAGCATGGCTGGCTTTGAACCTGCACGATCCTCCTGTATCTGCCTCCCAAGCGCGGGGATTACAAGCGTGCTCCACTACGCTCAGCAAACCCCTGAAAGAAGCTTTTAAAGCACATTATTGGTCAGTCATGGTGATGCCTGCTTGTAATCCTAGTACTTGAGAGGCCAAGACAGGAGGATCACAGGTTCTCTCAGCCAGCCTCAGCTGCTTAGTGAGACCTTACACAACTTAGTGAGCCCTGTTTCAAACTAAAGAATAGAAAAATAGGGCTGGGGTTGTCGTTTGGAGGTAGAATAGCCCTGGGTTCAATCCTGAGTACTGCCAAAAAAAAAAAAAAAAAAAAAAAAGCATATTATTGGCAAAATGATGTTGTTCCCAGGACTTCCAGACAAGATGGCAGACAAAGCATCATCTTTAAGTGCACATAAGTGCTGAATAAAATAATAGGGCAAAAATTCAAATTAGGCTTGACAGAAGAGAGAGAGAGAGAGAGAGAGAGAGAGAGAGAGAGAGAGAGTGAGAGGACTTCAAACATCAAAACTGAAAGAAACTGAATAGAAACTAAATATATAGTAGCAAGAGAAAATGAAGCGTCAAGCCTTTAGAGGGTCCTGAGTCTGTCCTTATGTTGACGTGGAGGGAATCTGAGCTCTCCTGTTACTCTTCTGTGTGGTTGTCCTGACAAGAGCAAGATGGTCTGCCACAGAGGCTATGGGTGAGTAAACTGTGCCTGGAGGCTTACGGAATGTGGAAGAGACGTAGAGGGGTTGGAAGCAGTGGAGCAAACCTGACTCTGACCAAACTGAGAGTGTCAGGTCACAACGGGTAGCTGAGAGCGAGTGGGGACCAGGCAACCAAGAAGTTCATTGTAGAAGAGGCCAAGGAGGACCCAGAGCCCTTCACATGGGCCTAAGAAGGTGGGAGAGCCCTGAGGCCACCACTGTAAACCATGTTTACCACCTCCTTCCATGCACTTACATGCCACCTTGAGAACAAAGGGGACACATGTGAAAATGTGCATAAATTTCCGTTTTATATTTTTTATATAGAAACAGGGTCTCCTAAGCCAGTGGAGGCTGGCTTCAAACCTGCGTGATCCTCGTGTCTCAGCCTCCCAAGCGCAGGGATTACAAGCATGTGCCACCAGCCAGGCTAATAAATTTACATTTTAAAAGACAAGACAGAAGAATCACAAGTTCAAGGCCAGCCTCAGCAACAAAGTGACATTCCTAGAAACCTAGTGAGACCCTGTTTCAAAACACAAAATTAAAAAGGACTAGGGGTATATCTCAGAGGTAGAATGCCCCTGAGTTCAAAACCCTAGTATCACCAAAAAAAAAAAAAAAAAGAAAAGGGGGAAAAAAAAGAAAATTAAAAGATTGAAAATTAAACATAAAGGGGCTACTTCAACTAGTATGCTAGGCCAAGTTTACTGGACTTGACATAAAATTTTGATTTTTCTTCACACCTCTATATGGATGGAAACTATTGATGAAAATTAGGTCAACTAATAGAAAATTAAGTATTTTTAAAGTCTCATTTGTTTTTTGTTTTGTTTTGTTTTGTTGTGGTACTGGGGTTCCTGGAAGCCCTTCTACCTCTGGGCTACACTCCCAGACCTATTTTTATATTTTTATTTGGAAACAGGGTCTCTTAAGCCAGCATGGCTGGCTTCGAACCAGCTCGATCCTCCTGTCTCCGCCTCCCAAGCGCAGGGATTACGGGCGGATTACAAGCGTGCGCCACCACGCCCGGCTTAAAGTCTCATTTGGATGATGATGATGATGATTTTGTAGGAACAGAAAGAAAATAGACTTCTTCCAGAATCCAAAAAGAGGACCCTATCTTTGGTGCTCCTCTTAAATCATATAAAATACTCCTTCTTCTTAGGTCAGGGAGGAGTTGATATCCATGTGTCCCACTTACCATCTCTTTTGCCTTGATGTATCTTCTACCTAAAATGCCCTGGAATCATCAAAGATCAGTTTTATTTTACTTCTTCTGGTCTCCTCAGGACTTCTCCTATTACCAAACTCAGCCACATAATTTTCAGGGCCCAGTTTAGAATGAATAAGAGCTTTTTGCTAAAAATTTATCAGGAATTCCAAGACGGTAGCAGTGACAGAGCATTTAACCTGGTATGGGTCTCTGCGTGAGTATGCAGGTCGCACCACCATGAAGCTGGTCCTGATTTATGCAGGGTCTAGAGAGCCTGGGCTTTGAACTTTAATCTCATACTTCCCTACATAGAAGTAACATTCTTCTTTCTGCCTCTGGCTTCTTGGTTAGAATTTAAGGCTGGCTGGGATAACTTCTCTCCACTTACAAGAAACTGGACTTCAGGCTTATTTTCTTGTTGCAGATTCAAACAAAATCTAACTTGGTGATAAAAGCTGATTAGTATTTTAAAAAAATAATAGGTGTTTCAATCTCTCTTTAAAAGCACTGCCAGTCACAAAGCAATGGTAGGTAATGGAAATGAGACATCTAAAAATAATTTAAAAATAATAGCCTTGTTACAAAAGAATGCAAATCCTTAATCTAAGAGTAGGAGATTATCAAATAGTAACAACTGGATTTGAGAAAGAACTGAGTAGAAATCCAAGAGACAAAAAGATACTGACTGAAACAAAAACCAAAAGAGAATCAGTGACTTGAAAATTGAAAACATAACAGCAAACAGAGCCCAAAGAAATAAGAAAATTAAGAATATAAACAAGACACTAAGAGGCAGGGAGGAAGGCAGGCATAGTGGTGCACACTTGTAATCCCAGCATTTGGGAAGCTGAGACAGGAGGATCTGGGTTTGCAGCCAGCCTCAGCTATTTAGTGAGGCCCTTTGCAAGTCAGTGAGATCCTGTTTTGCCAAGACTTTGCTGCCCACCCCATCTCGGCATCTACATGTGTGAGAATCCATGTAGTCATAGGCGATTCTCAAAGTGAGAAATAAGCCCCGAGAGAAGGTGTGGTCGCTGGCAAAAAGTATTCTCCACTCTTAGATATTCTTTCATAACTACTATCCTTTTGGTAATGATTCTTTTAACTCCCCAAACGAATTGCTCCGGTGGGAAAAAGATCAGGACTGCGAGAAAAAATTGAATTCATGTAAAATAATCTTTCCAGCAAACTTTCAGCCTTGCTCAAATGGTAATTAGATGAGCCCTGTTCAAATGGTAATTAGAGGCAGTAGCAACATTCCAGTCCACCTTTGACCTTCAATACAGCGACACCACCTGGTTAAAAATAGGTATGTCAAAACAAAGGACAGATAAAATAGATGTGTAAAGATGAAAGAAAGAAAATATGGTGAGAATAAGAAAGTATTTTGTATCAAGAAGAGCTTATCCTGAGATTGGCCTGAATGGAAAAGAGAGAATTAGGGTAATCAGAAAAGAAAAGAAAGTTGCAGAAGGTTAGTGATAGGAATATGGATTATTAAAAGAAGGAAAATGCTCAGCTGCTAGAGAAATATATCTGACAACTAAATCTAAAGACCTCATGTTATTTCTTGGTGTTTACCTGCTAAACTGTGTCAAGAGTTTGTTTAAGTTTTTCAGACAGCGGATAGTATTGCAGACAAAATCCAGCAGACGTTCATCGAAATTCCCTAGATCATCATGAAGGAACACGGATTTTCCTTACGATAACTATATGAAAGCTGGAATCTCAGGCTTCGTCCCCCATTATAAAGAAGGACATTGGACTAAGCCCTAGGAATGAGCTCCGAAAGGGTTAAAGAAAACTCTTAAAAAACAAACTGGATTCTTCAACAAGTGATTTTTGGGTGTGACTTTTAGCCAAATAGAAGCCTCTGCAGTTGCAAGGCCAAAGGGGACTGGGCTCCAGAGCACAAGGCCCACCTGAGATAATGGGACTGATTTCAAACACAAAGACCTGGGATATCCCAGGTCTTTACTTTTGTCTTGTTCAGGGTTGGTAATTTGCATGTGTATCTCTCTTTTGTACCTTGGGTGTTTTGCACTTCCTTTTACTAGAAATTCACTGGGAGAGGGGAAAATAAAAAAATCTTGTGTCCAAAATAAAGTGTTCGATTGCACAAGAAGCATCGATCCATGTCAGGTTCTTTTTAAAAGCGCCGATCATAGGATTATTTTCCTAGGAAAGAACCGCTACAGATAAGAATCTGTAGAAAATCACTCTGTCCTTCCCCACCTTTACTGAGACCCTCGACCGCGAGCAAACTCGCGCCCCATTGGACTAGCTGGCTTTCGGCACTGTTTCAAAATAAAGAATAAAAAATAGGGCTCGGGTAGCTTAGAGGTAGAATGGCTCTGAGTTCCATCCCCGATACTTAAAAAAAAAAAAAAGGCAGTGAGGTAGAAAGGAAGCAGTTTAATGTATTCTAGTAAAAATTCCAGAAGAATAGAATGCAGATAATGGATGAGAAATTCTCAAAAAAAAAAAAACTTCTCAAGATTAAAACAGTAAACAAACTCACATGGAGTTGTGAGAATTAATAAAAACAAAATACATAAACATTATAGTGAAAAAACAGAATATTAAGAGAAAAGCTTAAAAGCCAACAGAGAAGGAAAACTATCTTCAAATGAGAAGTCACACATTCAGACTGATGGCAAACTTTTTCTCAGAAGCAATGGATATCAAAAGAGGATAGATTCTATTTTCAAAATGTTTGGGAAGAAAAAAGATATAGTAGAATTCTATTCCAAAAAAAGGGATCATTCAAGAGTGAAAGTAAAATAAATATTTTAATACATCAAAAGCATAAGAGAGTTAACTGATACTCACCAAATGGCCTCCTAAAAGAGACTTTAGCAAAAAAGAACTAGAAAATGTAATTCAATAACAATCATGCTATTCACGATAGCTAAAATATGGAATCAGCCCAGATGCCCATCAACAGATGAATAGTTAAAGAAAATGTGGCACAGATAGACTGCAGAATATGATTCACCCATAAAAAAGAATGAAATCCTGCCATTTGCAGCCAAATGTATGGAACTGGAAGACATTATGTTAAGTGAAATTGAAAAAGGTCGGACCCTGAAAAACAAATACAGTATGTTCTCTCTCATATGTGGAAAATAAAAAACAAAAGTAGACCTGAATAGTAGATACAGAAACAAATCCACACACTTAGAGGCAATTGATTCTTGACAAAGGTACCAAAAACATACATTGGAGAAAAGAGACTTTTAAACAAATGGTGTTAGAAAAACTGACTGTCCATTTGTAGAAAAATAGAATGAAATCCCAACCTCTCAACCTACACAAGGGTCAACTCAAGATGGACCAAAGACTTGGAAGTTCAATCAAGGTCTTTGAAATTACTAGAAGAGGCATAAGACCAACACTTCAACATATAGGCACTGGTAGAAACTTCCTCAATAAAACCCCCAAGTTCAGGAAATTAAAACAAATTTAATAAATGGGGTGGCATTAAATTAAAAAGTTTCTATTCAGCAAAGGAAACCATCAAGAATCTAAAGACAGCCTACAGAATGAGAGAATATCTTTGCCAGTTACTCCTCTGATAGAGGACTAATATCTAGAATATAGAAAGAAAATAAAAGAGCTAACACGAAAAAAAAAATAACAACAACCAAGAATGGACAGTTAAACTAAATAGACAGTTAAGCTAAAACAAAAGAAGAAATAGAAATGGCCTATCACTATATGAAAAGAAATTTTCAATATTATTAGCAATTGGGGAGATGCAAATCAAAACTACACTGAGATTTCATTTAACCCCAATCAGAATGGCAATCATCAAGAATTCAAACAAATACTAGCGAGGATGTGGGGAAATAGGAACTCTTCTACACTGTTGCTGGGATTACACATTTATTCAGCCACTGTGGAAATCAGTGTGGAGATGCCCCAGAAAACTTGGAATGGTCCGCCATACAATCCAGACTTCTGGATATCTTTCCAAAGGAACTGAAATAAAAATATTATAGTAATACATGCATATCCACATTTATCGCATCACAATTCACAATAACCAAAGTATGAAACCAACCTACGTGTCTCCCAACATATGAATGGATTACAATGTATGGGATATACATAAAATTAAATTCTACTCAGCAATAAAGAACAAAATTATGCCATTTGCAAGAAAATGGATGGACCTGAAGAACATTATGTCAACTGAGATTAGCCAGTCACAGAAATTGAAAGGTCATATGTTTCCTCTCATATGTGGAAGCTAGGGAGTAATCTGATGCAATAGAAACTTTAGATAATGAAGGAGAAACCTCACTGGAGCAATGGAAAGGGTCTAGAGAAGGGTGGTGGATACTATGGGCATATGTGAAATTACCAATGGCAACCTCAATATCATGTACGGGGAAGGGGAAGGGGCTGAAGCTCATCAAGTGTTGTGTATGTCCCTATCACTCTGAACTAAATTATGATGTGAAACTACAATGTACCAATAAAAACATATTTTTATAAAGTGGATCTAAAAGTAAATAGTTATTATTAAGGACTGGGAAGTAGGGGAGAACAAGTAAAGGGAAGTTGATTATTGCATTATGTGTGCATTTATGAAAATATCACACTGAACCCCATTAATATGTAGAATTAATGCATGTGTTAATTGAAGTAAAAGACTAAAAAATGGTGAAAATGGGAAGAGATGGCAAAATTATGTTAACTGACAATAATAACAATCATTTGTATTAAAAACAGGTAGAGCCGGGCATGGTGGCACACGCATGTAATCCCCGCGCTTGGGAGGCTGAGACAGGAGGATCGCACAGGTTTGAAGCCAGCCTCAGCTACTTAGCAAAGCTCTCAGCAACTTAGTGAGACCCTGTTTCCAAATAAAATACAAAATAGGTCTGGGAGTATAGCCTGGAGGTAGAAAGCCTCTGGGTTCCACCCCCAGTACCACACAAAAATAAAAATAAAAAAATAAAAACAAGGTAGAACTGAAACATTAGACAATGGAATCATTGGCTATAAGCTCATCAAGTGCTGTGTATGTCCCTATCACTCTGAACTAAATTATGATGTGAAACTACAATGTACCAATAAAAACATATTTTATATGTTTTTATAATCAGAGGCTAAAGGAGAGGTTGGAGTAAATAAAAAATGTGCTAAATTCCTTGCTTATTTAGAATAAGAATATAAACTACCTTTAGTAATTATTTTAAAATAATGTAAATTACATACAAATTTTTTTGTGTGTGTGTGGTACTGGGGTTCCTGGAAGCCCTTCTACCTCTGGGCTATACTCCCAGACCTATTTTTATACCTTTTTATTTTTGGAAACAGGGTCTCTTAAGCCAGCACAGCTGGCTTCGAACCTGCGTGATCCTCCTGTCTCCGCCTCCCAAGTGCGGGATTACAAGCGTGCGCCACCACACCTGGCTAACAAAAAAATTTTTGAAGTACCAAAAATAAAATATGTACCTTTGAAAATAGAAGATAAAATAAAGAAAAAAGTGACTAATTCAACCAAAGGAAAGAAGAAAGAGAGAGGAGAAACTAGCAAAGCAAAAGCAACCAAAACAACCAAGCCAAAATGTCATAAAAATTTCAAATATGTCAGAAATCACAAAAGAAGCAACTAAAGACTCATGCACTAATAGACATATTCATGGTTAAATAATCATTGATGTAGAATCAAGAAGATATAAAAATCCTAAACTGACTAATAGCAAGCAAAGAGATAGAAACAATAATAAAAAACCTGCCATCAAAGAAATTCCCGGGTCCAGACAGATTTCTAGATGAATTCTACAAAACCTTGACAGAAGACTAAACCCAATACTTCACAAGTTATTCTCTGAAATCAAAAGAGATGAAATCTTCCCAAACTCCTCTTATAAAGCTAGTATCCTTAATATCAAAACCAAATAAAGATAACTCAAGAAAAGAAAATTATGCACCAATATCATTGATGAATATAGATGCAAAAATTATAAGCAAAATACTAGCCATGTGCATTCAAAACCACATCAAGAAAATTGTACACTATGACCAAGTTGGTTTCATCCCAGGAATGCAAGGCTGGTTCAACATACACAAATCAATACATGTTATTCACCACATAAATAAACTAAGGACAAAAATCACACTATCATTTCAATAGATGCTGATAAGGCATTTGACAAAATCTAACACCTATTCATGTTAAAAAAAAAAAAACTGCAGAAAATCAGAATAGAAGAAATGTATCTCAACATCATTTAGGCAATATATGGTACACCCAAAGCCAACATCATATTGAATGGAGAAAAATTGTGGGAATTCCCTTTAAAATCAGAAACAAGAGAACTTCCGGGAAGATGGCGACCGAGAAAAGCGGGGCTTAAGAGTCCCGCTAACAACCAATCTTCATTACCACAAAAAGAGCGCCTTTCATAGCCAGAAAACACCATCACCAGAAAAACAAAAAAAACCACCAGGCTCCAGAGAGAAAGCGGACTGAGAACAGAGCTCAGGGCCACAGAGGAGACACACGCGCCCGAGGACGCGGCAGCAGCGCCATACTGCCGGTGGCAGCGGCGAACTCAACGGACGGCTACAGCAAGCCAGGTGAGCCGCTGCGGAACAGCCAGGCGGGATCTTTCGGCGCAGACAGCATTTAAAGCTCCCAGTGGCTGAGCTCAGCACACGCTGCAGGGATTCAGAGTGGAAATCAAAACCAGAGAAGAAAAAATACGCCAGCCTCATGGCCGAGGGCGTGGCAGAGGCGCCATATTGCCACCGGCGGCGGCAGCAGCAGTGAATTCACCGAGTCCAGTACAGCTACATCTGCGTACTCAAGAACAGTGAGTCAAATTGCGGGCCACAGAGGAGAAATCGCAGTATTGGGCCTCCTGGGACTTGACCCAGTGAGGGAGTGGCGGTGGCAGAGATATCACACCATAGGAGAACGTGCAACCTGGCACCCCCCATAGTTTAAAGCAGCCTCTATCGACTCCCTGGGTCGGAGACTCTGTGATACAACCCAGTAAAGGAGTAGTGGGGTCTGAGATAATACAGACTCGAGATCCAGAGCACCTTAAGTGAAGCCATAGTGACCCAAGGGAAGAACCCAGAGAAGGCACAAACCTCCGAAATCATGGGAAAGAGGAATAACACTGGAGTAATGAATGTGCACAACCCCACAACATCAGAACCTGATAAAACAGAAAATCAGAGATTTCTAGAAGATCAAATCAGGAAAATAACTGTAGAAATAATAGAGGTGCTTCGAAAAGAACTCAGAGAGAGCCAAAAAGAGATAAAGGATGCAATTAATGAAGTAAAGGCCTCAATTCAAAGCACAAACAACCGATTAGACCACATGGAGAACAGAATCTCGCTCTTAGAAGATGAGCAATCCAAAAATGAATGCATAGTTTCTAATCTAGAAAAAAATATCCAACAGCAGGAATCTGACATTGAAGAAATATGGGCCCATCTTAAGAGAGCTAACCTAAGAATAATTGGAATAGAGGAGGGAAAAGAAAGTGATACCAAAGGGATCAACAATCTCTTCAAGGAAGTAATAGCAGAAAATTTTCCAAATATAGAGCAAGAGGTTGATACACAGATCCAGGAAACTTATAGAACTCCCTTTAGACAGGATCGGAGAAGAGGATCCCCACGCCATATAATTGTCAAAATGACCAATGTGGAAGCCAAGCAGAGAATCTTAAAGGCAACAAAAACAAAGGGCCAACTGACATTCAGAGGCAAACCAATTAGAATCACTCCAGACTTCCCAAACCAAGTCATGAGAGCCAGAAGGGCTTGGAGTAACATATTCCAAACTCTGAAAGAAAACAACTTCCAGCCAAAAATTTCCTATCCAGCAAAACTTTCTATCAAATTAGATGGAGAAATAAGAAGCTTCCATGACAAACAGAAACTGAAGGAATTTATGTCTTCAAAACCAGCGCTAGAGAAAATACTCAAAGAGATTAACTACAAAGAAGAAATAGGTAACACTCACCAGAACCAGAGAAACAAGAGTTTCCATCCAACAGACAACTAAGATTGGTTATCTGTGGAGATTCATTATTTATGTTAGTCTTTTACCTATCTCTAAGTTATATTGTTTGCCTTTATTGTTGTTAATTTTTAGGATTTCTAGTTGGAATATTAATATACCTTCAGATATAGCATTTGGAAATATTTTATCCAATTCTATTAGTAACTTTTAACTCTGTTTACATTGTCTTTGGATATACGATATTTTTTTTATTTTTTAGGGAGTTTGTATATTCTTCTGTTGCCTGTGCCATTGAAATCATATCCAAGAAATCACTGCCAATTTCAATGTTGTGAGGTTTTATGACCCAGATTTTCTCCTAAAAGTTTATAGTCTTAAGATTTATATTTAGGTCTTTTATCTATTTTGAGTTAATACTTGTATATGGGATTAGGTAAAGGTCCAATTTTATTCTTTTCCATGTAATTATTATTTTTCAACAATATTTAGTTAAAAGATTATTATTTCTACCACCAAATGTTCGTGGAGACCTTGTCAAAAATAACTTGACAATATAGGGAAGAATTTAGCTCTAGGCTTGTATTTAACTCCAATGGTCTATATATCTGCCTTTAGAACAGTACTACACTGTTTCAATTATTGTAGCTTTATATGGTTTGAAATCAGAAAATATATATCTGCTAGCTTTGTTCTTTTTCAAGATCGTTTTGGGTATCTAGAATTCATATTCCATATTAGGATAGATTTTTTTCTGAAAAATAAATATATAAATATATGATAGTTTCACCTAAAATAACAGAAAAAAATATGCTCTAGTAAGAAAGAAAGCAAAAAGAAATATTGAAATGCTATCTTTAAATCATCAAACGCTTGGTATCAGACAAATGAAACTGTTATGTGAGATTATCATTTTTAATTTTGGATAAATTGCTATAATACTAGATGTCAACCACTAAGCCAAGCATGGGAAGGAGGGATGGGGAGAGAATGGGGTGGGGATCGGGTGGGGGCTGACTGGGCGATGTGTGCATGTATGTCTACAAAAGTTTGTATCCCACTATGATGTATGAATACAGTGCACCAATAAAATAAAATTAAAAAATAAATAAATAAATAAATTTAAAAAAAAATAAATAAATAAAATAAAATAAAATCAGAAACAAGACAAGAATGCCCACTATCCACCAGTCCTTTTTAGTATAGTATTTGAGAGTCTTGCCATAGCAGTAAAACAAGAGAAGGATATCAAAGGAATTCAAATAGGAAAAGAAAAAATAAAATTATCTCTATTTGCAGATGACGTGATTCTATATTTAGAAGACCCATAAAACTCAACCATAAGACTACTAGAACTGATTAACAAGTTCAGCAAAGTAGCAGGATAAAAAATCAACCTAAAAAAAAATCAGTAGCTTTTCTATATGCCAACCATGAATACACTGAGAAAAAAATCCAGAAAACAATTCCACTCACAATAACCTCAAAAACAATAAAATACCTAGGAATAGACATAACCAAGAAAGTAAGAGACCTCTACAATAAAAATTATAGAACACTAAGAAAGAAACTGAAAATCTTAGAAGTTGGAAAGAGCTCCCTTGCTCTTGGATAGGCAAAATAAATATCATCAAATTCCCCTTCTATCAAAAGTAATCAAAAGGGCCGGGTATGGTGGCGCACGCTTGTAATCCCCGCGCTTGGGAGACAGAGACAGGAGGATCGTGCGGGTTCGAAGCCAGCTGCGCGCTGGCTTAGGAGACCGTGTTTCCATATAAAAATGTAAAAATAGGTCTGGGAGTATAGCCCGAAGGTAGAAGGGCTTCCAGGAACTCCAGTACCACCCAAAAAAAAAAAAAAAGAGTCAATGAAATCCCTATCAAAATACCAATGTCATTCTTCACAATCCTAGAAAAATCAGTTGTAAATGTCATATGGAGAAACAAAAGACTCAGACTAGCCAAAGAAATTCTCAGCAACAAGAACCATGCAGAAGGCATCACATGTCCTGACCTCAAATTATATTACAGAACTATAGTAATAAAAACAGCATGGTATTGGCACAGAAACAGACACATAGACCAATGAAACAGAATTAAAGACACAGAAACAAATACACACACTTAGAGCCAATTGATTTTCAACAAAGGTGCCAGACACTTACATTGGAGAATAGACAGCGCTTTTAACAAATGGTGTAGGGAAAATTGGTTATCCAGATGTAGAAAAATGAAATCAAATCCTTACCTCTCAACCTGCACAGGAGTCAGTTCAAGAAGGATCAAAGACCTAGAAGATAGACCAGAAACTGTGAAACTACTAGAAGAGGACATAGATTCAGCACCCCAACATATAGGCACAGCTAGAAACCTTCCTCCACAAGACCTTTAAAGCTCAGGAAATTTAAACAAGTATTAATAAGTGGAATGACATTAAACTAAAAAGTTTCTGTTTATCAAAGAGGACTATCAAGAGTCTAAAGAGAGAGACTACAGAATGCCATCTATCACTCTGACAGAGGACTAATATACAGAGAATTTAAAGGACTATACTAAAAAACACAAATAGCTCAATCAAGAAATGGGCAATTGAACTGAATAGACACTTCACAAAAGAAGAGATACAAATGGCCAATAAATACATGAAAAAATGTTCAACATCATTAGCCATCATGGAAAAGCAAATCAAAACTACACTGAGATTCCATCTAACCCCAATCAGAATGGCAATTATCAAGAAGTCAAAAAAACAATAAATGTTGGCAAGGATGTGGGGAAATTGGAACTCTTCTACTTTTCTGATGGGATTGCAAATTAGTTTACCCACTATGGAGATCATTGTGGAGATTCCTTAGAAAACTGGGAATAAGCCAAGCATGATGGCGCACACTTGTAATCCCAGCATTTTGGAGGCTGAGACCAGAGGATTGTGGTTTGCAGACAGCCTCAGCTACCTAGTGAGGCCCTCTGCAACTCAGTGAGACCCGGTTTCAAAATAAAAAATAAAAAATAAAAAATAGGGCAGGGGGTGTAGCTCGGAGGTCAAATGCCCCTGGGTTCCACCCCCAGACCCGCAAAAAAAAAAAAAAAAGGAAGTAAACTGGGAATAGATCCACCATATGACCTGACTATATCATTCTTGGGTATCTTTCCAAAGGAACTGAAATCAGAGAACTACAGTAATATATACATACTCATGTCCACAGAGCACAACTCACAATAGCCAAATTATGGAACCAACCTAGGTGTCCATCAACAGATGATAGGATTACAAAATATGGGATATACACACAATGGAATACTACTCAGAACTAAAGAAGAACAAAATTATGTCATTTGCAAGAACATGCAAGGACCTGGAGAACATTATGTCAAGGGTGATTAACCAGTCATGGAAAGTAAAGGTTCATGTTTTGTCTAATATGTAGTAGCTAGAGAGTAACTGGGATACCACAGAGACTCCAGAAAATGAAGGAGAAACTTCAGTTGAGCCCGGGAGGTCGTCTAAGGGAAGAGGAGAGGGAAGAGTGAGGTTTATTAATAGAATTACTACTTTGACTATCTGTACATATTGGAAAATACCAATATCAACCTCAGTACTCTGCATTGGGAAGCGGGGGATATGGAGGCAGGAGGGCGCACCAGTGCTCTCTGCATGTACGTCACTGTCAATATGATCTACGTTATGATGTGAGACTATAATAAAAGCATATGAAAAATAAACATTGATGTGGAAAGGAACATCCAAGGTAATATAAATAAGAAACTAGATAGAGCAAACTGTCCCTTTTGTATATTTAACACAGACACAAACATATAGACATACACACATAAACATTAGTATGTATTGTTTTTGATGCATAATAATGTATGTAAATCATATTCAAATATTTTAAGGATATATCCTTAATTCATAACCTTAACTGTCTCTGGGAAGGGAATGAGACAGACCAGGAAACAAAGAGGATTTCAATTTAATCTATAATGTATTACTTTATTTTTTCTTTTTTGCATGCTGGAGATTGAACCCAGGGGCATCCTACCTCCAAGTTACACCCTCAGCCTACTTTATTCTTTATTTTAAAACAGGGTCTCACTAAGTTGCTGAGGTTGGCCGTGAATGTGTGATTCTCTTGCCTCAGTCTCCAAAGTACTAGGGATTATAAGTGTGAACACCACCATGCCCAGCTTATGTTTTACTTCTTCATTAAAGACTAATAATGATGAGTAATTGGTATAGCGGTTGTCATTCTCTACACTTGTTATTTTTTAATTTCTAAAATCTTAAAAATTAAAAATAAATCAAAATTTTTAAGGAGGAAGGAAATCTTTTACATATCTTATGAAATATTTAGTGTTTGAACATATTATAAAATATTAGAATATATAGTTAAAACACAAAAGTATCTTTTTCTAACAGCTCTTTATTACTTGGAATTCACTAATTGAACTTTCCATTTAATTGCTCAGACTTAGCAAAATTTTCATAGTCAAAAAGAATACAAAAGTATGTAATTCAGATTTCCTAATGATGTACATCAAATGATAGATCTTGCTCTGAAAAAAAATATTGTAGTCCCTTTAACTAAAGAGAATAAAATGGTACCCAAAGGACTCTCTGATACTTACTAATGATCTTAGATTTTTTAAAATTAGTTTCTGAGTCTCTGAAAAGAGTACAATTTTATCTTGAAGCTAGAAAACTGAAGCACCAAGTAGTATTTTTCAGAGAAGAAAAAGAAAGTTTTCTTTAAAAAAAGCATGCAAGATTCTGAATCTGGAGAAAAAATAAAATAAAACTAGTAGTGTCTCCATTTGAATTGTGTTTTGGAGCTAAAGAGTCTGATTTAGTCCCTAGAGGGTTAATAGGATTGATTAGGGTTAGTGGTTAAACAGTAAATAAGCAAAATTATTTTCTGAAACCCCTTCCTTTTCATGAAGCAAATGTGATCATAAGCCTGTGCTGTGGTGTTCATTAATTTAGATTCACAACTTAGAGGGGAAAGGCAACTTTTGTCATTGGAAAAGAATCTGGTCTTGGTCCGATGTCTTTCTCCTTTAAGTAAACAATCTGGTGGTTAAGAAATAATCCAGTGGCTGGCATCCGTGAGGCTCAGGCAACACCCACAGCACTCATTTGGGTGACTAGCTGCTTTTCTCAAGGTCATGCAAGGATATGGCTCAGGAACAAACAAGGGGTAAACCTGAGCTTGGCCTATGACTGCTACAGTTACACTGGGCTCTTTGTCTGTGGTCCCTTAGTCATCCATCTCCAAATTCAAAATAGCTCACAATTCACCTTGGGCCCTTCTGGCCTTTGAGGACATGGAACAGAGCAGTCGAGACATGGTGGGCCACCTGAGTAAAGCCAAGGACTTTCCCTGATCCCCAGTATTGAGAAGATAAAATGGTAACCAAACAGCTGATCCTCTTATAGATGGCCAGTAAAGTGAACTCTTTGGGATCAGGCTGCCTCTGTGCAGGGAGCTTTCTTCCTTTGGCTGGCTGCAGGCTTTTGTGGATATAGACCTTCTTGGAGAAGAGAGGATGAAGACCAAGCAGGCCTGAGGGGCAAGGTATAGTGCTGGAAAATTTTCTTGCCCTGTGGCCTTGTTCTACCAGCTCCAGAAAACAAATACTTGGTGGATAGATAAAAATAAATGATCCTAAATGAATATCCTCAGACATTGGCCCATAGTTTGGTGTACTACGATGACATATCCTATGGTGCGCAGAACATTTTTCTACACACTTAGCAGGTGTAAGCAGCCACTCTCAGGCTGAGATGTGGAGTTCTTGGACCTCAGTGCTCCAGCCTTGGTGCCTCTTCGGTTCTCTGTTCCCATCGGGATGTCAGTTAGCTCTTTGGAATGTGATTTCAGTTGGATGCACAGCCACCTCCCAGACTTAGCTTTGTCTTTTGTCCATGTGCGAACACACAACCTGACCCAACATCTCTGCTTCTCTCAGACTCTGGGAAGTGCCCTGGTGTGGCATTCCTGTGCTTTAAAAGGCTAAAACTATTGAGGTAAAAAAAGACCAGACTTCTGTGCCCTATCAGCCAGGTAAAACCACAGGCCACAGAGAGACATCAGCAGCCCAGCCACCCTTCAGAGCTACCATTGTCAAGTTGTTCATGAAATTGCCTGCTATATGATCTGCTTTTGTGAAGCCTCAATCCCCTGAGCCCAGGAAGATTTCTTTAAAACAGAAGAGGGAGATATGGGCTGGGCATTCATTTGTAGGAAAACTAATCAAGTCTATTGAGCCTTAGGGTTTCCAAAGTTTAGGGACCAGATTTGTCTCTGGCCTCAGTCCAGCTCAATCATGACTATGGAGTTTCCAAAACTGCCTCTTGCCATTGGCAAGGGGTGGCAGCATTGGTTTGCTGCCAGCTAACTGAGGATTGTACTTGGATTCCTGGCCTAAGAGTGTCTACCGCAGGTCCCCAGCCAAGAAGATACCAAAGGGGGCCTTGACTAAAAGTAGGCTATGGTCAAGGATGCACTTGAGACAGATCCCCTTAAACCACATGGAGTGAGTCCTCAGTCTTTATCTTGGGGCCTTGTACTTAAATTAAATGGTCTGAGTTATATGTGCTGTGCTTGATTTGGTGCCTGAGCTATTGAGTTGCACTTCTTTTTCACGGCTTCCTCTGGACCACTTCAGGAAAACTCATAATAGCCAAGAGGACATTTTAAAAATAGAAGAGTATTATGGTAAATTTGCAAGACAAACAATGACAATAAAAGGTGTAAAATTACATACTCCCACTGAAACTTTGAGTAGTCTCTCAGGCCAGATTTTCTAAGTATTATGTTTGTGAGTAAGGTTTTAGTTCACACTCCCAAAATAGGACTCCTCTCTTCATCCTACAGGGAGGAGGACTCAGCACCACATTACCAAGCATACGGTTCCTAGCCAAAGTCTCCTCCTTGAGTGAGTGGGTAAGGATTCCTTTTTTTATAATTATCATCGAGTTACACACTCCAGCCCAGAATTTCTCTCTCTGTAGGCTGTATGGCTGATAACAATTGCATGGCGTCCAGAATCATCTGCCTCATTGTGTTCAGGTCATGGGGCTGTCCCACATTCAGATGAGCACTGTTGCACTCACATGGAATAGTGTGCGACTCAGGATGAGGGGCTTTCTTCTCAGCTCATTGTGATCTTGGAACTATGTGACCGATCCCAGTGCCATGTGCAAGTGTCCATGAGCTATCTTGTCAGATGTTACTCTCCCTCTATGAAAATAGGCTACCTCAAATTCCACCTTCAAAGAGTTACTCCTTTGGGTTAAAGAACTGTCATCTTCACGAATGCCCTTAGGCAGGCTAGCAGAGTTGGAAACTGTCTAGCTTTGGAGTCAGGGAGATCCAGATCCTAATGCAAACTCTGCCGCTTAATGGATATATGACTAGGTACAATTCACTTAACTTGTTTGTAACACATAACAAACTTATAGGGCTCCTGTAAGGCATTTAGATTATGTATATGGAGTACTGAGCTCATGTCTGGTATGTTGCAGGTACCAAATAAACTGTAGATGCCTCTATAATGATCAAATATAAGCACTTGTAGGAAAAAAGCTATTTAATACTTTGACTTAAAAGAGAGTGTTCAGTTCATGTTGTGATGGTACCTAGCCATATCAAAACAGGTATAAAATAAAGTGGGAAGTACACAGTCCTAATAACACACCCAGCCCAAGAGCTTTAAGAAGGATCTCAGAGAGCTGGGCATGGTGGCACATGCTTGTAATCCCAGCATTCAGGAGGCCGAGACAGGAGGATCACCGCTCTTGGCCAGCCTCAGCTACTTACTGAGGTCCTTTGCAACTCAGTGAGACTCTGTTTTAAAACAAAGGAAAAAAATAGGGCTGGGGGTGTAGTTTAGAAGTAGAATGCCCCTGGGTTCCATCCCTAGTACTTCAAGAAGAAGAAGAAGGAGGAGGAAGAGGAGGAGGAGGAGGAGGAGGAGGAGGAGGAGGAGGAGGAGAAGGAGGAGGAGGAGGAGCAGCTCAGAACAGAGGTATAGGAAGAGCCAAAGGCAAGCTTTATCATACAATCTGGCCCTTATTCATAGCTGGAGGTATGAACTCTGTGAAACTTCTTATGTAATGTCATGTAAGTTAATTGAACAAAAACTGTAATGAGAATCCATGTACCCTATTTTTGGCCAAGGGCTTCTCACTAATGAAGAATGTGTGTATACATTGATGAAAGGTGGGTGGTAAAAAAAACAAAACAAAACAAAACACTAGATTAGGAATCAAAGACCTGCTTTCCAATTAGAAAGGGATGTAAAAAATTCCTGGGGGCAAAGCAATGTTTTTTATTTTGACTAGTGTATATGGTTAGAGTTATATTTATATAAATGTGGTTATATTTATCAAGGTTCCTCTACTAGGTACTTAAGTTCTGGAAATTTTATGGTATGCAAATTTACACTTAATTAAAATTAGCTAATTAAAGACCTGCTTTCCAATCACAGGTGTGACACTAATGAGCCGGGTGGTTCTGGTCAAGTCAATCCAAACTGATTCTACAGGAGCGACCTTTTTGTCCTTTTAATAAAGGGTTATGATTGTACAAAACCTAATGTTCCTATCAGTTCAAAAATATGAGTAGGTAACGAGAACCTCTTTCTTGCAATTTGGCCTCTGTTTTATGCTCGCTGAATTCAGAAACAGGGTGGGAGAGATTGGCACAAAATTTAGGGGAGTGGACAGTAACTTACTGGTATGTCCAGGGGACCTGTGTCTTTGAATTGCACCACTTTCTAGCCACACTTGAAAGAACACAATTGGTTTTTCACAGAGATCCAGTCGTGCAACATGATTGAGTCGTCCCAGAGAAGTTGTATCTGCTACCAGAGATAACAATTTTCACATAGAGAGTGGAGAAAATGTTTCCTGGACAATGGGAATGACTGACAGATATTAGATGGGAGGAAATTGAAGGCTCTGCCAAGTTTCATGATAAAATGCTATTTCTCACGGTAAGGTCAAGTTGTCTCTAGTGCAAAGCTACTGCCTTTAAAATACAAAAAGAACAGAGCAGATTTAAGAGAGTAGAGCAGACTTTGCAAAGAGGCTGTAATCAAAGGCCACTTGTTTCATTTGCAAATGAAACTGGATGGCTATTAGGGCAATAAAAAAATCATCAAGGATGAATTTGGAATTTGCTGATGAACCAAAAGCTGAGAAACATCACTAGGGAAGTCTCCAAAGGTTTGATCTCAAAGCCCTTTGGATGTAAAACGCCCACCAATGTTTGCAAGATTACACATTTAGAAGGGAGGTTAAATCAGACCTTCAAAGGAGAGCATTATGCCAGCAGCTGTGGTTGACACTATTGTAATATATTAATGAGTGTTTCAAAAGTATAGTTGCTGGCACTAACTCTTACTACTTTCAAAGACCAAGAACCAAAAATAAAAGCTAACATGTGCATATTACTGAGTATTAGTGAGCTAACTCATGGAAACAGGACAGAGATAAAAGAATTACTTTAATATTAACTTGCATTTAAAAATGAGTGGAATTTGTTCTCATCTAAGATCTTTGAGGAATAACTCTGGGATGTTTAATTTTGTGTGAACTTGACTGGGTCAGAAGGTACCCAAGTGCTTGGGTAAACATTGTTCTGGATGAATCTGGGAGGGTGAAATGAACATTTGAATCAGAAGACTGAGTAAACTAGATGGCCCTTCCCAGTGTGGGTGAGCTTCACCCAGTCCTTTGGGAGACTTCATACAACAAAAGGCAGAGTAAGGAAAAAGTCCCTCTCTGCCTGATTGCCTTCAATCTGGGATATCAACATTGGTCTTTTCTTGACTTCGAACTTGGACTGGGATCCAGATTAGACCTTATGCTATCAGATCCCCTGGCCCTCAGGCCTCCAGATTCAGAACGGATATTTCATAGGTTCTTCTGGATCTCCAGCTTGCCGACTGAATATATTTAGACTTCTCAGCCTCTATAATCGTTCAGGCAATTCCTTTCAAGATGTATGTGTTTATGTGTGTTTCTTCTATTGGTTCTATTTCTCTAAAGAGTCCCTTAGGTAATTTATTAGCTGATTCATGTTAACATCATTCAGTCTTCTGGGATTAGATATGAAAATTTGCATTGAGTATAGCAAATTGGCCTTCTAAGAATTTATACTGCAGAAATTGTTGGACAGTGTGTCAAGTCCTAAGTATAAGGAACAGGCATCATAGTGCCATTGTCAGGAGGCACCATTCCCATTGAGTCTATGTCCATGGTGTCTCTGAAGCAAGATAAAGAGACCACCTGTTGAATTATTTGAAATGAAAAATAACTCAGAACAATGCAAATCTCCACCATCGAAAGTTGATTAAATAAGCGATGCCACACTAATATGATACAGTACTATGGGTATTATGTCTATGTTTTTAAAAAATGAGATAGCTCTGTATGACCTGATAAGAAAAGATGTGCAAGATGAGAAAAAGGACTGAGCAGGGAATGGAGTAGGCACCCATTTGTGTGTATGTATATGTGTATGTACATATGCGTATGTGTACTGCATGTGTCTGCCTGAGTATACACACACATGTGCACACACACATACACACACAGAAAGAGGTTCTAGAAGGGTACAGAAACTGAAAATAGTTATTTCTGGAAAGTAGACACAGTAGTTAGGTAACAAAGATTTCCTCTTTTTGTTCTATACCCCTTTTTAATGGTTGATTTCCTCTCCCTTCCCTCACCCACAACCAAGTATTACTTCTATAATTTTAAAACTAGACTAATACAAAATTCATCTGTTCTTCCAATAATTCTCATGTGACAGGCAATACCATAAATATCTTCAGAAATTGAAGTGTTCATTGTCCAGTGAAACTTTATAACTTGTTGGTGTAGTTGTTGTTGTTAATTGTTATTGATGTTATTGGTGATGTAAGAATGTCTGGTTCATTCAGCAGACATTCTTTTTTTTTTTTTTTTTTTTTGGTGGTACTGGGGTTCCTGGAAGCCCTTCTACCTCCGGCATACACTCCCACGGGCTATACTCCCAGACCTATTTTTTTTAACATTTTTATGTGGAAACAGAGTCTCTTAAGCCAGCAAGGCTGGCTCTGAACCAGCGCGATCCTCCTGTCTCCGCCTCCCAAGCGCGGGGATTACAAGCGTGCGCCACCACGCCCGGCTTCAGCAGACATTCTTGTGCACTAACTATGTGCCAGTATTCATTGAGGTTCTGAGGATTGGCACTAACCAAACCAAAACCTTGGTGTTCATAGTCCTTCTGGTCTACTATTTAAACAGGAAATCTTGCACTCTGCATTACGATCACGTGCTCCTGCAACACTTCATGCAGCCAAGTGGTCATTCTACAAACGTTCCTGCAGGGAGAGGCACTCGTGCCTGTGAGTGTGAAGGTGTCTCACAGCATTCCGTAACAGCCGTGCAAAGTTTCATGTGTACTCAAGACTGATGTTGCAGTGTGAGGCTTCAGTCAGCAAGAAAATACCAAGACTAGGATTAAGGCACTGGGACAACAACGGGTCAAGGTACTTAGAGGCTGGGTGTCAGGCTGGCTGCATTTGTGTGCATGCATGTGTACAGTATATGTATCCAGATTACATTTTGAATGGGGTTCACATAGACATTTCTATACAGTAAGCAGATGAACTAGATATGTAAAATATTGCTGCTCTAAGTTGCATATGGTTCAGCATGCTCAGAAAAGGTTAATGTACTGGGAGCTTGGTTTCCAGTGTAGCAGTGTTGAAGTAATGGCACCTTGAAGAGGTGGGGGCTAGTGCAAGGTAACCAGGTCACTAGGCACTGCCCTTGGAAAGGGTTAATGCTGTCATTGGGAGTGAGTTAGCTTTTGTAAGAACTGGTTGTTATAAAGTGAGGTCACCCCGTGTATTTGTCCCTCCTGCATGCGGCCATTTGTTTCTGTTTCTGCTTCTCCACCATAATGTAATACAGTGATGGAGCCCTTGCCAGGATACCAGTACCATACTCTTGAACCTTGAGAACTGTGAGGTAAATAAGCCTCTTTTCTTTACAAAGCACCTGACTTGGGGACTCTGTTATAGCAAAACAAAAATAATTAATACTATAATATACAACTATACTATATTAAATGTAACGTTTTAGCAATGGCCAAAGCCATCTAGAACTCAGTGTTGTCTACCTCTGCTGCTGCTGCTGCTGCTGCCTGGGAGTGGAGGCTGTGGCTCAAGGGACAGCTGGGTCCCTAGCTCTTTAAGACGCCTCACTAGTGCCATGTGTGATATTCCTAACTGGTAATACCACTGCCACCATAGAGACGGGCACATTTCAGGGAAGGCAGATTATAAGGTTACCACTTCCGAGGCTGAAATTGGCTCTTTCCAACTAAGATTGCAGGAGTCATTCTGGTACGTCTTAAACCACAAATGTCCACGAATTGCCACAACTGGCACACACAGACACACATGTGGATCCCCCCGATCCACCTGATTTACAACCCCTTCCTGCATGCATTGCTAGAGTGGCTGAAACTGGCATACGTTTCCTCAGGCCATTTCTCTTTCCTTTCCTGCTTTGGCCTGTGCATTCATCCAAACTGTTTTGGGTAATGCTGGCCATAGGCAGTCAGAAACAGCTGCTTATCTTCCTTTGTGGCAAAGAGCCAGACAGATTCCTGATTGCCATTTCTATTGTAAGGAGATTAGGCTAAATCTTTCTGAATAACTCCTCTGAGATGCTACTGCTCAACTTTTACCACGATTCCCTCCCATCTGCAGAGGCTTCTGACTGGTGGCAGAGCAACACACCCAGTAAAATGTTTTATTTAACATTTCATAGAAAGAACTCAGGAGTACACATTACCCATGAGGCCCAACACTTGGATTTTAATTTAATTTTAGATCTAACATATATTTAAAATGATAAAGTTGCCTGCTTCGGCTCATGGGAGTACAATAAGCAGACATTGATTTTTGCTGAAGTTAACATCAAAAATTATTGAGCTGAGAGGTACACGTTGCCCTGGTCTACACTTTAGTCAATATTTACCTTGAAAAATAATTAATCTTGATGTTAAATAAAATCAGATACTAATATATATTTTTTTAATTTGTTCCATGCTAAGATGAATGTTGAATATATATGTGTGTATGTTTAATTTACGTATTTATAAATACATTTATTTTATGAACATATTTATAAATGTGTTTATTAGTGAGGTGCAGTGGTACATGCTTATAATCACAGTACTTGAGAAGCTGTGACAGAAAGATCACAGGTCTGAGGCAAACCTTAGCAACTCAGTGAAACCCTCAGCAGCCTAAGGAGATGCTGTTTCAAACTACAGACTAAAAAAGGGCTAGGGGTATAGCTCAGAGGTAGAACAACTTTAGTTCAACCCATGGTACCAAAGAGAGAGAGGTGTTTTCATTCATTTACATATACATAAACATTAATTTACATATAAGGTATTTTGAGCATTTTAAAGTAATATCAGGATTTGCAAAATAAAATAAAAACTTAAATTTAAAAAAAAATCGAAGCCCAGGCCAAGCATGGTGGCACACACTTATAATCCCTGTACTTGGGAGGCTGAGACTGGAGGATTGGATTGCAGGTTCCTAGCTACTTAGTGAGGCCCTTTGCAACTCTGTGAGACCCTATTTCAAAATAAAGAATATAAAATAGGTCTGGGGGTGTAGCTTGGAAGTAGAATGTCCCTGGGTTCCATCCCCAGTACTGCAAAAAAAAAAAAAAAATCAAAAGAGGGTCTTTCCATCCTGCTGATGAAGTCATCACCGCCCTCTGCCCTTTAGTCCAGGAGGGCACTTGCTTATGCACAGTGCTCCCGAGGCTGCAGCAGGCTGGGGAGAACTGGAAGCATAACCTAGCAGACTGACCAGTGCTGGCTCTTGGACCATGTAACATCAGAGTGCTCTGTGTCTCCATCTTCTCCCACAGGGGAAGAGGAGTTGCGGCAGAAGAGCACCTGGCAGACTACATTGGGTCATCAGAAAAGTATGATCCATCTCAGAGAGCCCATCATGCTCTCAGCCAAAGTCCACTGCACCTGGCACCTGGAACATATCACCGCCAGCTCAGATCGACGTAGCTGATGGCTGGCGATGCTAATACAAATAGTATTTGCAATATTAAGTTGTTAGCATTTAAATAACTGCTAGCATGTATTGTGTCCTTTGCATTTAAAAACACGTCAGTGTATTGTTTCCCTTCACTCCACGAGCTCAATATTACGGCCCCATTTTATGAATGAAAAAACTGAACCTGAAAATTGTTAAGTCCCTTGTTCATTGACAGATATTGTCAGAGTTGGGACTTGAATCAATCACGGTTTGATTTCAAAGTCCAGGTTCTTAAAACTGTGTTATATTAATGAAAACATATGACCCTTCTCTTTCTGTGATTGGCTAATCTCGCTTAACATAATATTCTCCAGGTTCTTCCATTTTCTTGCAAATTATGTAATTTTATCTTCCTTTATTGCTGAGTAGAATTCCATTGTGTGTAATTTCCATAATTTTGTAATCAATTCATCTGTTGATGGACACCATGGTTGGTGCCATAGTTTGGCTATTGTGAACTGTGCTGTTATGAACATGCGTATGCATATGTTACTGTAGTTCTCTGGTTTCAACCCTTTTGGAAAGATACCCAGTAGTTTATGGCTGGATCATGTGATAGATCCATTCCTAGTTTTCTAAAACTCTTCACCCTGATCTCCATAGTGGCTGGACTAGTTTGCAATCCCACCAACAATTTAGAAGGATGCCTATTTCCCCATAGCCTCACCAACCTTTGTTAGTTGACTTCTTTATGATTGCCATTCTGACTCCAGATGATGCAGAGAAATCTCAGGGGAGTCGGGGAGAAGATATAAGGGGAGGAGTGGAAGAAAACTTAAGTTCATTAATAGAAATACTACCATAGACTATGTGTATACATATATATTTTTACCAAAGTCAATATATACCAATGTCAATCTGGTACTCTGTATTGGGAGGAAGGAGAATGAAGAGGGGGCACCAAGAGGGTGTGCATGTATGTCATTGTCAACATGACTTACATTATGATGTGAGACTAAAATGTATCAATAAGAGCACAAAAATATTTAAGGAAAAATCTATGTTATATTGCCTCTTCCTGATGCAGAAAACTGTGTTGAAGCCCAGAATCCTTGACGAGTCCTGTAAAAGGCAGTGTTCACTCACTGGTAGGTATTTGGGGTAGGGTGCTCCTGGCACAGAGGCACTGGCTGACTTTATGGGGGTTATGGGGCAGGCGGAAACTCTGTCGGCCAGCCTCTAATTGCCTTCACCTTGCGTTGCCTCAAGGCCTTTATGCTACTCTTGATATTTTCTTTCTGACCGAGGCCTCACTTTGCAGCATCAATCACAAGTGCACAGGAAGCTTGACACAGCTGCCACTGAAAGCTGAGCAACACCTTCAGCCACTCCGGAGGGCCTAGGGCCAATGCAGGCATTCCTGAAATGCTATTGCTGCTGCTGACAGCTCCTAGCTCTCCCCCTTGGGAAACTGCCCTCCACCAAAGGGAATAGTCTCCAGCTCCTATACCACTGTGGCAGCTGTCAAGTAATGGCCAGTGGGTATAGAAAATAGGCAAGGCCTTACAAACCAAAATGAGGCATCCCAGTTCCAGAGTTTCCCTTGGAATCCACTGAGACCTCTCTTGCAACTTTACTGCACACATCTCACTTCTGACTAACCTGCTTCCCTGACTCCCTCAGCCACGCTGTTCCCTTTCCTGGGGACTCCAACACAAGACACAGTTTTTTATAAATAATCTGGTTTTAGGGTTGGTTCCTTTCCCTTCCATTCCTTAGTGTTAACAAGAGATTTCTACAGGCAATGGGATTAAGATTTATTAGGCTGGGCTGGGATAGATCCTTTGTAGAAGCCCAAGCTTCTAGATTCCCACACGTTTCTCCTAGCCACTCCATAAGCAATCCTGACTTGACCTTGCTCTGACCTTGCAAATGTTAATAGGAAGAGTTGGCATTGAAAGTCAGTGAAGATTACTAACCACATTTCCTGACCTTGTAACATGATGGTTTTATTACATCTTAAAATCTGAAATTTGGTTACACATCAGTAGAAAATCTACAGCTTAATGTGAAGTTCCTTCCCCACTGGTAAAGGGAAGATTCTTGTAATCTTTGAAGTTTTTATTTTGTTTTTGCAAGTTTGGAATGTTATCTCTCTTCTCCCCTTCCAAAAGAAATAA
Organism: Muscardinus avellanarius; assembly: GCF_963383645.1. Classification (NCBI taxonomy): domain Eukaryota; kingdom Metazoa; phylum Chordata; class Mammalia; order Rodentia; family Gliridae; genus Muscardinus; species Muscardinus avellanarius. Next base: position 68,596,831 of record NC_137799.1, on the reverse strand, counting down.
AATGTGCAAGCAGTTTAATGAAAAAAAAAAATCTAAGTGAAATTCCAGTGATCCACTGATATCCTCTTCCTAGCTTATAAAGCAAAAGCAAGCAAAGGAAAAATGGCCACTGGATGTTGAAATGCATTTATTTACACAATATGAGATTACTAAAGGATGTCCATCAATTCCTCACTAACAGCTATATATGCTGGGGAGGAAACTTAAGACCTAAGACAGGCCACTGTGTACCAAATTTGTCTCTTTTCCCTGAAACTAGAGGACCATAAAGAAAGGTTAAATGTGGTTTTACCATAGATTTTTTTCCTTCTTTATTTTTTTCTTCTCCTTCCCCACCCCCTTTCTTTTGAAAGGATATTCTCTCAGCTAGAGAAGAAAGGAAACCCAATTTTTTCTGCTGACTGGCTTGTGCACAACTGGAAATTATCAAAGAAATTGCTGTATCATTGATGTAGTAAGAAAACAGGAAGACAATTTTCATCCCAAAATGAGCCCTCTCAGCTGAGGCTCCCTTTGGAGTTGATGACCACATGCTTTCCACCTCGGCATGGGGCCAGTTTTATTAAAATCCTATAGCAACAGCTTATTTTTCAAACACTCAAAAGCAGACATTTTATGATGGATTTCCTTCAAAGTTGCTCATGGTCATGGGTTTTCCACCATCAGGGACTCCAATGGGAGAAGGATCTTACCTCATAGAGGCCATTCCTGAATATTATTCTTGTGACTAATGCTCACTTAAAGGGGAGAAGGTACAAAGGGACCGGGAACCCAGATTTTTGTACATCACTTCACTGCACAAACAAGGATTCCTAGCTCAGCATTACCAGAGAGATTTCTGGAGTCCTCAACCCTTGGCTTCAACTTCTCTTCTGGTAACCTTGGGTTAACAGTAGGCTGAGTATACTTTCTATATACACTTATCTTTTAACTATTAAAACTCATACTATTGATGCAAAATGAATAACCAAGTTATGAAATTTGCCTCTTTTGGTTAAACTTGGCCAAAAGTCAAATGGAATAATTAAAGCTCTTATTTTAGGGGTGTAAAAACTTGATCATTCTATTTGCTCTTAAGATATCCTTGCATCTACTAATGAACTCTTAACAGGACCACCAATCACTCCCAAGTCTCGATAATCCGTTTGGTCCTCTTTTTAAGTTAATTCTGAAAAATTGGATAGAATTACACTGTTTTTAGTTCATATCCACAAATTTCTTCTTCAGAGAAATTAACCTTGGGCAAAGGTAAATCTCAGAATCTGATATTTGGCCATGTTAAGTATGAATAGTTCTAGTAATATAAGATTGCTTAAATTGCTTAAATAAATTGTGATTCTCCAGTAAAGAAACTGTATGCTACCAATTAAAAAGATTTAAATGGCATTCACAATATGTAAACAAAAGAATAAAATTAGATTACAAAATGATAACAATAATACAATATCATTCATTTCTATTTGAAAAATGTCTATGTATGTTAAGAAAAATATCTCAAATATTATGTTCCAAAGTGTTATTACTGGAACAGTGATTAGTTTTTAAAGATGAGATCATGCATATTGCTTCACTTAGTTCTCCATTTTTATTACACTTTATATTCATATATTTCTATATAAATATTTATATTAATATGTATTAATATAAATAAATATAAAATATAAATAAATATACTTGGTTTTATACTGTCATCATTAATTGCTTTTAAAATACAAAAAGGTAAAGTGATTTTTATACTGGGATGAAGATAAATGGGTTATTTTTAGCTTATGAAAAAGATTCCATGCTCTTTTAAAACAATGTCTTTATAAGACCAACTTCCCTCTTTAGAGGGTCCTGTGTATGTCGTAGGTCTTTCCCAGCCATCATCATCAAAGAGCAGGTCTGGGCTGCACAGATAAGCTGTGAAGTGTTATGGTGGGGAGGGTGAGGCAGCTGGAATGGAGATGGCTTATGCAGAGCAGAGAGATCAAATGCAAATGAGAGACAAAAATCAAACACACCGAAAACTTCCTGTTGCATCTTAAAACTCTGACTTGCTCATATGGTTGGACAAAATCTAGGTCTCCAGAAACAGCATCAAATGTAGATGACTACCCACTTGTGGTGCTGAGAAGCTCTGCTCCAATTTACCCCGCTGACTACCAAGGCATCTTCTCTGCAATATATAGGGGAAATCACTTTGTATGTCCTTTTTGGAATAGCTAAAATGTCAACATCAATTATTCAGCTGGACTGTCAAAATCTTTTAAAATGCAACTTGCCTCCACCCCTACCCCAAAGGGTCAAGGAACTAGAGTGTATAGTCTATTAAAATCAATTCAATAAAATTCTTTATTTAAAACAGATTATAAGATTTCACTCAAATGTGTAAGAGGGAGAGCAGAGCTGACAGGGAAAGAGAGGTCATTGGGAATGCTTTGGTGCGGAACTGAAGTCTGATCTTGGGCATAAAGGCCATTGGATACCAAAGAACAGGAAGATATGGACAGAATAAGGCAGGAAAAGTTTAAAGGAGCAATATGGATGAGCCAGCAAAGACCAACTCTGTATTTTTCTAATTCTCAACCCTACTCTCATAAATGTATTTAAACCAACCAAAGCAAATGAGGCCACCTGAGGTTTTTCATTGGATTTTCTTTTTGATCATATGCTTAGCCTGAATGATTGTTTTCAAATAATTTAAAACAGAAAAGAGAAATGCTGAATTTCTAGATTGCCTAAGTCTGAGTACTCTAAAGTGAATCCAATAAAATGAGAGGAAAAGTAAAAAAAGTAAAAAAAATCACAACTCACAACCTCTTCTTGAGATGGGAGGGAAAGGGGTCTATACCATGCCAAATACTTGGTTTAACTAGATTTTTCCTGCCTGAGATGACCCATAAGTTGGGTGTCAGGAAGACACAGCTTCTCTGTTTTCTTTCCTGTACTCAGAAAGGGAACGTTCCATTCCACGCAATTCATGAATTTTAAAAACCATGAACCTTCCTTCACATTCTGGAGGAGCACAAACGTTTTCCTGTAAGAGGGCTGTTTTGAGCATAATGCCCAAGTTATTGAGATGGTAACAGGGAGAGGCCCTTTAGACTAAGTCTTTGTTCTGAGTTGGCTGGAAGCTCCAGGCCTAGGACTGACAGTAGGGTCTAGACATATGGTTGGGCATAGAGAAGCAGGGATAGAATTTACCAACCACCAACTGCCATCATGTCCTTGTCCCTGGAAAACGGCCAAACTGTTGAGCCAACTGCCAGCCCCACCATGTTCTCATTAGACACTGAGCCCACTCACCCAAAGCAGTACATGACCATGGAAGACCACTAGCTCCCTCTAGAGATGGAGCACAATGGCTAATTTTTTTTGCCACTTTTGTCAGAAGGACATGGCTGAATTCCATGAACAAAAGGAAGGCACTTCCTAAAACAATCCTGTCAGCCTTTTGTGTGTGTGTGTGCGTGTGTGGTGCTCATGACTGAACCAGGGCCTCACACATACTAGGCAAGTGCTCTACCACTGAGCCACATCCCCAGACTCTGTTAGCCTTTTTGAGTAATAACCTTTATCTATACCTTCCCAGGGAGCTAATATTTAGAGCTTAATTTCAATGACAAAAACCATCACTCAAACTCATAAGGCTTTTCAATGATTCTCCATTGCCCTTAAAATTAATTCCCCAAATCACTACCATAGCTTGCAACCTACTGATGATATATCCCCAGCCTCTCTCTCCAGCTGCATCAATTGCCACTATCCCCTCAGTTATCATTTTCTGAACTCTTTTCCTTCAGTATTTACACACTTGATTGTTGCCTTAGTCTGAAATAATTATGATTTCCCTTCTCCACCTTTATTCCATCTCATCTAGCTAAGTCTTATGCATTTTTTCGGATTTAACTGAAATACTACCACCTCCTAGAGGCTTTCCTTGATCCCCTGAACTAGCCCTTTTACTTGGCTCCACTTAGCACCCTGGTTTCTCTTACCTAACCATTCATAATACTCAACTGTAACTACTTACTGTCTGAAATATTCTCTATAAAGGCAGATACTAAGCCTGCCATTCTCTTCTGTTTCTTACACACCCAAAATAGAGATGATAGATATTTATTGAGAAGAAAAATTTAAAAAGCAACAAATTTTAGAATTAAAAAAAGAAGTGGCATTTATTCTGTGAAATATAGGCCAGGCATTAGGCTAAGTAGTTGCATATCTGTTATTTCACTTCATCATTATTTAATGCAGCAGAGGAAATTAGTATGCTCATTGCTTTATAGAGAGGAAAGTGAAGTTCAAACATTTCTGAGTTCACAACCAAGTGTAGTTTCAAAAGCCCATGAACGTTCTACTGTGTGATGCTTCCTCTTAGGTAGCTCAAGTTAACCACAGTTAATTCTTGCTTATTCCTGACAATGAAGGCATCACATGCCCTGGTTGTTCTCAGAGAGTGAATCATCCTAAAATCTTTTATGTCAGATCTTAGATGGCATTTTTTGCTCTTGCATTTTAAAGGGGATTTTTTAATGTTCTCAATATCTCCAATGAAAATAACTAAGTCATCCTGAAAAGTCCTTATTAATGAGCTTTCCCAGCCAGAAGGCAACAGAACATCAGAGGTAGAGAACAGAAAGATTTTGGGTAAGGAGTCCACAAGACTCCAATTCTTAGCCAAGCACTAAGACCTGGTCCAAGTCAGACGTATGACTGATAAAGTCACTTCATGACTCAGAACCATAGTTCTTCTCTTTTTACAAAGAAAAGGATGGAAGAATAGACTGGAACAGATTCTGAAGGCCCCCCTCTGCCTCCCCAATTCTACTGTTCTTTTAATTAAAAGGAGAGTCATTTCCAAACTTGCTGGTTTATACTTTACATGAGATGGTAATTTTGTTCAGTGTTAAAATATTTCTTCCAAGCATTTCAGTTAGGATAATCAAAATCTTGTTTATATTAGCCAAGAGTTTAATTAAACAGAACAAATAATACCCCAAAGAATGTTGTTTTCTAATCGTAGTAAACTAGACTCAGAATTCCACTCAGGTCCCAAATGGTGCTTACATATTTTCCTGGTATGTATCTCCTTGGAAATAAGCTTCATTTTGGAATTTTCAGACATTATTTTAAAATTCTCTAGTACTTGGAAGGCTGAGAAAGGAGAATTGCTGGTTCAAGGACAGTCTAAGGAACTTAGCAAGATCTTGTTTCAAAATAAAAAAGAAAATAGGTGTGGGAGTATAGCTCAAAGGTAGAACACGCCTGGGCTCAATCCCCAGTACAAAACAAAATGTCTCAAGTACCTTTTGCTCATCAGAACCTGATGTCCTCCTACTTTAATAACTCCTGATATTTGGCGGACGTGGTGGCGCACGCTTGTAATCCCTGCGCTTGGGAGGCAGAGACAGGAGGATCGCGCAGGTTTGAAGCCAGCCTCACTGGCTTAAGAGACCCTGTTTCCAAATAAAAAAAATATAAAATAGGTCTGGGAGTATAGCCCAGAGGTAGAAGGGTTCCATCCCCAGTACCACACAAAATAATAATAATAATAATAATAATAATAATAATAATAATAATTATAATAATAATTAATAATAACAATAATAATTCCTGATAGATTATTCAGATACCTTTTAGGTCTTCTAAGAAAGTATTCCCAAAACATTAAAAAATCCCAGAAAGGGACGATGTATTCCCCGCATTGTTGTTTTTTGCAGCAATTGGTATGTAGCACCCAGTTTGTTCTCTGAATTTGAATAAAAATAATTAAATTTCCTTAGTTTTTCATCTGTGAAATTAGAATAATATCAACTACAGCATTGTAAGAAGAAATGATTGCAAAATGCTGTGAAAGCACCACTCAAAAGCCAAATCTTTGAAATGTTTCTGAGATTTCTACTCCTAAGTTTTACCATAGGTTCAAAATTGTCCCAAGAAAATATGATACCATGAAAAGAATATTTACTTAAGAATCAGAAAACCCAGGTATAGTTCTTAAGCTGATAGACCCTAACTGCAAGGCCTTGGAAAGCTGATAGACCCTAACTGCAAGGCCTTGGAAAGCAGGTATACTTTTTTTTTTTTTTTGAGGGATTTTTTTTTTTTTTTTTTTTTTTTTTTTTTTGGAGAGCTTCTACCTCTGGTCTACCCCACCAGCCCTATTTTTTTATTCTTTATTTTGAAACAAGGTCTCGCTAAATTGCAAAGGGCCTCACTAAGTAGCTAAGGCTGTCCATGAACTGCAATCCTTCTGTCTCAGGCTCCCAAGTGCTGGGATTACAAGTGTGCGCCATATCCTTCTTAATCTTCCATTTCTCACCAATATATGAGGACCATAATGTAAGAATGGCACATATACCTGGGAGAGCTTACAGGCTCGCTGACCAAATCAGAATCCCAAAGGATCTTGGCAAGTTGGAACCATGAATAGCTCTAAATGGTTTATCTGATAAAGTCCGATGTTCATGGCCAAAAAGCAAGCAATAATTAGAAAAGAAATATGCAATTGCAGGAGAATACAGGTGGAAAGATAGTGAAAAGACTTGGAGACTAGAAGCAAAATACAACCCAAAAGTTTCTATTTCCTCTCTCTGTATCAGCAAGGAGTCTCCTCTTCCATGTGATGGTCTTCAAGAGGAGTGAGGAGCATCATTCCTACAGACTGCTCCACCATGAGCAGCCCTGTTCCTCCATCTCTCCTCCTACGCTATGGTTCATTCCTAATCATCATCCTCATGTTGGTGCTTCTTCTATGGTGTTTGTTAGATTTCCAGCTGTAAACACAGGACTTTATCTCACCTACTTAAATCTCTTTAAATTTAGTTCATTTGACTCATGATTCCAAATTTGTCAAGATCTTAGGGGATTATAATTTGGTCATTTTTTCCCTCTGAATGCCAATGGATCTCAAACTGAGGCAAATGTAGGACAGAGGAATGGCAGTTGTATAATGTCAGATGTTTGAGATATTAAAATGATATATTTAATATGTAATATATATTAATTATTTTATAATATGTAGGCAAACTATCATTTAAAAAATTGTATTAGTGCATTGTAGTCATACATCTTAATGGAGTACAAGATGGTGGAGGCATACATGCACACATCACCCAATTAGCCCTTACCCAATTCCCACCCCATTCTCTCCCCCTCCCTCCTTCTCATGTTTGGCTTAGTGATTGACTTTGACATGTTTGTTAATGTACATCATGTGCATTAGAGAATTTTGTATTTAATTAAATTGAATGTATTATTTTATTACATATTTCTTTTTACTAAAGTATAAAATCCAACTATCCTCTATACATTATTTCCTGAGATGCCTAGTCCTCTGGTCAACAACACTTATAATTTGATGAAGAGAGAGACAGAGACAGAGACAGAGAGACAGAGAGACAAAGAGAGAGAAAGATGAGAATTCTCTAGAGAATTCAAAAGAAAACAGCAGGCCTGATTCTGCCTCCAGAGACAAGGACTCAAGATACACACATGTGAATATATAAAGAATACAAATTAATAAAAACTCAAGAGTCAAAAGAATCTCTCCAAACTAGCATAAAAGACTCACGTTTTTATACAATAAGGGGGAAAACTGCAAAGATAAGATACTGACAGTACATAGCCCCCCAGATATTAGCAGTTACCTAGAATTAGTAGAATTAAACCTTGCTTGGGCTTTTCATTTTACCTCATCTATAGTCTCATGTTTACATTTTTATCATAACAAAAGTGAATATTTTGGCTCTTAAAATCCTTGAATACACCCTTTGGTCAGGACTGGTTCCCAGGCTTGGCTACGAGGAAACACAACACTTCCACCTGCTGAGTCAGTGCGTGCTCAGGATAACTCCCAATTGGTGGGGACGGGACAGGAGGCCTGTGAGCAGCTGCGCTATCTGGACGAGGCAAGAGTCAACCCCAGCCCCATGCCGATTCTCCCCCTGGGTATCACCTGGATCCTAAAGCCAAGCTCCTCCTCTTCAGATGTGCTCGTCCCTTCCCTCAAGCTTCTGCACGTGGCCTGTGTTGTCCAGGACACTCCCCTGCTCAAAGGTTAGATTCCCGCCCACAAATCCTGGCCTAATAGAGAGTTATGATGCTTTACCCTGCCCAGATCTGCTAATGGGAGTCTTTTTGCTGGATCCTTTTGCTAGATCTTTTTGTGCCCCTATTTTGCTAATCTCTCACTGGGATCTACTACGTATTGGACCACTGCTACGGCCTCCCAAAACATCTCTGCCCTTTGCCTGGTCTCTCTCTGCCCATTACTGAACTTTGCCCAAAGTCATCTTTCTAAAACAGAAATTGCAGTTTGGTACCCATCTTAAGGTTTTTCACAGGTTCCTCACTTCCTGCAAAATGAATCTCAAATCCTTAGCCTGGTTTAAGTCCCCAGGAGACCCAGTGCTTTGCTTCACAGGTGCATGGACTCATGTCTTAGTCCTTCTGTTCACTGTATAATAGACGCATGCAGAACTGAACTGATTCCCCAACCACCACTGCCTTGGATGCTCATATGCGTCTGCCCGCCTATGCCTCCTCTGACCATAACTTGACCTAGGTCATTTTCAGTCACCTTCTGGTCCAGCTGCCATGGGTCGATCTGGTTTTGGTCCTGAGACTTGCCCATCCCCTCCTGTTCTTTTGAGGATATAATTCTGTAACATCTACTCATTCAACTCTACTTATACTGTGAAGAGTGGCTACAATGTCCTGAGGCAGGAGGGATTAATCTAGAGAGAATTCATGAGGGGAAAAACCGTTCCTGCTTTGTGGACACGCCACGTGTAAGGTTCACACAGCTCTGTGCTCAGAAGTGTTCAGCTTAATGTTCTGCTATTGCCATCTTGAACATTTTAATGTTTGATTTTGAACGACTGTAATGTATGGTGCACTAATCATATTTTTTTTCTATGGTGATTCCACATTTCTGGGCCTTGGGGACTAGGGAGGGACTGCCCCTCTCATAATTAGCTGAGGCTTACAGTAGCAAACAAGTTATCTGTGAGCACGCCTTTGCTGCAAAACAACCAATCCAAGCTAGTACTCCAATTGCCCTATTTGACTTTTAAACATCAGGAAGTAATGTTTCTCTGCCCTAATCACTCCAGGGTTAGGTACTAGATAACTAGGGAAGCCCCTTATAGCCCAGAGCCCACCAAAATGATTAACATTAGGTAACTGTAGGTGAACTCAGCTCCTAAATCTGCCTCTTGTTCCTCTCATAAAAAACACAACAAAAGCTTTGGCCCATGCAGTTCCCTCAGTCCTGTCTCCTGACCTCAAAATATATATATATATATATATATATATATATATATATATATATATATATATATATATATATTGTACTGGGGATTGAACTCAGGGGTATTGTACCTCTGAGCTATAGCCCCAGTCCTATTTTATATTTATTTTGAAACAAAGTCTCACTAGATTGATGAGAGTCTCACTACTTGCTGAAGCTCTCCTCAAACCTGCAATCCTCCTGTCTCAACCTCCCAAGTATTGGGATTACAGGCATGAGTCACCACACCTAGTTTATTCATATTCTTAAAAAACAAAAAGAGCACCGGGCGTGGTGGCGCACGCTTGCTTGTAATCCCCGCGCTTGGGAGGCAGAGACAGGAGGATCACGCCGGTTCGAAGCCAGCCGCGCGCGCTGGCTTAGGAGACCCTGTTTCCAAATAAAAATGTAAAAATAGGTCTGGGAGTGTAGCCCGGAGGTAGAAGGGTTTCCAGGAACCCCAGTACCACCAAAAAAAAAAAAAAAACAAAAAAAAACAAAAAGAGCATATGTTATAAACTCTCACCACAAAATTACAACCTTGTAAGGCAATCCATTTATAATTAGCTATAATTAACCATTCCACTATTTATATATGCTTCAAAACATCACAGTGCACATAATAAAATCATACAATGTCATCTATAAATTAAAATTTATTTAATTTAGATGTTAAGAGCCGGGCGTAGTGACCCATGCTTGTAATCCCAGCATTTGGAAGGAGGCTGAGACAGGAGAATCATGGTTCTCAGACAGCCTTAGCTACTACTTAATGAGGCCCTTTGCAACTCAGTGAGACCCTGTTTCAAAATAAAGAAAAAAAAAATAGGGCCGGAAGTGTAGCTTGGAGGTAGATTGCCTCTGGCTAGATTCCATCCCAATACTGCAAAAATAAAAATAAAAATAAAAAATAAAAATAAATAAAATTTAAAATTAATCTAGGAATGGTAAACCACACTTATAATCTCAGTACTTGGGAAGCTGAGATAGGAGGATCACAGATTCAAGGCCTGCCTCAGCAACTTAGCAAATCCTTGTTTCAAAATAAAAAATAAAAAGGGCTTGGGACTATGGCTCAGAGGCATTAACACCCTGGGTTTAATCCCTAGTATAACAATAAAAATATCTAAATATAAAATAAAACTGGCATTGTACAATACAAAATGAATGGTAAAAGTCATGCTAATAATTTAAATTTTCGTTATTGAGAATTGCATTGAATAGCAAATTTCAAACAACATAAAAAGTTGAGAAAGAGACTATGGAAAGAAGAAAAACACATTACACTCGTTTTTTTGTTTGGTGTGTGTGTGTGTGTGTGTGTGTGTGTGTGTGTGTGTGTATGTTTGGTGGTACTGGGGTTCCTGGAAACCCTTCTACTTCCAGGCTACACTCCCAGACCTATTTTATACTTTTTTTTTTTTTTTCTGGAAATAGGGTCCCTTAAGCCAGTGAGGCTGGCTTCGAACCTGCACGATCTTCCTGTCTCCGCCTCCCAAGCGCAGGGATTACAAGCGTGCGCCACCATGCCCGGCGTGCACTCGTATTTTGAATATCTTCAGTGACACCTCTTTCTTGCTGTTTGAACAAAAAGCCCTGCATTTTATTTTCTACTGTACCTATAAATTACATAGACATCTCTAGAGAAAGAATTTTATTTACTATTCTGATTATGACTTGGCCCCAAGTACACTGGTAACAATGGACAGGAGAGACAGAAATCTTATTGAGTGCCTATTAGGAGATGTTTTGGAATTATGAATATTATTTAGTTAGGAAAGGGATGGATGATCCACTAAAGGCTTCCAGCTTGTGTATCACCTTCTGCAAGGGCCAGAGAACACGTCTTGTTACAGTAGGCTGTCCCATAGCTGATGGGAAATAGCCACATACGTACTCACAGGCAAGGTCACCCCTGCAGTGACTCTTCAATAAAAATCACACAGTTCTTGCACTAAATTATAACTATGACACTTTAAAAGTTGCCTCAAGTTTAAGACTTGCTAGATTCAATGAATTTGGGGGATTGTCTGGTGACCAAAAGGAGAAAGTCTTGTCACAAGCAGTATTTTCTGGGAGGAATCCAGATCAGCTTAAATAGATGATTTTCTTAGAGATGCCTAAAAATAAGAGTCAAGGATTGAGGAAGATGCTATAGTTAAGATGGTTCATCTAACCCTTATAGGACTCATATGCTATTTATCCTTATTTCACCCATGTTCTTTCCACTCCCCACTACTGTGGCAGGTATCCCTCCTTGCAGTGACAACAACTTCACCATCATTTCCCTAGCTTCTAATGGAGAGTGAATTATCAGGGACAGGAATGGTGGCTGATGGTCTACACATGTGAGTGCCACATGCAGTAACTAGTACCATTAGGGTCAGCATTAATATTTTCAGAAAGCAAAAATGTAGGCAAGTCAGATTATCAAATGCCACAACTCAGAATTAGGAATCCTCGCCAGAAAAGTGGCTTCTATGTTCCATAAGTTCTAAGCATGTGAAAACACAAGGTACTGTGATTTCAGCATTTTTGAAGGCTGCTTACTTACATAAACTGGACTTTCCTGGCACCATAATGGGACTTGGGGAACACAAAATGTAGTTCTCAGACATCACTGGTCACATGCTGCATTAAACATGGAACAGGAGCAATAACAGCTTCCTGGTCTCCAACATCTGGATCAACAATTTCTCATCCTGAATGTATTTCAGAATCACTTGTGCAGTTGAGAATTCTTAAAACCCACTTAAGAACCATTAAATCAGAATCTGAGAGTGTGGTAGGCAAGATTTTTAAAGCTTTTTCATATGATTATGATATAATTGATCCATAACCAGCATTTGGAAACAACTTGCTTTGCAATGACAAACTACTGAAACTGCATACATTTCTGGGATTTTTCAAATTCCTACCAAGGATCAATTTGAATTTTATAAATATTATGCAAAATCCCTGGTCAAATTCTCCTTCCAAATATAGTTTGGATCTTGAATGTCCCCCAAAGGTCCATTAAAGACTTGGTCTCCAGGGTAGCACTGTTGGAAGGTGATTGAACCTTTGAGACATAGGGTCCAGTAGGAGATCTTTAGGTCATTGGGAGCCCATGAAGGGGATCAAGAGACTCTGGTATCTTCCTCTTCCTCTCATTTGCTTCCTAGCCATGAAACAAGTGGTTTTGCTCTGCTGTGTGCCCCACCATGATGTGCTGCCTTGCCACAGACCCAAAGCAGCAGGACCAACCAATCATGGACTAGAACCTTTAATATTCTTGGCCAAAATAAACCTTTTTTCTTTATAAGTTGATTGTCTTGGGTATTTGTTATAGTTATAGAAAGCTGACTAAAACAGATTTAAAAATATACTTACCTACTACACACTGAAATTAATGCTTTTTTTTTTTTCAGTACTAGAAATAAAACCTTGGGGCATTCTACCTCTGAGCTACACCCCCAGCCCTATTTTTATTCTTTTTATTTTGAAACAAGGTCTCACTGAGTTGCAAAGGGCCTCACTAAGTAGCTGAGGCTGTCCGCAAACCACAGTCCTCCTGTCTCAGCTTCACAAATGCTGGGATTACAAGCATTTACCATCACGCCTGGCTAAATTAATGCTTTTATCTTATCTGAGGGAAAACATCATAAGATTTTCAGACTATGGCTATTGTATATGTGCACTCTTTTAATGGATACATTTCACAGCTCATCACAAATGGAACAAAGAAGTAACGATGATCTTTCATATAAGTATCTGTCTATGTGCATTCTGCCATTTAATTTTACTACTGAAATGCAAAGACAGACCTTCCCATTGAAACTGCCTTGATGTTATTGTTCTCTAATTAGATGCCATTACTGCCAAGTATTTCTGCTCCAAATAAGTTACTTAGTGAATTAGAACAACTCCCCCTCTCAGAATCAATGGCAGTTAAAGTCAAAACACTCTGTGTTCACTCTTCCCACCCCGCCAAAGCAAAAAACCTGGAAGAGGTTGATGGTCAACTTTGACTATTCTCTGTTTCTGGTTATACTGAAACTTCTACCTCATAGCACACTAAAAGAACCAGTATTGGGGTTAGACTAGAGAAGACTTTAAAAAAATCATTAGCCAGTCCCTAAAAGATTATCTCTCACACACACCAAGTTGAGGCCCTAAAGATATAGCACGTTCTGCCCAGTCAAAGCGCACACAAAGCAGCCGTCTCCCTCTCAACCTTTTCTTGGGGAACAATCCCTCTCCCTAGTCTGTACTGTTCCGATGAGGCTGTCAATAAAGGCATCTCATTTCCTTTCCCCTACCACAAGGAGAGGAATGAGAGCTAAGTCAGCAGCAGAGCCCTCTCATCTCCTGGATGAGTGATCACGTTCACAAAGCAGAAAATGTAGGTAGTACTAAAAAAAAAAAAAAAAGTAAATTAGCTGCACTGAGAGAGAACTATTGCTACTGTTTTATTGTATACCCCTCCCATCAGCATACAGACACACACATGCAGGCACACATGCACACAACTGAACACACAACTTTGCCATCTTTTATTCATCCAATAATCCATCTTTTTGTGTGTGTATATGGTACTGGGGATGGAAACCTTCTACCTGCGGGCTACACTCTCAGACCTATTTTATATTTGATTTGGAAACAGGGTCTCTTAAGCCAGAGAGGCTGCCTTCAAACCTGCGCGATCCTCCTGTCTCCACCTCTCAAGTGCAGGGATTACAAGCGTGCGGCACTACGCCTGGCTCCATTTGTCTTTTGATCGACATCTAGGCTGGCTCCATAGTTTGGCTGTTGTGAATTGTGCTTCCATGGGCATGTTTCTGACTTTTCACAGTTCTAAGTAATGCTCTGCTTGCTCTTAAGTTCAAATCCTGTTTTCTCCTAATACAACACACTGCTCCAAATTATTTGCCATTTGGAGAATGAATTTCAAATCATTTTAATGAATTAATTTATTTACTCATTCATTTATTTTGTGGTACTAGGGATGTACCCCAGGGATATTCTACCTCCAAGCTACACCCCAGCCCTATTTTTTATTCTTTATTTCGAAACAGGGTCTCACTAAGTTGTGGAGGGCCTCACTAAGTAGATGAGGCTGGCTGCAAACCTGCGATCCTGCTGTCTCAGCCTTCAAAGTACTGGGATTACAAGCATGTGCCACCATGCCTGGCTCAAATTCTTTTTAAAATGGAAGGAGCCTTGGCATGGTGGCACATGCTTGTAATCCCAGCATTCGGGAGGCAATGACCAGAGGATCACCATTATAGCCTCAGCTACCTAGGGAGTTAGAAGTAGTTAGAAGATAGAATGCCCCTGGGTTTCATCCCAGTAACACACACACACACACACACACACACACACACGCGCGCACACGCACACACACACACACACACACACACACACACACACACGGAAGGGTCCCAGGCTTGGAGGGAAAGGGGAGTTTCAATCAAGCCTAATCAACCCCCTACATTAGAATGACAACTTTCTCCTTCGGTAGAAGTAAAGGAGACCATAATATTCTTGTAAAACAAAGCCTTGACATTCAGAGTAGAAGTGTGGGCATAGAGAGAAGGTAGAAATCAAATTACCATATATACAAATTTTCATTGTACTCTTAATGAAGAATCAAAGCAATATTTTTCTGCTTTAGAAATATAAAGAGGTTTCTTCTGTGTGTGTGTGCTACATTTAACCTAAGATTCATCTTCTGTCAAGTTGGCTACCGACTGTTGCTCTCTCTAGGCTGTGCAATGGTACCATCTTGTGGCTGACACAAAGGATAGTCAGAAGACACATGGCTTTCTAGTGTGTGAGAGTATGAGAAATACCATGTAAGTACCACCATATACCCCACTGTAAGAGAATGCTTGTTTCTATAAGAACATAACGTGCACACATTATTCACTGACTTTTTAGAAATGTGTGCATATTAAGCAAATGCTCAGAGAATTTTCTGTCCTCAACTGATAGCAATCTGGCATGAGTGGGAAAGTTTCTGAGACTACTAGGAAACTACTACTTGGCAGGAAAAATGATTGTATAAGTGGTTAGCTTTCCTTTAGTGACAGTAAGTCACTTATAAGAAACTTGGGAGTAGTGACGTAGTAATGAGACCAGGAGAGCTAGTGTTGGAGTGATCTGGTTGCAGCGCCGGTAGCCAGTTTCAGTGACCTGAAGTCATTTAGTCTCTGTTCATTTGTCAGTGGAAAGGAGTGCCTAAGTTGTGATGCTGAGGTCTCCCAGGAAAAATGTGCTGAAATTTGTTAAAACACCAGACAAAAATAAAAGTCTTACTATTATTGCTTAAGAGAAGTCAGATTGGCAGTTTGGATTGCAAAAACCAGTTTTGTGTGTGCTTCTTAAATGTTCTCAAACATGATCCTGGTGGAGGAGAGATTGTCCCTGTAGGGGGAGTAAAGGGTTCATCTCAGAGATGATGTTAGAAAGCAAACAGGTTAATGGGAAAAGGTCCACAAAGAAAAATTTATCTTTTCAGGTATCAGCATTTCAAGCATTAGGAGGATCCATCGGGAGCTATAGAGACTCAAGTCTGCTTTTGCAGGTAGAGCCTCTGTAGAGCCCTGCAGGACAATACCCCGTTTAAAATGCTGCTCCTGCATTTCTCTTTCTAAACACAAGAGCAAGGGAAGGAATCACCAAAGAGTGTACAATGGACATATTTCTATTTATATTTAAACCTCATAAGCCAAAGATGCAAATACAAAGTGGAGGGGAAAACAAGCAAATTTGACTTTTCCAAGTCATTTGCCACCAATGAAAACAATAGTTTATTTAGTCTTAATATGCCAAAGGGTACATGTGTACTTTATAAAAGAAGGAATACAATTTTTAAGTCATATGAAATAGGAAAAACAGCCTATTGTAACCAAATAAATGCAACTTAAAAGCTATTAGATACTAGCTGGGCTTGGTGGCGCATGCTTGTAATTCCAGCATTGTGGAGGCAGAGAGGGGAGGACAGACAGACTCAGCTACTTAGCAAGGCCCTTTGCACCTCAGTGAGATGCTGTTTCAAAAAATAAAAACTAAAAAATAGGATTGGGGGTGGAGCTCAGAAGTAGGATGCCCCTGGGTTCCATCCCCAGTACTGAAAGAAAAAAAAAAAAAACACTATTTGATACTATTTTTCACCTTTCAAATATGAGAGGAGAAAGTTTTA
Organism: Muscardinus avellanarius; assembly: GCF_963383645.1. Lineage (NCBI taxonomy): Eukaryota > Metazoa > Chordata > Mammalia > Rodentia > Gliridae > Muscardinus > Muscardinus avellanarius. Next base: position 68,580,368 of record NC_137799.1, on the reverse strand, counting down.
ATGAGAATACCAGTGCTGGAGAGGCTGCATTGAAACATTCAGATGCTCCTGGTCCAAGAGTACATAAATTCAATCTGCTGGAAATATCCATCAAAATGCTTACACGTGTTTTTGCAGCCACTGATTCCATTCCCAGAGGCTGAATGGTGCAGGGATGGAGAGTGCATGCCCTGAACCAGATCACCTGAAATTGCCTTCCAGCTCCAACACCTAGTAGCCAAATAATTGGACAGAAAATTGCCTAATCTTATTGTGCCCCAGGTCTCTTATCTGTAAAATGGGCTAATACTATCCATTTCACAAAGCAGTGAAGATATATGTCCAAAAATACATATCAATAAAGTAATAGCCATGCGTGGTGGCGCACGCTTGTAATTCCCGCGCTTGGGAGGTGGAGACAGGAGGATTGTGCAGGTTCAAAGTCAGCCTCTCTGGCTTAAGAGACCCTGTTTCCAAATAAAAATATAAAATAGGTTTGGGTTTGGAAGTGTAGCCCGGAGGTAGAAGGGTTTCCAGAAACCCCAGTACCAACAAAAATAAATAAATAAAGTAAAACACTGTAAAACATACTGTGGATTACTCTGCAACCAGTAAAACTTATGTTTTTAAGGCCTAGTTCTTCATCTGTTAGAGGGATATCACAAAATCACTGAAAGGATCAGAATAACAGTGAGTAGTCGAGGGCTTTGGGGATATTAAAATGATGTATAAGTATTACTTTTTATTACTTATTATGGCCTGTAAGAAATTCAATTATGAAAATAATTTTATTGAACATTTGCTACATGCCAAAAAACTATGTGCATGTTATCTTATTTAAATCTCAGTCTGGATAGCCAAGCTTACAAAATAAAATTACACAATGCCATTTAAATTTAAATTTCATATACACAATGAATAATGTTTAGTATATGGTTACCCAGTGTTTATCTGAAATATTTAGAATGTACTCATCCTAAAACTTTGTTGTTTATCTGAAATTAAAATTTCACTGGGAATCCTATATTTTATTTGGCAACCCTATACCAATTCCATTAAATAGACACAGTAGTTATGTAAGTTATGGGGAAAGAGAGAGGTTCAGTTTGGGCTGTACAATGAGAGATTGTCCACCATTCCTAACGTGCTCTATGTAGGGTAAGGAGTATTAAATCAGGAGGCAGAATAATAAGGTCAGATTCTTATTTCCTGGTTCTCATTACTGCATTATTCTTACTTAAAATATTCTAATTTCTCAACATTCATCCCCAATCCAAATACAAAATAGAAGAATGCCCTGCAAAGCCAAATCTAAAAGACTTCAAAAAGTTTTAGCTATTTTGGAGGGTTGACAATATCCACCCTTTCTCTTAGTGCAAATTATCTAGTGATGGGAGAGCGGCATGTAAATGATTATGGGCTGTTTTGAGTTGATGAGATGTCAGGCTCTGGCAGCTAAACTTGGAGCAGCTTCATCCCCACTGCACGGTGCAGCTGACTTGTGTTCTGCTGCTTCAGTGGACCTTGAAATGATCATGACTGTTTGCCTCACTTCAGTGCACACCACCCCTCCTCATTTGTAATCAGAACTATTTAGGGAATCAGATGTGCTCATCCACAGTGGCCCTGGTGGCACCGCAGCATTTTCTAGCATTATTTTGCTCCTGGATAAAGGATGTCATTTTACTTTTGCAAAAGATGAGTGCACAAAGAATCCAATATTCTTTAAGCATCATGCTATATTGTGAAGGGTTAGAGCAGTGTGTGTGTGTGTGTGTGTGTGTGTGGTGTTTTAGCACAGATAACAAACACACAACAACAAGAAAGGAGCTCTGAATCAGAGACAGACCCAGTGAAAGGGCCCCAGGAGGCCTGAGTTCCAATCTCAACACTTTAATCAACTATTCTGTATGACCTTCCTCTTGTCTTCCTACTCTTTCTGAGTCTTATTTTCACTATCTGTAGGACATCAATATCTGCTTTACTCTACAAGAGTATTTTGGAACAAAGTTTCAAACCTGAAAGGCATCTTAGTTATAAGCAACTAGGAGAAGAAAGTTTATAATTGGCTTACAATGAACTTTCCCTTAAGAAGTTCTAAAGGAATAAATTTTGCCTTCTTGATGCATGCTAATGAGACAGCTATTTAATTCATTTTCTTTTTTAATGGCTTTCTGCTGTTGTTTGAAGATTTTTGTCTATAATATGTAATTTAAAAAAACCTCTGTCACACACTCAAAAAAAGATAGTAATTGATTCAAAACAAAATTATTTCAGAAGCGAGAGGGTAAACTTCAAATCATTACTGCCCATCTGGGAAGTCGGGTGGTAAGAAAGTCTGCTGTTTAAGGACAAAAATATTTTCAGAAGCATTAAAAAGGGTAAGAATAAAAATGTCAGAGCTGAGACAAAGGCTTTTACCAATGTATCTCATACTTCTGTGTGATCAGTATCACCTGGTGAGCTTGTTAAACACGCACACGCAGGTTTATGGGACCCGTACAGAGATTCTGAATCAGGAAGATTAGGGTTGGCCAAAAATAGTGTGTGGCCGGGCGTGGTGGCGCACGCTTGTAATTCCCGCGCTTGGGAGGCTGAGACAGGAGGATCGCACGGGTTCGAAGCCAGCCTCAGCTACTTAGTGAGGCTTTCAGCAATTTAGTGAGACCCTGTTTCCAAATAAAATATAAAAAAGGTCTGGGAGTATAGCCCAGAGGTAGAAAGCCTCTGGGTTCCACCCCCAGTACCACCAAAAAAAAAAAGAAAAATTGTGTGTGTGTGTGTGTGTGTGTGTGTGTGTGTGTGTGTGTGTTGAACAGAGGGGCATTCTTCCTCCAAGCTATACCCCCAGCCTGATTTTATTTTTTATTTTGAAACAGGGTATCACTAAGTTGCTGAGGCTGCCTTCAAACCTGCAATCCTCCTGTCTTCGCCTCCCAAATATTGGGATTACAAGTGTGTACCACTATGGCCAGCAATATTGTATACTTAACAAGCCACCCGAGTGATTCAGAAAAAAAGATGGTCTATTGAGGACATTTATGAGTAACACTGGTTACCACCAATCAAATATAAGCATGCAGTTGAAAATTTACAATTAGTTGAAGTAAAGAGAATTTATTAGAATGCAGAATGTGGACTAAATTCAATATGAAGTTCAGAACGGAGAGACAATATCCTTCCAGCAGTGAGGTGAGGAGAGGATTCCCAGCAATGTCTAATCTCTCAAAATGCATCTAAGGTTGATCTACAAAAAAACAAGTTGGTAAAGACAATAAAGGAATATAGAAAAACCTAAGATCCAAAGAGACCATGTAAAATTGGAAGAAAAATTTGGGTCAAAAATGGCAGCAGGACAAACAATCACTGAAATGGCAGAATTGTTAAGGAATAACAAGATGGGAAAGACTCTAGAAAGTCACTGGTCAGAAGGGAAAGTATTATCCAAAGGGAGAGAACCAAAAAGTAAGAAGGCAGCAAAAATGTGTTTTTATAGTTATAAAAGAATGATATACAATATGGGTAGGAAAACAAATAAAAATATATTCAATATGAAAATATTGTTAAAGTAGTCTACAAGAACTCTAGGTCATAAAGAATGAATGGTGTGTTGTTCTAGTCTGATCTGAAATGTCCCTCAAAAGGGTTGATCTCAGAGTACCACTACCAGGTGATGGTGGGGGTGGGGGTGAGAGGGAACCTTTAAGAGATGAGACTTAGTAGGAGATTTTTCAGGTAAGGTGGCACATGCCTCTGAAGGGGTTTGCAGGGCCCTGGTCTCTTCTATTTCCTCTCTTTTTTTTTTTTTTTTTTGGTAGTACTGGGGTTCCTGGAAGCCCTTCTACCTCCGGGATACACTCCCATGGGCTACACTCCCAGACCTAGTTTTTAACATTTTTATGTGGAAACAGAGTCTCTTAAGCCAGCGAGGCTGGCTTCAAACCAGGGCGATCCTCCTGTCTCCGCCTCCCAAGCGCGGGGATTACAAGCGTGCGCCACCACGCCCGGCGTATTTCCTCTCTTTTGTTTTTGATTATGGGGTAAGTAGTTTTTCTCACCACGTTCTCTCACCAAGGCCTGAAAGTAGCAGGGCCAACTGATCATAAACTAAATCCTCCAACACTGTGGACCAAATTAAACCATTTGTCTTTGGAAGTTGATCATCTCAAGTATTTGTTATTGTGATGCAAAGCTAACAAACAGGATTATTACTTAGAGTATTTTCCATGGCTATCAAATTTGTTCACTGCCTTCCTGGTTTGGAAACTAGTTAAGAAGGACTGTATTGTATTATTATAGGATGCCCAGTGCCTGACATAATATTTGACATATAATAGGCTCTAACAGAGTAGACAAATGGATGGATGAGTAAGTTGAATTCATAGGGAAAAAGACAGGAGAAGAGTTACATGGTCACACAGTATTCACAAAATCTTACAGGCTTCATTCTCTGCTTTCCATGACTGAGCTGCTAAGTCCCTGTCACAGGTATTAATACTTGTTGGCAACCATGCATAAGTCTCTGACTGGGGCATGTTTATTTGTCTCCTGGGAGGAGCTTCATCTCAATTCCTTTTTCTTGGGGCACCATCTCTCTACTTGTCCCTCAGCTCCATACTCTATTCTTCCATCTATTTTGTCCTGCTGGGAATAGCCATCTACTCCATTTCCCAGATTCCCTTACTTTTTAGATTTTTATTAAGTTCTAGGGAGAGAAAAGTCCATTACTTATTCCTCCTATTCTTTTGCTTATGGTGATTGGAAGCAGGTGCATCCCTTCAGTGATACCAGCTTCTTCTGTAACTGCCTGTATTTGTTGGTCCCAGTTGGTCCCAGCATTTGGCCAGGGAGACTGTCCTCAGCAGTCTTAGTACCGGCTGGGCAAAAGACCCAGGAGCTGGATCCTATACTTTAAAAACAACTCTTCTATACTTTTATTCCCCTAGTTCCTATGGCTAATGGCTGCTTCTCATAAGTACTAATCTCAGGATGTCACCCCCTTTTCCCTTTTCAATCTCCACTGCTTCTTCTCCTTAGTTCTTTCATTCCTTCTAGTACCCATAAGACCAAGATATGAATTAAGTCCCCAAATCTCAACCATCTTGAGTGGTTTCTGTTCTTCTAGCCAGACATAGCTAATATATTTGGTGAACTCTGGGGAAATATAATTGCATTATGTATTGAAAGCACAAACTAGAGAACATGTCATTTGTTTCAGACAAATCCAGAATAGAAACATCACTTAAATTGTAGAATTAGATCATTAATAAATAGCATATGCTAGACAGATGTGGTGGTCCACATCTGTAACCCCAGTACCTTAGAAAGCTCACACAGGAGGATCAAAGATTCATGGCCAGCCTCAAAAAATTAATGAGGCCCTCCACAGCTTAGTGAGACCCTGTTTCAAAGTAAAAAATAAATAAATAAAGCTGGGTTTGGTGGCACATGCCTATAATTCCAGTTCTTGGGAGGCTGAGACAGGAGGATTATAGGTTTGAAGAGAGCCTTAACAACTCAGTGAGATTTTCAGCAACCCAGTGAGATCCTGTTTCAAAACAAAATAAAAAATAAAAAGAGCTAGGGGTGTAGAGGTAGAACATCTCTCCCCAGTACCACAAAAAATGTTAAAAAATAATAAAAATATAAAATAGGGTTGAGGTGTAGCTTAGAGGTTGAATGTCTCTGAGTTCATCCCTAGTACCCATTCCCCCCTCACACACACAAATAGCACATTGCTACAGTGTGAATTTTAAATGTACCCCAAAGGCTTGGTCCCCAGCCTGAGGCACTGCTGAGAGGTGGTGGCACCTTTAGTGGGTAGGGCTTAGTGGTAGGAAGTTAGGTCATTGGAGGCATGCCCTTGAAGGGGATATTGGAGCCCTGGTTTTCCTCTGGTTGCTTTTTGCTTCCTGGAAACCATAAGGTAATTGAGCCATGGCCACCACACGTTCCTGCAATGATGTTCTGTGCTGCCACAGAGTCAAAGCAACAGGGTCATGCCACCATAGACTGAGACCTTTGAAATCACAGGCCTCAATAAATCCTTCCTCCTTAAAAGCTGATTTTCTCAGGTATTTTGTCCCAGCAACAGAAAACTTGCTAACATCCATATATGTAGGGAATAAACTGCTTCCCCATCCTGGAATAGATTCTTGTTTATATTACCTCATTATTGTTAACTTTTTAACTGTTCTGCTTATCCACACAGATGTACAAGAATCTCCTCCTCATGGATGCCTTTCTGATTAACCCAGCCAACCTGGATATTGATTATTCTGAATTACAATAGGTTATTTTTGGTTCCCCAATTTTTTGAGCATTTAACCAGGTATATAATCAACTAGAACCTTCTCCTGGATCATTCACCAAATCAGAGTAGCCATCAAGAATTCTCAGAAAAATATAGATACTAGGAGCCCACTCCCTTTCTTAATCTTCTGAATCAGATTTTCTGGAGTGAGGGGTGGTTCTAGAGTGGTATAGAGAAGGCTCCTATATATTTTTTACCTTCTCTAGATGATAAAACCCTCAAGAGCAGGGCCCCTTTATTTCTCATATAGTTTTCACTATGCCTAACACAATTTAAAAAGAAAACAAAAATCTATTTTTCCAATGTATTGCAAAGGAAGATTCCAAGGAAGACCAGGTGGTGTCACTACTGCCTAATTAATATTTCTGGCCCCAGTGAGAAGCAATTCACATAGCACAATTTGACCTTCCCTGGACTCACAAATTCTAAACTTGAACCTATCTTCCTTATTTTCATTCCCAAAAGGTGGCTGCATAAACCTTGCAAAGAAAATAGCAAAACCAAAAGCAGTGCTAGTAGAAAGAAAACGATGGCCTGCCCTGAGGCCATCAGGCTTCCTGAGAGAAACTGAGACCCGAAACAGCAGAAAGAGGCCTTCCATTGGTCCCAGGCCCAACAATTTCATTGTACTAGGTTCTTGGAGTTCACATTCAGAAGAACAAGCTAATCATCAAACACTTAAGAAGCTCCGGAGAAAAGCTAAACCCCAGCCAGATTGCATCCTTTATTAACCTTTTGCAATCTTGTTAGTCTTTAATAACATTTAGAGTTGTTTGATTTTAAGTTTAATTTTCCTTTTATGTTTATTACTATCTCATTGTTGACTTAAATTGTTTCTGATTCCTGGCTGAGTAAACTAATCTAGGTTTACCATGAGCTGTTTAGGGTGATACAGCTAGGTGATTTAGAACCCTTGATATCTGGTAGAAATTGTATGTGTTCCAAAAGCAGTTTCTATCCAAGCTCATACCTGGCTATATTTTCACAATCCCGAATTCTAATTCTCTAGTTGCATTAAAAATTTGTTAAGATAGCCAGGCCTGGTGGCTCACGCTTGTAATCCCAGCATTCGGGAGGCTGAGACCCAGAGGATCGCGGTTCATGGACAGCCTCAGCTACTTAGTGAGGCCCTCTGCAACTCAGTGAGACTCGGTTTCAAAATAAAGAATAAAAAATAGGGCAGTGAGTGTAGCTCAGAGGTCAAATGCCCCTGGGTTCCATCCCCATACCTGCCAAAAAAAAAAAAAAATTTGTTAAGATAACCGGGTGTGGTGGAACATGCTTGTAATCCCAGTACTTGGGAGACTGAGACAGGAGGATCACAGACAGTAGCCTCAGCTACTTAGTGAGACCCTGTTTCAAAATAAAGAATAAAAAATTGGGCTGAGGATGTAGCTCAGAGGTAGAATTCCCCTAGGTTCAATCTTTAGCAACACACACACACACACACACACACACACACACACACAATCTGTTAAGATGGTTGAAAGAAAGCAAAATCTAGATGTATGATTCTAAAAGAGACCTTTGTTCCTATAATCCTTCTTAGGCAGCACCATGACTTGATCTTCTCCATTGGAACATCTACTTCCAGAAAAGTATAATTCCTGAATAATCAGCCCCTTCTTCATACTAATTGACCACAAGATCATTCTGTTCACTTTAAATTTCAGTGAAGAAGGGGGCAATGAATGGTAAGTAGATCTCAAGTAGTAGAAATGGACTCCTTTCTCGTATGAAATAAAGGCTGTGGTTAGCTGGGTGGTTCTAGAGAATACTCACACTCCTAATTACCCTTTCCTTCAAGACATATCTCCAAATATCCAGGTAATTACTCTATCTTCTCAATGAACAGCTAGTCTCTTCTTACACTTCCCAATATCTGTTGCAGAAGTTAATTTGTCCTTGCCTACTCACCAGTCATTTCACTTACAGGGCAGCAAGTTTGCCCCATCTGTTCCTCGCTTGGTACCGAAGCAGCCTTGGCCTTTGGGAGTTAACTAGTAACTGCCCAGCGCTCTGTTCAAAGTCACGTGAAGGAGGGTTTCAGGTGTTCCTCTCACTCACTTTATAAAACCCATACTTCTATTGAACCCAGGTGCTGAACTTTAATGACTTGGGTTTCCATTACGGAGGGATCTTTCGAAACAAGAGTAATATGGGAGGCGGTGGTGAGGAGAATTAGGAGGAAAAGAAGCAGCAGAAGAAGTGCTTTTTAAGTAATACTCTTCATTTAGTCATGGTTTATACTCATTGTAAATAACTTTCTAGAGATTTCAAGTGAAGATAAAAGGTCATTTTCTAAACTGTCGATATCAGCTTTGTGTTTTTTAACAGGGACTATTATCCAATGTCAAGTTCTCTCTCTCTCTCTCTCTCTCTCTCTCTCTCTCTCTCTCTCTCTCTCTCTCTCTCTCCTTAAAAAAAATGCCACTGTCAGCCGGGCGTGGTGGCGCACGCTTGTAATCCCAGCATTCGGGAGGCTGAGACGGGAGGATCGCAGTTTACGGACAGCCTCAGCTACTTAGTGAGGCTCTCTGCAATTCAATGAGACCCGGTTTCAAAATAAAGAATAAAAAATGCCCCTAGGTTCCATCCCCATACCTGAAAAAAAAAATGCCACTGTCTCATTTCTCCCCTATACAGTAAATTCCTTTACCTCCAGATCTAAATCATGGTCTCCCATTTCCTTTTTAGTACACAAACACTGAGTACTAAACTGCATTTCCTTTTGAGGAATTTCTAGCAACAGCAGGTTAATATCCACAGGGCTCTCTGTCTTCCCCTCACCACCACCCAACGACCCCCACTCCCACCCATTCAACCTCCAGCCTCCAGATGTATCCAAAACATATTGATGTCCAAACATATCAGATAAAAGACTTCCCATTCCTTGATAGCCAAAGTAGGAAGCTGGAGCCTCGGGCCAGACGCTGTTGGGCAACGAGGTCGTGATTCCGGTGCACCTGTCTTCATTCACCTACTCTAGTTTTAAGTTTCCCAGCAAATGACCAGGGACCAAGATCAGATGCCTCAGCCTTTTAGAAACTTCTTGTAAAATGATGATGGAGGAAGAGGTTTTGGAGTGAGTTTCAAATTTCTAAATAAGAAAAAATCTCCTGACACACATATCCAGGACAGCTTACCATACCGGCGAATTGATAGCAGCTCAGATACCACTTGCTGCCGTTCCTCTGCTGCACTGCTTGCGGTTTCCACTCACTTTCTCCCTAGTTTTCATCTGCAAATAAAAATTTCAAGGACTTCCCAGACCCCAAAGTAAAATCCTCATAGATGTTAGACTCTTTCTTGGCTCTCACATTTAACCTGGGCTTCTAGAAAAGGTGGTTCTTTTTTCCTGACCCAAAGGTTCTTATTCCAGATCCCATCCAGAGAGAGAGTCTTCTAATTTCCTGCAGCACTTATCATTTGTACCAGTCATGTAGCATTTGGGCTAAAATGCTTCAGGATACAGAGAAATGCCTTAAGTTTTTCCATTTAGTCCCACCTGATAACAGCATCTTCTCTGCCTCACCCTCCAGGCCAAATAGTGATAAACCACACATGGGCAGGAGGGAGCAACTGTGTCCTGACATGCTTTATATTTTGATTAAATCTCATTATTATAATAACACATATCCACAGTAGAAATTTAAGAGAGAGAAAAAAACAGAGTGAATAAAAAGAGCATCTCCCCTAGTCGCCCCACTCAGATAAAATTTTGGTTATCAAGGAGTATTAGAGTATTAACCCATTATAAGAATAAAATTATGGAACTAAGCACAAATTATAGGGCTGCAATGAACATTTTGATCACTGAGTCTTTGCAGCTATGAATTGTTTAAAAGGTAAATTCTTAGAGCTGATGGATCAAAATTTTAAAATGTTGGGGAGTGGTGAGTTGGCCTGGGCCACCCTCCCCCCATGCCATTTTGGCATGGGGCTGTAACTGTTTTCTGTATTTCTATTTTCTGTATTTCTATCTTTTTAATAAACTTCTTTTAAAAAATTTTTAACTGTCCCCTAATAGTATCTCTATTATATGACATAGTATATTATTAATGACAAGAGCTCCTTTCGCTGAGCATCATGTACACCAAATAATAAGTTAAGTACTATGTATTTTTAGGAATCATAGGAGGTGGATATTGTGGCACAAACATTTTAAAAGTGAAAGAACAGAGGCTTGGCAAGTTACTTAAGCTCTCTCAGATTGTGTGTTAGAAAACAATAAGTCAGCTGGGCATGGTGGCGCACGCTTAGGGGGCAGAGACAGGAGACAGGAGGAACGCTCAGATTCGAAACCAGCCCTGCTGGCTTGGGAGACCCTGTTTAAAAAAAAAAAGTATAAAATAGATCTGGGAATGTAGCCTGGAAGTAGAAGGGTTTCCAGGAACCCCAGTACCAGAAAGAAAGAAAGAAAGAAAGAAAGAAAGAAAGAAAGAAAGAAAGAAAGAAAGAAAGAAAGAAAGAAAGAAAATAATAAGTCAGAGTTGGGCTTGGTGGCCGCACACTTGTAATCCCAGCATTTGGGAGGCTGAGACAGGAGGATCACACAGGTTCGAAGCCAGCCTCAGCTATTTAGTGTGGCTCTCAGCAACTTAGTGAGACCCTGTTTCTAAATAAAATAGGTTTGGGAGTATAGCCCGAAGGTAGAAAGCCTCTGAGTTCCATCTCCGGCACCAAGAAAGAAAGAAAGAAAGAAAGAAAGAAAGAAAGAAAGAAAGAAAATAAGTCAGGGTTCAAGCCCTGATCTGTTTCTACAAGCCCTGCTCTTTCCATTTCACACATAAAAGAGTCCTTCAGTCTACAACAATGAGTAAATGTCTTCCCCCAAAGAATTTAAGCTCAATACACCAAAGGATGACAAATTGGGAGGAGCCACTCAAGTCCTTAAGTTCAACCTTCATCTGATAAGTGAGTCAACCTCTCAACATTCCCTGCAATGATTATTTAACTTTACTGTCACTGATAGCAAACTCTTTCTACTCTTTTGTGCGTGGCAGGGGTGGGGTCACTTGAGACTGGGCTTAGGGGCATTCTACCTTTGAGCTATACACCCAGCCCTTTTTATATTCTTGTTTTGAAGCAGAGTTTCAATAGGTTGCTGAGAGTCTTGCTATATTGCTGAGGCTGTCCTTGAACCTGTGATTCTCCTGTCTCAGCTCCCAAGTATTGGGATTACAGTCAATGTGCCACCACACCTGGCTGCTCTTATTACACATTTAACCTTTGGACTACTCTAACAATTAGAAATTTCTGCGTTAAAAATTACTTCCTTAAAAGCCTCTTTCCATGAATCTGAGGGCTAATTTGTCTAACACTCTACATCTGATAAGGGCTGGAGTGGAAATCTGGCCTTAGGCTAATTCCAGAAACTAGTCTCCTAATAGCTACATATCCTGCCTCCATCTAAACTGCTATTCCTAGTGTAACTTTCTGTACAAGGAAGCACTGGATTTCTCTCTTCTGCAAATGTGGGGGTGGGGAAGGTGGCATAACTCACAGCTCAGAACCCCAGAACTCATGGATATTGAGGGACGAGGACTTACCCCGCCTGCAGATCCCACAGTGCAAAGAGCCACATGGCACTTTCAAAGGCTGCTGATATATAATATAATCTGTTAATGTCTGCCTTTCCAAAGGCTCTTTTTTTAATTAATTAAAAGACATTTGAGGTTGAGTTGAAGAGATCCAAATAAAAAATTACCAGCTGATTATAATTCCTAGTCCCAGGTATTTATTGGTAGTATGCTGATTTCTGCCTGGGACAATCATATGATGTAAATCCAGAAAGCTGGGCATGGTGACACACACCTATGATTCCCACACTTGGCAGGCTGAGACAGGAGGATTACAGGTTCAAGGCCAGATGTCTGTGTTTGAAAACAGAAATACCAAATGTAGTGAATGATCAAATATTCAAGACTGAACAAAGATTCACATTAATTCAATGAAAACTTGTTGTGCATCTATTATATTTCTGGTACTGTTTTGCTTATTGTGCTAAGAAATGGTGGCAACCATCAAGGATCTGGCTGCAGCAGAGAAACAAGTACAATGAGTGAAATGACTGATGCATATAGAAGGTTCTAAGACAGAGGGGGAAGGTAAGTCAGAATGGGGATGAAGGAGTTGTCCATTCACCCATTCCCATACATACTCCCTAAACATGCCATACGGTGCAATGGGCCAAAACCAAGATAAATAAAAAATTCTCAGCAGAGAAAAAAACAGAAATATTCTAGGTGGAAGAAACTATGTCTATACATAGGTTCCTGGAAGATATGGTGTGTTTAATAAACACCAAGACATCGCAGATCGTTAAGTATAGCATCTGAGGAGGAATGAGAGCAGATGTGGCTGAAGTATACAATAATCTTCCACGTATTGAGTGTAATTATTTATGCTATTTGTAGGGTGGGATTATTCATATTATGTGCATGCGTAGATTTTGTGCCAGTTCAAACTCTAAACTGTACATTTTAGGTGCTTCCGAAAAGCTCTAACCTGCTGGTAGGGTTTAAATGCCCATTCCCATGGGAGTGCCTGACATTTCTGGCCTCAGCCAGATTGTTTCCAGAATCCCCTGAAGACAGTTTGGTGAGATGAGAGTAGTTAGGAAATCAGCTTATTCTCCTCTCGCTGCAGGATCTGTGGTTCTGGGGGGCAATTCTCCTCCCAGTAGTTTGCTGTGCAGCAGAGCAGGTGCCCATCGTGACTACATCTCTTTATACTGACTTTCCCACCACCCTTGGACTCCAATGGAAAAGATGATTGAGTTCATTTTCTTTCTTAAAGACTCATATATAATCCAAAGCAGTAGAGAGTCAGAAGCAGAAACCGGAATTATACCTTTTTTTGGTAAAAATGTAATATTCTTTCATGTATCTCAGAAGTAGGACAAGACCTCCATGTTTGGGCTTTTGAAAAGTATCTCCACAAAAGATCACTTTCTGCCCAACTATTGTCTGTCTCCCTATCTTCCCATCTTCTTCTCTGTTCGGGCTTTACCCATCCCTGTCTACCCCTCTGCCTCCTTCTGTCCTGAGCTCTCTCCCTGCGGGATGCAGAGACCCAGGTCCAGCCTATTCTCCAGTTGGAATATTCCTCCACCTGTGGTTTCACCTGGATGCACTGGAAGGTTCCTCTGATCCCTCTCCCATAAATGCTCTCGTATCCCCTAGAGAGACAGCCGTGAGGGTGCTTCACCACCAAGGGGGTCCTTAAAGATAGCAAACTTTGTTAGAGATTGCCTTGTCTAGTCTGTGTAATGGTGAGTTCCCTTATTCATATGGCATTAAGCCTGCCCCTTTAGAATGAACGCTAGACCTCACCCCTGTACCAGTATTGGAAATGGCCTAGGAAGATTTGAGAAAGATATGATTATTAATATATTTCAAAAATTGGGTGAGGGGCAAATCTGTGCAAGGACTTGGTTTCTGCCTAAAAGCAGGCAACTATTCCAATGTAAAGTAACATAGCTAAAAGTAATTAACGAGTCAATAGGAGAGGAGAACTAGGCCTTTCTCTATCTAAAGATAGATCTTAGGAGAGAACTAGGCCTTTCTCTATCTAAAGACAGATCTACATAATAAGCCAGCTAAGATGGTAGGAGGGGTCGACCTTCATGAAAGGAGACACCCTGCCACACCTTGCTGGAGGAGGTACCTTACAGGGTAAGGGGAGGTATCTTACAGGGACATTCACTACATCAGAATTACGTAAATAAGATGGAGGTCATGGGTATAAAAATTCCGGTCCACGTGCTGTATCTTGGGAGTGGTGAGTTGGCCCAGGCCACCCTCCCTCCCCTCATGTCATTTTGGCATGGGGCTGTAACTATTTTCTGTATTTCTATTTTCTGTATTTCTATCTTTTTAATAAACTTCTTTAAATCTTCAGCAACTGTCCAAGCTATGCATATTTATTCTTAGCTTAGGACAAGAACCCGCGGTTTTTCTGTTTTTGGTCATTTGGGGTTTTGTTATGGGTTAGGGGAAAGGGTGTCCGGGACCCTCGCAGAGGTTCCCGGGGAACAGTTTCCCCACAACCATATTCTCCCAAACCGTAACAACCCCCATCCCTGCTTTCTATTAAGGTTTGTCTATGATAACTGAAACGTTGCTCTGCCTGGGCTGCCTGGCACCGTATTCAAGCAGTTTCTTTCTCGTTCCCAGGTTTCTTCTTCTGTAGAGACAGAGACAGACAGATAGACACACACACACACGATATGAATGTGAATGAATACATGTGTGTGGACTGTTCCATTTATTCTACCAGATATATGTGATAAGTAAAATAAAAAATTAAATGCGAGTAAAATAAAAATAATGTGCGTACGGCGGAGTGTGAAAAACACGAGAGAGGTCCGGTACACATGGCATGTAAAGTTTTAATGGCACGGCTCTCCCGGGGATCAGGGCGAGGCACTATGGGGCCCGCGCGCCTGTCCGAAGCTAGAGGACGCGGGCTCTCCTTTTAAAGGCATGCATCTCGCGAGATGGGGGTTTTACTCGTGGGAACGCCCAATTCTCGCGGGGGTTTCAGCCCCTCCCTTGCCCTGCAGAGGTCATGTGACACAAAGTCACATGAGTGCAGGACCCAACTTAACATTCCGGCCTTTTGATGGTAGGGATAATGGATGACGATTGGACCCTCTAGCTTCTTCCTGCTGTCAAGGGGCGTCGTCAGGGGCCCCAGGCCGGGAGGAGTCGGGAGTCCAGTCCCCCAGAAGGGGGTGCAGGTGGGTGCATAGCTGCAGTGCGAATTGGAGGTTACCCTGGACAGCTTAGTGATGTGCGCTTGAGGAGGCTTGAACAGGCAAGGGCTATTAAAGAAAAAAACAAATCATGAGATTGAGCAGGCGACCAAAAAGGAGACTGGCTTACTCAGTACCTGGAGAGCTACCCTGAGCTGGCAAAGAGGATGGGGGTTGAGGGATCCAGGAGCCATCAGTCTTCAGCCAGGCTGAGTAGGGCCAGCGGCGGGGCCTGGTCTGGAAAGGTGCTCCCCCTGTGTTGAGGCACCTGGGGCTCACCCTTTTCCAAGGGCACTGTTCCAGTGGCCCTCCTGGCCACACGCCAAGCAGTCTGATTGGTAGGCGTGGCTTTGCCCCACTTGAGGCAGGCTCCTGGAGGTAGTTGTTGTTGCAGTCCTCCACACCTAGGTGGCGCTCCAGGGGGCTGAGCCGCCACCGCCAGCCGAAGGGCAGCTACCAGGGATCTGCTTTTTGGCAAAGTCAAGAGTGTACGCTCCATCTCCGCCTGTTTCTCTCTGGAATTAAAACTTAGATGCCATGTTAAGGTTCTGTCAGCTGCGACGGACCTATACTCACAAAGAGCACGTCCCGAGACGGGTGTCCAGCAAGAATGGCAATGCGGACTCCGCACGGGCAGACAGAGAGTGTCGCCCCAGCCCCGGCCTGTCGTTTTCCGCAGCACCTAGGGCGCGCCCGAGCGGGCCACCCAGCAAAATTGCAGTCTGGCGCAGGCCAAGATGGTGACTGTGACATCACCAGGCAGTGACTATGCGCCATCACAAAATGGCAGCTGGCAGGAAAATAAATGGAAGCTGATGGGGGAGAGCATTTGGAGGGATACCAGACCGCTTATAAAAGTTCCTAACTATTCCTGGGCCACCGCAACCTATTTCCCAACTCGTATCAAGGCAGACAGGCTCTCAGGGCATCTGCTAGTATAAAGGTTCGACTCCCCATAATTGGTTCGCGGGCGGAAACGAAGAACAGGAAATGGGCGTCCCCGATTTCCCTGCTCAATCGTTCGGAAACAGAGGTTAAGAGATAGGGAAGAACGTCTTCATTCCTTCTCAAAACCGGAGGATGACCTGGTCATCCGCAGCGTGGTCCCAGTGGACCGGGGGACAATGGGTCACCAAGCGCTTGGACTTTTGGGTCCCAGTGGACCGGAAGACCCAAGTCCAGAACCCGCTAACCAAGGGAAGGAGGCAGTTTACCGGAGTGAAGTGTTGCCAGCCAGCGCTGGCTGCGACAGAAGCGCTGAGAAGCTGCTGGGAGCGTGGTGGAGCTGGGGCGCGTGGATGCCGGTGGCTGGTGTGGACGGCACTGGCGGCTGGCACAGGTGGGATCAGTGGGGGTGCGCAGGCGGCATGGCTTGCCGGGCAGGCGGCGTGGAGACAAAATGGCTTCCAGGCACGTGCCAGACGCTGAGGCTGGGCCCCGAGGAGCACCGCCAGTGAGCCTGGCTTGGGGCGGGTGGGGCAAACCGGCCAGAGGTCCCGGCGGTGACCGGAGAACCAAGCTGGAACGGTGCTTTAGGAGGTCCAAGCGGCAGGCAGAGGTCCTGGCCCGCGCAGGCAGTTGGCAGGCAGAGCAAGTGCCAAGCTGCCTGGCTCGGGCCGGAAAGATGGCCGCCGACTCCTAGGATTGGTTAGGAGTGGAAAGTGGGAGGGATTAAAGATTGTGAGGCCTCCAGTGAGGCCATGAGGTGGGAGGGGTTAAAGATGGCGAGGCCTCCAGTGAGGCCATGAGGTGGGAGGGGTTAAGGATGGAGAGGCCTCCAGTGAGGCCATGAGGTGGGAGGGGTTAAAGATGGCGAGGCCTCCAGTGAGGCCATGAGGTGGGAGGGGTTAAGGATGGCGAGGCCTCCAGTGAGGCCATGAGGTGGGAGGGGTTAAGGATGGCGAGGCCTCCAGTGAGGCCATGAGGTGGGAGGGGTTAAAGATGGTGGGGCCAAGATGGCGGCCCCCCAGTGATTCCACGTGTCCAAGATGGCGGGCCAAAGCTGGCGACCCTCCCCCCAGTAATTCCATGTGGCTGCTTACCGGAATGGCCAGGCCCAGGCAGCAGGGGTGGGCAGGCACAGGGTGAAGGGCGCCAGGGCGCGAGTCTGAGTGGAGGAACCAGCTGGAGCGCGGGCTGGACTTGGCGGGCTGGGGGCTGTTTAGCAGAGTGGCGGCCACCTAGATGGAGGAGGCAGGCGGCCCCGGCAGGCGGGTCTAAGCAACGCCAGGCGTGGAGAAGACATAGGCGCGCGGTGTGGCGCAGTCCGCGGGCGGCGCGGTCCCATTCCAGCAGCGGGCGGCGTGGGCAGGCGGGAACGGCGGTTTTAGGAGGTCCAAGCGGCAGGCAGAGGTCGGTCCAGGCAGGCACGGGGCAGCAGTGGCGGCAGTGGCAGGAGCAACGCCTGCAAGCGGAGCGCTGGTGTGGGACCTCACAGTCGAGCTGCTGGCGGGTCGGAGAGTCCGGGGCTCCAAAAGAGAGTAAAAATAAAAAGAGAAAACAGAAAAGAAAAAAAAAAAAAAAAAAAAAAGGAAAAAAATGGGGAGGGACCCAAGAGTTCTCCCGGTTCGGCACCAAATGATAAGTAAAATAAAAAATTAAATGCGAGTAAAATAAAAATAATGTGCGTACGGCGGAGTGTGAAAAACACGAGAGAGGTCCGGTACACATGGCATGTAAAGTTTTAATGGCACGGCTCTCCCGGGGATCAGGGCGAGGCACTATGGGGCCCGCGCGCCTGTCCGAAGATAGAGGACGCGGGCTCTCCTTTTAAAGGCATGCATCTCGCGAGATGGGGGTTTTACTCGTGGGAACGCCCAATTCTCGCGGGGGTTTCAGCCCCTCCCTTGCCCTGCAGAGGTCATGTGACACAAAGTCACATGAGTGCAGGACCCAACTTAACAATATGAAAATTTGAAACTTGAAGAAAAATATTTTTCCCAACTCCAGTGAAGACAAAGAATCCAGCAAGAGATGTGCTCTGTCAAAAGGGTTTTGGTAAAGCACTTGGGTACAATGGAATGTACAATCCATATTTTGCGACAGCCATTGTTCTTACAATGTGCATATCCCCAGGGGCCTAGGGATGCATTAATCTAGGTAGAACTCATCTCTTTCCCACTAAGGTAAAGTCTGTACCACTTTTGGGGGGAGGAGTACTGAGGTCAAGTACCTGTTGGTATGGCAATAAACCTTCGATTCTGATGGAAATATGGTTGCAGACTTTTCTTCTTTCTCTGGTCTAGGAGTTTAATTCTGTTTTCTTCTCCTTTCCAGATCACCACCTAAATACAACATCCTTTGAAGTACTAAGCTAAGGGAGGAGGATGCACTATTTTTTGACATCCTTTGTTTTCTGGATGAATTACTCATTTGCTTCTGCTGATACCAAAGGAAGAACCTTAAAAGCAGCCCTGTTCTGTGAGTCTATCAGTGGTGCTTATAATGATAAGTAAAAACACAGAAGTGTGCATAAGTGCCATTTGTAGAATGTAATAAGCATAAAAAAGTCCAGAACCATCTCTTTTGGCCACTAGACTTCCAGAATCACTGCTTCTATTGTATTCTCTACTGAAATTTAATTTGTTTTTTCTTTGATCCACCTACATGACTTTGAGGGATGTGGTAAAGATAAAATCACCTTTACATAATGATGTATATAAAAATTGTTTGTTGTGTCAATAAATGGTAGCCTTTTAAATTCTCTAAAACACACAATGTACTTAAACATACCTAAGTTAACCACTAAGCCAAGCAAGGGAAGGAGGGATGGGGAGGGAATGGGGTGGAATTGGGTAGCGGTTAAATAGGTGATGTGTACATGTTTGTACACACAAGTTTTTTACTCCAATATGATGAATGAATATAATGCACCAATGAAAAAATTTTTAAAAAGGTAGCCTTTTAACATTATAAGTTATTTTTTATTTTGAAATAATAGTGCAGGGAACCCTTGCATAACTTTTCCACAGATTTCCCAATTGCTTACATATTCCATGATCTATTTCTCTATATACACACATTTCTGTTTCTATTTCTATCTCCATTGCTAGCTGTGATTTTCCTCCTGAATGATTCAAAAGTAAATTTGGAAACGTTGTGCTTCTTTACTAAATAATTCAGTGTATATTTCATAAGAAAAAGAAGACATCTTCTTATATAATCACACTGTGATTATCAAAACTGGGAAATTTGACATTGATATGATGCTTTATATTCATATTTTATATTTATTTTTCATTGATTGTCTAATAATATATTTTCTAATCATTATGGTTTTCCCAGTCTAATATCTCATCCTGTAATGCACATTGCATTAGTTGTTAATATGTTAATCTGCAATAGTTTCTTGGCCTTTCTTTCTGCTTTTGGCTTTGATATTTATGAAGGCTATAAGCCAGCCATTTTTTAGAATGTCTCTCAGTTTGCATTGGCCGATAATTCCTTATGATTAGATTCAGGTTATATATTTTGTGTTTGGGGCAGTAAAGCTAAAGATGTAATATTGTGCCTTTCTCTATACATTGTATCAGGAGAAATATGATGTTAGTTTGTTCACTTTTAGTGATATTAACTTTGAGCACAGAGTCCTTTTTTGTTAACTGTTGTTTCTAAACATGTGAAAGAGACTCTATTTATTGCCTCCCCAAGTTATTTTTCCTGTGACCTTCATTGCTCACCAGACCTGAGTTTGAATATTTCAGAATAATTACAGAACTACTCAAACTGGATCATAAAATGGTCCTTTTAGGTGAGCCAGTATGGAGCGAAACTTGGTCTTGCTGGATCCAATTGTAATAAAGGCCCAATCTAGCCAGACATGGTGGCACACACCTATAATCTCAGTACTTGGGAGGTTGAGACAGGAGGGTCACAGGTTCAAGGTCAGCCCCAGAAATTTAGTGAGACTCTGTTTCAAAATAAAAAATAAAAAGGGCTGGAGATGTATCTTGGAGGTAGAATGTCCCCAGGTTCAATATCCAGTACCAAATAAATAAATAAAAGCCCAATCTTAGAAAAATGACTTCATCTTTAAAAAAAATCTCTATTATACTCGGAGTTTATATTTTTGACTGAATTTATTTGTGAATTCATTGTGATGGCCCCTGGAGGCTAAACTGAAAACCTAGGATTTTTTTCAAGGAACACAGGAAGCACAGAACATCTTGAGATAAAACTTTAGGCTTCAATATCTTTCTTCTAGAAGACTTCGATTTAATTAAAACATTTAAAAAATAATCATTTCAGAGATCCTAACTCAAGGACTAAAGGAGCCATCTGGAGCTGTCCTGAGCCTTCATTTTACAGGGACACGTAGAATTCGGGATCTGTGCATCAAATACACAAGTGTTCTTCATGGTCACAGTTCTTGGCGAATGAAAGAAAACCATAACCTCCAACTTTTAGTTTGGTGGTGCTGTGTGCCTGTCAGTGGGTAGAATGAAGATTTACTTTTAATTCAGATGAACTGTATGTGATAAATAATTGATAGCCTTTCAAACCATCAGCTTTGAATCTTATTCCAAAGTTTTTCAGGAAGGGCAGTTCATTGCACTCATATGATTTTCCTGCAGGAGATCTGATTTTTGCATATTTGATGCTACATTTATTTTTACTGAGTACAGACTTCTGCAAGCACTCTTTTCCAATTCCTTTCGCCACTAATGAGGGGATTATAACCTCACATAGCTCTCCCTCTATCACAGCAATAGCAAAACACTACCAAATATAGCCATGTCTAACTATTATGAATATCTTTAAGCTTGGTGACCAGGGCTGCAACAGCCAGCATTATAATTAGCTACTTAATCAGCCTGGCTTGGGAAAACACCCTGAGTACAATGCTCACACTGAATATCCAATAAATGACTAATTACTGACTTAAAAATTCAGAACTATAACTCTTGAGTATCTCTAAAAGTACAAAATGCTTTCTAATTATTCATTAAAAATAAAATGGACATCTATTTTGTGTCTCCAACATACTAAAGGTTAATGTTGAGGGCTTTATGCTGACCGTTTTCATATTTACAAATTGTTCCCATGAATCTAAATTTTAGTAATTCAGCTCATTAAGCTCTAATCACATCTTTCTTTCCATAAAAGGCACTATTTTATAAGTAGAATATAAATGTATTTATTGACTTGTCATTATGCGACCTCCAGAAAAGGTAGGTCTCATGTAGTAGTGTGGTTATTTTGTTGCAATGCTGATATAATTTTCTACTTCTATTACATACCACTATTGTGCAAACATACACAGATGCACACAATACTGGGGATTGAACCCAGGGCCTGGCACATGCTAGGAAAGTGCTCTACCGCTGAGCTACATCCCCAGACCTTTTCATTTTATTTTAGAACAAGGTCTCCCTTAGTTGCTCAGGCTGACTTCAAACTTGTGGTCCTCCCACCTCAGCCTCCCAAGTAGCTGGGGTTACAGGTATGGATCACTGCATCTGGCTTTTATTTTTCTTTTTATGCCTGTGATAGGTGGTCTGAGATACATAAAAAAGAAGTTTTGAGGTTATGAAATAAAGAAAATTAAAGGATCTTCCATACCTCTAAAACATCTCTTTATGGGCCCACTTCAATCTGGTGCATGGAAAGGCTGATGTGGAGGATTCCTTATTAGACATTGCTGCTGCTTTCCAGTACGTTCTTGCTGCGACTCTGGCTAATCTGCAGACCAGGTGATTCCCTTCTTACCTAAATTTTTCCATAATTTCTTTTTTTTTTTTTTTTTTTTTTTTGCTGGTCTGGGGATGGAACCCAAGGGGCATATGACCTCCGAGCTACATCCCCTGCCCCATATGTTATTCTTTATTTTGAAACTGGGTCTCACTGAGTTGCAGAGGGCCTCACTAAGTAGCTGAGGCTGTCCGTGAAACGCGATCCTCCGGTCTCAGCCTCCCGAACGCTGGGATTACAAGCGTGCGCCACCACGCCCGGCTCATAATTTCAACTTGATAAAATGTGATTTTCCTTTCTATCAAGAAAGGCATTTGACCCTGGAGGCAGCTAAATTAGTGGCAGATCACTTTCTTAGGAAGGTCCATAGAGAGCTTGTGCCTGCTGCACTCCAGGGGCTGTGAGTACATCCCGTTGAGTAAGATCTAGCCTCTTTTGTCATGTCAGTTTTTCTTCACAGTGCGTCTTCACCTCTACAGAAAATTATAGTGCTTTGCAATGTGGGGACTAGGGTGTGTGTGTGTGTGTGTGTGTGTGTGTGCACGCGCATGTGCGTGTGCGTGTGCTGGGGGGTTGAGCCCAGGGGCAGTCTACCTCTGAGCTACACTCCCCAGCCCTATTTTATTATTATTATTTTTTGAAACAGGGTCTCACTAGGCTGTGGAGGGCCTCAGTAAGTTGCTGAGGCTGGCTGCAAACCTGCAATCCTCCTGTCTCAGCCTCCCAAATTCTGGGATTACAAGCGTGCGCCACCATGACCGACTGGGATTAGGTTCTGAATCATTAAAAAACCTCACAGAAGAACGTTTGACAACAGCTAGGATGCATATTTCGGTTATTCATTCCCCTCACATCCCAGAAGTCTTCATTTTTTTTCTCAGTGTCTCTCAAAATCAGTACTACTGGCATTCGGAGCTATGAATTCTGTGTTGTGAGGAAGCTGTCCCATGCACTGTGTAATATCCTTGGCCCCCGGCTACGTGATGCCAGTAGCATCCCCCTACTAGAGACAACCAAAAACATCTCCTGGCATTGCCAAATCCTCTCTGGGAGGACTTGAATTTGTTCTGATTTAGTTGACGTCTTGTTTTTGTTGTAGTTTATCATGAATATTGATAATAATAATGGCCACTATTTTCTATTGAAAAACATCAAGGGAGGCCATTTTGACCTTTCTAAACACATAAAAACCTCATCATCCTTTGGTTGGAGTTCATAATTTTTTTTTTTTTTCGGGTCTGGGGATGGAACCCAGGGGCATTTGACCTCCGAGCTACACCCCCTACCCTGTTTGTTATTCTTTATTTTGAAATACAGTCTCACTGAGTTGCGGAGGGCCTCACTAAGTAGCTGAGGCTGTCTGGGAACCGCGATCCTCAGGTCGCAGTCTCCCAAATGCGGGGATTACAGTGTGCGCCACCACGCCCAGCTTGGAGTTCATAATTTTCAAATGAATGGCGAAGTAACTCTGGACGGTTTATTTTTTCATTGATAAGAGCCTGCTTTTTCATTATTTTAATCGGCAAGGTTATTGAAGACAGATTGCTAGCTGGCTTCATTTTGAATTCAGTGATTCCAAACCATTTTATATTGCCATTTGAAATGCAATTCAGTGAGAGCTAAGAAGTCTCTCCCTAGAAAGATATGCATATGCACATACATGCAATTTTAGGAAATTCAGACACTACCTTTCAAAGTCCTTCCATGGATGATGCCAGGTTAAAATTCTGTTTTAAAAGCCAGGCGTGAGCCGGGCGTGGTGGCGCACGCTTGTAATCCCAGCATTCGGGAGGCTGAGACCTGGAGGATCGCAGTTCGCGGACAGCCTCAGCTACTTAGTGAGGCCCTCTGCAACTCAGTGAGACCCAGTTTCAAAATAAAGAATAAAAAATAGGGCAGGGGGTGTAGCTCGGAGGTCAAATGCCCCTGGGTTCCATCCCCAGACCCCCCCCCCCAACACACACACACAAATAAAGCCAGGCGTGGTGGCGCACACTTGTAATCCCCACGCTTGGGAGGCAGAGACAGGAGGATCACGCAGGTAAGCCTCTCTTTGGCTTAAGAGACCCTGTTTCCAGATCTTAAAAAAAAGTTTAAAAATTGGTCTGGGAGTGTAGCCCAGAGGTAGAAGAGTTTCCAGGAACCCCAATACAACCAAAAAAAAAAAAATCTGTTTTAAAACTGGTGCTGGTTCCTCAAGTGATGTTATTTTGAGGTTATGAAATAGAGCAAGCTTGAATAGAGTTGATACAGTGTGACTTTATTCCTTAGCCTTCTCTCTTCTAGAAAAATACTCCAGGCACTGCTAACTTTTTTCATGTATCCTGTTCTCTTGTCTCCCTTATCATTGTCTTTTTCGGTGGTTTTGCCAACCTATTATTGCTCTTTGCTTAAATTACTGATTTTGATAGCAGTGGAGTCATATTACTCAGCAAGAGAGGATGGGATGTGCCCACCCTCCTGTCTACCCACCACTCAGCAGCTGTTAGGAGAGCCTAGCAGGGGCTCAGGAAAGCTAATGTAATGCTGCTGTGAGCTGTCTCCTTACCCCTCATCTGCCTCTTCAAGGCCACTCCCTCTGCAAAGAATGAAAGAAATTACATGCACAAAAGAAGTGGCATGCAAGCCGAAGACTCCTTCAAAGAGATGACGGAAAATGAGTATATTGTCAATCAAACAACTTCTAAATATCCATATGGTCATATCTCTACTCTGAGTTCCTAGTTCTCCAGTTCCCCATTCAGCCTCTGCTCCCCCTGGCCCCCTTCTCTTTCCATGCACAGCCATCTGGCCTTGCCCACAAACACAGATGCCCTACTTCTCCTGAAGGACAAAAAGGCCTTGAAGTCAATGGGACCCCAACCTGAGAAAGAATTTAAGATTATCTATTATTACTTCAACATGTATTTTGGCAAATCACCTCAATTCAACCCCAAGTGATTTTTTAGAGTACTTCTTCAAGGCACATTGAGTAATTTTTCCTAATGGAATTCTAATGTCATTGCTAGAAGGCCATAGTTTACTGGTAAGAGGGAGCATACACGATTCTTTTCTACATCCTTGTTACTCAAAGTATGCCCAGGAGTCAGTAGCATCAGCATGGCCCAGGAAGCTTGTTAGAAATGCAAAGTTCTCCGGCCCCACCCCAGGTCTGTTGAATCAGAGTTGCAGTTTAAATAATAACCTAATTAGAAAGGAAAAACATTAAAGAGTCTAATAATTTCTGCCAGCCAAATAATAATAATAATAATGATAATAATAATAATAATAATAATAATAATAATAAACTGCCAGCCAAAGTTCTCCTGAGCCAATGGAATGTTTTATTAAATGGTGTACAAGTCTAAAATAGTCATAAGTCTCCTTTGTTTATAAACCTTATACAATTGTAAAAACCAAAATAAATATATAAATTTTAATATTAACAAAATGACCAATCTAATGTAATTCATTTTAATAGATTTATCAAGTATGATTGTCAAGATTGAATCATGTGTTTATTATTTTTTTTAAATTTTTTGGTTTCTTTTTTTGGTGGTACTGGGGGTGGAACCCAGAGGCTTTCTACCTCTGGGCTATATCCCAGACCTATTTTATATTTTATTTGAAAACAGGGTCTCACTACATTGCTGAGAGCCTCACTAAGTAGTTGAGGCTGGCTTTGATCCTCCTGTCCAGCCTCCCAAGCGCGGGGATTACAAGCATGCGCCACCACGTCCGGCTGAATCATGTGTTTAATTTAAGGTATGTGGTATAATCATCACTCACAGATTTTCTCCACTTATATTACTAATAATTTCAACCCAATTATGCTCCTAGCTAGAATCATTTGGTTTGGAATTACTAAATAAAGGTTGAAGAAGCAAATAACAACTGATAATCCACACACTATCAATGTGAAAAAAGAGAACTGATCATAAAACATGAAGATTATAAAAAAAAATATCAGCCACAGAAAAAGCAAACCTGGAAGCCTACTATAAGAACTTGCTTGTTATTGGCTAGTTCCAATTTCAGACATGCTTCTGGAAGCTCCCAGAGTTTCTAAGTGCCTAGATGTGCTTTTTATATTTTTAAACAATACACATAAATACAGAAATAATTTATTTAAAAATCTATGTATTATAAATCTTGGAAGGCTGAGTTCAGCATTTGAGTTCAGATATTAAGAAGAAGCCAGAACAACAGATAATCAATTGCTTTTTCTATCATAGAGATATGTAGAAAAGTTATTCTTATTTTTTTATTTTATTTGTGCATTGTAGTCATATATCTTAATGGGGTACATGATGGTAGAGGCATACATGTACACATCAAAAAACAGCAGAATTTCATAAAAATAAGTTATACTTTTACTAGTTTATTAAAAATAAAAGATCAGGTGGCTTTGGTTCACCACCAAGTTATTAATTATGATATGTCCTCCATTGTCTTGTATCATAGGATGTTATAGAAATAGTACTGTTAAACTGACTGTTTTAGTGATTGTGGACTGCAGTTAAGCATACTGAACTTTGCATTAATTAGCATCACTTTCATAGGTATTCCCTAGCAAAACTGAGCTCATATTTAACTGCCAGCCAAAGTTCTCCTGAGCCAATGGAATGTTTTATCAAATGGTATACAAGTCTAAAAGGGTCATAAATCTCCTTTGTTTATAAACCTTATACAATTGTAAAAACCAAAATAAATATATACATTTTAATATGAACAAAATGACAAAACTAATGCAATTCATTTTAGTATATTTATCAAGTATGATTGTCAATACTGAATCATGTGTTTAAGGTATGTGGTATAATCATCACTCACAGATTTTCTCCACTTATACTACTATAAAACATTCATTCAGAAAGTATGTTGCAATGATTTTTGTTCTTTGGTGCAAACATATCATTTAGATTTTTATTATATCTGCCTCTGTGCTTTTTTATTAATCCATAGGACCATTCAATTGTAAACAAAAACATAATCCCAGGAACAAATATTTTATCACAGTACTAGGTGATGAGGTCATACATATGACCCAGGAGTTTTTTTTATGTCATCTTTTAAATTACCAGGAAAATCAATACATAAAAGTATTGAATGCTTACAGAAAACTAATATTCCCTGAAATTTTAGCTGTATATTCCACTTTGGGAACCACTGGTTTGGGGGTTAGTGACATCTCAGCTTTCGTTTTGGTTTTCTCTTTTCATTATATTTTTATTTTCCACTTGACCTCATTTTTGGAAAATCTTTACTTTTGCTGTATGCCTTATGGCAAACTACCTTAAATTCTTGTCCAAGGTAGAGTAGACTAAAAGTCCACTGTTTATACTCCCAGAAAAATAAGCTGTGGGGAATTGGCCTAAAAGACCGTCAGCCACAACCTCCTATGCTGAAATGTTCCCCTTGTCATCTGCAAACCTATTCTACAGGTTTTTGATGTGTGCTCTCAAAGTTATAGGAAGCTAAGAACATTATATTATTTTTATATTATTTTTATTGGTGCACTGTAGCCTCACATCATAATGTGGATCATGTTGACAATGGCATATATTCACACAGTAATTGGTGCCCTTCCCCCAACCCAAATATTATTTTAAAAATAATTTTCTTGTTAAAAAGCCCACTTAGTATCTTGGCTCATTTATGGTCCCAACTAGTTTAGGTTAAAAAGTTGGCCTAATGTCCGATGAGCTTTAAACACGGAAAATATTTATTTTAAGAGACAGCACACAATTTGAGTAGGAGTATCACAAGATAAAGTTGTCAAATACTCCAACAGCACCCCTGTCCTCAGCCACTTCTGAGAATATCTTGCTCCACCCTACAACTCAGTAGTTGCCCTAAAGGAGGAGGCACCCCTCCAAGAAGGCATACCCTTCAGGCCTGGCAATGTGGCATGCCTGCCCTGCTAAAACAGTTTAATAATATGAAAGTAACTTGTGGGAGGTATACAATGTGACTTTTGTGTTGCATTGAGGTATCTATAAGTAAGATTTCTAATCCAAGTATTTCATTGGTATAAAAACCACCCCACACTGGGACCTAAGTTTGGATCCTGCAGCAGAAAATTCTAGAGACTCAGAAGAGCCAAATTTATTCATTCCGAGCCAGATAGTGCCCTACCAGACATTAACACAGCCTAAGAAAAGAGATTACAAGAGTTATCTTTCTAAGAATATTATCTGCTTTATACTTGTGTATCTCTGTCTATTTTCCCTGCTAGATATGGGGACATGGATACAGTCTTACTTGTTTGTATATCTCTAAAACCTGGCATGGTATTTGGCACTTAATAGGTGACAACATTTATTTATTATATTTGAATTCTAATAACTGCAGGATAAACAAGTGTGCTAGAGACTGGCTGGCTATTCACCAACCCTTTTTCCCTTTCCT
The DNA here is from genome assembly GCF_963383645.1 of Muscardinus avellanarius. Lineage (NCBI taxonomy): Eukaryota > Metazoa > Chordata > Mammalia > Rodentia > Gliridae > Muscardinus > Muscardinus avellanarius. The sequence goes on along the minus strand of NC_137799.1, from coordinate 68,552,235 downwards.
CTTGGACACACAGCTAGTCTATACTTGCCAGACTCTCTTGCAGCTAAGTATACCCATATGACTGAACCTGATTGGTAGTTTATGGGCAAAAATAGCAGTGCCATTTCTAGGCACTTCTAGGTACCATATGATTTGTCACCGTCTCTCTTCCCCTATCTGCACCTCACAAGCAGTGTTGAAGATAGAGGAGTCTGTCCACTTGGATCCCTGAAGACTGTGGAGTACAGCCTCCTTTGCCAGCCTCTTCTGCCCCATAACTTGTGAATGATAAATCAAACTATTTTGTTGAGACTCTGAGGTTCAGCATTTGTCTATTTCAGCAATTGACACTACCCTAAGCCAGTATGTTAAATAGGTGATATTTTACTTGTGTTATTAAAGGAAAGGTGTTATAGTGTTAAGCGTGCTAGATAGAGTCAGATCTGAGCTTGGGTTCTGGAACTGACACCCACTAACTCAGAGACTGAATATATGTTTATACTCTGATCCCAAATGAGGGTTATGAGATGATTGAATGAGATAAACATGGCTCTCCTTTAGCACAGTGCCTGGCACATTAAACCACACCAGTGTTACTTGATGGTTTATGGTCTTATTCTTACCCCAGTTCTAATTTTAAAAAGGAGTTTCCATCAGACTTGCAGTTATCTGCTAAGCCTGCACATTTTTAACTCTGGTTATATTACAAAAATATTATTACCTCAAGGCTATGTAAGCTTCAGTTTCCACCTCTAAAGAATCATCCGCTGCAATATATCCTTTGTGGGCTGTCATTAGATTGTCAAACTCTTCAATGTTCTGACAAAGAAAGTTCCATAAGGGTTGAGATTTTACTTCATCAAGAAGGAACTCCAAGCCAGGTGTAGTGGCGCACGGCTGTAATCCCAGCATTTGGGAGGCTGAGACAGGAGCATCACGGTTCGTGGCCAGCCTCAGCTACTTATTGAGGCCCTTTGCAACTCAGTGAGACCCTGTTTCAAAATAAAGAATAAAAAAATAGGGCTGGGGGTGTAGCTCGGAGGTAGAATGCTATTGGGTTCCATCTCCAGTATGACAAAAAAAGAAAAGAAAAGAAAAATAAAGAAAAGAAAAGAAAGAAAGAAAGATCCAAGAGCATGTTTAGTATTGCCACCCAGACCTCATAAGTCCTTAGGTAGGAGAGGAAGGTTGATGTTCCCTGAGTCTTATACCAAGTAGACAATATCTTCCACTGCCCATTTTAACCACTAGTGTCCCATTTTAATTACTCTGGCCCAAAAGAGCACAATTTCTATTTTTTCAAATTATTAACTAGGACCCTATTAAAATTTAATCCAACTCAAAGCTTGAATTTTACCTCTCTGTGGTTGTGCATGCTTGTTATCCCAGTACTTGGGAGGCTGAGACAGGAGGATCGTGGGTTCACAGCCAGCCTCAGCTATTGAGTGAGGCCCTTCACAACTTAACTGAGATTCTGTTTCAAAATACGGAATAAAAAAATAGGACTGGGTTTGTACCTTGGAGGTGAAATGCCTCTGAGTTCAATCTCCAGTTCTCAAAAAGAAAAAAAAAAATGAATTTTGTTACCCAAATACGGCACAACCTTGCCAGATTACAGAATTTCACTCTTCCAATGTTATCATTTGCCTGTATAGGCCTGAAGTAAGGTGTGTCTTATCTCCAGATATAGAAGCCTTTGCCAAGTCAGTGAAAGCCAAAAACACACCATGCTTCAAAGGAAAAGATCTGTGTGTATTTCCTCTAAACCAACTGGGGGTGAAGACAAAAGCAAGGTGAGCCCCAAACGCAGAGGTCATATGAAGCAACGAAGGGGCCTAGAGTCAAAGGTTTAAATGTCCATTATGGAACGCACCAGGTCAGCATTGTTCTAAAGAATGTGGAAGGGCTGGGCAGATTTTAGATTAGATAATCCAGAACTAGCAAGATCTCTGATAATTAGAAGAGGAAAAACACATACAGCCCAGAGGTGTTCCCAAGCATTTTGGAGACAGTGTAGCTTGGTAGGTCCACAACTTCAGAATTAGACTTTAAGTCTCAGGTCTACCATTTACCATTTATGTGATAGTAGATAGTTACTTAATCTCCTTAAACCTTAGCTGAAGCTCATTTATCTCCACAATATTGGGGAAGTAAAATAATCATAGGATTGTTTTGAGCATTAAATAAGATTACACATAAATAATGCTGACTGATGGCTTGTGCCCTATCACTCTTGACAAATGCTTAGACTTTTTTTTTTTGGTGGTGGTACTGGGGTTCCTGGAAACCCTTCTACCTCTGGGCTACGCTCCCAGTACCTATTTTTATACTTGTTTTTTTTTTTTTTTTTAATGTGGAAACAGGGTCTCTTAAGCCAGTGCGCTGGCTTCGAACCTGCGCGATCCTCCTGTCTCTGCCTCCCAAGCGCAGGGATTACAAGCATGCGCCACCACACCCGGCAACTGCTTAGACTTTTAAGAACCTTTTCTGGTGACAAATATTCTTTGCTTGACCAAACTTTAATCTGGTTCCGGACCCTTCTTCCTGACCCACCCGTGCACTTTCTTATAAAATCCAGTTTTAGCCGGGCGTGGTGGCGCAGGCTTGTAATCCCCGCGCTTGGGAGGCAGAGACAGGAGGATCGCGCAGGTTCGAAGCCAGCCGCGCGCGCTGGCTTAGGAGACCCTGTTTCCAAATAAAAATGTAAAAATAGGTCTGGGAGTGTAGCCCGGAGGTAGAAGGGCTTCCAGGAACCCCAGTACCACCAAAAAAAAAAAAAAAAAAAAAAATCCAGTTTTAGCCATATCCCTTTAAAATCAATTTAGCCAGACTCCCCTGTCCTCAGTATCTGATCACACTCCTCAATATCAGATTAGGTTCTCCCTTCTTCAAGAATCCTGTTAGGTCAGTTTAGCCAGAATCTCTTTTATTTCTCTTGTTGCCTCTTAGTAATTTTCTATTTAGTAACCCTCACCTTGGTCCTTGGCTACTAATGCCCACATGTCCATTCAGAACTGAGTCCAGTTCTATCCTGAAACTTCCTTTCCCTATTGCAATAATCATAAGCAAAATCTGTTTTTACCACCTCGGTGCCCATCTCTAGTTTCCTTGAGCACTGGTTAGAATAAGCTTATATAGAGAAGGAGCTCCTTGTCTATCCAGGAGACCTCAGAGACAATGGTGGAAGGTGAAAACCTTTGTATAGATGGATTCAGGGATATTTCAGCACTTTTCTACATCATGGATGCTCTCAGACCAAATCCTGGTCGGCCATCTTGAGTCAGTGGTTAAGCCCACAGCCTCATCCCTGTGGGACTCTGTTCTTCGAGTATCCAAGTCCTGGCAGGGTAAATATGCCAGGAATCTCAATATTATTTCTCTGAATGCTCCTCACCATGTATTTGGCATTTAGTTTGCCAGCCAATAAATGTTCAGGGTTACACACAAGGTCATACTTTGATTCAACCCTGCTTCCCTGTTAGTCACCAGACAGTTCGGAGGCATTTTGTTCAGGGCATCTGTTTGCAAATTGCACTTGAATATCACCATCAGCTTGTTCTTAAGCCAATTCTCCCCACAGACAAATGGAACCAACAACTCAGATCATATTTATGCCTAAAGAAATTGCACATTTTGCAATTTGATGTTTGGGGACTTTTTGGTGTCACTAATTCTTTGGAAATTTTTAAAGAAGTCTGAATTATCTCCTGAGAAAACAAAAACAAAGGCACAGCTCATATACACACATTTTTAATATATTTATTTATTTTTATATTTCTTACCAATAAGGCTAAAAAGGAGCATATTATAAAGGTAAAAAAGTCAAACCAAACAGTACTGTTTCTATTTCTTTTGTTTTCCCATACATTTATAAACAATAGTAAAAGATATCTTGATGTTTTAAAAAAAATTTTAAAGGTAATAGAACTGTAACTTTCCTCATTGAATATTCAGATCTCTTTGCATGATTCCAGTTTGTACGGCCATATGCAAACATGGTCCCATGCTAGTGTGCAAAGTGAGGACTGCTTTATACATAAAATACAAATATAGTATATACATATATATACATATATATATATATATATATATATATATATATATATATTAGGTCTGGGTTAAAGAATAAGTAAATAAAAATCACTCCCAGGTGGTTCTAATTGACAATGAGAATGTAAAACCTTATATATATATATATAATATATATATATATTATATATATTATATATATATAATATATATATATATTAGGTCTGGGAGTGTATCCCGGATGTAGAAGGGCTTCCAGGAACCCCAGTACCACCAAAATAAATAAATAAATAAATAAATAAATAAATACATAAAATAAAAATGTCCTGGGATGTAGCTTAAAGGTAGAATGCCCCCAGGTTCAATCCCCAGGGCCAATAAATAAATAAGATTAGGATTTCAGATGGTGGAGTTGAGGAAAAAGACAGTGTTGAATGGGGACATCTCCTCTAAGTTCCTCTGGGTACTCAGTCTCTCAGATGGAAGCAGGGTCAACATCCCCACGGTCAGCGATGGAAGCTATTCATGTAAAAAAAGTCACGTGAGCCAGAGCAGGGTAAGAGCCCTTACACCTTCTCCAGGGACCCAGTTGCTGCCCTGCATTGTAGAATTGTTGACAGTGCAGCAAGGTCTGTCCTCAGGATACGGACAGAGAGTGAGGTGGAGGCCAAATTGTTGAATATTTGGGGAATATGACATAAACCTTACAATCTGTAATTAAGCAATTAAGCTCCAACCCAATAAATGACAACATGCCCTCACCGTTGATGAGGGATAGAATTTAAAAGTCTTTTAGAGCCAGGCATGGTGGCACATGCTTGTAATCCCCGCGCTTGGGAGGCGGAGACAGGAGGATCGCACAGGTTCAAAGCCAGCCAGCCATGCTGGCTTAGGAGACCCTGTTTCAAATTTAAAAAAAAGTATAAAATAGGTCTGGGAGTGTAACCCGGAAGTAGAAGGGTTTCCAGGAACCCCAGTACCACACACACACACACACACACACACACACACACACACACACACACACAGTCTTTTAGAAAGAGTTAGTGAATGTGGCCTTCTGACCCCCAATAGAAGAAACTTAAACTCACTTTCTCTTCCAAATCCTTAATCCCTTTGATTACATAAGGGAGAGAGACTCCATCATCCATCAGTGCTCAGCTGGTTTTAACAACTGCTAGTCTTGTTTGAACGAGGGGCCTGAGCCTCAGGCTGAAAGCCATCTACAGGGATCTGAACAGAAAAGACCTTGAAAGTAGGTGGTGGGATTGGGAGTATCATCCTGAATACTGTTACTCAATGCAGTCACCTGAGGCCGGGCTCCAGCATGCTTGGTTAAAGAATAAGTAAATAAAAATCACTCCCAGGTGGTTCTAATTGACAATGAGAATGTAAAACCTTATATGTCTGAGGAATTGATCAGGAGACCACTGACACTCTATGGAGCAGTAACTTGAGAATCCACAAGTCCATATCCATTGAGTGCCACATCTGCAGAATAAGCCAAGAGTTTTATGGAGTTTAAGCAGAAGAGACATCATCTTCTTCCATTGCTTAATCCATAGGTTATTACTATGCCTTGCTTATCTGAGAAAGTGCCTTTCCCACAGACCTAAAGAGGGATAATTAGATGATTATAAAACCAGAACAGCATCTCTAGCCCCAAACCATTACCGGTAAGGCACTGTGATCTGAGACAGGTATAATTAGTCACGATGCAGTATCATGTTAAGCAAGCCAGTGAACCTAAGGGGAAGGAAGATGGGGAAGGCCAGAGCCTGTTTACTGGTTGATCTGGATGATAACACTGATAGAAGGAGTCCACTGTGCCATCACAAAGCAAGCCCATGTGCAACATCTCGTTTTTACAGCCCCTGCAACGGCTGCTGATTTCCCTACGCTATTTGTCTTCCCTCTATTAAGAAATGAATCCTTCACACTTTTAGCACTTGCATGAATATCCATTTATCCTTAGCTGTCTTAGAAAGCATTCCAAAATTTTTAAGAAGTGTCTGCTACCAAGAGATGTGTGTTGCCTTCTGTACAGCTGATAAATTGGGAACTTTTTTGAAGTGCTGAATTGTGAATTTGATACTATCTCCTCTAGCACTGAGTTTTCATTTGAGTCCTGTCAGTGACTGCTGACGTGCAGGCACCATGAGAGTGATATTCCACATAGTGCTGACCTTTCCAGCTGATACTCATGATAACCTGAGTAATTTCTGTCAGATGATGGGGCCAAATACCTAGTGAGCCTGCTCTTCTGCAAGGCTTCTCTTCCCACAGGACAGGAAAATGGGTTCATCCAAGATAGCTCACCAAGGGCAGGTGGTGATGATGAGGCTAGTTCCATCTGAGAGACATTCTCACAGTAAAGGGCTGTGGCCAGCAGAAGCTGTTAATCTTGCTGATAGAAAGGGCACCAAAGAAGCCAGGTGTGGTGGCGCACACTTGTAATTCCAGCATTTGGGAGGCTGAGACAGGAGGATCACAGTTCCCAGACAGCCTCAGCTACTTAGTGAGGCCCTCTGCAACTCAGTGAGACCCTGTTTCAAAATAAAAAATAAAAAAATAAAAAATAGGACTGGGGGTGTAGCTCAGAAGTAGAATTCCCCTGGGTTTCATCCCCCAGTACCACAAGAAAGAAAGAAAGAAAGAAAGAAAGAAAAGGAAAGAAAGAGAAAGGGAGCCAAAGGTAGCCTAAGAAGAAATCTGATTGATTTGAGAAAAGTCTCAAAACACTGACCCATCATGTCTGATCAATTACAGATGGTTTTGTGTCTATTTCCTGCTAAAGAGGCATTTCATCATTCCAACACATATTCTGTGTTGGCCGTGGGTGAGGCACTCACTGGGTTTCACTAGAATGAAAAGTACCTTGCCCAAGATCGTCATTGGGACTGGTAGAGGAAGGAGGTAGTGTCCCTTATTAATGACTGGCCTACTACCCTGTCTTAAGAATTTATTCATTCAATCAGCAAGCTTGTTTTAAGAACAGTGTCAGACACACAAAAAAATCTTTTTTCCTCCTTCTCTCCTTCCATAAATATGTAAACACCTATAGTTCTTAAGTGCTAGTGTTGAAATGGTGAACCAAGCATAAGTAATATATTCTAAATCAGGAATTCTTTTTTTCTATTTTTTATTGGTACATATTCATACATCATATTGGGGTAAAAAAACTTGTGTGTACACATCACCGATTTAACCCCTACCCAATTCCCACCCCGTTCCCTCCCCGTCCCTCCTTCCCTTACTTGGCTTAGTGGTTGACTTCGATATGTTTAAGTACATTGTGTGTTTTAGAGATTTTCCTCTTCCCCCCTCCTTTCTCCTCCTTTAGGTTGTCTTGTTTGCTCCTCCATAGGATTTACTTTTTCATCTAGAGTTCCTCCTATGACCCAATTCTCCCTAACTCTCACATATTAGGGAAAGCATCTGATTTCTTATTTTTTGTGACTGACTAATCTCACTTAGCATAATGTCCTCTAGTTCCATCCATTTCCCTGAAAATGATGTAATTGAGGTTTTTTTGATGGCTGAGTAAAATTCCATTGTGTACATATCCCACAGTTTTGTAATCCATTCATCTGTTGATGGACATCTTGGCTGGTTCCATAGTTTGGCTATGGTGAATTGTGCAGTTATGAACATATATACACATGCATTAATTTGGTAGTTTGGTTTCCTTTCTTTTGGGTAGATACCCAGAAGTGGTATTGCTGGATTGAATGGTAGATTTGTTCCCATTCTTCTGAGGATTCTCTATACTGTAAAATAGGAATTCTTAACTTGGGATTTGCCCTGGAATCTGTGGACAGTCTTTGGAGCATCATTAAATGTGGATGGAAGAGTAGATCATACCTTTACTTTTACTAATCTCTTGCTAAGATTTAGTATTTGATTCTATCATGAATTTAAGCAACAAACCACAGTAGTATTAAGGGCACTTGTACCTCTGTCACCCACAGAAAATACAGCATTTTTATATCAAGTTACTGTTTTAGCAGATAGCTAAAAATAAAAAACTGATTGTGCCCATCAACATGCAAAAGTTGTGGTAGGTTTCAGTTTCACTACCATATTTTGTTATTTAGTGTGCTAGTAAAGAAGCAAATGTGTGACTAGATCACAAGTTTGTAAATTAACATTTTGGGATAATTTCTATGTGTGTTATGCCAGGGATCAAACCAAGAGCCTTGTGCGTGTTAAGCACAAGTTCCACCACTAAGCTACATCTCCGGTCCTGTATTTTAACATTTTGATCATTTTATTTCATTATAGAGGATATCTTTTATCATCTTACATATTTTATTTTATGCATTTAGAAACCTTATTCTGCCTCCTAAATGATGGCCATTGTTGCTCTGCCATACTCTTACTTTAGGAGAAAGATAAAAATCACAGGAGTCAGAAGAGGGGTGGTCTGGGGATCAGAGGGACACACCCTTCACATGTAGGTTGTCTCCCTACCTCTGGGTGACCCCAAACCTTTCCTAGCCCACTACCACCTGCCCTTCACATAGATCGTATTATCAGAAGCCTCTGATTTTGTGGATTCCCAAATATTTATCACCCTAGAATTTTTATTTTTGAAGCAGTGAAGTAATGTCTGGACCACAGGGAAAACTACCTATTAGCCTCTTACTCCGCAGCTCAGTCCAGCCTCCCAAGGCCTTCCAGTGGTCACAAGAATTCTGCTCAATCTGTCTTTTCCAGGCTGAATCCAGAGAAAGTTGCCCACTTGCCCTTTCTGATAGATCACTCTCCTTCCTGATGAATGTTGACATCAAAGCTTCTGATAGCAGCCTAGAAGACACCACATATAGCTTATTAGATTCTACCAAAGTCCTACCCACTTGCTATTAAATAAGCTCATACAAGGGATTCTTTTTTTTTTTTTTTTTTTTTTTTTTTTTTTTTTTTTTTTGGTGGTACTGGGGTTCCTGGAAGCCCTTCTACCTCCGGGCTACACTCCCAGACCTATTTTATTTTATTTTATTTTATTTTTCTTTTTTGGTGGTACTGGGGTTCCTGGAAGCCCTTCTACCTCCGGGCTACACTCCCAGACCTATTTTTACATTTTTATTTGGAAACAGGGTCTCCTAAGCCAGCGCGCGGGGCTGGCTTCGAACCTGCGCGATCCTCCTGTTTCTGCCTTCCAAGCGCGGGGATACAAGCGTGCGCCACCACGCCCGGCTCCCAGACCTATTTTATACTTTTTTAAATTTAGAAACAGGGTGTCTTAAGCTAGCACGGCTGACTTTGAACCTGCGCGATCCTCCTGTCTCCGCCTCCCAAGGGCGGGGATTACAAGTGTGCACCACCATGCCCGGTGGGATTCATTTTTTTTTTAAAGCCAATAATTTCTAGAGAATACCACAAAGTCACAGAACATTCAGCTCAGTGCTGCGCAATTAATTCTGGCTAAGTTATAGCACAAATGCCATAAGGGCGTGTAGAATCAGAAAAATCAGCCAACTGCTTCTATTTGGCTATTTTCCTGATGTTTCTAAACCTCTCTTTGCCTTTTTCTTATTCATAGCATCTGCATACATACATACATATAATATCAGAAGAAAATCAGTGAAGATTTGGTACCTCTTAGAAAACATTGCCAATCTCCTTTCTACATGATCTGAATGAACACTTAGTTTATGGTAGGATGTGAAATGTGAGCTATTTCAATGAATCTAAACCTCTGCAAGATAATGTAAACTTAAGAAGTAGCCGGGTATGGTGGTGCACACCTGTAATCCCAGTACTTGGGAGGCTGAGTCAGGAGGATAGCAGGTTCGAAGCCAGCCTCAGCAACTTATCAAGATCCTGTTTCAAAATAAAAAAAATAAAATCAGGCTGAGGATATAATTCGGAGTTAGAGCACCTCTGAGTTCAATCCCAAGGAAGGAAGGAAGGATGGGCTTCATGTGAATGAAGACAGAAAGGTAGATTCCTAAATGTTAAGAAATATTTTCTGAAATCAATGATTGAGGCACAAGGACTTTTGGCAGAAATTTCAGTTGTAACAAAATGCGCTAAATCCTTGGATTGCCCTAAATAAAACTTTTTCATTCTAAAATGATAAATGAAAGAAAGAAAAGGAAGGAAGGAAGGAAGGAAGGAAGGAGGGAGAAGAGGAGGGGAGGGGATGGGGGAAGGGAGGGGAGGGACCTGAAGTTGGTTGATGTAAGTTTTAGATCTCATTCTGCCACAGACTGTCTTTGTAACCCCATCTGGATTTTTTCCCCATTTGCAAATATCACAGCATTAGAAGAGATTATTTCTAAGCTTCCTGCAGCCATAAGATTCTGTGAATTTCTGCCTCTCTAATTAGAATAGGCCATTAAGTACCAAACAACAGATCCCAGTCTAGATACCTCAGGGGAACCCAATTCTAGAAAAATAATCTTCAAATTTTCAGTGTGGTCTACTACAGGAATGCGTGATCATTGCCGCATCCATGCGGGAAATATAGGCAATTGGTAGACTTTTTAAATCATAGATTTACTGACTAATAGAATGTCGGGGGTTATATTTCTGGGCAGTGTGCTCTGTACAATGCAATTAAACAGAATTGAGACTTCTGATGAAGTGCTCTTAAGGGAAGAGCGCTCCTTCCTCCCTTCCTCCTCTGTCTGCCAGGCTGGTAGATCAACATAATGACTGAAAGCTGAGAAGCCACCTTGGATCATGAAGTAGCTCCCTAAGTTTGGTGGAAAAACAAGCTAGGGAGCCTGGGTCCTTGCTGGCCATGGAGTTGCCAGAACAGCCCCATGGATTGTCCAACTCCAGATCTAGTTTCCATGAGAGACAGAAATTTCTATCATGTTTGAGTCATTGTTGTCTGGAGTTTTCTGGCATGTGCAGACATTCCTGGTCCCAATGAGTACACACAGGCTGTTTCCTTTATCAAAGAGGATCATGGTGCAAACGGTCCCCTGGTGACTAACCGGCCTCCACTGCAGCCATCTGCGAATCAAATTACTTGCTTGGGAACTTTGCTTTCGTCACTGGCATTTTTTCCTTCCTGCCTTCAGTCACGCCAATGGCAGTCAGGGATGGTGGAGCCTGCTGGGCAAGTTTTGAAATGACATGACAAAGGAGAGGAAGTGAAGGATTTCCACAAGGGCTTTGCCCATCAATTACCTCATTCTCAAGGCTGACTTACTGCTGAGTGACTCCTGCAAGCTGGATTCGAAAGGCAATGGAGAGGGACCGTCCTTCCAGAGAACTGTCACAATGAGAGCTGCCCTTGCAAATACCAACCCAGCGAGGACTGTTAACTCAGATGACCTGCAATGCTGGCAGAAGGAGTTACACAAACAAGGCTGCTCTTAGCTGATGCACAGTGATGATACTTCTGGGAGAAGGTGTGCTTCCAAGTTTGGAATTTAAACTCAGATTCTATGAGCCGGGCGTGGTGGTGCACGCTTGTAATCCCAGCTTTTGGGAGGCTGAGACAGGAGGATCGCAGGTTCTTGGCCAGCCTCAGCCTCTTAGTGAGGCCTTTCACAACTTAGTGAGACCCTGTTTCCAAATAAAGAATAAAAAATAGGGCAGGGGGTATAGCTCAGAGGTAGAATGCCCCTGGGTTCCACCCCTAGTACCACACACACACAAAAAAACACAAATAAATAAAAATAAAATAAATAAACTCAGGTTCTACTTCTGCAGAATTCCCAAATGTCAGGACGCTCGCTAAAACACTATTTCTGTTGCCTGGCTCCCAGAAGACCCCACTGAGATGGCTGCTGACTTCCTAAAACACTGGTTTGTAATATTTATTTAATCATGAACACTTAGAGAAAGCAATGCACTTTACGGACAATCTCCTTAACCGAGAAGCATATGTGTTCACACAGCACAAAACATGGCCCTCAATTTCCTGACGTTTCAGGCCCCTGACACCATCCATGGATCCAGAGCCCCCAGGTTAGGAAGCCTTGTCTTTGCACCCCAGAAGAGAGCTGAAACCTTCTAAAGGTGTCTAATATTCTCCCCATGATAATTTCTTCACTAATGCTGCTGCACAGAGAGCAGATTTGGTTAATTCTAGAAGCTTTGATTGTTCTCAGGTTTTTCTGTGATTTATGACTGGCTGTGAGAGAAAGGCACATAACCAACCCCTCCCCGCTTTCTGTTCCAAGATCCTGAATCTGAAACGTAAGTCCCAACTAACTCTCTTCTCCGGTCTTTTCTCACACCAACAACCCACACAGGGCCATGCTGGACTGCTCATTCACAGTCCCCTAACACCCCACATTTTGCCTCCCTCCCTCCACCTTTGTGTACGCCATTCCTACTCCTAGGTTACTTCTTTGTCCTGCACTGTCTGTCCAAATACCGTTTGTTCTTCAAGGCCCTGGGAAAGTCGGTTTCTCCATAAAGCATTCCCCGGACCTTCCCCTGTGCATGCAGCCTGAGTTTGAATACTTGTTCCAGAACACGCCACCATCTGTCCTGGATTATTTGGGAAGCCATGTGGCAAAATATCGATCCCTTGAAGTTGACAGTTAGAATGACTGGACTTCAATCCTGGCCCTGTGTCTTTCTAGCTGTGTGACCTCATGTGCCTTCCCTAACTTTTCCGTGTTTTGTGACTTCACTGATAAAATGGAGGTGATAACAGGTCCCACTTCATGGGGTTGAGTGAGGATTAAGTGAACTAATTCATGAAAATTTCTTAGCACAGTGCTTGGCACAGTGAAAGCATTTGATAAGAATTGTTTTATTTCAGTTAAATGTATACTTTTGCCCATAATCCTTACCACTAAACTATAAAGTAATAGAGAGTAGAAAGTAGAACCTCAGTATCAGTTGTCATTTTATACTTTATGTAACCTAGAGAAAACACTGCACCATGGTAAATAATCAACATATGCTATTTGAGTAAAAATGAATCATAAAAATCTTATCTAAGAACTTAGATACTATTGTTATCATCTGTATTTTATGGATGGGTGAGAGGCCTTGAATCTAGTAAGATTAGTGTTTATAGTGAGATAACAAATCATTTTGGGTCTTGAAAATAACTTCCTGATTGCAACTCTGTTCTAATCCCAGAGTGTGTGTGTGTGTGTGTGTGTGTGTGTGTGTGTATGTGTGTGTGTGTGTGTGTGTGTGTGTGTGTGTGTTACTGGGGATGGAATCCAGTGGCATTCTACCTCTGAGCTACATCCCCAGTCCTATTTTTTATTCTTTATTTTGAATCAGGGTCTCACTGAGTGGCAAGGGGCCTCACTAAGTAGTAGCTGAGACTGTCTGTGACTCACAATCCTCTTGTCCCAGCCTCCCAAATGCTGGGATTACAAACCTGCCACACCACGCCCTACTTCTAATCCCAGAATTTTTAATATACCATGAAGGACATAGCCAAGAATTTTCATTTTCTCAGATTATATTTTTTCAGTTACTGTTCAATTATTAAGACATTTATTTATTTAGCAACTAGTAGGTACTGGGGGGCAACTTGTCTACAGGATTTTCCTCCCTTGAGACAAGTGATGCTTATGCCAAAATAGCAGCACAATATGTCATATTTCATTATAAAACAATTGTACTAATATATGTAGAAATTTTACTAGACTGCTCCAGCCCATTGAGCTTGACTCAATAGGTTCCTTGCCACATAGAAATATTAGATATACTGTAACAAAAATATTTTTATGCAACTAAGTTTGGTTTTTATTTAACTAAATTAGAAAGAATCCTCAGGAATCAGAAATAACATGAAGTCAAACCAGAAAAATAAATATGAGTGGATATTACGAGTAGGTCATGAAACATATGGAGCTCCGGGGTGGGGGAGCTAGGTTTCTAATGCCTATTTATTTTTTAAATGCTGTTTCAGACCTCAAGGAGGGAAAAACTGGAATGGAGATACCTGAAGAAACATGATATCTGCTTAAGATTTTGAGAATGGAGATATATATATATATAGTTTGGAGGGAGGCTTCACTTATAAAACTTTTATGATACAAAACCTTGAACTGGTGATTTAACACAGTATAGAGTTGTCCAAACTCTCAGGAATACAACCAAACTCAAAGCAAGAAATTTCTATAAATCATTTCAAAGGCCACCGCCTCTTGATTGGTGCAAAGGCACTTTGAACTCAGGGCCAAATCATCCCTGCTTGCCAACCTGGTCATCTGCCAAGGCACAATACTCATCAGCAGTATACTTTCTGATAAGGCAGGTGAGTCTGGTTGTTCCTAACCCACACCACTCCACCACAAAGGCTGGTCCATCTTAAATACTCTCACATATTTTAACATCTAATATGTCTTCTAAATGTCTATTATATCTGTTCATTTCTTCCCATTCCAATACCCCATCCTATTCCAAACCATACCTCCCTCTCTCTCTCCCTCTCCCTCTTTCCTCCTAACTAATCTGTCCTGATCTATTGGGTCGTATCACATGAAACTTTTATCTTCTACATCAAAAACAGCCTGAAAGTGGCAACTTCATAGGGTTCAAGCTAATATTTCTTCCGATTTGATTCTCATACTGAAAATTTTCCTTTCATGAAGCAAATCTGATCACCTCACACCCCTTTTGACAGCCTCCCTCCTCCTCCTCCTCCTCCTCCTCCTCCTCCTTCTCTTCTTCTTCTTCTTCTTCTTCTTCTTCTTCTTCTTCTTCTTCTTCTTCTTCTTCTTCTTCTTCTTCTTCCTCTTTTTGCAGTACTGGGGATAGAACCCAGGGGCATTCTACCTCTGAGCTGCACCCCAAGCTCTATTTTTTATTCTTTATTTTGAAACTGGGTCTCACTGAGTTGCAAAGAGCCTCACTAAGTAGCTGAGGCTATGCCAAATCCCAATCCTCTGGTCTCAGCCTCCCAAATGCTGGGATTACTCTTTTTTTATATTTATAAAAAAGGTTACTCTTTTTTTATATTTATCTTAAGATAAAAATAAAGTTCATAGGCTTGACCTATACTGCTGTTTGACTCCTACCTCCACTCCATTCTTTGGTCCCCACTTTCCCTTCTTTCTTCTCCTTTCTACCCACTAGATTTCTTCTACTGGCTTTTCTTTTTTTTTCTTTTTTTATTTATTTTTTTATTGGTGAACTGTATTCATACATCATAATGGTATAAAGAAAAATACTTTTGTAGACATACATGCACATATCGCCCAGTTAGCCCCTACCCAATCCCCACCCCATTCCCTCCCCATCCCTCCTTCCCATGCTTGGCTTAGTGGTTGACATCTAGTTTTATAGCAATTTATACAATATTAATGATGATAATCTCACATAACAGTTTCATTTGTCTGATACCAAGCTTTTGATGACTTAAAGATAACATTTCAATATTTCTTTTTGCTTTCTTTCTTACCAGAGAATATTTTTTTCTTTTTTTTAGGTGAAACTATCATACATTTATTTATTTATTTTTCAGAAAAAATCTAACCTGATATGGAATATGGACTCTAGATACCCAAAACAATCTCAAAGAAGAACAAAGCTAGAAGATGTATATTTTCTGATTTCAAACCATATAAAACTACAATAATTGAAACTATAGTACTGTTCTAAAGGCAGATAAAACCATTGTAGTTAAATAAAAGCCTAGGAATAAATTCTTCCATATATTGTCAAGTTATTTTTGACAAGGTTTCCACGAACATTTGGTGGTAGAAATAATAATATTTTAACTAAATATTGTTGAAAAATAATAATTACATAAAAAAGAATAAAATTGGACCCTTACCTAACACCATATACAAATATTAACTCAAAATAGATAAAAGACCTAAATATAAATCTTAAGACTATAAACTTTTAGAAGAAAATCTGGGTCATAAAACCTCATAACATTGAAATTGGCAGTGATTTCTTGGATATGATTTCAATGGCACAGGCAACAGAAGGGTAAACAAACTCCCTAAAAAATAAAAAATTATTGTATATCCAAAGACAATGTAAACAGAGTTAAAAGTTTCTGATAGAATGGGATAAAACATTTCCAAATGCTGTATCTGAAGGTATATTAATATTCCAACTGGAAATCCTAAAAATTAGCAACAATAAAAGCAAACAATACAATTTAGAGATAGGTAAAAGACTAACATAAATAATGAATCTCCACAGATAACCAATCTTAGTTGACTGTTGGATGGAAAATCTGGTTTCTCTGGTTCTAGTGTGTGTTACCTATTTCTTCTTTGTAGTTAATCTCTTTGAGTATTTTCTCTAGTGCTGGTTTTGAAGACATAAATTCCTTCAGTTTCTGTTTGTCGTGGAAGCTTCTTATTTCCCCATCTAATTTGATAGAAAGTTTTGCTGGGTAGGAAATTTTTGGCTGGAAGTTGTTTTCTTTCAGAGTTTGGAATATGTTACTCCAAGGCCTTCTGGCTCTCATGACTTGGTTTGGGAAGTCTGGAGTCATTCTAATTTGTTTGCCTCTGAATGTCACTTGGCCCTTTGTTTTTGTTGCCTTTAAGATTCTCTGCTTGGCTTCCACATTGGTCATTTTGACAATTATGTGGCATGGGGATCCTCTTCTCTGATCTTCTCTAAAGGGAGTTCTATAAGTTTCCTGGACCTGTGTATCGACCTCTTGCTCTATGCTTGGAAAATTTTCTGCTATTACTTCCTTGAAGAGATTGTTGATCCCTTTGGTTTCACCTTCTTTTCCCTCCTCTATTCCAATTATTCTTAGGTTAGCTCTCTTAAAATGGGCCCATATTTCTTCAATGTCAGATTCCTGCTGTCGGATTTTTTTTTTCTAAATTAAAAACTATGCGTTCATTTTTTGAATGATCATCTTCTAAGAGTGAGATTCTATTCTCCATGTGGTCTAATCGGTTGTTTGTACTTTGAATTGAGGCCTTTACTTCATTAATTGCATCCTTTATCTCTTTTTGGCTCTCTCTGAATTCTTTTCGAAACACCTCTATTATTTCTACAGTTATTTTCCTGATTTGATCTTCTAGAAATCTCTGAATTTCTGTTTTATCGGGTTCTGATGTTGTGGGGTTGTGGGCATTCACTGCTCCATTGTTATTCCTCTTTCCCATGATTTCGGAAGTTTGTGCCTTCTCTGGGTTCTTCCCTTGGGTCACTATGACTTCACTTAAGGTGCTCTGGATCTCGAGTCTGTGGTATCTCAGTCCCCACTACTCCTTTACTGGGTTGTATCGCAGAGTCTTAAACCCTGGGAGTCAATCGAGGCTGCTTTAGACCATGGGGGGTGCCAGGTTGGGCATTCTCCTATGATGTGATATCTCTGCCACCGCCACTCCCCCAGTGGGTCAAGTCCCTGGTAGTACAGTACTGGGATTTCTCCTCTAGGGGCCACAATTTGACTCACGGTTGTTGAGTGCGCAGATGGAGCTGTAGTGGACTTGGTGAATTCGCTGCTGCTGCCTCCGGTGTCAATATGGCGCTGCTGCTACGCCCTCGGCCGTGAGGCTGGCATATTTCTTTTCTGTTTTTGAGCTTCACTCTGAGTCCCTGCAGGGTGTGCTGAGCCCAGCCTCTGTGAGCTTTAGATGCTCCCTGAGCCGAGAAATCTGCCGAATTCCTCCCAGCTGATCTGCAGCGGCTCACCTCGGCTCACTGTACACTGCTCCTCTCTGGAGCCTGGTGGGCTGTTGAGTACGTTGGTCTAGTGCCGTCTGGTGAGTTTGCTGCTGCCGCCGGCAGTAAGGCACTGCTGCTGCATCCTCAGCATGAGGCCGGCTTATCTCCTCTCTGGTTTTGAGCTCCGTTATGAGTTCCCCTTCTCTCTGGAGCCTGGTGCTGCAAGGGAAAATGGCGCCCGCCGCTTTTCGCCGCGGCTCCGGCTGCAGCACTGCGGTCTGGTTTCTTTCTGGTGTCTTGTTTTTCCAGCCCACTTTTTCTCTGTCCCTCGTAATTACATTTTTTGTTTCTCTGCTGATGCTGTTTTCTGGCTATGAAAGGCACTGATTTTGTGGTAATAGAGATTGGTTGTTAGCGGGGCTCGTAAGCCCCGCTTTTCTCCGTCACCATCTTTCCGGAAGTCTGCCTTTCTTTTCCATGTTTTCTGTCCCACACAACTTTTGCACATGTAATTCCCTCCACCTAAAGTATTCTTCTCACCCTTCTTCAGTTACTTTCAGATCGCATCTTCAGCAGGGCTCCTCATGAGATCCTCATCTGACCTCCCAGCCTTATTAAGGGCTTTGTCACATATTCCTACATCACCTTATACCCTTCATAGTCCTTGTCCTCAAGGCAATTTTACCTTCAAATGTGTCATCATTTATGTCTGTCTCCCCAACTAGAACTGTAAGATCTTCATGGGAATAGACATTGCATCTGTTCTCAATGACCAATGAATCCCCAGCCCAGTGTCAGACACACAGTGAGTGCCCAACATGTTTTTAAATAAACAAAACATTTAAAACTATGGACTAGAAAAGTAGAGAGATCAGATGTAGTGAGCAGAGTAGAGACAGAGGCAATGGTCCTACAGAAGAAAGTGAAGGCCTGAGCAGAGTAGAGAGAGAGGCAATGGTCCTACAGCAGAAAGTGAAGGCCTGAAACTAAGGGAAGTTTTTAGTGCATTAATTTGGCTAATCTGAATATTCCAACTTCCGCTTTAGAGGTTTTATAATCAAGGAAGCTAGCAATATTAAATAACTTGCGCTCAAGGTCACCTAATGGTAGATCTCAGATGCCAACCTGGGTTATCTGACTCTAAATTCAGTCCTCTTTCTATGAAAAGAAAATGAGACAAGTAAAAGAGACAGAGAGTTGCTGAAGAGTGAGAGGTGGGAGCTCCAATGCCTTCAGACACCAGGAAGGCAAGGGAAGGAACGAGGCAGGCTCAGGTGAAGACAAAGAAATTGGTGGGCAACACACCTGGATGAAAGGCATATGCCATTGTCAAGGCATGAGAAATAGGAATGCAGGCCTATGCTTCTTAGATTGCCTTTTTTTTTAAAGCCTGGACTTTTGTATGAAATCGTTCTGATTTTGCAACACTATGCAGATCACTCAAAATGTGTCTGTAGGAGGAATGTGGGTGCTAATATGCAACTCTATGTCCAGATAAACAGATCAGCAAGAAAGATGTACTATCATCAGAATCCACTTATGTGTGTAGTTTGTGTAGAAAATAACTGGGTGGGAACCTCATAAATAATCTCAGAAATTATCCAACTTGAACTTTGATGGTTCCATGAAACTGAGAAGCTAGGATCAGTTAATCTATAACTGGTTTTATGGCTCTAAGATCACTATGTCCTTTTAAAGCAAAATAACAATAACTAGCTGGAGAATAAACATTTTCATTCCGGGATCCTTGAAGAAGGTGAGGGGCAAAGAACTTTCAACGGCCACCACTGGAAAATGAAGCCAATGCAGTTTATGCTATTCTCCTCCAAAGAATATGCCGTCCAAAGATATACTGATTGTGGCTCTTAAACTCCATTAGGAAATTATCACCATTCCTAGTATATCACAAAAAAGTTTATCTCTGGATTTCTCTCCCTCATGCTTCTCCCTGAAGGAATAAAAGGATGTCACAAACTGTTCTCCTAAAAGATGCCGTGATAAAGTAAGTATAGGCTTTTCAGTTCCAAGTCCTCTGATTCTGAATGGATATGATATATAGGAGAGTTTCACAGAATTTTTCAAGTTATTTTTTCCCACTGGGACCTCAACCAAGTACATTCTTCAGTAATTGTTGGGATCTTTTGCCCTGTGTATTTACTTGGTTAAATCACTAGCAACTCAGTCACCATGACCTTCCTGAAAGCTGAGTCTTTTTGTTTATTGGTTGTTTATTTGTTTGGTTGGTTGTTTGGTTGGTTGGTAGGTACAAGGGATTGAACCAAGGAGTGTTCTACCTCTGAGCTACACCTCCCAGGCCTATTTTATTTTTTTTAATTTGAAACAGGATCTCATTAAAGGGCCTCACTAAGTGGCTGAGCTGATCTTGGACCTGCAATCCTCCTGTCTCAGCCTCCCAAATACTGGGATTACAAGCCTGTGCTGCTATGCCCTGTTAATGAAAGTTGTCATGAAACACATTCCTGACTTGAGGTCTTAGAATTTCTCTTACCCTCATCTGTAATTTAAAAAGATATCAGAAACCAACAGGGAAACTCAACAATATAACCTTCATTTATGCCTGGGTCATGGAAAGAGAAAATCACTGGATTGCTGTCCTGGATAGTTAGCATGCTTACATCACTCCTGCATTGCTGAGACTAGGCTAACTGTTGAAATGAATAACCAGGAACTTCTGGTATATTAACAGAAGAGTAGTTTCTCTCTCCTATTGCACTTTAGTGTGGATTGTTAGGACTGGGGGATAAAATGTTCTGTTCCACAGAGTCAATCAGGAACTTGAGATCCTTCCATCTCTGTGGTTCCACTGCTCTCCTGGTCTAGGGGTTGGTAAGCCATTCTGTAAAGGACCATCTGGTAAATAATTTAGGCTTTGTGGGCTAAATAGTCTCTGTCACAACTCTTCAACTCTGCCACTGTAACTCAAAAGCAGCCACAGACAATATGTAAATGAAGAGACATGGTTATGCCCTTATAAAACTTTATTACAAAATCAGACAGCAGGCCAGATTTGACCCTTGTGCTGTGGTTTGTTTGCCAGCCTCTGCTCTGGGGCCCTGTCCTCTGAATTCAGCCAGTGATTAGACAAAAAGGGTGCATCGCAGAAGAGGCACATGCCAAGTTAACACCTATTCCCATACAACTGTCATGAGTATTCATACTAAATAATATTCATTAAGTGCATAGAAATTGCTCAATAAATACAACCGTCATGGTTTTTTAAACGAAGAAGTAAGAAGCTTTGATATTTATGGGAACAAGTCATATGCAGTTAAGAGAAATCAGGAAAGGTAACAGTTTATTCTCAAAAACAGGCTAGGGTTTTAACAAATTGAAATAGGAGATTGTGTGAGGAAATATATAGCTGCAGGTAAACATTGTGAGCTGAGAACGGGCATGTAGTTCAGTTTGGGCCTATGTGGAGGGATTGTGGGAGGTGAGCCTGGAAGGTTAAGAAGGCTTTGAATACCAGAGGTAAAGTTCAGAGGATCCGTGGCAATAGGAAGCCACTGAACACTGCTGAGGAGTGCATATGCAAGTATTGTGTATCAAAAATGTTTTCATTGTTCGAGCCAGGGGTGGTGGTGCATGCTTGTAATCCCAGTACTTGAGAGGCTGAGACAGGAGGATCGCAGGTTCAAAGCCAACCTCAGCTACTTAATGAGGCCCTTTGCAACTCAGTGAGACCTTGTTTCAAAATAAAGAATAAAAAATAGGGCTGGGATGGAGTTTGGAGGTAGAATGCCCTGGGTCAATCCCTAGTGCTGAAAAAAATAATGTTTTCATTGTTTGAAACGTAGGTCAGCCAAGCATGGTGGCACATGCTTGTAATCTCAGCATTTGGGAGGCTGAAACTGGAGGATCACAGTTCGCGAAATGCCTCTGCTACTTAGTGAGGCCCTTTGCAACTCAGTGAGACCCTGTTTCAAAATAAAGAATAAAAAATAGGGCTGGGGGTGTAGCTCAGAGGTAGAATGCCTCTGGGTTCCATCCTCAGTACAGAAAACAAACAAACAAACAAACAAACAAAAACATAGGCTATGTTTTCTAGAACGATGGAAGTTTAGAGTCTCAGACTATTCCATAGAAAACCTGCTTCTCAGGTGTTCACAATCTCTAAGTATCTGTGAAGTAGAATTATTTTACTCAGTCAGCATGCCTGTAAAGTTATTCAGCTACAGAGCTATATACACGTTGCTATGATTATGGTTGTCTTGAGTCAAATGAGCTTTTCCAGGAAATGTACCCCAATTGACATGCACAGAAATTTATAGCCAACTACTGAAATTCCTGAAAGGGTGTGTCATGATAAAATGTAAGTTTTTGCCACTGGTTTGGACCCTGAGAAACAATTTGCAAAAAGATAAGACTATGGGGTAAGAAACGTGTTTAGCTAGATCTACATTTCTAGATCTCTGAGAAGGATTATTATCCCTATTCAGTGCAAGCTTATTTGGGTTATTTGTCAGAGCCCACCTGTGTTGAAAGCATTGACTTTGGCTGCATTTGCCCAGAAGCCCCTAATTCCACCTATTAGAGAAATCTGTTCTGATATTCAACTATGGTTCACCCGAATTGCAATTGAGTGGAAAACCTCAAAAGTGGGAGACACAAAACCAATGCCAATTCTGAAATTTAATGTGCACAGTCATGTACCGTTGATTTATTTCACATACATATCTAAGCACCTGCTGTGTGTCAGATATTGCCTTGTGTTGGAAGTTAAAGTAGTTCATGAGGGTCAGGCCTGAAGCAAGTGTTTACTTGACTTGTTCCATTGATTTTTTATATTGTTTAATTAGTCTTAGTTCCATTCATTTCTGCTCTAATCATTGTTATTTATTTCCTTCTACTTATTTTGAGCATGGTTTCCTTTTATTTTGCTAGTTTCTTGAGATGCAGAGAAATAGTTGTTTATTTGAAATCTTTTTTTTTTTTTTTTGGTGGTACTGGGGGTGGAACCCAGAGGCTTTCTACCTCCGGGCTATACTCCCAGACCTTTTATACATTTTATTTGGAAACAGGGTCTCACTAAGTTGCTGAGAGCCTCACTAAGTAGCTGAGGCTGGCTTCGAACCTATGTGATCCTCCTGTCTCAGCCTCCCAAGCGCGGGTATTACAAGCGTGCGCCACCACGCCCAGCTCAAGAAGTATTTTTAATTTCCATCTTGATTTCTTCCTTGAGGCACTGGTTGTAAATTGTATAATTTTCATGTGTAGTTTCAAAAGATTTTCTTGTTTTATTGCATGGTGCTCAGATAAGAAACTCAATATCATTTCAATAATTTTTATGTTAATATTGAATTTTATAATGTTATTGGTGCTACATAATTGTAGTGGATTCAGAAGTGATACATTCATATTAATTTCAATATTTTAAAATTTGTTGAGATTCATTTTCTGGCCTATTGTTTGATATGTCCTGAAAAATGTTCCATGTGTTGATGAGAAAAGGTGTATTTAACCACTGTAACATGGAATATTCTGTAGATGCTTATTACATCTGTTTGGTCCATGGTGAAATGTAACTGCCATTTCTTTGTTGATTTTGTCTGGATGATCTGTCTGTTTGAAGGTGGGGTGTTAAAGTGCCCAACTATTATTCTTTTGGAGTCTATTTTTCCCTTTAGGCCTAATATTTATGTCTAATAATATTTGCTTTATATATTTGGGTGCTCTAATATTGGGTGCATATACATTTAGAATTGTTATTTTGTCTTTCTGAATTGTTTCTTTATCATTATATAATGTCCTCCCCCGTGTGTGTATGTGTGTGTGTGGTAATAGGGATTGAACCTAGGGGCATTCTACCTCTAAGTTACACCCTTAGCCCTATTTTTTGTTATTTATTTTTTTATTTTTATTTTTTATTTTTCTGCGGTACTGGGGATGGAACCCAGGGACATTCTACCTCCAAGCGATACCCCCAGCCCTATTTTTGATTCTTTATTTTGAAACAGGGTCTCACTGAGTTGCAAATGGCCTCAGTGCATAGTAGCTGAGGCTGTCTGCGAACCGCAATTCTCCTGTCTCAGCCTCCCAAATGCTGGGATTACAAGCATGTGCCACCACGCCTGGCTGTGTTTTTTAAATTTTGAAACAGGGTCTCACTAAGTTGTGGAGAGCCTCACTAAGTAGCTGAGGCTGGCTGCAAACCTGCGATTCTTCCTGTCTCAGCTTAAGTACTGAGATTACAAGCATGCACCATCATGCCAGGCCCCTTGTGTCTTTTTACTGCTTTTGATTTAAAATCTATTTTATCTATAAATATGGCTCCTCCTCTTTATTTTGTATTCTGCTTGAATGGAAGATCTTATTCCATCCTTCATTTTTTCTATATGTATGAGGTGAAGTAAGTTTCTCATAAGCAACGTATAGTTTGATTTTATTGTTTTGTTTATTTTTTGTGGTGCTGGGAACTGAACCCAGAGCATCTCACATGTGGGGCAAGCATTCTATCATCTAGACTGTGGAGTTATAGTCTCAGCCCCTGAGTTTTTTTTTAATAAATTTTCTTTTTTAAAAATCCATTGAGGCCGGGCGTGGTGGTGCACACTTGTAATCCCCGTGCTTGGGAGGTGGAAACTGGAGGATTGCTCAGGTCTGAAGCCAGCCGCGCTGGCTTAAGAGACCCTGTTTCCAAATAAAAAATAACAAAATGGGTCTGGGAGGGTAGCCCGGAGGTAGAAGGGCTTCCAGGAACCCCAGTACCACCACCACCAACAACAACAGTACCACCACCACCACCAACAACAACAACAAATCCATTGAGTCGTTTTAGAACTAGAGATTCAACCCCGATCATTCTACCTCTGAGCTATACCCCCAACCCTATTTTTTATTTCTTATTTGGTGACAGGATCTAAGTTGCAGAGCTCCTCACTAAGTAGCTGAGGTTGGTAGTGAACCTGCAATCCTGTCTCCGCCTCCCAAGTTCTAGGATTACAAGTGTGTGCCACCATGCCTGGCTTCACTCTATGTCTTTTAATGGGAGAATTTAATATGTTTACTTTCAAGGTAATTATTGATAGGTAAGGTTTTACTACAGCCATTATGTAACTTGTTTTTCTAGTTTTTTTTTTTTTTTTTTTTTTGTAGTTCCTTTCTCTCTACCTGTCTTACAATCTTCCTTAGTGGTTAAGTGAATTACTCTAGTCTTATGTTTTGATTCCTTGCTTATTATTTTTGGTTTGACTACTATAGACTTGCTTTGCCATTATCATAGACTACATAAAGTTCTTTTTATTTTTACATGCTATTTTTAAAATGATAACTTAATGAGATTGTAAAGATAAGAACAGAAACAAACAAAATAACAAGAGAAAATATACCAACAAGAAAATTCTCTACTTGGACTCCATTTCTCCCCAAGTTTTGCATTTTTTATCCCATTTTACATCTTTCTGTATCGTCTATCTCTTAACATATCCATGTAATTTTTAGCTTTTAGTTGTGTTCTTTTTAGCCTCCGATTATAGATACGGTTTATATACCATGCTCATAGTATTTAGAGCATTCTGAATTTGTGTAATTTTGCTTACTAAGGAGTTTTAGTTTCCTATTTTTTTTTTCTTTCTTTCTTTACTCATTAATGTCCCTCTTGCAGTTTGAATAACTCCCTGGCTGAGTTTGGTGGTGCATGCTTTTAATCCAGTACTTGGGAGACTAAGAAAAGAGGATTACAGGTTCTCGGCCAGCCTCAGCTACTTAGTGAGCCCCTCTACAACTTAGTAAAACCCTGTTTCAAAATAAAGAATACGAAATAGGACTGGGATATAGCTGGGAGGTAGAATGCCCCTGGATTCAACCGCAAAAATGAAATAAATAAATAAATAACTCCTTTTGCATTTCTTGCAGAACAGATGTGATGGCGCTTTTGTACGTGAATATCTTTATCACTTCGATTTTAAAGGATAGCTTTGCTGGTTCCAGAATTCTTGGTTCATAGCTCTTTTTTTTCCTTCAGGACAGTGAAAATCTCATGCCACTCTCTCCTGGTCTATAAAGTTTCTGCTGAGAAGTCTTGCTGTCAAGTGAGCTGGAACACCTCCAATGTGTTTTTGTATCCTTTCTCTTGCAGCTTTGAGAATCTTTATTTTTCACCTTTGAGAATAAGATAAGGTGTCTTGGGATAGATTAGGTTGAGTTAAATTTAATCAATGATCTTTGACCTTGCTATCTCTGGATATTTGTATCCTTCTCTAGGTTTGGGAAGTTTTCTATTAGTGTATCTTTGAATAAAAGAACACTCTCTACCTCTTTGGCATTCTCAATTCCTTCCTGAACTCCAATCAATCACTCAAATATTTGCTCTTTTTATACTGTCCCAATTATTTAATAAGATTTATTTATTCTTCTTCACTCTTTTTTCTTTTTCCACTGTATATTTTCAGACTGTCTTTTTTTTTCTTTCTTTAAGCTCACTGATTCTTTCTTCCCTTTAATGTATTGTGCTATTGGTGCCTTCTATTGCATTTTTAATTTTGCTTTTTTTTTTTTTTTGGTGGTACTGGGGTTCCTGGAACCCTTCTACCTCTGGGCTACACTCCCAGACCTATTTCATACTTTTTTTAGTTTTGGAAACAGTGCCTCTTAAGCCAGTGGGGCTGGTTTCGAACCTGCGCGATCCTCCTGTCTCTGCCTCCCAAGCGCGAGATTACAAGCATGCGCCACCAAGCCTGGCTAATTTTGCTATTTTTTCAGCTGAATAATTTGTGTTTGATTTTTAAAATTTGTTTCATCTCTTTTTAAATTTTCTCTGTTACAATTTTTTGTTTTGTTTTGTTTGTTTTACTGGGGATTGGATCCAGGAGAATTCTACCTCTGAGGTAATCCCCAGCCCTATTTTATTTCTTAGTTTGAAACAGTGTCTCCCTAAGTTGCTAGTGGCCTGGCTAAGTTGCTGAGGCTAGTCTTGAACCTGCAATTCTCCTGTCTCAGCCTCCCAAGTACGGAGATTATAGGTATGCTCCGCTGTGCGCTACTTCTGTCAAAGTATTAAAACATTTCTCTGTGTTTTCTTCAAGCTCACCGAGTTTCCTTTAAACCACTGTTTTAAGTTCTTTGCATGTTTTATAGTGATTACTTTTCGACCAGCTTCTGACCTCTTGTTAAGTGAGGTCACGGTTTCCTAAAAGTTCCTGATTCTTGTGAGTGTGAGACATCACCTGGGCATTAAAGGAGTATTTGTTCCAGTTTTCATAATTTGGCTTTGTTTGTGCCTGCCTGCAGAAATCCTAAACTGGCTGCTTATTTTCTGAGCCCAGAGTCACTTTCAGCACTGAATGGGACCTAGATCTAAATTTCTGGGAATCTGCTGTTGGTGTATTGTCACTGATCCAGAACTACAAGACAATTCAAACCCAAATTTATCCCCCAAAACAATTAATATACTCTTCAGAAAGAAAGAGGAGATTGGCTAAAAAGAGTAGTCTGTTCCTAGATGCTTCTTTCCAGTGCCAGGGTAGGCCTGGGTGCTTCATCTACAGTTAGCAGCCTGCAGTCAGACGCTGCACAGTTCTGCCCAGCTCTGGGAAGCCACCATGGGTCAGCCAACCCCAGGCTCCTCTGTCCCACCTGTGGCCACCAATGCCACCAAGCTGCGTCCTATCCTTAGCCCACAGCTCCCTGATACTGCTGAGATGTTTGGTAATAAAGACTATGCCAATCATATGCAATGAAAGGCCAGGTAACAAATAGACTGCATTTATCTGTGTTCCACTGACATCTCCCCAACATATCATTATTTTTCTACGGAGAGTAGACTCAAAAGAATTGTGAGATGGCAGCAGTGTGACATTTTCTCACCCTGACCTCATCCTATTTCAGAAGAAACAGGTTTTCTCAATTTACTGTATATTATTCCCTTGCAAATTTTGCATAATCCTGCTACAGATGTAGATTTAAAAATATATATATACAGCATTGCTTTTAATAATTATATACATGGGAGTCATAACGTGCCATTAAAATGCGTACATGGTTCATGATGGTCCCTTTCATCCTAACACCTATTTCCTCTTCATTGTTCTTTAGTGTTTGCATTCCTTTGTGTCTCTGAGCTACATTTTGAGCAGATTCTTCCGTACTAACTTCCAATTCATTAATTCCTCTTGCAAGTATAAAATTTTGTATTTTAAAATTACCTTTTTCGCCAGGCGTGGTGGCGCACGCTTGTAATCCCCGCGCTTGGGAGGCGGGGACAGGAGGATCGCGCAGGTTCGAAGCCAGCCACGCTGGCTTAAGAGACCCTGTTTCCAAATAAAAAAGTATAAAATAGGTCTGGGAGTGTAGCCCGGAGGTAGAAGGGCTTCCGGAACCCCAGGAGCACACACACAAAGAAAAATTACCTTTTTCTATTTTCCAGACATTTTAACTTCTTTATCATTTCAGATTTAATTTATGTTAGTTTTGTTTTACAATTCCTTATGTTTGATAAATTTTATGCCTTCCTTTTTCTCCTTGAACATTTTAAATGTGCACCATTCATAATTTTTGTTAGAATAAATTAGTAAAGTTAAATTAATTAAGAATAGAGGTCAGGGTGAAAAAAAAAAGTCACATTGTCACCATCTCACAAACCCTTCAGCTCAGCTAGCTCTCCTTAGGAAAATGATTATGGCGTAGGAGGCTTACCTGGGACATGGACAGATGCAATTTATTTGTTACCTGGTCTTTCATTGCTTGTAATTAATATAGTCATCATTACTTAAACATGTTAGCTGTAGCTGTGGTTTTTTTCCCCTTCAATATCACAGATTTTTTTTTTTTTTTTTTTTTTTTTTTTTTTTAGGTACTGAAGATTGAACCCAGGGGTATATTACCTCTGAGCTATATCCCCAGCCTGATTTTGTTCTTTATTTTGAAACAGGGTCTCACTAAGCTGTGGAGGACCTCACTAAATAGCTGAGGCTGGCTGCAAACCTGGATCCTCCTGTCTTAGCCTCCCAAGTACTGGGATTACAAGCATGCGCCACCACGCCTGGCCAATATTACAGATTTTTTTTAAATGCCAAGTAGAATATGGGGCACACGCCTATGAGACCAGCTACTCAGGAGGCTGAGGCAAAGGATTGTAAATTCAAGGCTACCCTGGACAACTTAGATCCTGTCTCAAGAATTTAATAATAAATTAAATTAAATAATCTTTTTTGGTGATACTGGGGTTCCTGGAAGCCCTTCTACCTCCGGGCTACACTCCCAGACCTATTTTATACCTTTTTATTTTTGGAAACAGGGTCTCTTAAGCCAGCGCGGCCGGCTTCGAACCTGTGTGATCCTCCTGTCTCCGCCTCCCAAGTACTGGGATTACAAGCATGCGCCACTACGCCTGGCCAATATTACAGATTTTTTTTAAATGCCAAGTAGGGCCGGGCTGGGAGTTCCAGCTGATCTCCCAGGCTCCAGTCCAGATCACAACCTCATGACAGTTTATAAATGCCCTGGGGTGATAATTGGTGCACTAAACCCCATTTCAGTGCCTGCTTTCAAGTGGAAACCTGTGTCCAGGCCTACAATTTCAATGGAATATTCTAGAGTCCCTGTGTTTAGTAGTAAGTTACTGCTTGCTTCTATAACAGGGACTGAAGAGGGGCTGCCTTTGCTAAAAGCAATGGTGCGTGTCGGCGTGTGAGAGAAAGAGAAAGACAGACAGACTCACTGGGGATTAAACCCAGGGTGTACTACTTCTGAGCTATAGCCCAAGACCTATTTTATTTTAATTTTGAAACAGGGTCAGCAGGGTATGGTGCCACACACTTATAATCCCAATATTTGGGAGGCTGAGATAGGAGGATCACAGTTTCATACTCAATCTCAGAAACTTAGTGAAGCCCTCTGCAACTTCATGTGACCCTGTTTCAAAAATAAAAGAATAAAATAGGGCAGGGGGGGCATGTAGCTCGGAGTTAGAATGTTCCTAGTTTCCATCCCTAGTAGAAAGAAAGAAAGAAAGAAAGAAAGAAAGAAAGAAAGAAAGAAAGAAAGAAAGAAAGAAAGGAAGGAAGGAAGAAGGAAAGGAAGAAAGAAAGAAAGTCTTGCTAAGTAGCTGAATCTAGCCTGGAACCTTGTGTGCCACCCCACTCCCAGCTAAAATGACTCTTTTCCTAGGCTTGCGGATGTCCCAGTGAGTATCTCTCTCTTCATTTTGCATCTGTCTCATTACCTTAAACTTTGGGTCAGGTTCCTGCTTACCTCTGCGCATAAGCATGTTAACCATTTAAGGAGTGTCCATCTAAAAACTAGTAATACCTGGTTTACTAGCCCTTAATTTGCCTAACCCATCTCCTCTGCTTTGAAAATTGAGGCAATGTTTGCAGCATCTCATTTTAGGAGTGGTGCCTAGAGGTCTCCAGGCATCTTTCTCTTCCAGGATCATGAGTCTGATCTGAAAACCAAATTCTGAGCAACAAAAGGAAGTTACCCCCTCAAGTGATAAGGACTTTTCTGAAGTTACCTTGAAAAACCAGACTGAAAGAATGATCAACCAGACCTCAGTTTGACCAAAAGTGCTTAATTACTCAAACCTCTCCCTCACCCCCTGCCCCAGTTCTTCCACTATTTAAACCTAAAGCTCCCTTCAGCACCTGGAAGACAGGGCTGTAATGCTGGACCCCACTCTGCCTTCTCACTATAGCCATATCCATGAAAGCTTCTTTGCCCGCTTTTCACCATGACCTTTTCTGCTTGATGTTTGGGGTTAGTGGACAGACCTGGTCAGTGGAGGCACCTGGAGTCAGGTCTCTATCCTAAAGCTCCAGGAATGCTCCCAGGCCCAGGACTCGGCAACCCTAGAACTCCTACCCACTGGCCACTTTATGTCTAATACATAAGGATATGTATCTATTTTCTCTATTTTTCTCTAATACATAAGGATATGTATCTATTTTCAAGTTGACTTGCAGAAAAACAAACAATATCAAGCAAACAAAAAATAATAAAGTTTTTAAAAATTTAACCAGGTGTGGTGGAGCACACTTGTAATACCTGTACTTGGGTTGGGAGGCTGTGACAGGAGAATTGGAAGTTTGCAAATAGGGCTAGGGGTGTAGCTCAGAAGTAGAATGCCTCTGGTTTGATCCCCAATACCAGCAGGGCGTGGTGGTGCACGCTTGTAATCTCCGCACTTGGGAGGCTGAGAGGAGGATCACAGGTTCGAAACCAGCCTCAGCTACATAATGAGACCCTGTTTCCAAATAAAATATAAAAAATAGGTCTGGGAGTATAGCCCGGAGGTAGAAAGCCTTTGGGTTCCACCCCCAGTACCAACAAAACAAAACAAAACAAAATCAATCCCCAGTACTGAAAAAAAAAAAGGAAAACAAATGTCTCCCAGTTAAGTATACTAAAATAGA
Organism: Muscardinus avellanarius; assembly: GCF_963383645.1. Taxonomy (NCBI): domain Eukaryota; kingdom Metazoa; phylum Chordata; class Mammalia; order Rodentia; family Gliridae; genus Muscardinus; species Muscardinus avellanarius. Next base: position 68,521,324 of record NC_137799.1, on the reverse strand, counting down.
AGGGAATGATGATGCAGATGAAAATAGCCAGGATTGAAATTGGGGGGCAAGATGGAATTAAAGAAATGAAGAGCATCTGTTAGAGCAGTCACTGTGAAGCATGCTTCCAGAGGCCAGCTCAAGAAGTGAGACCTAGGAAAAGAAATAATATGCCTATATGTCAAGTGATTGCAAAGAAAGCAGCTTTGACCTAAACCCTAGGCTGCCTGAGAATTCCAAGAGGTCCTTGTTTTCACCAAATCCAAGACAAGATTGTTTAGCTGGACTCTGGTCAAAGAACTTGGCTCAAAGAAGTCAAATTTATGTTAATGTATCTGAGGCTCAGACTCTACAATTGTGCCTGTGTGTCCCTATCTACTTACTGTCCGGCTGTGGAGAGGATGGGCTATTCCAAGCTTCTGTACAGTACAAATGAACTTGGTGCCCCATAATTATGTGATGTGTTGGTGATGCACCGCAGAGGAGAAGCCCTGGAAAAGAATAAAGGGGTAGGATCATGGCTAAAAATCAGAGAAATCTCTTGATCTGGTGGTTGGTTCACTGGAATGATGCCCAGAAAAAAGTCATGGGAGCCAACTGTCTAAAATGTGACCTCAGATTCTTACACAGTGCGGGATGGTCTTCTACCAATCAGCATCTTGGACATGCAAAGGCTCTTTTGCAAAGTAACCACTTATCTTAATTCACAAGAGAATTATAAGTACTATGCTTCTCATACACAGCAATAAAGTCACCTAAGCAATGCCCTTTTGTCCCACATTAGATGTGATATATAATCACATGCTAAGTTTATTTTTCCTTAGTTTCTACTTTAGAGGTGATATGTAATCATACAATATCTAATGTGATTAGTTTATTTTCCCCCCATCTTCCTGTGTGGGGTAGGTAGCATCGTTATCTCAGTTATCTTTCCATTCACACTCTTTTCTTGAATGAACAGGAAAGATAAGTTCTTGGCTCTGGTCTGCTACATGTGAATCATAAAAGCCAGACTCCTTTGTAATTCCTTTGTGTAGCAATCTTTTCTTTCCAGCGACTTCAAATTCACCTGTAGATGAAGAAAAATCTCTGGTTGCTGGACATGATTCACAATAATGGTATTCTGATTGCTTTTTTGGTTATCATGAAGAAAAAAACATTCTGTCATCAAAATTCTGGTTTGCTCTCCTTTCCAATGGATAAAAAAAGAAGAGCCTAAGTCCCTGGCCTGTATGGAACCGCTGACCTATATGCGTTGCCTGCATATACACTCTAACTACTCCAGGCTTTATTGCATCTGGGCATTGAACTTTTTGTTTTTAGACCTGATTACAAAATAGCTTCAAAGATTTCTTGTTTGGATAAATTGTCTGGGGGGAAAAGTGAGTTAAAAACCTTCTTTTAGGCTTAGTTTAGCTCTTTCTTGCCCAAGATGCCAAAACATTTTGTAAAAAGCATGAAGATTAAAAGCTGTAAAAGGATATGCTTTGTTTGTTAGCTGAAGTCTGTCCAGTTGCCTTGGAGTTGTGTCCCAGAGATTTTATCTCATGCATGATAAGCTGATTGCATTTCATTATTTTGATCACTGTTCACCAAGCCTGGGAAATATTAGCAACAGGGAAATTCAAGTACAGCATAGTGATATCATGTGGTGGAGAGAAAGGGCATGGTATTTGTTTCTTAGCCACTCTGGGTCTTAGTTTATTCATCTGTTAAATCAAGAACAAAGTGTTTATCATAATATGATGAAGCATGTTATGGCCAAAACCATACAAGGGTCAAAATCAGTTCATGGTTTGTCTGTTCATGCCCTCTGAGCTGCAGGTGTTATGGTCTGAATGTTTTCCCTCAAAAATGCTTCTTGAAACCGAATCTCTATTGCAGTGGTATTAGGAGGCGAATCCTTTAGGAAAGTGGTTAATCCATGAGGGCTCTACTTTCATAAATGAAATTAGTGCCTTTTTAAGAGGGATAAAAGTAGGTACCCTTTCCCTGTCTACCATGTGAGGATGCAGCCAGAGAGAAAGCCTTCACCAGACACTCAATCTGTAGGCACTTTGACCTTGGACTTCCAGAATTGTGAGAAATAAATGTCTATTATTTATAAATTACCCAGTCTAAGGTAGTTTATGATAGCAGCCAGAAAGGACAAAGATAGCAGGAAAACATCCAAATTCTTTTCATAATGTCGAAGATGCTTCATGATCTGGCCCCTGTTCCTTCCCCAGCGCACTGCTTACCTCTTCTGACCTTGTACTTCGGTTCCAGCTGCGCTAAACAGCTCACAGTTCATTGAACACACTGCTGACTCGTGCCTGAGTCTCGCTCTGCCGCCCTTGCTCCTTGCTCATGACGTACTCCGTGCCTGCCAGGCACCTCTTTGCCATGACTCTTGTCATTTCTTTTAAGACGTTATGGATTTTATCTCCACCAGGAAGCAGTCCCTGGCCAATCTCCCTACCACACCACCACTAGTCGAGTGTCCGTCCATTGTATTTGCACGGTATCTTGCATATTTTAATCCATTTACCCTGTAGGACTGTAAGTACTTGTTTTATGTCTTTTGTTTCCAGCCACTATCTTGGCTAATGTTGAACTAAAATTAAATTCTTCATTCTTGGCTAAGAAGTGACCACCAATTTCCTTCCTGAACCTCTCTCTTCATCTACTCCAGTCTTTGATTCTAAGTATTTCTGATGTGTAGAAGAAATGCTGAAATTTTCTCTCCAATAGATGACTTCGTGGGGGAAACGCTTCTCCTGGAACCCAGCTGACTTTACATCTTTGAGCTGAGGTTGTGAAAAGCAGCCAGCCCTCTGTTCAGCACCGGTCCTTCTGTCTGGCTGCCTTTACATTCTTTTTTCACTGTTTCTTTCTGTTCTGTTTGTGCTCCAGTGGAGCTTAGCTTTCCCTGACTGATACCATTCTCTAAAGTCAATTCCCTAGAGCTCTCAAGGGACTCCTCGCTTCCTGTTCCAACCCCAAGCTGATCATCTCTCAAGACAAACTCATTAGCTGCAGATCTAATCTGGTTCCCTACTAACTTCACACCCCTGTTGTGTGTCCATCAATGAAGGAGCTTTGCCTAGAGCTTGAGAAACTAAGGATGGATCCATTCCCCAAAAGCCCACACAAGTAGAGCCAGCCAGCTAACCACACAGGCATCCAGAACCCAACCCCACACCTATGAGCAGAAGCTGAATGTGTCTCTTCAGCTCCATCATCTTCTGATGGTGGAAAAGAGGTCGCTTCTCAGCTGTCAAAGTGACTTACTGGCAGTCTTACAGGAGTAAGTGGTCTCCCCACCTCAGTACAAAGCTCTTTCTTTTGCTTGCTGGGGTTGTCATTTGAGATACTTATGGATATTTCTGGTTTCTTTTTTTTTAATTTTTTTAAAATTAATTAATATATTTTTTATTGGTGCACTGTATTCATACATCATAGTGGGATACAAACTTTTGTAGACATACATGCACACATCGCCCAGTCAGCCCCCACCCGATCCCCACCCCATTCTCTCCCCATCCCTCTCTCCCATGCTTGGCTTAGTGGTTGACATCTAGTATTACAGCAATTTATCCAAAATTAAAAATGATAATCTCACACAACAGTTTCATTTGTCTGATACCAAGCTTTTGATGACTTAAAAATAACATTTCAATATTTCTTTTTACTTTCTTTCTTACCAGAGAATTTTTTTTATTTTTTTTAGGTGAAACTATCATATATTTATATATCTATTTTTCGGGAAAAAAAACCCAATCCTAATATGGAATATGGTCTCTAGATACCCAAAACAATCTTGAAATAGAACAAAGCTAGAAGATATATATTTTCTGATTTCAAACCATATAAAGCTACAATAATTGAAACAGTGTAGTACTATTCTAAAGGCAGATATATAAACCATTGGAGTTAAATAAAAGCCTAGAGCTAAATTCTTCCCTATATTGTCAAGTTATTTTTGACAAGGTTTCCACGAACATTTGGTGGTAGAAATAATAATATTTTAACTAAATATTGTTGAAACATAATAATTACATGGAAAAGAATAAAGTTGGACCCTTACCTAATCCCATATACAAATATTAACTCAAAATAGATAAAAGACCTAAATATAAATCTTAAGGCTATAAACTTTTAGGAGAAAATCTGGGTCATAAAACCTCACAACACTGAAATTGGCAGTGATTTCTTGGATATGATTTCAATGGCACAGGCAACAGAAGAGTATACAAACTCCCTAAAAAATAAAAAAAATATTGTATATCCAAAGACAATGTAAACAGAGTTAACAGTTACTAATAGAATGGGATAAAATATTTCCAAATGCTATATCTGAAGGTATATTAATATTTCAACTAGAAATGCTAAAAATTAACAACAATAAAGGCAAACAATACCATTTAGAGATAGGTAAAAGACTAACATAAGTAATGAATCTCCACAGATAACCAATCTTAGTTGACTGTTGGATGGAAACTCTTGTTTCTCTGGTTCTGGTGTGTGTTACCTATTTCTTCTTTGTAGTTAATCTCTTTGAGTATTTTCTCTAGTGCTGGTTTTGAAGACAAAAATTCCTTCAGTTTCTGTTTGTCATGGAAGCTTCTTATTTCTCCATCTAATTTGATAGAAAGTTTTGCTGGGTAGGAAATTTTTGGCTGGAAGTTGTTTTCTTTCAGAGTTTGGAATATGTTACTCCAAGCCCTTCTGGCTCTCATAACTTGGTTTGGGAAGTCTGGAGTGATTCTAATTGGCTTGCCTCTGAATGTCACTTGGCCCTTTGTTTTTGTTGCCTTTAAGATTCTCTGCTTGGCTTCCTCATTGGTCATTTTGACAATTATGTGGCGTGGGGATCCTCTTCTCCGATCCTGTCTAAAGGGAGTTCTATAAGTTTCCTGGACCTGCGTATCGACCTCTTGCTCTATGTCTGGAAAATTTTCTGCTATTACTTCCTTGAAGAGATTGTTGATCCCTTTGGTTTCACTTTCTTTTCCCTCCTCTATTCCAATTATTCTTAGGTTAGCTCTCTAAAAATGGGCCCATATTTCTTCAATATCAGATTCCTGCTGTCGGATATTTTTTCCTAGATTAGAAACTATGTGTTCATTTTTGGAATGATCATCTTCTAAGAGCGAGATTCTGTTCTCCATGTGTTCTAATCGGTTGTTTGTGCTTTGAATTGAGGCCTTTACTTCATTAATTGCATCCTTTATCTCTTTTTGGCTCTCTCTGAGTTCTTTTCGAAGCACCTCTATTATTTCTACAGTTATTTTCCTGATTTGATCTTCTAGAAATCTCTGAATTTCTGTTTTATCGGGTTCTGATGTTGTGGGGTTGTGGGCATTCATTGCTCCAGTATTATTCCTCTTTCCCATGAATTTGGAAGTTTGTGCCTTCTCTGGGTTCTTCCCTTGGGTCACTATGACTTCACTTAAGGTGTTCTGGATCTCGAGTCAGTAGTATCTCAGACCCCACTACTCCTTTACTGGTTTGTATCACAGAGTCTCCGACCCAGAGAGTTGATAGAGGCTGCTTTAGACTGTGGGGGGTGCCAGGTTGCATGTTCTCCTATGGTGTGATATCTCTGCCACCGCCACTCCCCCACTGGGTCAAGTCCCAGGGAGTACAGTACTGGGATTTCTCCTCTGTGGCCCGCAATTTGACTCACTGTTCTTGAGTACGCAGATGTAGCTGTACTGGATTCGGTGAATTCTCTGCTGCTGCCGCCGGTGGCAATATGGTGCTGCTGCTACGCCCTCGGCCGTGAGGCTGGCGTATTTCTTCTTGGTTTTGAGTTCCACTCTGAATCCCTGCAGCATGTGCTGAGCTCAGCCACTGGGAGCTTTAGATTTTACCTGCGGCGAGAAATCCTGCCTGGCTGTTCCGCAGCGGCTCACCTCGGCTTGCTGTAGCTGTCCGGTGAATTTGCCGCTGCCGCCGGCAGTATGGCGCTCTGCCGCATCCTCGGGCGTGAGGCCGGTTATCTCCTCTGTGGCTCTGAGCTCTGTTCTCAGTCCGCTTTCTCTCTGGAGCCTGGTGGTTTTTTTGTTTCTCTGGTGATGGTGTTTTCTGGCTATGAAAGGCGCTGATTTTGTGGTAATGGAGATTAGTTTTTAGCGGGGCTCTTAAGCCCCGCTTTTCTCGGTCGCCATCTTCCTGGAAGTCATCTCTGGTCTCTTCTATGAACATGGTGGGATATACTTCCACGTCTGCTCTGAAGTGGGTGTGACTGTATGACTTGCTTTACACAAAAACCATGAGTCCAAAAAACAAAAACTTAGATCACCCTAGGTAAAACTAGAAGGTCCTGTGTGAGACCCATCAATGCTTTCTTCATTCTTGCTCAGTCCCAGAACTGAACTGTACTGAACTGAAGTCTCCAATTGCCCGGGTCCCTAAATAATTATGATAAATTGTGTTAATAGCCTATTTTTGATATATTGCTTAAAGTAGAACTAATCTTTTGTTGTAGAAGGACAATATTATTTATTTATCTATTTGTTTATTTATTTATTTATTTATTTATTGGTACTGGGGATTAAACCCAGGTGCATTCTACCTCTGAGCCACACCCCAGCCCTATTTTGTTTGAAACAGGGTCTCAATTCTTCTGCTGAGGCTGGACTCAAACCTGTCATCCTCTTGCCTCAGTCTCTTAAGTGTTGGGAATACAGGCGTGTGCCACCACACAAATAACTCTTGCCAGGAGTTCAGTTTCCCTGCCTGATCTCTGAGTTGTTGGTGGTGAGGGGAGGAGAAATGTGATTGTTTCCCCTTGGTATCCCCAACTTTCTGTAAGGCCCTGCAAGTTAAGTTTGATCACCCCTAATCTATGGAGAAAAAAATGAGGCTCACCACATTTAAGTATCCATATGGTTAGTAAGTAGGGAAACTCAGGTGGAAACCCAGCGCGGAAGTTCCTCCCAATCTCTCTCTTTGCATTACACTTCATCTTCCTCTGCCCATCAATCAGAGCCTAGTCAGCACAACAGGAGAAGTTGCTGGACCACTGAGACCACAATGTCAGATAGAAACAATAACCAACAGGAAATCTTTACTAACCTTAGTTCTGTGCAATGTTCTAAACCAGTAGAGCTGAACCTGACCGGTACAGAGACTAATACAACTTTGTCCCATGCCTCAAAAAGCTTATTAAGAAAAGATAACACGATATATAAAGGCTAAAGAAAATGTGAACAGAGGTTAAAATAGAAAAATAGAGGCAGAGTGAAATCAACATGAATCACAGGTCAGGAGACTCTAGAAGACCCAAGTGGAATCTGAAACAAGCCTTACAGGAGATACAGGATGTTAATAGGCAGAAATGGGGAAGGGAATTATCTCTCCTGGTGTAGAGAATAGCATGACCAGATTTTCAGAACACAGAAAGATTTGATTTGCATCTGTCTGATTGCTAATGATGTTGAGCATTCTTTTCATGTATTTATTGGCCATTTGAATTTCTTCTTTCATGAAATGACTATTTAGTTCACTTGCCTATTTTTTGATTGGGTTATTTGTTTTCTTAGTGCTGAGTTTCTTGAGTTCTCGGTATATTCTAGATATTAGTCCTCTATCAGAGGAATAGTTGGCAAAAATCTTCTCCCATTCTGTTGGCTCTTGGCTGAGGTTCTTGATAGTTTCCTTTGCTGCACAGAAGCTCTTCAGTTTCATGCAATCCCAGGTATTGATTCACCTTTTAGTTTCTTGTGCTTTGGGGGTCTTGTTGAGAAAGTTATTGTCTGTGCCTCTGTGTTGCAGTGTTGGACCTATGCCCTCTTCAAGAAGCCTCAAGGTCTCTGGTCTGATTTCCAAGTTTTAAATCCATCTTGAATTGGCTCTTGTGCAGCATGAGAAAGTAGGGTTTATTTCCATTTTTTATGCATATGGTTAACCAGTTTTGCCAACACCATTTGTTGAACAGGCTGTCTTTTTTCAAATGTATGTTTTTGGCCCCTTTGTCAAAAATTAATTGGCTATAAATGTGTGGATCTGTTTCTAAGTCTTCTATTCTGCTCCATTGGTCTATGTATCTGTTTTTGTGCCAGTACCATGCTGTTTTATTACTATGGCTTTGTAGTATAGTTTAAAGCCAGGTATTGTGATTCCTCCTGCATGGTTTTTGTTGCTGAAAACTACTTTGGCTATTCTGTTTGTTGTTGTTGTTGTTGTTCCAAATGAATTTAAGAACTGATTTTTCTATGTCTGTAAGAAATGATATTGGTAATACAATGGGTATTATGTTGAATCTGTAGATCACTTTTGGAAGTATGGCCATTTTGATGCTATTTATTCTTCCTATCCCTGAATATGGATGATCTTTCCATCTTCTAAGGTTTTTGATTTCTTTTACCAATGTTTTATAATTTTCTCTATAGAAGTCTTTTGCCTCCTTAGTTGTTTATTCCTAAGTATCTTATTTATTTATTTATTTATTTATTTATTTATTTATTTATTTATTTTGTGGTACTGGGGATGAAAACCTTCTACCTCTGGGCTACACTCCCAGACCTATTTTATATTTTATTTGGAAATAGGGTCTCTTAAGCCAGAGAGGCTGGCTTTCAACCTGCGCGATCCTCCTGTCTCCGCCCCCAAAGAGCAGGGATTACAAGCGTGCACCACCGCGTCCGGCCCTAAGTATCTTATTTTTGTGTGTGAAATCCTAAGTGGAGTGTTTTTTGGATTTCTTCTTCACCTAGAGTTCCTCCTATGACCTTTCTTTTTTTTCTTTCTTTTTTTTTTTTTTTGGTGGTACTGGGGTTCCTGGAAACCCTTCTACCTCCGGGCTACACTCCCAGACCTATTTTATATATTTTTTATTTGGAAACAGGGTCTCTTAAGCTAGCAAGGCTGGCTTTGAACCTGCATGATCCTCCTGTTGGCACCTCCCAAGCCACCATGCCTGGCTCCTATGACCCATTTTCTCCCTAGCTTCCACATATTAGGGAGAGCATCTGATTTCTTATTTTTTGTGACCGACTAATCTCACTTAGCATAATGCCCTCCAGTTCCATTCATTTCCCTGTAAGTGACATAATTGTGTTTTTCTTTATGGCTGAGTAAAATTCCATTGTGTACATATCCCACAGTTTTATAATCCATTCATCTGTTGATGGACATCTTGGCTGGTTCCATAATTTGGCAATGGCAACTTGTGCAGCTATGAACATAGATACACATGTATTACTTTGATAGTTTGGTTTCCTTTCTTTGGGGTATATACCCAGAAGTGGTATTACTGGAGCATATGGTAAGTTCATTCCCATTCTTCTGAGGATCCTCCATACTAGTTTCCAAAGTGGTTGCACTAATTTGCAATCACGCCAACAATTTAATAGAGTTCCCACTTCTCCACATCCTTGCCAACATTTGTTGTTGCTTGTGTTTTGAATGATTGCCATTCTAATCGGAGTTAGGTGAAATCTCAAGGTAGTTTTGCTTTGCATCTCTGATTGCTAAGAAGAAGGAGATACTATAGATGAGCAAATAAGGTGACATAACTGAGGGAATGGGGGGGGGAGAAGAGTGAAATTCTCTAATGCATATGATGTACCTTAACAAACATATCAATATCAATAACTAAGCCAAATATGAGAAGGAGGGCGGGGGAGGGAAAGGGGTGGTGATTGGGTAAGGGCTAATTGGGTGATGTGTGCATGTATGTCTACACCATCTTGTATCCCATTAAGATATATGACTACAATGCACCAATAAAATTTTTTTTAAAAGAACACAAAGTATAGAATGTGTCAGAAAAATAGAGAATAGCAATGTGTCTCCAGAGAAAAGGTGGTGAGGAAGATAAAGTGGATGGGGTTAGGAAAGAGTTTGTGTTCACTTCATACAATAAATAGGGAAGAACAGGTAACCAATACATCCTAAGTTGTATGCAGGTTGCCTTTGCAGAAGGTTGAGGGTTGGACTGGTGTGGGCACAAGCTAGAGATCTCAAGGAAGCCCACAGGAGGACTGTTCTATAACCTGGGTGCATATACTCAGCGTATTTTAATTGCATGAACCACAAAAACGACACCAGCTAACTAATCAAAGGAAAAACATTGGAAGGAAACTGAGTGGGGTTTTTTTTTTTTTTGGTTTTTTGGTTTTTTTTTGCAGGTCTGGGGATGGAACCCAGGGGCATTTGACCTCCGAGCTACACCCCCTGCCCTATTTTTTATTCTTTATTTTGAAACCGGGTCTCGCTGAGTTGCAGAGGGCCTCACTAAGTAGCTGAGGCTGTCCGTGAACCGCGATCCTCCAGGGATTACAAGCTGGGATTACAAGCGTGTGCCACCACGCCCGGCTGAAACGGAGTGTTTTGATCCTGATTAACTGATCAGTGTTGTGGTAACAAATCAACCCCTAATCTCATGGTTTAAGACAAATTGTGTTGGCAACTCTTTAAAATGACTCTCCTACATTTGGTGACTGGGACATCAAGTATCACCAGAGTACTATAAACCAGAGAATACACACCCACTTTTAAGTGATATGTCACTTTTGTTTACAGCTCATTGGCCAAAGCTAATAATATAGCCTCACCTAAACATAATGAGGCCAGGAAGCAGAGGTGTACATATAGCATATTTAGTGAACACAACTATCTCTTCTACACTGTGTTGCCCAGAGATTCAAAGGAGAGGTTGAGCCATCTGGCCAAATAATGTAGTGAGATACAGTAAGATGAAATTATTCTTAAAGGGTCATTAGTGGAAAACATCTCTTGTATAAGAATTAAACACAATTTCTATCAAACAGAAAAAAAACATGATAATTTGTTCATCTCTGACAGACAAATAAGTATGTCTATAAAGAGAGATGAAAATTAAGTCCAATCTTATATGAATTCAACTTATGTGAGATTCCAACGCTCTTATGTCTTTTCTCTTGATTTGCATGATTCATTTATAAGATGAGTATATCATAGAAAAAAATTACATGCTCATGCTCTAACACTTGTCAGAGACAATTTCTCACTTAGTAAGACAGAATATAATATTTCCACCTCCAGTTAGACTGGTTTAGTAATTCTTAAAAATTCTCAATTCTCTGTGGATAGAAATAAAATTACCTCTGACCATTCTTCAAATAGGATTCATTTATATCAAAGAATTAGTGAACCTCCTTAAGTATGTAACATACATCCAGGACATAATTGGAATTATTTCTTTTTATTAAAAAAAATTCAGATTTGAAGTGCCTTGTCAGAACTAGAAAGAAAGGACAGGCATAAATCCCCAAGGTGTGCAGATACAGAAAAGGGGAAGAGCTAAGGAAACCTCTTCATTTACATTTTTCCTTTATCTCCTTACCAATGATTACTTCTCCTTCTCCTTCTCCTTCTCCTTCTCCTTCTCCTTCTCCTTCTTCGTCGTCTTCGTCTTTGTCTTCGTCTTTGTCTTTGTCTTCTTTTGAGCCTTCTATTGCTATTTCTTTTTAGCTTCTCTTGGAATAACCTTTTCTACCTTGTTTTGTGAGATTTTAACAGCACCTTTTTCTAGAGAACCTAAAATTTTAAATTAAGAGAAAAATTGTTTTTGCAATAGCTGAAATATTCAACTCACTTATTTCTATACATATGCCTTCAACTTCTTCATGAGGCACAGTTCAGCCAGAGAGTGAGGCTGGAGGCACCACATCGGTGTAGACTTCCATCTTGGAAACATTATTGTAACTTCTTATTGTTGTTATTGAAGATCCAGCATGTGTAGAATTCAGTGACAACATTCTCTCTATATATATGCATCTCTCTCTCTCTCTCTCTCTCTCTCTCTCTCTCTCTCTCTCTCTCTCTCTCTCTTTCTCTCTCTCTCTCTTAAATGATATATGATATCTTGGTATGTTTCCTTCTTCCTCAGCTTCACGAAGTGGCTGGGATGACAGACATATGCCACTGTACCCAGCTCACCGTCTCTCTTTTTTAAAATCTGATTTTGACACCAACTCTGTGAAACTGAAACTGTCAGCCCCATGTTATAATTGAAGACTAAGTGGCAGATCAAAAATGTAGGGGAGATCCACTGTGGCCTCATCTTCCTCCTCCTAAAAACGGCCTCCTTTTTCCATCCACATGTGTGTCTCAGGAATGCCCATATCCTCATATAACACTGTGAGACCCTACACACACACACACACACACACACACACATGCACACTGTTGACTGGTCCACCACTAAGCCACCAAATTGCCCTCCCCTGAGGCCACAGTTGCTTGGTCTAGAGATGGAGACCTGGCCTGAAACAGGTTAGTCTTTGGATTCTTTAAGCTGGAACTTAAACTTAAGCACAACCTTTTACAGTGTGGCCAACTGTGGTCATATCCAGGGGTCAATTTCCAGGCTCCATGTTTCTTCATCATTTGGTAGCATCCAGCATGGCTGATCACTTCCTCTTCCACTGTCCCTAGGCAGCTTCTGGGACAGCATCCTCTCTAGGGTTTCCTCTTTTCTCACTGGTGGTATTACTTGCAGGCATTTTCCCAATTCCCAATCTAAAGTTTGGAGACCTCCAGAGCCTGGAACCTCTTGTATTCTCTACCTATCTTAGGCTACCATTGATTCTATTTTCCCCTTACACATTCATATACAATGTTTCAGAATATATTGTTGAGAATCTTGAAAATATGTTCCATATACGACCACTTTTAACCAATTTTACCATCTGGTCCATGCCTATTTCTTAAAATTATTCATATAGATTCTTAAACAGTCTCTCTGCCTCTACTCTAGTCTTCCTACAACAAAGAAACTGGTTCTACCAAATTGTAAATTTCTACCAAATTGTAAATCAGACAGTGCTATTTTTCAGCTCAATACTTTCCGGTGACTTGCCCCCGTAAAGAAAAGTACAAATCCTAACCATGGTCTTGGGTCTACATGATCTGACCATTGCCAAATTTCTGTTCTTGCTTCAGGACTCTGCCTTATAAATTTATATTTTCAAGATCTGGAAAGAAACAACCAACACATTACCTTTGAGTAGCCCTTTTTTGTGTATTTGTGGTACTGGATATTGAACCCAGGGGCATTCCGTCTCTGAGCTACATCCTCAGTGTTATTACTTTCAATTTTATAGAAATAGGGTCTCACGCCTGCCAAGGGGCTAGGCCGGTGCTGGGGCCAGCGAGGACGGCATCGGAGCCTGCCTTGAGGCATGACCAGTGCTGGGGCCTCCGAGTCCGGGATCGGAGCCTGCCGAGGGGTTAGGCCGCTGCTGGAGCCAGCGAGGCCGGCATCGGAGCCTGCCGTGAGGCAAGGCCGGTACTGGGGCCTCCGAGGCCAGGATAAGAGCTTGCCGAGGGTTTAGGCCGGTGCTGGGGCCAACGAGGCCGGCAGCGGAGCCTGCCGTGAGGCATGACCAGTGCTGGGGCCTCTGAGGCCGGGATCGGAGCATGCCGAGGGGTTAGGCCGGTGCTGGGGCCAGCGAGGCCGGCATCGGAGCCTGCCGTGAGGCAAGGCCGGTACTGGGGCCAGCGAGGCCGGCATCGGAGCCTGCCGTGAGGCAAGGCCGGTACTGGGGCCTCCGAGGCCAGGATAAGAGCCTGCCGAGGGGTTAGGCCAGTGCTGGGGCCAGTGAGGCCGGCATCGGAGCCTGCCTTGAGGCAAGGTCGGTACTGGGGCCTCTAGGCCAGGATAAGAGCCTGCCGAGGGGTTAGGCCGGTGCTGGGGCCAGCGAGGCCGGCATCGGAGCCTGCCTTGAGGCAAGGCCGGTACTGGGGCCTCGAGGCCAGGTTAAGAGCCTGCCGAGGGGTTAGGCCGGTGCTGGGGCCAGCGAGGCCGGCATCGGAGCCTACCGTGAGGCAAGGCCGGTACTGGGGCCTCCGAGGCCAGGATAAGAGCTTGCCGAGAGGTTAGGCCGGTGCTGGGGCCAACGAGGCCGGCAGCGGAGCCTGCCGTGAGGCATGACCAGTGCTGGGGCTTCCGAGGCCGGGATTGGAGCATGCCGAGGGGTTAGGCCGGTGCTGGGGCCAGCGAGGCCAGCATCGGAGCCTGCCGTGAGGCAAGGCCGGTACTGGGGCCTTCGAGGCCAGGATAAGAGCCTGCCGAGGGGTTAGGCCGGTGCTGGGGCCAGCGAGGCCGGCATCGGAGCCTGCCATGAGGCAAGGCCGGTACTGGGGCCTCCGAGGCCAGGATAAGAGCCTGCCAAGGGGTTAGGCCGGTGCTGGGGCCAGCGAGGCCGGCATCGGAGCCTGCCTTGAGGCATGACCAGTGCTGGGGCCTCCGAGGCCGGGATCGGAGCCTGCCGAGGGGTTAGGCCGCTGCTGGGGCCAGCGAGGCCGGCATCGGAGCCTGCCGTGAGGCAAGGCCGGTACTGGGGCCTCCGAGGCCAGGATAAGAGCCTGCCGAGGGGTTAGGCCAGTGCTGGGGCCAGTGAGGCCGGCATCGGAGCCTGCCTTGAGGCAAGGTCGGTACTGGGGCCTCTGAGGCCAGGATAAGAGCCTGCTGAGGGGTTAGGCCGGTGCTGGGGCCAGCGAGGCCGGCATCGGAGCCTGCCTTGAGGCAAGGCCGGTACTGGGGCCTCGAGGCCAGGATAAGAGCCTGCCGAGGGGTTAGGCCGGTGCTGGGGCCAGCGAGGCCGGCATCGGAGCCTACCGTGAGGCAAGGCCGGTACTGGGGCCTCCGAGGCCAGGATAAGAGCTTGCCGAGGGGTTAGGCCGCTGCTGGGGCCAGTGAGGCCGGCATCGGAGCCTGCCGTGAGGCAAGGCCGGTACTGGGGCCTCTGAGGCCAGGATAAGAGCCTGCTGAGGGGTTAGGCCGGTGCTGGGGCCAGCGAGGCCGGCATCGGAGCCTGCCTTGAGGCAAGGCCGGTACTGGGGCCTCGAGGCCAGGATAAGAGCCTACTGAGGGGTTAGGCCGGTGCTGGGGCCAGCGAGGCCGGCATCGGAGCCTGCCGTGAGGCAAGGCCGGTACTGGGGCCTCCGAGGCCAGGATAAGAGCTTGCCGAGAGGTTAGGCCGGTGCTGGGGCCAACGAGGCCGGCAGCGGAGCCTGCCGTGAGGCATGACCAGTGCTGGGGACTCCGAGGCCGGGATCGGAGCATGCCGAGGGGTTAGGCCGGTGCTGGGGCCAGCGAGGCCAGCATCGGAGCCTGCCGTGAGGCAAGGCCGGTACTGGGGCCTTCGAGGCCAGGATAAGAGCCTGCCGAGGGGTTAGGCCGGTGCTGGGGCCAGCGAGGCCGGCATCGGAGCCTGCCGCGAGGCAAGGCCAGTACTGGGGCCTCTGAGGCCAGGATAAAAGCCTGTCAAGGGGTTAGGCCGGTGCTGGGGCCAGTGAGGCCGGCATCGGAGCCTGCCGTGAGGCATTACCAGTGTTGGGGCCTCCGAGGCCGGGATTGGAATCCTGCCAAGGGGTTAGACCGGTGCAGGGGCCAATGGCCAGCATCGGAGCCTGGCGTGAGGCAAGTTCACTCCTGCGGCCTCCAAGGTTGGGACCAAAGCCAGCTTAGGGGTTTGACCGGTTCAGGGGCCAGCGAGACCAGAACTGGGTCCTCCCATGAGGCAAGGCCGCTGCGTGAGCCAGCGAGGTCTGGTTCAATCCACTGAGTAGCCAGGCCACTACTGGGACCATCAAGAGTGGGATTGGTACTTGCAACGCAGCATGCACAGAGAAATATCGCAGAAAATATAAATCAGACGCTTCTCTTAATCAGCAATAACTAGGAGGAAAAGGGCAACAGGAAGAGGTTGAGCTATAGAAAGGGCCCTATAGTGAAGCAACTAATGTGACCAATCAGAGGGTATGTAATACTGGAGGACGGAGCCTCTTTAAAATGCAGGAGGTACATAAACAAATGTATCAAAGTAAATCACCAAAGAAGTGTGGGATGGAGGGAGGGGGAGGGAATGGGACGGGGGCTGGAGGAGGGCTAATTGGATGATGTGTGCTTGTATATCCTCTCAAGTCTTGTACTCCAATGTGATTGATATATGACTACAATGCACCAATTTAAAAAATAAACTAATTAAAAAAAAAAAAAAAAAAAAAAGAAATAGGGTCTCACTAAGTTATCAAGAGCCTCGTTAAGTTGCTGAGGCTGGCTGTGACCCTATGCTCCTCCTGTCTCAGCCTCCCAAGTATTGTGATTACAAAGGTGCACCACTGTGCCTGGCTTGAGTGGCCTACTATTGATAATTTCATGAAGATATTAAAAAGAAAGTTTCTTAGCTTAATTGTGCTAGTGACTGAATAAACTCTATAATGTTATGGTTGGAAGGAATATTAGAAGCAACTTCATCTGTCTAGAGAATATATGATCAATCCAGGATAATTTGATTAGTGATAGTGCTAGAAGAACCCTGGAATCCCATGTCTGACCCTCAGTATAGGTTCTTTCTACTACCCAAGATACATAATTTTCCCTTTCTTCCTTATTTATTCACTGTTATCTTAATCTATGAGGTCATAGTCACACATGCTCTATTAATAATCTTTCCATTAGCTGGACGTGGTGGCACACGCTTGTAATCCCTGCGCTTGGAGATGGAAGGATTGCACATATTTGAAGTCAGCTACGCTGGCTTAAGAGACCCTGTTTCCAAATAAAAGATATAAAATAGGTCTGGGAGTGTAGCCCGAAGGTAGAAGGGCTTCCAGGAATCCCAGTACCACAAAAAAATCTTTCCATTAATAAATTTTGAACAATGATACTTATTTCACCATATATATGCATTTCAAATGAGCTCAGGACAACTGAAACCATGAGATGAAAGGCAATCTCACACCATTAGAATATGCCACAAAGGCCGGGCGTGGTGGCGCACGCTTGTAATCCCCGCGCTTGGGAGGCAGAGACAGGAGGATCGCGCAGGTTCGAAGCCAGCCGCGCGCGCTGGCTTAGGAGACCCTGTTTCCAAATAAAAAAGTATAAAAAATAGGTCTGGGAGTGTAGCCCGGAGGTAGAAGGGCTTCCAGGAACCCCAGTACCACCAAAAAAAAAAAAAAAGAATATGCCACAAAGGCAGGTTTAAAGCTCATCATGAGTAAGCTTTTTAAATTTTTTGAGGAGAAAATTGTGATTATTATCTCAGAGCTAAATTCTACTGTATGCCATCTGCCCAGAACTCTGGAAGAATATATAAATTACCTGGTGAAGTGGGAAAAAAAACCCAAAGGAGTTCTTAATTTGTGATAATTTGGGGGAAGGTGAATAGAAAGATCAAGGAAAAGTTATAATAAAAATAAAGAAAAATATATAGTTAACAAAATGCAATTTTGTGTATATACAAATATGTGGATAGATGTAAAGATAGAAGTAGATAAGAAATAGACTTATATGCATACAGTCTCAGAATGTATGGAATCAAAATTGCTTTTGGTTTGTAAGATCTACTACTTTCAGGATTCCAGCAAGGGGATACACTGCCTTTAACTACATGTCATTTCTTGAGTAAACACAACCATTTTGAAATCATGGGAGAGAGACCTAATTAGCCCAGTCTAGAACACATCCATTGGCCAAAGAAGGAAAAATATATTCCCTGCAATAGGGGAAGGTAACTCCTCAAAAGAAAAATAGAGATGCACTATCCAAAACAAGAGGATATGCATGCCTGAAAAGAAGAAATACCAGATGTCCCCAACAATCCCCTAGGCTTACCCCCTTCATCTTTTCCCCCTGCTATCTTAATGTGTTGGGAAGCAGCTAGGGATATGCCAAAGGGACTTGGGGTTTGATTTAAAGACTTGGAATTGATTTTCAGCTCTCTATAACCTTGGAAATGTCATATATAACATTTGGGGTGTTTTCTATTTCTCAACTGTAAAATTAGCATGTTTAACATATTATCGTAAAGGTTTCTTCCTGCTTCAGATGGTAAGAATTTTTCATGCAAACTTGGGCGCTGTCCGTGGTTCTGCAAACAGTAAACTAGTGATAGCTGTAGTTTAAAGACTTTAGAGTTTATCCTGGTTAAACAGTACAACTCTGAAGGCAGGACTCAGATGGCTACTCATATTTGGAATGCCCAGTATCTGTGGCAAAAATCTTGGTCCAAGAATTCTGATATGCCACGCAATGCTCATCTGTGCTTTTGTCTGTCTGACATTCATTACCTTCTCCAGTTCACAGCACCATGGTTTTCGTTTGGTCAGTCTGAGCCTCAGTGAGTGTGATTCAGGTAGGGTTAATTTCTTCCTCACTCCTCTGCACCTCTTGCCCCTCACTGTTGGAGTGAAAGGTTGCAGCCTATACAAGATTCCACACTGGGATGACCAAAGCTAATGAAAGTCACACTGGGATTTCAGGGGGAATTATTTTAGCGCTATTTCAGCTGAACTTGATAACATAGTACAATGTTACATACATAGGAAGAACTGTCACAAGAATGATGACAGTGTAGGAAGAAACCAAACCTAAGAAATGAAAAACAGATCATCATTCTCTGAGCACCAGGATCAAGTGAGGCCTCAAATTCATACCCCATACAGAAATATTTCAGTTTTATCAGCCAATAAGTAACAACAGTTCTTCTCTGTCTCTGTCTATTCTCCTTTTTCCCCATCCCTCTCTTCTTAATTCTTCTTTTCTTAAGCCAGTAAAAATTTGGTCTTATTTCTTGAAACTAACAGAATCCTGACAAAGTATATCTAGACTAGTGGCCTAAATCTGGTAGTTCTGGGTCATTTACTATCCTTAAACTCCCCACTCACCTGGAAAATAATAACGTAAACTAAGCAATTCTGTAAATTCTTTAGTTTTTTATTGGATCAGTATGCTTTCTCAAAAGATCTATTTTAATGAACTCCACTTTATCTTTATTTTTCTTACTTTATTTTTTATTATATTAGATTCCATTGAAAGACAAAGGCTCAGATGCCAATATTTAGGTAAAAGTTGAGTCCTAGCTTGATTCTAGTCTGTGCTGTGAACTTGCATGAGAGGTAAAATTAAGGATCTGGGATGTTAGACATCATGACCTCCCAGTGCCCAGCTCAAGAGCTCATAAATTTAGATTGGTTTGGACTTGTGTCCAACTAGAATCCTATGTTCCCTTTTTTAAGTAAAGCACTCTTGAGAAACTATTTGGTTCCCCATTCATGCAGGTTTGGTAGGATTGTCAATCAATGTACCCCACTATCTTTATTTTAGTGTTGCTATATTAGAATAATACAGACTGGTAATCTGATATAGCAATAAACTAATTTACAAAAATAAAATAAAATTATTTGTCATAGTTTGGGAGGCTGGGAAGTCCAATATTCAATTTCTAGCAACCTGGTAAGGGCCCGTTTTTTTGTGTTATCACATGGCAGAAGGCAGGATTGTGAGAGAGATTGAAAGCAATGGGGAGACATGGAGGTAAAAGGAGAGAGAGAGAGAGAGAGAGAGAGAGAGAGAGAGAGAGGAGAGAGGAGAGACTCAGTTTTAATTAGAAACCCACTTCTACAATAATGGGCCTACTCTTGCATTAACAGCATTAACCTACTCAGAAAAACAAGGCCCAGATGACCTAATCACTTCTTGGGAGGTCCCGCCTTTCAATATTGTTACATTGAGAATTCAATTTCCAACACATGGACTTTGAGGGCCACATTCAAACCATAGCACCCACCACATTCCTTCTCCAGCTAGACAGGACTCTTTGAGGAATGTGGGTCTTGGGTAATACAAGGTTGAAAAATTAGTTGTGGCCGATTTATTTTTTTTATTTATAGTTAGTAAAAATAATTTTTCCAATCTCACTAACATATGTGGGGAGCAAGAAAGGAGTGGGGTGGATCTGGAGGAAGCACACCATGTAATATGTGTGTATATGAATGTATCACTTTGAATCTCACTATGATGTAAAATGATAAGGCACCAATAAAATGATTTAAAACTTTAAAAAGAAAATGCATATATAAATACATATACATATAACTAAGAATTAAAACCTTTTAAAAGCCTTCTAAAGACTCTAAGAATGTTTAAGCTGGGCATGGTGGCGCACTCTTGTAATCCCAGCATTTGGGAGGTAGAGACTGGAGGATCATGGTTCATGGACAGCCTTGGCTACCTAGCGAGGACCTTGGCAACTCGGTGAGACCCCCCTGTTTCAGAAATGAAAAGACTAAGAAATAGGGCTGGGGGTGTAGATCAGAGGTAGAAAGCCCCTGGGTTCCATCTCCATACTGCAAAAATAAAGACTATAATTTTCTATTAAAACAATAACAAGGGGAAAACATTTTATTTTGAAGGAATTGTAGACTTACAGAAAAATTGTGAGAAAAGAACAAAAATTCTCATACACCCTTCATCCAGATTTCCCAAATGTTGACACTTCATGTGTGTGTGCGTGCGTGTGTGTGTGTGTGTGTGTGTGTGTGTGTGTGTAGGTAGCTAGATATAACCTATGGTCTTTCCATTGTTTTTCTAAAGCATTTGTTAGTAAAATGAAGACAAAATACTCCTTTAAATACGTTGGCATATACATTTTAAAAATAAGAACATTCCCTTATATAAGCAGAGATAAATTACAAATTTGAAATTACTATTTCTACAATACCCTTATATAATTTAGATCACATTCAAATTTTGCCAGTTGTCTCAACATTACACCTTTCTTTCTTTCTTTCTTTCTTTCTTTCTTTCTTCCTTCCTTCCTTCCTTTCTTCCTTCCTTTCTTTCTTTCTTTCTTTCTTTCTTTCTTTCTTTCTTTCTTTCTTTCTTTCTTTCTTTCTTTGTGGTACTGGGGTGGAACCCAGAGGCTTTCTACCTCCGGGCTATACTCCCAGACATTTTTTATATTTTATTTGGAAACAGGGTCTCACTAAGTTGCTGAAAGCCTCACTAAGTAGCTGAGGCTGGCTTTGAACCTACATGATCCTCCTGTCTCAGCCTCCCAAGTGCGGGATTACAAGCATGCGCCACCACGCCCGGCCAACATTACACTTTTCATAGCTGCCTCATTCTGAAGGTAGCTCTGTAAAGAGATGGATTAGCATGAACTCATTCTCACAAGAACCCTGGAGCTACCCTGGCTTCGGTTTTTAAAGAAAAATATGCTTATTTTTTAAATAATAACTCTCAGCAGAGCATGGTGGCGCACGCTTGTAATCCCTGCACTTGGGAGGCTAGAACAGGAGGATCTTACAGGTTCGAAGCCAGCCTCAGCTACTTAGTGAGGCTCTCAGCAACTTGGTGAGACCCTGTTTCCAAATAAAATATATAAAACAGGTCTGGGAGTATAGCCCGGAGGTAGAAAGCCTCTGAGTTCTACCCCTAGTGCCACCAAAAAAAAAAAAAAATTAATAACTCTCAGATGGGAAGTGGAGAGTATTGAAAAAAATATTTAGGCAAATAAATGAAAATGTTCAAGCCTGGAGTGGTGGCACGTGCTTGTAATCTCAGTATTTAGGAGGCTGAGACCGGAGGATCCCAGGTTTGTGGCCATCCTCAGCAACTTAGTAAGACCCTCAGCAACTTAATGACACCCTGTTTCAAAATAAGATAGACCTAGGGGTGTGCCCTGGAGGTAAAATGCCCCTGGTTCTATCCGAAGAACAACAACAACAAAAAAAAAACCTTTTTTCTTCTAGGTCAAGAAGACAGATTAATCTTGACTGAGTCACTGTTGCCCAACCACTTCCTACTTTTCAGTTCACCCTGGTTACCATTGTGTGTGTGTGTGTGTGTGTGTGTGTGTGTGTGTGTTATTAAGGATAGAACCCAGAGACATTCTACCACTGAGCTGCATCCCTAGCCCTATTACTTATTTTTAAACAGGGCCTCATTAAGTTGCTGAGTCTTCTAAGTTGCTAAGACTGCTCTCAAACCTGGGATCCTCCTGTCTCAGCCTTCCAAGTACTAGAATTATAGACATGCCTCTGTGCCTGGCTCTCACTGTGTGTGTGTGTGTGTGTGTGTGTGTGTGTGTGTGTGTCTCACTGGGATTGAACCCAGAGTCATTCTGCTTCTGATTTAAACCCCCAGCCCAATTTTACTTATTTGGAAACAAGGTTTTACTAAGTTGTGGAGGGCCTGGCTAAATTGTCAGGCCGGCTTTGAGCTTGCGACCCTCCTGTCTCAGCCTCCCAAGTACTGGGATTACAAGTGTGTGCCACCATGCCCGGCTCTACAATTGCCATTCTTACTTACAATTCACATGTTGTGTGTGGTTTTGTGTGTGTGTGTGTGTGTGTGTGTGTGTGTGTGTGTGGTATCAGGGATGGAACCCAGGGCCATTTCTATCTCTGAGCTACATCCCCAGCCCTATTTTTTTATTCTTTATTTTAAAACAGGGTCTCACTAAGTTACAGAAGGCCTCATTAAGTAGCTGAGGCTGTCTGTGAACTTAGATCCTCCTGTCTCAGCCTCCCAAGTGCTGGGATTATAAGCGTGTGCCACCATGCCCAGCCCCGTTTTTTCAGCATTGAAAAGGCAAGTAACCATTGGGAAAAGGAGTCCTTTGCACATGAGGCACACATCAGTAAGATTTGCATGAGTGAGAGATGAAGGAGAATCCCAGTCCTTGGGAGGCTGAGACAAGAGGATTACAGGTTCAAAGACAGCCTCCACAACTTGAGGACCCTCAGTAACTTAGACTCTGTTTCAATTTTTTTTTTTTTTTATTTTTGGTACTGGGGATGGAATCCAGGGGCATTCTACCTCCCAGCTACACCCTCAGCTTTATTTTTATTCTGTATTTTGAAACTGAGTTGCAAGGCCTAAGTAGCCGAGGCTGTCTGTGAACCGTGATCTTCCTGTCTCAGCCTCCCAAAAGCTGGGATTACAAGCGTGAGCCACCATGCTCCGCTTCTGTTTCAAAATTTAGAATAATATAATAAATAAAAAGGGCTGAAGGTGTAGCTCAGAGGTAGAATGCCCCTGGGTTCCATCCCCAGTACAAAAACAGAAACAAAGAAGAGAACACACAAAGGGAGAGAAAACAGAACCCCATGGATGCTGCGAGATGAAAGGGCCCCAGAGACATTGGGTGCAGTGCACCCGAGCCCCACAAGACACCTCCCGTGGTGTGCTGGCAAGTCCTTACACACAGTGAAACCTCACAGTGAAGAACCACCCTGCCTTCAACTTTCTTTGGGGTTTTAAAAATCATATTAAAGGCAACAACCCAGGTAAACACGGGCTTTAACACCTCTCTAACTATTGCTTATTTAATTTAATTAATTAATTAATTTATTTATTTATTTTTGGTGGTACTGGGGTTCCTGGAAAAGCCCTTCTACCTTAGGGCTACACTCCCAGACCTATTATATATATATATATATATATATATATATATATATATATATATTTTTTTTTTTTTTTTTTGGAAACGGTCTCTTAAACCAGCGCAGCTGGCTTCGAACCTGTGTGATCCTCCTGTCTCCGCCTCCCAAGTGTGGGGATTAAAAGCGTGCGCCACCACGCCCGGCACTATTGCTTATTTTAATAAGGAGAGCAGGCTTGCAGTTCAGAGTCAACAGTGGTCTCTTTGTAGCATTTAATAAATTCATTCTGTTTTGTTTGGCACTGGGGATTGAACCCTGGGCATTCCACTTTCAAGCAACACTCTCACTCTGTTTTGCTCTTTTATTTTGAAACAGGTTCTCCCTAATTTCCTGAGGCCAGTCTTTAACCTGCTGTCTTCCTGTCTCAGCTTCTCAGGTACTGGGATTACAGCTGTGCACCCCCACATCTGGCTCTTCTTTCATCTCTCACTCCTGCAAGTGTGCCACCATGCCCGGCAATAAAATTGCTTTATTTCCACTCTTTTTATTTTTTATCATGATCTTGAAAAGTGGTACTGATTTCTAATTTGAGATAGCAATATTATTTTCTTTTATTTTAAAATGCCTTCCTTCATGAAAAAGAAAATGATCCAGGCATGATGGTACACACTTGTAATCCCAGTACTTGGGAGGCTGAGACAGGATGATTGCAGATTCAAGGACGGCCTCAGCAAGTAGACTCTCATTAACTGTGGGAGATCCTGTTTCCAGATAAGAACTAAAAAACAAATTGGGCTGGGGTTGTAGCTTGAAAGTAGAATGCCTCTAGGTTCAATTCCCAGTACCACCAAGAGAGAAAAAAAATAAAGAAATAAAGAAGGAAGGAAGGAAGGGAGGGAGGGAGGAAGGAAGGAAGGAAGATAGTTCAAGGAAAATCTTAGGAAAATAATATATGTGGCACATCTTTTGGGAAAGATTTACAAAGGTTGTATGCCAAATATTGAAGCTGGGCAACACTGAGCTAGCTTAAATGAACTTTACACTGGAGTTTAAACCTGATGTAGGAGATACATATACATATTACGTGTGTGTGTGTGTGTGTGTGTGTGTGTGTGTGTGTGTGTGGTGAGAAAAATGCAGAAGTGGTATAAATATTAACACCCAAACCTGTGCACCTATAGCTAATACAGTTAATTCCCTGAATAGACAGATTTGTGTAAGCTCAGAGGAATGTGGCCCCAGGGTTAGAGCTGACCAGTTTTGGTGACAAGCCTCTAAGGAAACTCTGTTTTCATCTGCACACCCAATTATCATATTTCCTTAGTTTCCTCCCAGGTGATGGAACTTGGGGATTTCCCACCGTTTGTAGGGTTGTTTTTTTTTTTCCCCCAGCACATTTTTCTGTTTGTGGCCAAAGAAATCGTCCTATGAAAATGCAGTAAATTACTTGTAATCCCAGCATTCAGGAGGCTGAGACCAGAGGATCATGGTTCTTGGCCGATCTCAGTTACTTAGTGAGGCCCTTTGCAACTTAGCGAGACCCTGTTTTTATTTTTTATTTATTTATTTATTTATTTATTTATTTATTTATTTTTATTTTTTGTTGGTACTGGGGTTCCTGGAAGCCCTTCTACCTCCGGGCTACACTCCCAGACCTATTTTTACATTTTTTTTTTAAATTTGGAAACAGAACCTGCGCGATCCTCCTGTCTCTGCCTCCCAAGCGCGGGGATTACAAGCGTGCGCCACCACGCCCGGCTGAGACCCTGTTTTTAAATAAAGAATAAAAACTAAAGCTGGGGGTACAGCTCAGAGGTAAAATGTCATTGGGTTCCATTCCTAGTTCCACAAAAAACGAAAATGCAGTAAATTTATATATATTATACTCACTTTTAGTCTAAATAATGATAATAAACAACAATTCCACATAATCTTGGTTCATTCAGATGTCATCAGTAACTTGGCATAAGATATGCATTTACTCTGGAGTCAATATGTGAAAATTTTAATCATTAATGCATAAATCTTTGGTTGAGCTCAACAAACATTTATTAAATATCACAATATGTTCTGGGAACTGTGCTAGGTGTGGTGGGAAGAAAAAAAAAGAAAGTCTCTTCCTTTAAGACATTCACATGTTGCAAAAATTAAATATGAGCCATACTATATTTACAAAATTTGTCTTCATTCATAAAACAGCTTCACTTTGAGTTACTTTCATTAATTCTTACAGAAATAGTGTGATGTGAGATATTATTAGCCTTACTTTACAGACAAGCTTAGTCAGGTTGTATGACTTGCCTGAGGTTATTAATAGCAGTGTTAAACAATAGAGAAAAATCTGAAACCTAGAAATTATGCAACACTAGCCATCTAAAATAATTCCTCTAGAATTTTTGCTTCTGGTTCTAATGAAATAGCATGTGGCAGATTATTGCTCCTGCTGAAAACAACTCAAAAAGCCAAAACATGTAATAAATCTAGGGCATTATATCTATTTGCATTTGTTAGAAAACTGCCAGGATTTAAGAACACAAGATCACAGAGATGAGGAGGAGATTTTTAAAATAAACTTGGCTCATTAAACAGAGAAATGATGTAGAAAAACAGTGAACCAAAAAGCTAATTATTTGGGGTGGAAGGATGGCGAAATTCATGAACTTCTAGCCAGACTGATGAATAAAGACACAAATTACCAAAATCAAGAGTAAAAAAAAAGTAGACTTCATTGAAGATTTTAAAGACATTAAGAGACTAGGGTATCTTATAAACGACACTATGCAGATATGTTTGACAACTTAGATAAAAATGGGAAAATTCATGGAAATATAGGGATTTCCAAAATTGATCCAAGAGGAGATAGAAAACTTGAGTAGTTCAATGCCAATTAAAGAAATTGAATTCACAGTCAACAGCTTCCCGGGAAGGAAATCTAGGCCCAGATCTTTTCAATAAATGTTGCTGGGTTAACTGCATTTTCAGATAGAGAAAAAAATTGATGAGAATTTTAGGTCAAAATGAGAGACATGAAATATAAAATTTCGTGAAGAAAACATAATATTTTCATGCCTGGAGGCGGGCAAGTATTTCTCACACAGAATTCTTAAATTCTCGAAACTTAAAAAAAATTATAAATTAAATGATGTTCAATTTTTTTTAATTTAGAAAAATCTGAAGAAATTATTAACAGAGTGAAGGGGCAAGTCATAGTGAGCAAAGATACATACAGATATCCAGCAAAGGCTCACATACTGAGGAAAGAAAAGATGAACTAATACACAAGAGATTTAGACGCTTAGCAAGCGCCCATTAAATATATGAAGAGGGCTCAATCTCATGCCTCTCTGAAGGAAATGGACATTAAAATCACAATAAAAGACCACTATATATCCACAGAATGACCAAAATTATTTTTTGGTGGTACTGGGGTTGGAACCCAGAGGCTTTCTACCTCCAGGCTATATACTCCCAGACCTTTTTTATTTTTTAATATATTTTATTTAGAAACAGGGTCTCACTAAGTTGCTGAGAGCCTCACTCACTAAGTAGCTGAGGCTGGCTTCGAACCCGTGCGATCCTCCTGTCTCCGCCTCCCAAGCACGGAGATTACAAGCGTGTGCCACCACGTCCGGCTTCAAAATTATTTTTTAAACTGATAATATAATCCTAGATCAAGTTCTCCAGGAAACATAGTCTGATGCTTTTTAAATTGGTATGCGGAAGGTTTTCTGGGAAGTGCTCTGGGGAAAACATTGACAGGTGTGAGGAAAGCAGGACTCAATAGAGAAAACCAACCTGCAGCAGAAGAAGCCTCAGCTGATCTCCAGGGAGCATGAGAATTGGTGTACTGGTTTCAATTTAGAATGTTCCCTAGCCCTTAGGGTAAAAAAGGTAGCAATGTTGGAAGTGGGGTTTGGTTGCTAAGGAGGAGTTCCTGCGGTGGCCTTGGGCACTATATGTTCTCTCCTCCCCTTGCTCACTCTCTGCTCTTAGCCTCAGTGCCTTGAGAGGAGAGCCCTTGCATTCTCCCTGTTTCCTGCCACCATGAACTGAGCTCCGCAGACCTGGCCTCACTTGAACTCCTTTGAAATCACCTAAAACTATGAGCAAATAAGTCTTCCTTCCTCTAAGTTGTATGGTCAGGTTTGGGGATCATGGCAGCAAGAATGTTGACTAAGACAATTGGGATGGTGGAAATTCCCGCTTCCCATCATGACTACATTCACCATCACTGCACCACCACAGTCACCACCAGCACATCTACCACCAGCAGTAAGGCATAGCCCAGGAAAAGAGACGTGGCTTCAGGTGTGGGAGCTTTCTCTCCTTGAAGGTAGTTTCCAAGCAGGGCTTCAGCATAGAGCTGCCAGCCACTGACACTACCATCAACTAAGGGCATGCGGGCTTTAGTGCCATAGGAGGGTCTGGTGAAGTATCATAGAACAGCCTGAAGGTATATTGTGTTGATGAACATGGAGAACTGAACCCTCACACTGCTGTGGGAAGTATAGCTTAGTATAGTCACTTTGGGAAACTGTCTGGAAGTTTCTAATAAAGCTGAATGTATGAAGCCGGGCGTGGTGGTGCACGCTTGTAATCTTAGCATTCGGGAGGCTGAGACCAGAAAATCACGGTTCATGGACAGCCTCAGCTACTTAGTGAGGCACTCTGTAACTTAGTGAGACCCTGTTTCAAAATAAAGAATAAAAAATAGAGCAGGAGTTGTAGCTCGGAGATTAAATGTCCCTGGGTTCCATCCCCACACCTGAAAAAAAAAAAAAAAAACGGAATGTATGACCTATGACATAGAAACTCCATAGATAATTATATATCCAACATATCTTGGGATATACATACATAGTATCAATGTCTGTATGTATGTATGTATGTATTATATATACAAATATTAGTTATATATGTGGTTATATATATACTTTTGTATTCCAAAAGACAGGTAGAAGAATGTCTGTGGCAGAACTGTTTATAATAATCAACAACTGGAAGCAACCCAAGAACTGTCAGCAGTATAGTAGATAAATAAATGTTGGCATATTCATACAATGAAAAACTATTGCTGTACAAAACAGCACAGATGAATTTCAAAAACATAACACAGAAGGAAAGAAGCCAGACACAAAAGAGTTTGATGCATGATTTAATTTTTATAAAACACCAAGACAGGCAAAACGAAGATATGTTAATAGCAAATAAGATGATAGATGTGTACCTAAGGAGTCATTCTGGTGATGTGCCCAGAACAGAGGAAATTCAACCCCAACATAAGTCAACATCTCCATCCCCAGCTTCTGAAAAGTACCTGTCATTTGTACATGACTTGCCGAGATAAAATATTTACATTCCATCTTCTTTAGGGTTTCTTTACATTTAATCAGAAGAAAGAAGGGATAAAAGGAAGGAAGGGAGTAAAGGGAGGGAGAGGAGAAGAACATGTAGGCAGTATAACACTTTATGATTTTTAGTTGTTTGCAGGTATTGTTTCTTTCTTTCTCCCAATAATATTGTGTAGGTATTACTAACCTCAGTTTACACTTTAAAACCCATCTTTACACTTTAATAGAAGCAAAAATAAAGATAAAATATAAACCTTTTCCTGAATTTTATAATTTCATATAAGCATATTAGGAAGTGCAAACACATAAAACACCAAAATAATGGCATAGGCAACTATGTGATACTGTGTGCAGGGCGATCACTAGAGCACAGATAGTATGTTTTGAGAAGATGTGGTCAAAGACAGCTTTCTGGAAGGGGGTGGGCTTGAAAGATTTATTTAGATAGAGGGGTTACAGTCTGCTAGTTGCCTATCTAATATTTATTTTCAATTTAAAATAAAAACAGAAGCTTTACTTTTATTTGAGGCAGCAATCAGCATAGTTGATCCCATTTTCCAACCACTTTTTTTTTCTTCCGGTCTGGGGATGGAACCCAGGAGCATTTCTACATCTGAGCTACACTCCCTGCCCTAATTTTATTCTTTATTTTGAAACAGGGTCTCACTAAGTTGCGGAGGGCCTCACTAAGTAGCCGAGGTTGTCCCCGAACCACGATCCTCTGGTCTCAGCTTCCCAAATGCTGGGATTACAAGGGTGAGCCACCGCGCCTGGCTCCAACCACTATTATTAGCTAGGTTTGAGCAGATAGCTCTGGGCTGGCTGGCAAATTATAAGCAGAAGTACTGAATGGGGACTCCAGGAAATGCTCTCAAAGGGAGCAGACTCACCTGAGTAGTGCAACCAGTTAGCCTTTCCCCCTTTCTTCCTTCCTGTTCTCTGGTGTATGGACACGATGTCTGGCACTCCATCAGCTACTTTGGACCTAAATGAAAGAGTAGAGAGAAAGAGTAATACTGGAATGCTGATAAGGGGCTTCCACACACACGCGCCAGGCTGCGTATCTTTGAACTTCTTTTCCTAAGAGAAAAATAGATTCTTATGCATTCCGTAATGTTCAGATGATGCAAGTATTAGCTAATTTAGGCAGATAGAAGTAAATTTTTAGGAATATCAGGATAAAAAATAAAAGTATATAAACATAAAACTAAATAAATTATATATAAAACTAAGGTAATAAATACTCAAGAATAATTGGTCCCTGATTATTTTTACTGCCTTTTACTATTTTTATTTGCATTGATATATGGTATAAATACTGCATAATAGTGTATTACTATTTGTCTCTTTTTGATGCCAGAGCCACTGACTTTGAGTTGGTGACGTGAAATTGGCTCACATGGAATAGTTCACCATGGATTTCACAAAGATTGGATATCAGAGTTGTTTTTTATTTTGTCTTTTTCTTTTTCCAAGAGGGCTTTTGGTAAACATTTACAAAACACAACTAAAGGAGGTCAGTACTATTCCTTGTGATATTATCTGCAATAGCAGAATACTAGAAATAAAATAATGTCCATTACTATGAAGCTTGTTAGGTAAACTTTGAGTATATCCACACAGGGTAGTATTCTGTAGCAATACAAAGGAAAGAGGGAGAATTGTTTATAATAACATCTACACAGAGGAGTTTCAAGTAGAAAAAGGAATGAGGAAGATTTCTGTGTTCTGCTGTTGAGTAAGACCCAGGATTCATTGGAAAGAAAGAAAGAAAGAAAGAAAGAAAGAAAGAAAGAAAGAAAGAAAGAAAGAAAGAAAGAAAGGGAGGGAGGGAGGAACAGCTCAGGGCTTGTAAAATGTCACTTTGTGTAATAAGAGGAGGAGGGACATGAATATAAATATTTGCCTATATTTTCTAAAACAAAGTAACAGAAAGATAAACTAATCATTAGCAGATAGTTAAATGTTACCTGCAGTTTGGAGGGAAAAGAGAAAAAGAAGAGAAGAGATGGAGATTAAGAGAAGAATCCTCTGGTTGGGCTGTCTTATACTTTTGATGAAACTATGTCAATGTTTTAAATAATTTAAAAATTGCTGAATTTTTGAGACTTGTTTCTTAAATTTAGAAAAATATGATCCTGTGTGCTAAATAGATGGAATAACCACATTGGGAAAAGAAGAACATCAAATGACTTTTAAACATAGTAATTTGATTATGTGTTCTGAATAGTATAGTTCTTGGAGCCACGGGACCACAAAAAAATCTCAAGCGGTACTCAGTGGGTTTATTATTAGAAATAAGGTGTCTTGTTTTAAAAATTATTATGTGTGTATTACAGGAAATATTTACTTGAATTAATGCCTTTAAGAACCAGGATTTTCTTGGGAGGCTGAGAGAGGATGATCACAGGTTTGAGGCCAGGCTCAGCAATGTAGTGAGCCTCTCAACAACCTAGCGAGACCTTGTTTTTTTTAAAAAAAAAAAAATAGCTGGGAATGTAGATTGGAGGAAAAAATGCTCTGGGTTGAATATGCAGCACTACAAAAAAGAGTTTAGTAGTAAAGATAATTTAAAAATTCAATCAAAGTCCTATAGTCTTAAATTCAAATAGCTTTACCCACATTAAAATGGTTGTTAGTGCCAGGCATGGTGGCACACACTTGTAATCCCCGCACTTGGGAGGTGAAGACAGGAGGATCACTCAGGTTCGAAGCCAACCTCGCTGGCTTAAGAGACCCTGTTTCCAAATAAAAATATAAAAATAGGTCTGGGAGTATAGCCCGGAGGTAGAAGGGCTTCCAGGAACCCCAGTACCACACACTTGCACACAAAAGGTTGTTAGTTTAATGGAATTTGTGTGTGTGTGTGTGTGTGTGTGTGTGTGTGTGTGTGTGTGTGGGGAATTTAATGGGGAAAATTTCCATTAAAGCCAGAAGAGTTCAAGGACATCTAAGAGTTTCTTTCAGCTAAATCATCCTTATAAAAATTTTTTGGTGAATTATTGTGAATGTTTAATGAATTAGTCATTTCTGTCTTTGATTTGTAAGTCCAAGATAAATTAGATCCACGTTGAGATTTGAAGACAAAAAAAAAAAATAGATAGCTAAAAAGGGTGTCTGTGTCTGGATATGCTGATAGCACCTTTCTCACCCCCACTGGTCACAGGAGGCTGCACAGATGAGAGAATGAAGGGGACCCTGGAAGCCTGTGACCTCCTCCACTGCCCCGGCATAAGACAGAAAAAGCAGCCAAGCACATCTGTTTTATGAGGGTAGGCTACACTCTGCAAATGAGGCAGCGCTTTGCTTTTTATTATGAATGCCCTTTTCATTTATATCTCAATTGGTATGTGAGGCCAGGCTATCACCTGCTGGTTTAACATTGTGGAAAGTCAAGTCTCTATTGTTGTTTTCTTGTTTGTTTTGTTTTGCTACTGGGGGTTGAGCCAAAAGGCATTCTGCCTCTGAGCTACACCCCCAGACCTATTTATTTATTTATTTATTTATTTATTTATTTATTTATTTTTGAGACAAGATCTCACTAAGTTGCTGAAGGTCTCTGTAAATTGCTAAGGCTGGCCTCAAACCTGTGATACTCCTGTCTCAGCCTCTCAAGTACTAGGATTACAGGTTTGCACTGACCAAAGTCTATATTCTTTAATAACTAACTGGAGAGTCCATGAGTCAATTAAAAAAATAAAAAAGGAAACAATCAGTCACAATAGAGGAAACACCAGAGTTGCTTAAATGTTTGAAGATGATGATGACTATTAGAAAAATGTAATCGATAAAGATTAGCAAAAGGTTTATTTGAATAAAGAAATCCAAAGGACTTGAGCAAAAAAGGGAATGTTAACATTTATTGGAGAAAGGAAATAGCCTAGCTATTGTAGCCTAGCTACTTGATCCTTGATTGTATCAAGGTCAGGTTCTCCATAAGTATACCTCACATGGGAAGTGCCTCTTAACTCCTGTCCAACCTAAGATCATATTGTCCATGACTCTCATAGGCCAAGAAAGTAGGAAAAAAAAATACAGGAGTAAGCACTAGGGGTCTCTAGCCTCCCTCCCCACAAAGTAACTCTTCATACACCATTTTGTCTTATGCAGAGATACTTCGCAGAATTAGTAGTGAATTCAGAAGTTCAGCTGCTAGAAGATGGCGACCGAGAAAAGTGGGGCTTAAGAGCCCCGCTAACAACCAATCTCCATTACCACAAAATCAGCGCCTTTCATAGCCAGAAAACACCATCACCAGTGAAACAAAAAATCACTAGGCTCCAGAGAGAAAGTGGACTGAGAACAGAGCCACAGAGGAGATAACCGGCCTCACGCCCGAGGACGCGGCAGACGCCGCAGCAGCGCCATACTGCCGGCAGCACCGGCGAATTCACGGGATGGCTACAGCAAGCCGAGGTGAGCCACTGTGGAACAGCCAGGCGGGATTTCTCCACGCAGAGAGCATCTAAAGCTCCCAGTGGCCGAGCTCAGCACACGCTGCACAGGGATTCAGAGTGAAAATCAAAACCAAGAAGAAAAACACCAGCCCCACAGCCGAGGGCGTAGCAGCGGCGCCATATTGTCAACGGCGGCAGCAGCACCGAATTCAGCGAGGCCAGTACAGCTACATCTGCGTACTCAAGAACAGTGAGTCAAATTGCGGGCCACAGAGGAGAAATCCCAGTACTGTACTACCTGGGACTTGACCCAGTGGGGGAGGGGCGGTGGCAGAGATATCACACCATAGGAGAACATGCAACCTGGCACCCCCCACAGTCTAAAGCAGCCTTTATCGACTCTCTAGGTCGGAGACTCTGTGATAAAACCCAGTAAAGGAGTAGTGGGGTCTGAGATACTACTGACTCGAGATCCAGAACACCTTAAGTGAAGTCATAGTGACCCAAGGGAAGAACCCAGAGAAGGCACAAACTTCTGAAATCATGGGAAAGAGGAATAATACTGGAGTAATAAATGCCCACAACCCCACAACATCAGAACCCGATAAAACTGAAAATCAGAGATTTCTAGAAGATCAAATCAGGAAAATAACTGTAGAAATAATAGAGGTGCTTCGAAAAGAACTCAGACAGAGCCAAAAAGAGATAAAGGATGCAATTAATGAAGTAAAGGCCTCAATTCAAAGCACAAACAACCGATTAGAACACATGGAGAACAGAATCTCGCTCTTAGAAGATGAGCAATCCAAAAATGAACGCATAGTTTCTAATCTAGAAAAAAATATCCGACAGCAGGAATCTGATATTGAAGAAATATGGGCCCATTTTAAGAGAGCTAACCTAAGAATAATTGGAATAGAGGAGGGAAAAGAAAGTGAAACCAAAGGGATCAACAATCTCTTCAAGGAAGTAATAGCAGAAAATTTTCCAGACATAGAGCAAGAGGTCGATACACAGGTCCAGGAAACTTATAGAACTCCCTTCAGACAGGATCGGAGAAGAGGATCCCCACGCCACACAATTGTCAAAATGACCAATGTGGAAGCCAAGCAGAGAATCTTAAAGGCAACAAAAGCAAAGGGCCAAGTGGCATTCAGAGGCAAACCAATTAGAATCACTCCAGACTTCCCAAACCAAGTTATGAGAGCCAGAAGGGCTTGGAATAAAATATTCCAAACTCTGAAAGAAAACAACTTCCAGCCAAAAATTTCCTACCCAGCAAAACTTTCTATCAAATTAGATGGAGAAATAAGAAGCTTCCATGACAAACAGAAACTGAAGGAATTTATGTCTTCAAAACCAGTGCTAGAGAAAATACTCAAAGAGATTAACTACAAAGAAGAAATAGGTAACACTCACCAGAACCAGAGAAACAAGAGTTTCCATCCAACAGACAACTAAGATTGGTTATCTGTGGAGATTCATTATTTATGTTAGTCTTTTACCTATCTCTAAAGGGTATTGTTTGCCTTTATTGTTGTTAATTTCTAGGATTTCTAGTTGGAATATTAATATACCTTCAGATATAGCATTTGGAAATATTTTATCCCATTCTATTAGTAACTGTTAACTCTGTTTACATTGTTTTTGGATATACAATATGCTTTTATTTTTTAGGGAGTTTGTATACTCTTCTGTTGCCTGTGCCATTGAAATCATATCCAAGAAATCACTGCCAATTTCAAAGTTGTGAGGTTTTATGACCCAGATTTTCTCCTAAAAGTTTATAGTCTTAAGATTTATATTTAGGTCTTTTATCTATTTTGAGTTAATATTTGTATATGGTGTTAGGTAAGGGTCCAATTTTATTCTTTTCCATGTAATTATTATTTTTCAACAATATTTAGTTAAAAGATTATTTCCACCACCAAATGTTCATGGAAACCTTGTCAAAAATAACTTGACAATATAGGGAAGAATTTAGCTCTAGGCTTTTATTTAACTCCAATGGTTTATATATCTGCCTTTAGAATAGTACTACACTGTTTCAATTCATATCTGATTTGATTCTTCCAACAGCCTAATAAGGTAAAAATAGCCCCTACCTGACTGAGTTGTTGCACTGACCAAATGAATGAATGTATGTAAAGTGTTTAGAACATGAGTGTCGGCACATGAGTGCTTTGTAAGTGTTTGTTTATTAGTTCTTTTTTTACTGCCAGCTAAAGTGGAGCTGCCTGAGCAATAGTATAACTGATTTGGAATTCACTTGGCTCTGGAAGATTTGCGTTAGTTCAAAATGGGGTTCATTTATGTCTCAGCCTGGTGTCTTGTGGTGTATATACTGAGACTTCACTCATCTTTTATGTTGCACTATTTTAAATCTGCATAATGTGAGTAAACATAAATGGGTATGCACTACATGGGTTTGAGGTGTGCAACTGCTGTGGGTGACAATAGGTCTTTTGTATTTATAAAGGGTGCTAATGGGTCAGAATCATATACACATAAGCTACAAAGAACAGGGAGTTTGAAGATGTCAGTCTCGGTGAACTCCAAGTAAAATTAGTAATAAGAATGCACTAAACATTGTTCTATGCTTTTTTACACACATTATTATACTCAGTTCTTATAATACCCCCATAAAGTGAAGATTATTAGTGACTTATTTAATAAATGAAGAAACTGAGACACAGTGTGTGTGTGTGTGTCTGTGTGTGTGTGTGTCTGTGTGTGTGTGTGTGTGTGTCTGTGTGTGTGTTTGTTACTGGGGACTGAATCCAGGGGTGCTCTATCTCTGAGCTACTTTACTACAGCCCTATTTTATTTTTTAGGTTGAAGCAGGGTCTCACTAAATTGCTGAGACTGGCTCTGAATCCACGATCCTCCTGTCTCAGCCACTCAGTACTGAATTACAGGTGTGCACCACCACACCTGGCTGAGACACAATCATTTGAGGCAACTTGTCCAAGGTCACTAAGTTGGTAAGTGCCATGGTGCTGAGATTTAAACCTAAAAATTTTACCCTCAGAATTCAAGTATAATTGTTTCAGAAAGTTGTGAGGTATGCAAAGTTCGTCTTGAGTTCTTCTACTTTTTTCTTTCTTCCAGGATTATTTTTATTTCACAAATACAGCTGTATCACCACTGAAGAAAAGGGGATAGTAAAACACTATGTTCCTTAATTTCCTCTTTCTACTTCCAAAAACCTAGCCAAGTTAGGGGACAATGAGCACAACATGGGAACAACCTAGGACAAAAAGTCCAGATACATATTATCTTTCTCTCGGTACACTGGAAACTAGGGCAAGCTAGTGTTATCTGTAGAAAGCTACTTTCTTGCATGTATGCCAGGACCATTGCTCCTTGGGATGCTGGTCATACCAGCAAACTAAGCAAGCTGCTGCTGCTGCTGCTGCTGCTGCTGATGTCACCACCTCCATAGTCAAACTATTTATCCACTCTCTGAGTGGGGTCAGGCACAGAACTGAGGCCACTGTGAAAAGGATATGTGTCACTGGTCCAGACAGCTGCCACTGGACAATATACTGTGATGGACAAGATGTGCTTCTTGGCAAAGCACAGTGAAGGACAAAGGTGCTGTCACCCTATCACCACCAAACTCTTCTTGGAGTAGTTAGTGATCTCTTCTAAGCTTACCCCCAATAAACCCTATGTCTCCCAGCACTTTCTTTGGCTTATCTGCAACCTACTCCACTGCCCTGAGAAACTGGGCTTGGACATGTCAAATGGCAAGCCAGCCAGGAGGCCAAAGAAAACCCACGAGCCCAAAAACTATATTTCAAGGCAGCTGAAAAGAAAAAAATATGTATGGAGGGACATCCTGGGATGGCCTTCTACCTCTATGTGGGGAGCAGTGGTGGAGATAATGGATGCCTTGGACCACTATGTGTGCATGGTGATGTCCTCTAAAAACTCCAGAGATCACAGGGGAAATATTGTTGCTCAGATGAAAGCCATGCAGTCTAAAGAAAGGGAAAGTTATACAAGATAGAAGCAATTGGGAGGAAGCCCCTCCCTGCCAGTGTAGGCAGCAATGGAGACAGATCTGCAGACCCAAGCTCCTGCTAAGCAACTACAGGAGGAGTTAGAGCTGGACTGTGGAGCATGGCTAACTCAAGCAGAAACGTCTGAACAATACTTGCTCACGTGAGGAGTCCTGATGAAAATTTGGAAAGTCTGGCCTTCTACTTTACTAAATCAAGAGGTAAATGTTTACCAAGAGCTAGAATGAGGATGATGGTTTATTCAAAGGGTTTAAGACTCTCATAAATGGGTCCCTTGTGAACTCAGAACTTAAGGGAAAGAGGATGAAGTATGGAATGAGCACATTGAGCTGCCAGGAGCTAGGTCAGTTATAACTCAAAAGGTACAGACAGATTAGCCAAGGCTGATGAGAGCTGATGTTGGGAATCTTCCCTCTCCCAACTAGCACACATGCACCTCCAGGAAAGATTATATTGTGACTGGGTTGGTAGAACTGGGGAACAAGGTTAGGCAGAAATCCAGGGAAATGTAGCAGAATGACTATTATAGCTTTGGGACACTGGTGTCAAAGGTATACTCCTATGAGGGAGTAAAATGAATAAAATTGTCTCAGCTACCACTCACCTGACCCTGAAACCTTTTTACACTTATACACAGATGTTAATGAGAACTGTGCCATTTCTTTGTTGTGCTGGCTGATAGCTGCCTTGATTGAATATGGGAGGGGGGATCCATGGCACCTCCATAATGGTAGTCCATGGAAGAACTACAAGATGGCTTAAGAGAGTTAAAGATGAAGCAGGTCATTTATGCAGAAAGCTCTGGTCCTAGTAATGAAATATTCACAGCCGGAATAAAGGAAACCATTTTCCAAATGGCTCCAGGGTAGTATATGGAGCTCTAGTATCATTCTTGAGCCCTTTAGTGGACCTGTTATGATTTGGGTGTAGAATGTCACCCAACATTCTGTGTTGAAAGTATATCCCTGATGTAGTAAGGTTCAGAAGTGGAGCACGGATAGAGGAAGGGGTCACTAGGAGCCTAGTCTTGGGGACTATATATGTTCCTGGCTACTCCCCGCTCTTTCTCATCCCCAACAGCCAAGAGTAACTCTTCTCTGCACGAGCTTTGCCCTGGAGTCAACTGACTATGGACTGTACCTCTGAACCCTTAGTCTAAATAAACCTTACTTGCTTTGTTTTTTTTTTCCAGATTTTTATTCACAGTAGTGGAAAAGCTAACTAATATAGTGCCTTTCTGTTTTTTGAGCAGCACAGGCTATAGTTGATATGTGAAAACTAAAAAAAAAGAAAAAAATCAGGAAGCACACACACAAAAATACAGTGTATGGATCTGAAGGTTGGAAGAAAGAGAAGGCAAAGGAAACACAAGGGCCCCAATAAGGAAAGTCAGGAGCAGCTGGCTTTCACATGGAAAGGGCAATAATGGACTTTCATTGTTCTTCCCAGGGATATTTGCACTTCCCAGCCATTTTCATGGGATGGTTGTGGCAGCTCTGCCCTGGTGGACAAAACCTGACACAGATCAATGTTTCATGATACTGATGGTGTGGTGTCAACCTCAAGTCTTTTCCCCACCTATAGGAGGCAGTTCATTTGGTTGCGCATCTCTAGGGAAGAGGATGGGCTGTCAATGCCTCCAAATCACAAGAACCTGGGCCATGTGCCAAGTACTCAGAGGTTATCTGGTTGGGCATTGCTGTTGTGCACAAAGCCCCAATTTTTCCTACTCCCAGTCATAGACCTTCTTGGGAGTGCTGAGATACTGGTATCTCTCCATTCCATACTAAGCGTTAAAACCAGTGTATGATTTAATCAAAGGAAAGCCTGGTGGGGCAGGAACTTGAACACCTCAGGGCCTTTCCTTGAGCAAAAGGTTGTAGTGCAATTACAAGCCATGAACACATTAGTCTGAGAGTAGCCTTATTAATTGGATGTTTTAGATACTCTGATGGGTTTGGATGGGTCCTATAGCAACATCAGGACAATAAGCAAGTGACCCTAGGACCCTGGCCATGTCCATGAAAGGGAACAAAGATGTAAAAAGATATTTGGAAACATCCCTTGTAACAACAGAATGCTGTGTATGTACCCCTGACAATTATAATGTGCCTTTGGCACTACATAACTTGCAAACCATATTCTTGCTATAGTTAAACTTGGCATTAATTATTTCTGCTCGCTCACAGTCTCTTCAAGCTACCTGAAGATGTGTTGTGTTCAGTCTGTGTGCTTTTGTAGAAGGCTTTAGGACATTCTCTTGTTCTCTCTATTGCTATTTTGGGGCTCAGTTACAATGTGCATCCTGATGTGCTGATCCAGGGACAATTTGGGAAATGGGCCAATAAAATTGCAAAGGCATATGGGCACATGGGGGGTGATAAGTATCATCACTAAAGAAAAGGGCAATAGTAAAACACTGAGTTCCTGAATGTCCCCTTTCTGTTTCCAAAAATCTAGCTCAGTTAAGGGGAAAATGAGCACAACAAGGGGACAACCTACGCCACAAAGTCCAGATGCATATCATCATGAAGGAACTGGATTTCTTGTACACACATCGTGAACTAGGGCAAGCTAGTGCTATCTGTAGAAAGCTACTTTCTTGCGCATATGCCAAGACCATTTCTATTTGGGATGCAGGTCACACCAGCAAGATAAGCAAGCTGATGCTGATGATGTAACAGCCTCCACAGCCAAACATATGAAGCCACTCTGTGAGTGGGGTCAGGCACAGAACTGAGGCCACTGTGGAAAGAATGTGTCACTGGTCCAGACAGCTGCCACTGGACAATGCACTGCAAGGGACAAGATAGGCTGGTTGGCAAAGCGCAGTGAAGGACAGAGGTGCTATCTGTCAGCTTGTCGCCACCAAACTCTTCTTGGAATAGTTACTGGTCTCCTGTAGGCTTTTCCCAATAAACTCTATGTCTCTGATGCTATCTCTAGGTACTTTCTTTGGCCTTTCTGCAACTTATCCCAGTTCCCTGGAACAATGGAATGTAAATGAGATAATAGCCCCACCATCAGCCATAATGACCATGGGTATTTTTACAATAGACACATTGAAAACAAAGATAGAACAAAAGAAGCTTCAAATATGCTCATTGCTTAAATGTGGGTGCATTCCTTCTTAGTCTTTCTGCTAATCATATGGATATATATATATATATATATATATATATATATATACATATATATGATAAAGTTATATATCTCTGTGTGTGTGATTTTAATCTTTCTTTTTTTAAAAACTGGATATTTAACCCAGGGGCATTCTACCTCTGAGCTATGCCTCCAAGCCCTATTTTAATTTTAATTTTTGGTTTGAAATAGGGCCTCACTAAATTGTAGAGGGCCTAAGTTGCTGAGGCCGACCATAAACCTGCGATCCTCCTGTTTCAGCCTCCCAGATACTGGGATTACAAGCACGCACCACCATGCCTGACAATCTTTTATACTCATTTCTTCATATTAAAAATGTTGTATTGACTGCAAAATTGACTGCTGCATGGCTAGTCTATTTTTTTTAACCACTTCTCATAGTGGACATTTGAGTTTTATCAGAATTTTTATTTTTATTTATTTTTTACTATGGAATGAATCATCCCCCTCTCTCTCTCTTTCTCTTGATAGCTTCCCCTCTTCAGACAATTTTTCAGATCTCCTCAGCCACCCTCTTGATATCCCTCTGTTCTTCCTTCTCTCAAAGTTTACATTCTGGAAAGAATCTTATCCAGTCTCTTTCTTTTCTTTTCTTTTCTTTTCTTTTCTTTCTTTCTTTCCTTCTTTTCTTTCTTCTATCCAGGGAGAAATCACACCCCTGTCCCTTTTTATCTTGAAACATGGTCTCTTCTCAATAAATTGCTAGGGCTTGTTTGAAATCTGCAATCTGAGCAGGGCACGGTGGCACACCCTTGTAATCCCAGCATTTGGGAGGTTGGGACAGGAGGATCACAGGAAATGGTCAGCCTCAGCTACTTAGTGAGGCCCTTTGCAACTCAGTGAGACCCTGTTTCCATGTTTCCAAATAAAGAATAAAAAATAAGACTGGGGGTGTAGCTCAGAAGTAGAATGCCCCTGAGTTCCATCCCCAGTATGGCAAAGAAAGAAAGAAAGAGAGAGAGAGAGAAGAAAGAAGCAATTTCCTGCCTCAGCCTCCTATATTCTGGGGTTACAGGTGTGCACCACCACACCCAATTAATACCCTTTAAATGATGCTTCTCAATCTGAGACAAGGGAATGAAGCTTGAATGGTGGGTTTTTAGTCATCAGATAACCTAGCACAAGAAATCCACCCCCACCGCCAACTAGGGAGTAGACTCCAGGATGGCAAACAGATACAGCACTCAGTTCCTGGAAAGCTGAAGAGAAGACGGTCTAGAGCTGTGGAGACGGTGTCGAGCTGAAGGAGTGTGGGCAAACTGGGTAGAAGATCGAAAGGATTAGAAAATTCACTTTGCAGCGTGAAGTCTTCTTGGCACCACTAACCTAGATTCTCCAGTTCTCCTGTTGGCCTTTCTAAAGTGCCTGGCCTTAGGGAGGGAACGCCCACCCTCCCAGAACAGCTTGGACAGGTTCTCAGTTTTAATTAAGAAGTGGTGGCCACGGAGCAGGTTCCCAGGAGGGGAAGTAAATCTGAAAGGGATTATCATCTCCAATAGCAGGGCATCCTTCCAAGCCAGGGTCCACAGGCAAATCCTGCTGGAGCCCTCCTCCCGCCCCAGGGCAGCAGAGCAAATCCTCTGCGGAGGGGCTCGCGGCCCCCAGGGAAGTTCCACCGGCCCGGTTGGCGCCCAGCGCTCGTTCCTCCTCCCCAGAGGCTTCAGGCTTCCGAGGCCGCTGCCAAATCTGCCCGAGGGACACCGGGGAGGAACAGAGCCCCCGACGCCAAACCCCTCCCGCTCCCAAGGGTGCCCCCCCCCGCCGCCCGCAGAGCGCAGGTTGGGGTGGAAACCGGCGGGCGGACAGCGGCTCCGACCCCTCCGGACCCCGCGGGGCCCAGGCACCCGAAATCGGAGGCCGGGCTGGG